>NW_027362795.1:10367500-11015000 GCF_046119375.1 Phyllobates terribilis | reverse complement strand
ATGTCCTTTTTTATTTATTATAAGAAAATCATAAAAGATCCCGTTTTTTAACCATGCTGTGACTTTCTGCTGAGGGAGAGGGAGAGAGCTGCCCTATTCAGAGTCTGTAATAAGACCTGCTGACAAAAGTGTTGAAGATACAGTCTAATGTGAATTAACAATGAAAAAAAGTTAATTTCACAAATGGCTTGTATTTTTTTTAATACAAACTTTTTTGTGTTTACAGCTCCTTTAAAGGGAATCTGTCATCAGGTTTTTGCCACCTAATCTGAGAGCAGCATAATGTAGGGTTAGAGGCACTGATTCCAGTAATGTGTCACTTACTGGGCTGCTTAGTGTTGTTTTGATAAAATCATTGATTTGTTAGAAGGTAATTGACTAGTAAGTTCTGTAGGACCCCACCCCCATCACTGATCAGTAGATTTCTGTGTACACTGAGCATGGGCAGAAAGCTGCCAATCAGTGGTGTGGGCGGGGCTATACAGAGCGCAGCATTCAGAGAGCTGCTAGATCTGCAGCAGATAAAACGGTGATTTTCTCAAAATGACAACAAGCAGCTGAAAAAGTGACACATCGCTGGAATCAGGGTATCTGCCCCTATATTGTGCTGCTCTCAGATGGGGTAGCACAATTAATATTGTGCCAAATTAATTTCCCGTGAACTATCACATGATCTATCACAGGGGATCATGTGACATGTCACGTGATAAATCAGGTGGGGGGGGGCCCGCGCCTTCTAAACTGCCCGGGGCCCTTGCTACTCTTAATCCACCCCTGGTGTCCACATTTGAAATTACCTACCATCGGACCACTTGAGCCAAATAGACGTGGACCAGTGTGTCCGCTACAGAAATTGACATGCTGCGGGTGAGTTTGGGTACATGGCCATGATCAGGAGCCGCTTGTTTATACAGCGTCAAACCCACAGCATTCAGATGTTACACATAGTGGATGGGATCTCTAGAAATCCCATGTTCACTATGCGTGCATCAGAGGCTGCGGATCATCCGTGGACACTGACATGGGGCGCGTCTTTCAGGACTGCAGCATGTCAAATTCTCTTGCGGAGTCGCTAGTCTCCGCAATATAAATTGGACTACTAGAAAGTATTGAATGCGGTAAATCCGCATGGTTCAGTTAACACATGCGGATTTACCTTAAAAAAAACAACAAAACAATATATGCCTCACCATGCATTTAATCCATCCTGCTGTTCATATCTTCTGAGTTCAGACCCACAATGCCGTGACTCGTGGCCAGTATAAAGAGAAAGTGGGAAAAGTCTCCAATAAAAAATAATTCTCACTTTATTTGTGCAAAATATTAAAATATATAAAAGTCCGTGATAGCGGAGATGCAATCTCAAAGCGTTTCTGGCTTACGCACCTTAGTCAGTGATGATCACTGACCAAGGGCGTAAGCCAGAAATGCGTCGAGATTGTATCTCCGCTATCATGGACTTTTATATATTTTAATATTTTGCACAAATAAAGTGAGAATTATTTTTTATTGGAGACTTTTCCCAATTTCTTTTTATGCGGATTTACCTGTGTTCAATAGAACGCAGTGTTTTGGACACAGCAAAAAATATGCATCCAAAACGCTGCTACATCCGGATCATGGGCACAGAGCCTAAAATTTAAAAAAAAAATGGCGTGGGCTCCTGCGTTGTTTTTATAACCAGCAGAAGGAAAGCCGACCACTGCTATTAGTAGCTGGGGAAGGGGCCATTACCCAACAATGTTCCCTGGCTATTAATATCAGTCCACAGCTGTTTGTTTAGTCTTTATTGGCTAGATTACAGGGGGACCTCAGAAAAAAATAGGGGTCTCCCTATAAAAATCTAACCAGAAAAGGCTAAACAGATAGCTGCGGGCTGACAGTAATAGCCAGGGAAGGGGCCATGAATACTAGCCCCCTAAGCGGCCTTTAATATCACCCCTCAGCAGTCCCAGAAATGGCGCATCCATAAGATGCACCAAATCTGGTGCTTAGCCTCCGCTCTTCCCACTGCCCTGTAGCAGTGGCGAGTGGGGTAATGGGGTTGGGGTTCATGTCAGCCTTGTATTGCGGCTGACGTGAAGCCCAGATTAGTAATGGAGGGTGTCTATAAGACGCCCCCATTACTAACTGCGTAGTAGAGTGGTTGCCGCTTTATCAATAAATACACGGCCAGAATAAAGTATTTTAATGAAATAGAAAACACGGTTCTAAAATTTTTTTTATTACACTCTCAGTCCCCGAATCCCTCGTCTCCTGAAAAAATACAACAAACAAACAACCATATCCCTCACCTGTCCGCCGCCATGATATAGTCCACGATTACCGTCAATGATTGTCCCTCAGCGATCCATGTCACTTCTATAGCAGCGACATCAGCAATCACTGATGTCACTACTGTAGAAGACAGCAATGTGTACTGACAGGGGTGTAAAATCACTTCTGTCAGTGTACATTGCTGCTGCAGGAGGTCACTGAGGTTCATCAGCTGAAGATCAGCTGATCAGCCCCGTTGAGCTTACCACCATGGGAACATTCTTGAGAATGTTCCTACGGTGAGGTCAAGTGAGCGATCAGCTGATCGCTCACGAGACCGCAGGTCCATAGAGCGCAGTACACTGCTGGGAGCGAGCGTGCTCCCTGCAGTGTATCGCCAGCCACCGGGAGGAGAACATCGCTGGGGGACATCGGGAGGACATCGGGGGCGCCAGACAGGTGAGTATAGTGTTTTTTTTTCTTTTTTTAACTACTGGTGGTTCCCTGCTCGGCTGAGAACTACTGATCTCTTCAGCTGCGCCGCTGACACTGTTATGAGCAGGAACGGTGGTCGGATGAGAGGAGTAGTAGTCCTCCCCAGCCGACCTGGGTACCACTCGCAGCGGGTTTCCGGAGCGTTTCAAGTCTATTGGTTTTAATTGAAACGCAGCAAATCCACAGGTATAAATATTATACCTGTGGATTTTCTGCGTTTCAATTAAAGTCAATGGGCGGGAAACACTCCGGAAACTCTGGGCATAATGGTCATGCTGCGTTTGTTTCCGCAATGGTAATTTCCGCATCATGTGCACAGCATATCAGGATTACCATTGCAATAGCTGGTAGAGTGTTTTTGATGCGTTTTCGCACTGAAAAACTGCCGCAAAAACGCATTAAAAATGCTACGTGTCCACTTAACCTTAGTGTGTCAGCGTCACAAGGCACATCCGTCCCTCGGATAGGGATTGATGTACAACTAGTCCCTTTTGTTATGAGAGTGGCAGTAGCCCTGGATGTTCTTTTATCCTGTGAAGGTGCTCAACTTTGCAACATTATTACATTCCTTCATTTTGAAACATGTTGCCTTTCATTTCAATGCAATTTTTTTCCAGCACTAATGAAATAACTGTGGTATGCTCTGTGAGTATAGTTGCATTTACTGGCAAATGTGATGCTGGGGACATTGTACCCCATATATATGAATTTATGACCCCCAGCTCTTTCAGCTGCTCGTATAACCCGGCCCTTTAATCCGGGCCCAT
Organism: Phyllobates terribilis; assembly: GCF_046119375.1. NCBI lineage: Eukaryota > Metazoa > Chordata > Amphibia > Anura > Dendrobatidae > Phyllobates > Phyllobates terribilis. The sequence continues at coordinate 11,011,482 of NW_027362795.1, read as the reverse complement.
TAACTCCCTCTCAGCACTATGTGTGCTGGAGCCTGCTTCTTCGGGTCCTACATCACCGAAGCTTGGTACTTCGGGGACACATACCTCCCATCCATGACCTGTCCGGAAGCCACCTTACAGTGCACAGATATGCACACCTTGTACATGCACGACTCCGCTCCGTACACTTCGTACACGCACGGCTCCGCTCCATACACCTCGTTCACAAACTGTTCCTCTCTGTACACCTCGTACATACACGGTTCCGCTCCGTACACCTTGCGCGCGCGCGGCTCCGCTCCGTACACCTCATACACACGCGGCTCCGCACACCTCGTACACACGCGGTTCCGCTCCGTACACACACGGCTCCCCTCCGTACACCTCGTAGACACGCAGCTCCGCTCCGTACACCTCGTAAACACGCGGCTCCGCTCCGTACACCTCGTACACACGCGGCTCCGATCCGTACACCTCGTACACACGCGGCTCCGCTCCGTACACCTCGTACACACGCGGCTCCGCTCCGTACACCTCGTACACACGCGGTTCCGCTCCGTACACACACGGCTCCCCTCCGTACACCTCGTACACACGCAGCTCCGCTCCGTACACCTCGTACACCCGCGGCTCCGCTCCGTACACCTCGTACACACGCGGCTCGGATCCGTACACCTCGTACACACGCGGCTCCGCTCCGTACACCTCGTACACACGCGGCTCCGCTCTGTACACCTCGTACACACGCGGCTCCGCTCCGTACACCTCGTACACACGCGGCTCCGCTCCGTACACCTCATACACGCGCGACTCCGCTCCGTACACCTCGTACACGCGCGGCTCCGCTCCGTACACCTCGTACACGCGCGGCTCCGCTCCGTACACCTCGTACACGCGCGGCTCCGCTCCGTACACCTCGTACACGCGCGGCTCCGCTCCGTACACCTCGTACACACGCGGCTCCGCTCCGTACACACACGGCTCCGCTCCGTACACCTCGTATGCACGCAGCTCCGCTCCTTACACACACGGCTCCGCTCCGTACACACACGGCTCCGCTCCGTACACCTCGTATGCACGCAGCTCCGCTCCTTACACACACGGCTCCGCTCCGTACACCTCGTACATGCGCGGCTCCGCTCCGTACGCTTCGTACATGCGCGGCTCCGCTCCGTATGCTTCGTACACGCGCGGCTCCGCTCCGTACGCCTCGCACACGCTCGGCTCCGCACGCCTCGCACACGCTCGGCTCCGCACGCCTCGCACACGCGCGGCTCCGCACCGTACGCCTCGCAAAAGCGCGGCTCCGCTCCGTACGCCTCGTACACGCGCGGCTCCGCTCCTTACGCCTCGTACACGCGCGGCTCCGCTCCTTACGCCTCGTACACGCGCGGCTCCGCTCCTTACGCCTCGTACACGCGCGGCTCCGCTCCGTACACCTCGTACACGCGCTGCTCCGCTCCGTACACCTCGTACACACACGGCTCCGCTCCGTACACCTCGTACACACACGGCTCCCCTCCGTACACTTCGTACACACGCGGCTCCGCTTCGTATACCTCGTACACACTCGGCTCCGCTCCGTACACCTCGTACACACGCGGCTCCGCTCCGTACGCCTCGTACACGCGCGGCTCCGCTCCTTACGCCTCGTACACGCGCGGCTCCGCTCCTTACGCCTCGTACACGCGCGGCTCCGCTCCTTACGCCTCGTACACGCGCGGCTCCGCTCCGTACACCTCGTACACGCGCTGCTCCGCTCCGTACACCTCGTACACACACGGCTCCGCTCCGTACACCTCGTACACACACGGCTCCCCTCCGTACACTTCGTACACACGCGGCTCCGCTTCGTATACCTCGTACACACTCGGCTCCGCTCCGTACACCTCGTACACACGCGGCTCCGCTCCGTACGCCTCGTACACACACGGCTCCTCTCCGTACACCTCGTACACGCGCTGCTCCGCTCCGTACACCTCGTACACACACGGCTCCGCTCCGTACAGCTCGTACACACGCGGCTCCCCTCCGTACACACGCGGCTCTGCTCCGTACACCTCGTACAGATGCGGCTCCGCTCCGTACACCTCGTACACACGCGGCTCTGCTCCGTACACCTCGTACACACACGGCTCTGCTCCGTACACCTCGTACACACACGGCTCTGCTCCGTACACCTCGTACACACACGGCTCTGCTCCGTACACCTCGTACACACACGGCTCTGCTCCGTACACCTCGTACACACACGGCTCTGCTCCGTACACCTCGTACACACTCGGCTCTGCTCCGTACACCTCGTACACACACGGCTCCGCTCCGTACGCCTCGTACACACGCGGCTCCGCTCCGTACGCCTCGTACACGCGCGGCTCCGCTCCGTACGCCTCGTACACGCGCGGCTCCGCTCCGTACGCCTCGTACACGCGCGGCTCCGCTCCGTACGCCTCGTACACGCGCGGCTCCTCTCCGTACGCCTCGTACACGCGGCTCCGCTCCGTACGCCTCGTACACACGCGGCTCTGCTCCGTACACCTCGTACACACGCGGCTCTGCTCCGTACACCTCGTACACACGCGACTCCGCTCCGTACACCTCGTACACACGCGGCTCCGCTCCGTACACCTCGTACACACGCGGCTCTGCTCCGATCACCTCGTACACACGCGGCTCTGCTCCGATCACCTCGTACACACGCGGCTCTGCTCCGATCACCTCGTACACACGCGGCTCTGCTCCGATCACCTCGTACACACGCGGCTCCGCTCCGTACACCTCGTACACACGCGGCTCCGCTCCGATCACCTCGTACACACACGGCTCCGCTCCGTACACCTCGTACACACGCGGCTCTGCTCCGTACACCTCGTACACACACGGCTCTGCTCCGTACACACGCGGCTCTGCTCCGTACACCTCGTACACACACGGCTCTGCTCCGTACACATCGTACACACTCGGCTCTGCTCCGTACACCTCGTACACACGCGGCTCTGCTCCGTACGCCTCGTACACACGCGGTTCCGCTCCGTACACCTCGTACACACGCGGCTCCGCTCCGTACACCTCGTACACACGCGGCTCCGCTCCGTACACCTCGTACACACGCGGCTCCGCTCCGTACACCTCGTACACACGCGGCTCCGCTCCGTACACCTCGTACACACGCGGCTCCGCTCCGTACACCTCGTACACACGCGGCTCCGCTCCGTACACCTCGTACACACGCGGCTCTGCTCCGTACACCTCGTACACACGCGGCTCTGCTCCGTACACCTCGTACACACGCGGCTCTGCTCCGTACACCTCGTACACACGCGGCTCCGCTCCGTACACCTCGTACACACGCGGCTCTGCTACATCCACACTGTAAACCCCTCCTGACCCCACACATAAACTTCAGCTCATCCAGCACCATGACAACCAGCACAGCAGAGTCCTGCATCCACTGAGGCCCCTGATCATGTGACCCCTGACTCCTCCCCTCCTGTGACCTCATCACAGCTCCTGTGCGCACAGAGCAGCCATATATGTGGTGGCGGCTCTGCAGGTGGAGGTATGTGGAGACCCCATTACTGGGCGCAGGGGGCATTAACCCCTTCAGCACCGAGACTCTTTTGGGGTCTTGTGTTGCCCCTTTATAAGAATCATAAGGTTTTTGTTCTGTTTCCTGTAATAGATACATACGACCCAACTATGGAGACAGGAAGGGAGGAAACGTATTGTTCTCATAGTACAGGACCCCTTTACTGGCCCCACAGTGTAATGCCCCCATTATACCCCTTATGCAGGATGTATGATGCCCCCACACAGTGTAATGCCCCCATTATACCCCTTATGCAGGATGTATAATGCCCCCACACAGTGTAATGCCCCCATTATACCCCTTATGCAGGATGTATGATGCCCCCACACAGTGTAATGCCCCCATTATGCCCCTTATGCAGTATGTATGATGCCCCCACACAGTGTAATGCCCCCATTATGCCCCTTATGTAGTATGTATGATGCCCCCACACAGTGTAATGCCCCCATTATGCCCCTTATGCAGTATATATGATGCCCCCACACAGTGTAATGTCCCCATTATGCCCCTTATGTAGGATGTATGATGCCCCCACACAGTGTAATGCCCCCATTATGCCCCTTATGCAGGATGTATGATGCCACACAGTGTAATGCCCCCATTATGCCCCTTATGCAGTATGTATGATGCCCCACACAGTGTAATGCCCCCATTATGCCCCTTATGCAGTATGTATGATGCCCCCACACAGTGTAATGCCCCCATTATGCCCCTTATGTAGTATGTATGATGCCCCCACACAGTGTAATGCCCCCATTATGCCCCTTATGCAGTATGTATGATGCCCCCACACAGTGTAATGCCCCCATTATGCCCCTTACGCATGATATATGATGCACCACACAGTGTAATGCCCCCATTATGCCCCTTATGCAGTATGTATGATGCCCCCACACAGTGTAATGCCCCCATTATGCTCCTTTTGCAATATGTATGATGCCCCCCACACAGAGTAATGTTCCTACAGTACCACCATCCCCCCACACACAGTCCTGAGGTTTTACAGTTTGAATACTCCCTCCGGCAATGGTTTTCCCTCTGCCTGCTCCCCTACATGTATACCCTCGAGCATGTATACAGGCATGTAGGGGAGCAGGCCTTACTAGATATCGAGGCTTTGTACAGTAATATATCGCATGAGGATGGTATCAGAGGAGTAAGACGTTTATTGAAATCAAGATCAATAGAGTGTAGCAGACATAATGACTTCATGGAGGATCTTCTAAAATTCACTCTTACTCATAACATCTTTCTTTTTGACAGGAAGTACTTACCCAAGCTCAGGGGTACTGCGATGGGGAGCCCCTGTACCCCCTCATCTGCTAACCTATTCCTGGGCTGGTGGAAGGAAACCACAATATTCAGGGATGATAATAAGTGGTGGCATCCATATATTGGGGCATGGGATAGATATATTGACAACATTTTTATCATCTGGTCAAGGACGAGTGAACAATTTCTTGAATTTGTCAGGGAACTCAATATCCATAGAGTAGGCCTTAGATTTACATCAGAGTTTAAGTATTACCAGTTGCCTTTCCTGGATGTACCAATCAAGAAAGAACGGGATGGGAGCCAGGGCTATGGAGTCGGTAAGCGAAACCTTCGACTCCTACGCCTCAATTTCCATGACATCGACTCCCTCATACATGGCTCATTTTAAGTGATAAATTTACGGTGGGGCACATTTTGCTCAGCTAAAAGCCTAGACCCTTAGATCAGGACTAGGACAGACATTTATAGGACATTTCATAACTTTCCCAAATTCTTATGAAAAAATATTCCTCACAAACTACATTGAACTACTGTACCCAATTTATTTATTTTAGGAGTCGGAGTCGGTCCATTTTATACCGACTCCATCAATATGGGCACCGACTCCACGACTCCGACTCCACTGCCCTGGATGGGACCCTAGGGACACTCATCTACCATAAAGTATTAAAGTGGGATAGCAACCACCCCAGCCTCCTAAAAAAAAAAAAAAAACAAGCATTATCCAAGGGCCAATTTTTACAGTTGAGAAGAAACTGCTCTAGTGTCACAGATATTAATAAAGAGGCGATAGACATAAACACCAGATTCAAGGAAAAAGGTACCCACAGTACATTTTGGATTCCGCACGATTGTTTGCAGAAAAACAGGAGAGAGACACTCCTCAATACCTAACCAAGAGAGCAAGAAAAATATGGGATGACATAAGTAATAGGAACTTGTGACAATCAGAGTGACCTTAGCTTTAATATCTTCAGAAAACACTAGGATGTACTTGTGGCTGAGCAGGACCTGAGGGTGCTGTGGGATCTATTCCCACAATAACTTTCAGAAAGGGTTGGTCAATTAGGGACTGTTTAGTGCATAGTTTCTATAAAAACCTGCACCGAAGCGGACATGGCTGGATAGAAGAATCTGTGGTTTCTTTAGTTGTGGAGAAAGTTGTACATGTAATTGGATGAGACCATGTAAATCTTTCTCGCGTTCCTCTACAGGTGAAACCTTTTTCCAGAGGGATTATTCCAACTGTAAAGCCTCACGACTTGTATATGTGGCCACATGCACCTGCCTCCTAGATTATGTATGCACGACCAAGAGGCAGTCTAGGAGGAGTGTGGGGTGGCATTTGGGCGAAATACCCCATGGTCGGGACACCCCATTAGTAAGACACATGAACAGTGCACATTGAGGTGAAACAAGTGACATCTCATTTTGCATCATTGAGGTGGTTAAACCCAATGTGAGAGGGGGTGATCTCAATAGATGTATCCTCAAAAAGGAAAGCGAGCCCCTACGGGACTGAATGAGCAAATTTCCTATGGTTGTTTTGTATGCATACTGCCCCATTCTGGATTACATTTTTGGATTTTATTCTCTCCCCATTGCTACTCAGTTCCCTGTGAATGAGGTTCACATTGTTTTACTTCATCAAGAGATCTGAGCTTCTATATCAGAATTATTTCTTATCAGTTATATCCCACTTATACTATTTAGTAACTAACAAGTGTGGTGATCCTTGTGTATCTCTAATTATGCAATAGGGCTCAAATATGACCATTTAGGAATATTCTGTGGGCCACCATCTCATATTTTTTGTAGTGATAAAGTAGATCTACGTGCCTATTGCATGATGGGAGGATGTGCAATACTTGTTTTTAGTCTCCCATGATACTGATCTCAGAAAGAGGATTTTTCTGTTGGAATGCAATCCAATACCATATGCTCAGGTGTGGAACGCAGACATCTGGGCATGTGCATTTGTGGACAATGATCTTGGATGTGCTCCGTCGTGGAATGATAACTACGGGCATGCGCAGTCACAGGTTTGAGTGGCGCGGAGGCAATCAGTTTATCTGGCGTTTCAGTGTAAAGCACGTCACTTCCGGACATGCACACTAGGGGATGGACATTATTGAACCTCTAGCTCATGAGAAGTAGCGTAGGCGCGGTACAGTATATCCTGTGACAATTCACCTCTAGGAATTGGAATGGGCCTCCTAGTCTGGGGTTTTGGATGAAGTGGGATATTTAAACATGGACACCTGACTATTAGGCACACTATGCTTAACATCATGAATTATCATCCCTGTATCAAGCCTCCTAATGAACCTGTTGGGGAAACGCATTGTGGCGGATTATTGAAACATTCTCTGAGTACCATACCCTTTTCTTTATACATATTGAAGGGGTTTTACTCACTTGGGCACAACGGGAGGAAAACAGGAGGCATGTTCCTTTAAAAGTTCATGTGGGTTTATTGCTTCATAAACCCAGAAGCCAAACAGAAAAGAAAATAGCCTTTAGATCAGACAAACAAAGTAAATGTCCTTAGCATGTTTCTGCTCAGCCAGGCTTGTGTGGCACACAAGCTGGGGTAGTGTCCAGTGTCCTGGCTTGGTCTGAAACAAACATACACAGGAGGCCATCTACCTCCAAACACATAGACCATGTGCCAAACAACAGCCTTCATTTTAACCACACCCAGAGGTGAGGTAAGTGGGTTGCTGGACCCGCCCATTCTCTCCCAGCTACCCGTAACCCGGCTCCCAGGTGCACCAAACAATCCTCTTAGTGCTTATGTGCCCTAGAGAAACACTCCGGGTTACATCACATAGACCAGCCATCTCTGTGACACATACCTCCCATCGACTACGTGACCAATAGCCACCTTACATATCTCCCCCCTCTGCCTAAAGTTGTGGGACTTGGCACCTTCTACTACCAGACAGGGGATTCTCGAGAGGGCATGGACATTACCATGTAGCTTCCATGCTCTATGTTCTACATGGAAGTAGAAGTCCTGTAGGGCTAAAAACAAGAGGGTGACCCCTCATCCATTCCAGTGGGGCATAGTCGGATACTATCTAAATTTTCAACCTAACAGATAGTACCGTAAAGTGTCCACCGCCCACTTTATAGCCCACAGCATTCCTTCTCTATGACCTAATAATTTTTCTCACAGGATGACAGCTTTCTACTCAGGTAGAGGACAAGGTGCTCCTCCCCGTTTATCTCCTGGGAAAGGACTGCTCCTAAACCGACATCTGAGGCATCTTTCTGGAGTATAAACTCTTTCTTGAAGTCCGTGGCAACCAGGACCGGTTGATTACACAGAGCCAGTTTCATCTCTTGAAAGGCCGTCTCCGCCTCTGCCGTCCACTTGGCCATGGCTGATTTTGTCCCTTTAAGGAGGTCAGTCAGGGGTGCGGCCATCATGGTGAAGTTTGTGATGAATTTCCTGTAGTATCCCACGATTCCCAGGAAGGCTCTGACTTGCTTTTTCGACAGCTGTCTATGCCAATTTTGGATTGCTTCTACTTTAGTAATTTGTTTTTTTTTTCTCGCCTCTACCCACTACATATCCTAGGTACTTGGCTTCTTCTTTCCCCATGCTACATTTCTTCTGGTTTATTGAAAACCCCACCTTCCTCAGAGCATCAAACACAGCCTGGATTTTTTCCAGATGACTCTACCAGTCTGGACTGAAGATAATAATATTGTCCAGGTATGTTGCGCCATATTTCTAATGGCATGCAAGGATGCGATCCATGGCTCTCTGGAAGGTTGCAGGGGCCCCCTGCAGTCCAAACAGCATCCGGACATACTGGAAGCATTCGTCAAGTGTAGAAAATGCAATTTTCTTTGTCTACCTGTGCCATGGGGATCTGCCAATATCCCTTCGTCAGATCCAAGGTGGTTATGTGCCTTGCTGGCCCAAGCCTATTGATCAGCTGATCGACGCATGGCATGGGATATGTGTCAAATTTGAAGACCTCAATCAACTTCCGATAGTCGTTTCAGAATCTCCACTCACCATCGGGATTTTGGACCAAGACGATCGGGCTCGACCAACCGCCTTTGGATTCTTCAATGACACCGAGCTTCAGCATACAAGCTACCTCTTTGGAGATCAACTCTCTTTGGGCCTCAGGTATTTGATAGGGCTTCAAGTTTACCCGCACATGAACCTCCGTCAGAACCTCGTGTTCTATGATACTTGTGCATCCCGGCAATTGCGAGAACAGATCCCGTTTCTTCTGCATCAACTCCCAACACTGCTGTTTCTGGGCCTTTGTTAGCGTTTCCACTATTGCGACTCTTCCAACATCACCTTCTGGCTTGCCCAGCAAGCATGGAGCTTCCACAGCCTCTCTGTCTTGCCACAGCTTGATATCTGGTGCACCTTACGTCGTCCCGGTTGATGAACCTTGTAGTTCACTTCACCCACTTTTACCACCACCTCATACGGCCCTTGCCACTTGGCCAAGAACTTACTTTCCATCGTAGGAATTAGCACGAGGACTCGGTCTCCCGGATTGAATTGCCTCACTCTGGCTAACTGGTTGTAGACTCTGGCATGAGCTTCTTGTGCCTGGAGGAGATGTTCTTTTACAATGGGCATCACCTTCGCAATCCTCTCCTGCATCAGAGCAACGTTCTCGATGACGCTCTTGTGGGAGGTGACCTTGGCTTCCAAGGTTTCCTTTGTGACATCCAGGAGACTCCGCTAATGTCAGCCATACAGGAGTTCGAATGGCGAGAACCCCGTAGAGGCCTGTGAAACCTCTCGGTTAGAGAACAACAGATATGGTAGGAGACAATCCCAGTCTCTACCATCCCTCTCTATGGCCTTCCTCAGCATACTCTTCAGATTCTTGTTAAACCTTTCGACTAGGCCATCTGTCTGAGGATGGTATACTGAAGTCCTCAGTTGGGAGATTTGAAGGGCTTTGCATAACTCCCTCATCACTTTACTCATAGAGGGAATTCCCTGATCGGTGAGTATCTCCCTTTGGTAAGCCTGTTCGGGGAAAAAACGTGGACCAACTCACAGGCTATACATTTTGCGGAGGAGTTTCTCAGTGGAAAGCTTCAGGATAGCGTGTGGCATAGTCCAGGATAACCAATATATATTGATGCCCACGAGCTGATTCAACCAGGAGACCGACCAAGTCCATAGCAATTCTTTCGAACGGCACTTCAATAATGGGCAATGGCACAAGGGGACTTCGAAAGTGAGAGGTGGGGGTGGTTAACTAGCATGTAGGGCAAGACCTGCAATACTTAAATATTTCCCCGTGTGTCACGGGTGTGTTGCCACGAAGATCGTCACGAGTACACAGCCTGACTTCTCGCAGCTGACTTGTTGGTGCTTTGTGTTTTTTCGGCAGTGAAGGAGTTAATTCTCTCTCTCTCTGGGCTAGCTGAGGTCCAGCCTCGCCCAGCTGCAATCAATGCTTCTTTAGTGAGACTCCTTCATATTCCTGCAGGTCTGTTTGGGAGGTGTCGGTGAAAGCTTTTCATTCAGACTTACAGAGCGGATCGTGGTGTTTGGAGTTGCTGAGATAAGTGTATTTGGAAGTGTTTTTTCCCTTTCCTCGCTTTATCATTTATCTCCTTTCCCGTTGGTGTTCCCTCTGTTGTAGTTGTGTAGAAGTTGTATGCAAGGTGGTTTTGGTTTTTCCCTTGTACTGTCTCGTTCGTCTAAATACTGTGTGTGGGCATATTATTTCTGGTTCCCAATTGTTGTGATCGGGGTCATTCTCAGGACTAGATTACTGAGGTGCAGGGATCCTCAGGAGGTAGGGGTTACGCTGGCGGCCTGGACCTCTGTACCTTTAACAGTACCTCCAGGTTGAGGGATTAGTCAGGGCCCCAGCTTAGGGTCAGCTTAGGCCCCCTACCTCCAGTATTCTGTGACAGTGTGACACCGTGACAACCAGGCCAATAGAACCTTTGCATGATCTGTTCCTGTGTTTTTTCCACTCCCAGATGTCCCCCCAGGACATGTGAATGGGCCATGTCCAACACCTTCCTTGTAAAGGGGCCTGGCACTATTAACTGCTCCACACACTCCTCCCTCACTTTCTTGACCCAGTACAACAACTCCCCACTCATAATAAAATTGGGAAACCTTGTGTTAGCCTCGGCTCCTGTGCAACCCCATTTATAACAGTGACATTAGTAAAGGCTTCCTTCAGAGTTAGGTCCCTATGTTGGGCAGACCCAAAATTCTCGCTGGTCACCCCTAACTCCGGAATGGCAGACACAGGGGGCACTACCTCCTTATCCCCCACAAGGACACAAAAGGGAAACCTGTCTGACTCTGGGTGTGGTGATACCTCATTAGGGTTAACTGTTTTCTTATCTGAGCCAGCGAACCCAGAACCCTTCCCCAACAGATCCCAAAACAAACAAAAGTCCCAGCCTATAATAATAGGGTGCAACAAGTCCAGAATGATGCCGACTTTGTGGGACTCAGTACCGTGGGCATTTCAAGGTCCACTCTGGCCATGGGTTGTCCTTAGCATCACCATGAATGCACCGAACGACGACTTTTTTCCCAGGGATCATTTGTAGAGGAACGGTGGCCCTCATAAGGGTCACCAGACTCCCCGAGTCTAGTAGTGCCGTTACCTCCCGTCCGTTCACCTTCACGGGACATGCTTGTGGCCCCTCACTGGGTGGACAGTTCACACTGCAGGCTGAATAATATGAACAACGATGTCCTATACTGCAGTCCATCGGCTCAAGGGTCAGGGGACAACAGGCGGCTATATGCCCTGGGCCGTGGCACCTCCAGCAAACAACATCACCCGTATGGACCTTGGGCACCACCTCCCTCGTCCCTTTGGGCCTTGGAAGTCCCACCACCTTTTGGGCCTCCACCCCCTGTTGGGACACACAGTATGGAGAGGGCAGCCTTCCCAAGGAACCTTCAACCCCCTGGTATCTCTCGACCAGTCTGCCAGTTCATCCGCATTCTGGGGATCACCCTGGGCAACCCAAGGCTGTATGGGCCTCGGCAGGGAGTGCACAAACCGGTCCATCACCATCCACTCTACCATCTGCGCAGGCATTGAGGACTCCGGCTGCAGCCACTTCTGGACCAGGTGCAACAGGTCAAACATTTGGGAGCGAGGTGGTACGAACCTGCTGTGCCCTGATAGTCACTGTTATCGCCAAACGCACAACAATCTCAGTCTTTAGCTTGCCATACTCTTTGGCGTCCTGCAAAGCTAAATCATAGTACGCCTTTTGGGCGTACTATGCAAAGCTAAATAGGGCGTCCTGCAAAGCTAAATCATAGTACGCCTACTAGGTGTACTTCTGGGGCTCTCCCGTCAAGTATGGCACCAGTACCTCTGCTCTTGCGGAAATTTCTCCCTCTCTGCGATCTTTCTAAACACCGTCAGGAAGGCCTCGACGTCATCTCCCGGGGTCATTTTATGCAAACCCCTTCATATCACCTTCCGGACATGGGAGTCATCAGTCGGACCTGGGGTTGGAGCGCTCATCCTGCCCTGGATAGTGGTTGCCAGAAGCTGCATCTGCTGCCATTGTTCCTGCTAGTGCTGCTGGATCTGCTGTAACAACAGCCTGTTGGTCTCCTGTTGATGCTTCTGTGACTGGACCAGGTGTTTCAGCAGGTCCTCCATTTTGTCTGGTGATGCTTGCTAGCTTGCGACAGACTTCACCCAGGACATACAGTCCATGCTGTAGCAGTCACACATCTCTGCTTGTAACGCTGCCCGCAAGTCTAACGCCAATTGTAGAGGTTTTACTCACTTGGGTGCGACGGGAGGAAAACAGGAGGCATGTTCCTTTAAAAGTTCATGTGGGTTTATTGCTTCATAAACCCAGAAGCCAAACAGAAAAGCAAATAGCCTTTAGATCAGGCAAACAAAGTAAATGTCTTTAGCAGGTCTCTGCTCAGTCAGGCCTGTGTGGCACACAAGCTGGGGTAGCGTCCAGTGTCCTGGCTTGGTCTGAAGACAATCATACACAGGAGGCCTTCTCCCTCCAAACACACAGACCATGTGCCAAACAACATCCTCCATTTTATAGGCTGTTAACCACACCCAGAGGTGAGGTATGTGGGTAGCTGGACCCGCCCATTCTCTCCTAGCTACCCGTAACCCGGCTCCCAGGTGCTTATCTGCCCTAGAGAAGCACTCCGGGTTACATCAGAGACCAGCCATCTCTGTGACACATACCTCCCATCGACTACGTAACCATTAACCACCTTACAATACTTTGATACATATCTGGTTTTATGATTACCCCACGGCTGATGAAAGGGAATCGGTCACCCCCTGGGACTTATCTGACCTCTAATATTGGTATACAGGTGATAGAAACGTGAATCTATACATACCTGTAGGCTTCATATTAGAGGTCTGTTTGCTGAGAAATGGCTTTTTATTCAGTGAAGATTCTGATGCTTGCTGGCCGTGGGGTAGTCCGTGGAGTGGATTTCCTTTAATAAATACTCACTTAGTCCCATTCTTGTTGCAGATACTAATAAATCCAGGACCTATGAGATTTTTACCATATGATAGTTGGATAGTTAGGGGTGTATCATCCATAGCAGCAGCCCACAGGGCCACTATGGTGCGCGTGAAAAAACGCAGAATTTGAGCTTGGTTTAAGTTGGTATCCATGCAGCACATAAATGCATGTTTACTATGGCCATAAATCAGAAAAAAACTATAAGAAGAAAAATGATCATAAACCCTGCTGTAAATAAATAAATAAAAAGCAAAAGTGCATTTAAATAAAATAGGGTTCTTAGCAACACTGTTTTTGATCAAAAATAGCATGAAAGCTATCCCATCATGGCAAGATGAACCCATTCGGGATAGTCATACTCTGTTTAATATTAAAAACCTTACCATGTATCAAAGCCTCAAACTTCTGTGTGTGAATCAGACATGAGATCTAACGTGATAGAAGATTACAGTCCGGGGAAGACGGGAAACATTCATATAGACGACCAGAGGAGATGTAGTTAGTGAAGAAATCTGGCTAAATATGTTTCTAGAGCCGTAGTAGAAGATGAAGATGTCATCCTCATCATGAAGTAGTTATTTCTCATATTATGTGTAATTAATATCTCCTGCAGTATTGCTAATGCCGATTGCAGTGTCGGTAAATGAGACGAGAATTTAGCTTTATGGAAGATGAGTCTTTGAGAAACGTATTCAGCTACAGACTCCAAGGAAGAAACTGCTTGTTGTCTGTGGCCTAAAATATATAGGTTTTATTACTAGATGTAAAGCAGAAAACTAAATACTGTAAAATAATATATCTCCTCATATGTTTCCCCTTTTTATCTCCAGTAATTGTATTATTACACAGGATTTTTATGATGTTACATCGGCTCATCATCTTCTCATTCAGGTCCCTACAATATCAGATCCTCTCAGTGAAGATTTTCTATTTAAGATAATTTTTCCTTATGGACCCATCAAAGATGAATATGGACAGAGACAAGATGGCGGAGAGGATATTACACCTCACCCTAGAGATCCTCTTCCGGCTTACTGGAGAGGTGAGAGATTCTGATGACGTCACATTACATCATTCTTATCTATGGGAATAACAGATGGACAGAACTGGAGAGGTGAGGACTCTGGAAATGTCTGGAGTGAGATTTATTTATATGTCTTTCCATAACCAGGATTACATATTAGTGAAGAAGACCACTAGTGAGCGCTGTCAGGTCCATGTGTCTGAGGGATGGGAAAGACCCCTGAGCCCAATCACAGGGCTTCCATCTCACCCCTTCATACATGATGACATCAATGACCAGAAGATCCTAGAACTCACCTACAAAATGATTGAGCTGCTGACTGGAGAGGTGACACTGCTGGGAATGCTGGGACATTATACAGTAACACTATGAAGGGATCGGTGAATGACGGTATGATTGTATGTGTCAGGTTCCTATAAGGTGTCAGGATGTCGCTGTCTATTTCTCCATGGAGGAGTGGGAGTATTTAGAAGGACACAAAGATCTGTACAAGGTCGTCATGATGGAGGTTCCCCAGCCCCTCACATCACCAGGTAATAGACAGGACTAAATACACACGGCCTATAATTATCTGTATGTAAAGAATAAATTCAGTCCCTGTATGTGTTTCTTCCAGATCTATCCAGTAAGAGGACAACACCAGACAGATGTCCCCATCCTTTTCTTCCACATGACTGTAAACAAGAAGATCCCAATGTTCCTCAGGATCATCAGGTAGATGGAGAGAAGGTGTCATGAGATCTCCCCTATGATGTGTAGACGGCTGTGAGGGTCTTGTGTTCAACCTAGTTTTATCCACCAGTATTATGTGTTTTCTATTTGTGTAATGACAACGGTGGAGATGTCAGGATTAGAGTTGATCATAGATGTGACTTCTCACCTGTTTGTGACTTTTACAATATTTGTTTCAGGGTGAAGATCTGACCCATATTAATACTACAGAGACATATGTGAGGGGTGATGAGTGGGGTAAAGAGAAGATTCCTACATATAACTACCCAGGTGAGTAGTAACCACTAAATGCTGAGAAGTCACATATTCTTCTCAGTCACCGGCTGTGGCTGCTTTATCGGTGGTGTAGTCCGGCCTTATCACAATCATGTGATCACCATTTTGTCTCTAGACCACAACATTCTCTTCCACCCAAAACTGTTCAAATGATTTTGGGCATTGAAACCCTTTTCCATAGAACTTACAACCTGGAGGATCCACCTACTCACTGTGATTAGGAGACGTTACCTGCCCAGATCTGTAAACCACAAAGCCAGAAAATCACTTGAAGAAAAATATTATGATGGATCTGTAAGAGAAAGCGGAGGGCAATGATGCTGTTGGCTTCCTAGACCCCTGATATCTTATTGGATGAATCTGCCTTCTCTCCCTTCTGAGCTGCTGAATGTGCTCATATGGTCCCTACAAGACCAGGTCCAGTCTTTCTGGCCAAACTTCACATTTATGATCTACAACATTAAATGTGCAGTGAGGGCAAGTGTGAATTTCTGTACAATAACAACAGAGTTTCCCTTTATCCTGACTTTTCAATTTCTTTTAAAACCGACTAACTTCAAACCAGATTGTGATAAACTAAACAAAAAAAAAACATTACACTTGTGACATGATATAGCTTTAAGCTAAATTTAAGATGTCTCAGCTCTGCAGTATTATAAAAAGTTCTCTTTGAACGTCTAATATTTCTTCTTGAAACTCTTCTGATAGAAAATATTGGCCCTTATGATAGTTTAGATTCCCAAGAGCCACCGAGCCCCATACTCCAATTACCCCAGAGAGGTTTCACCACTAGTTACTCACTACTTACTGATGGAGACTGTTGAGTTTGATCATTTCAGTAGATGTTATTGTCTATACTCACAGTTTTGACTATACTAGTTAGTGACCAAAATACTCTGATTTAACCCCTTCCTGCAGCCAGTTTTGTGTTCCTATCTGGGCCCATTTTTCAAATCTGACATGTGTCACTTTATATGGTGATAACTTTGGAATTCTTCACAAAGGATAATAGGAAACAAATGGACCTTACAAATAATATTCCAACTTCTCTTGAATCTGACAATACCCCATATACGGTTGTACACTACTGTCTGGGCACATGGCCGGTTAAGAAGGGCAGGAGCACCATTTAGCTATTTGAATGCAGATCTTGCTGGAATAGTTTGCAGACACAATGTATTGGGGACACGGTTCATTGTCACCTGGCAGCTCAAAAGATGGCCACCACAAACAGGCTTGGCACTATCTACTCCATTTTCCAGATCCCAGGGTTTGCCTTGCTCATCATCCTTTAATCCCTCTACATGGATCTGGACTTAGACAGAGACCCCCTAAGCTTGGGCCACAGTGTAACCTAATGTTCTGTGGTGTGAGATGGCAAGAAGAATAGTCAGATAGCCGGGTCAGAACATGGAGGTCAGAGAAAATACAAAATCCCACAAAAGTAGTCAGTGCACGGGCCGAGGTCACAACAGAAACAAATACACAAGTCGGGAGCTGATAACAGAGGACTGAACCAGAGGAGAACAAGGCTGTATCTGGCAGCTTCCTGCAATTTGCTTCCAGCTTTAGTAGGGTGTGGTGCTTTCCAAATGGCTGAAGCAGGGAGCAGATTACTCCAGCTGGACAGCACACACACCCATACTGCCAGACTGGATGGTACTAATGGTCCCAGGCTCCCTAATCTTAGTGGCTGGACAGAGCCTGCGCCGCCCAGAGCTTCTGGTTCTGATGTCTCCTCCATCACCAGCGCCGCCTGCAGGATGAGTAAGGCGGCTCCTGGTGACAGAAGCAGACTGCGCATGAGCAAATCCCAGAGGAGATGGGACCCACCATTTACAGAAGCCCTAATGTGACCAAATTGCAGAAAACCAGAGCAGTAGAAATCCCCATAAAGTGAATCCATTTTGGACATTATAACCCTCAGTGAAATAATCTATAGGAGTAGTGACTATTTTGATTCGACAGGCACTTTCCGGAAATTAGCACGCAGTGGATGTTGGAGAGTGAAAATTACAAATTTATAATTTCAGTACCCAACACATAGTGTCCAGATTGTGCTCCAGGAGACACACACCGTAAATTTAGTGGGTTCTTCTCACTATAGTAATGTCATATACATGGATGCTAAATGTATTTTGGGCACACTGCAAGGCTCAGAAGCGAGGGGGAGATCTGACTTTGGGAGAGTGGATATTGCTGAATTGGTTTATGGAAGCCATGTTGTTTTTCAAAAGCCTTTGAGCCACTAATAATGTGGAAACTTCTGATTTTCCATTGACAGATGATGGACCTGAGTGGGGACTTGTTTTTTGTGAGATGAGTAGAAGTTTTTATTGATATTATTTTCCCCTACATAACATTGTTTGATGGCTTTTTATTCCATATTTGGGAGGCAGAATGAACAAACAGTTGAACACCACGATCCACTGGTTCATCTTATGGGGTTTTCTATTAGAATGTGAACTGTTATTGTCTTGATGAATAATGACGGCTAACATAGGGCAAAATTTAAAAAAAATCACAGAAAAACATACAGCCTTACCAGCACCAAATCATATAACAAATGCACTAGCAGGATGCCGCAGACCCCCATGATAAAGGTGGGGGCAAAATACTGATGGAGAAACCACTCCCAGACCTACCAAATTCATGGAGGGTGTGGTTGCCTAGTATTAAAGATGCACACAGAAGAAGCTTGCATAGGACGCCAGTCACACAGGTAGGTGTGATGCACAGTGTCTGGCTTAGGATAGTGATGATGCCCATACTATTAGATCAGGAGGGCTGCCCAGCACTATATAAGTGCACCCCACATGGACAGACACCCCAGTACACCCAACCAACACTAAAATGCTAATGCATTTGTTATCTGATTTGGTGTTGGTAAGGCTGATTTTTTTCTGTGATGTTTTCTTGGTAAATAATGATACTTTTACATAATGTACATTTTTATGGAGACTTTAAGTAGAAATATTCAACAATATAAATTTTAAGGATATGTTATTCATAAATAATAATTGGTTTTATTCTTGGCAGATGACTGTACCAGGAGATCAGAGGGACAGCTGACATCTTCAATTTTTAAATCAGATGATCTTGAGATCACACAAGATACAATTGAAGTGAATGCCATTAACCCAGATATACCATCATCCCTTCACAGCAAAGATCTGTCATCTGATCCTATGAAACAGGTCCTGTCTTCTGATTCATTACCGACCACTAAGGAAAATCAAAGTCACAAAATAAGCATTAAAAAACAAATTGCTCCTAAAGCAAAGAAGCCATTTTCATGTTCAGAATATGGAAATAGTTTTTCCCTCGAAAAGTCTTTTCTTAAACATCAAAGCATTCACACAGCAGAGAATAGATTTTTTTTGTTTCAAGTGTGGGAAATTTTTTAACCAGAAAGCACATCTTGTTAATCACCAGAGAAGTCACATAGAGGAGAAGCCATTTTCTTGTTCAGAAAGTGGAAAATGTTTTACAGAGAAATCAAGTTTAATCAGACATCAGAGAACTCACACAGGGGAGAAGCCTTTTTCATGCTCAGAATGTGGGAAAGGTTTTACATTGAAATCAAATTGTATCAGACATCAGAGAACTCAAACAGGGGAGAAACCTTTTTCCTGTTCAGAATGTGGAAAATGTTTTAGCTGCAAATCAGATTTGGTTAAGCACCAGAGAATTCACACAGGGGAGAAGCCTTTTTCCTGTTCAGAATGTAGAAAATGTTTTAGCCGGAAAAAAGATTTGGTTGAGCACAAGAGAATTCACACAGGGGAGAAGCCTTTTTTTCTGTTCAGAATGTGGAAAATATTTTAGCTGGAAATCAGGTTTTGTTACACACAAGAGAATTCACAGAGGGGAGAAGCCTTTTTCCTGTTCAGAATGTGGAAAATGTTTTAGCTACAAATCACATTTGGTTGAACACAAGAAAACTCACACAGGGGAGAAGCCTTTTTCCTGTTCAGAATGTGGAAAATATTTTAGCTGCAAATCAGATTTGGTTAAGCACCAGAGAATTCACACAGGGGAGAAGCCTTTTTCCTGTTCAGAATGTAGAAAATGTTTTAGCCGGAAAAAAGATTTGGTTGAGCACAAGAGAATTCACACAGGGGAGAAGCCTTTTTTTCTGTTCAGAATGTGGAAAATATTTTAGCTGGAAATCAGGTTTTGTTACACACAAGAGAACTCACACAGGGGAAAAGCCTTTTTCCTGTTCAGAATGTGGAAAATGTTTTATCCAGAAATCAGATTTGGTTATACACCAGAGAAATCACACAGGGGAGAAGCCTTTTTCCTGTTCAGAATGTGGGAAATGTTTTATCCATAAATCAGGTTTAGTTAAGCACAAGAGAACTCACACAGGGGAAAAGCCTTTTTCCTGTTCAGAATGTGGGAAATGTTTTAGCCAAAAATCAGATTTGGTTAAGCACAAGAGAAATCACACATGGGAGAAACCTTTTTCCTGTTCAGAATGTGGGAAATGTTTTGTGAAGAAATCATCACTTCTTAGTCACTAGAGAACTCACACAGACGAGAAGCCATTTTCATGTTCTTAATGCAGGAAATGTTTTACACGGAAATCAACCCTTAACAAACTTCAGAGAAACAGGGGAGAATACTTTTTCATTTTTAGCCAAAAATTATATCTTCATAAAGGGGTTGTCCACTACTAGGATAACTCCTTCTCATTCCTCATGTTTGGCCTTTTTAAAATAAAAACACTCATACGCACTTCCTGTTCTGGCGTCATTCCATTGGCGTCACAACTCGCATTTCCGTAAGGATGTTACATCACACAAGATTGTTACATCACACAATCCTGCTTCCAATCAACGCCACCTTCAGACGTATTGTACATCAACAAGAAGGACATGGCCTGGACACAGCACCAAGAGAATGCACACACTGAAAGCACTCTCTTCAGACCGTGTTCCTGGGGGAATTATAAGCAATTTACAGCCTCAAACATGACTTTCGATATGGGAAAGAAAAAAGAGATCAGAGGTTAATCTGAGGTCTGTCACCTCTGTCAGCATGTCTGGTATGCAGCGTTTCTTATGGAAGGTCTTATCTTCCTGCTCCGGAGCTATTACTGCCTCACCTCAGCGTGGAAAAAGAAGCAGTCTTAACCCTCATGATGCCAGACAGCTCCAGACTGTAAGTCCTGCACCAACTTCTCTCTTAATGTCGGCCTCACAAGAAAACAGCTCCACCAATCTCCCTGTACTCTCACCAAAGCCCACATACTGAGCAGTGCTTGCTTCACAGGGACATTTACCTCCCAGCCACAGGTTATTCTGATATGGGGAACAACATAACTTATTTGTATATCAGATTGCGTTTATCCCGACTAAAGAAGACATGGAGCAATATATTCAGAGGCTGGAGACAACATACAATACTGAAATACGTCCCCTCACTTCTATCCTGTCACAGCTTACTGATAAGGTACAGAGATTAGAGGATAATCTCATCCAAGTTAGAGGCCATCATAATGCTCAGAAACTAAAGGCCCCGTCACACTTAGCGACGCTGCAACGATCCGGACAACGATACGACCTGTCAGGGATCGTTGCTGCGTCGCTATGTGGTCGCTGGTGAGCTGTCAAACAGGCAGGCTCACCAATGATCAGGGGAGCAGCGACATCGTGGAAAGAATCGTTCCACGATGTCCTGCTCCTGGTTACGAGCCTGCTGAAGCAGGAGCAGGCTGGTAACTATGGTAAACATCGGGTTACTAGGGGCACACGCGCTCCTAGTAACCCGTTGTTTATCATGGTTACCACTCTGCTACAGTGAGCGGGAGGTTACCGCTCACTTTAGCAAGCTCATAACCATGATAAACAGCGGGTTACTAGGTGCGCGTGTGCCCCTAGTAACCCGATGTTTACCATAGTTACCAGCCTGATCGCTGCTCCCGCTGGTCACACACAGCGATGTGTGCTGACCAGCGGGAGAGCAACGACCAAAAAATGGTCCAGGACACTTTGCAGCGATCAGCGACCTCATGTCACGGGTGTGTCGCCACGAAGATCGTCACGAGTACACAGCCTGACTTCTCGCAGCTGACTTGTTTGTGCTTTGTGTTTTTCGGCAGTGAGGGAGTTAATTCTCTCTCTCTCTGTGCTAGACGAGGTCCAGCCTCGCCCAGCTGCAATCAATACTTCTGTAGTGAGACTCCTTCAAATGCCTGCTGGTCTGTTTGGGAAGTGTCGGTGAAAGCTTTTCATTCAGACTTACAGAGCGGATCGTGGTGTTTGGAGTTTCTGAGATAAGTGTACTTGGAGTGTATTTTCCCTTCCTCGCTTTATCATTTATCTCCTTTCCCGTTGGTGTTCCCTCTGTTGTAGTTGTGTAGTTGTTGTATGCAAGGTGGTTTTGGTTTTTCCCTTGTACTGTCTCGTTCGTCTAAGTACTGTGTGTGGGCATATTATTTCTTGTCCCCTTTTGTTGTGATCGGGGTCCTTCTCAGGACTAGATTACTTAGGTGCAGGGATCGTCAGGAGGTAGGGGTTACGCTGGCGGCCTGGACCTCTGTACCTTTAACAGTACCTCCAGGTTGAGGGATTAGTCAGGTCCCCAGCTTAGGGTCAGCTTAGGCCCCCTACCTCCAGTATACTGAGACAGCGTGACACCTCACAGCAGGGGCCTGATCGTTGCAAAGTGTCACACATAGCGACATCGCTGGTGAGGTCGCTGTTGCATCACCAAAACCGTGACACAGCAGCGATCTCGCTATGTGAGACGGGGGCTTAACACTGGATCTTCACAGCCAGTAAATAAACCATCTGGTTGATGATCAAGAAAATCACAATAATATCTGGATAAGGGGTATACCTGAAAGCATCAATGCACAAGTGATTATGCCAACACTGCGATCATTATTCATAATGTCCTTGGTGATTCTATTGATAAGGAGGTGGAGATTTAAAAGGCGCACCATACAATAGGCAATCATGCCCAGATCCTGAGTGTCCAAGGGACATTATCTGTCGCATACTTTTTTTCAATGTAAAAGATGCCATTGTGAGGAAAGCAGAAGAGTTGGGTCCTGGTGATTTCAATGGAAAACGCATATAATTGCTCACATATCTATCCTGAATGACACTTGCTAAAAGAATGGTATTGAAACCACTACTTGATGCCATCCGGGAAAATGGCCTGATGTACTCCTGGGGGTACCCATTACAGCTGTATATTTTCAAAGATCCAAGCAACATGAGACCTTTCTGTGATGCCCTGGACATTCCATATATCTGACTGTCCACCTGCTCCACCATTGCCACAGAGAGTTCCAGCACGTCACAGAAGATGTTCAATGGATCAGGAACTTGATGGTGATGCAGCAGGTGGGAAAGGAACCTGCCAATCATATGAGCTCCTGAAATGAATCTTGTCTTCCTTGATGAGAGACAGTTTGCAGATGCTTACTTATTTCTTTAAGCATATAATTAGATGTATCTAAATAGAGCATTAGGTGCCACTCTTCCACTATATAGAATGTCTAAGTTCATATAACATCTTAGACCAGCATATAAATTGAGTTCACATGATACTACTGTAATATCAGGCTGTATTACTTTACTTGCTTTATATTCCATGGTTCCACCTAATAGGAATCCTAGAACTGAAAGTTTGACTTACGCCTGTAGAGACATCCTCCAGTTAGGGACTTGCATTGGGATCTGCTTGTTTCACAATTTCCTACTGTTTTGATATATTCATAATCTATACTTCTTAGACACAGAGATTACTATCTACCATCTATAAATCCTCTTTTCTCTTAACCTTTCTCTCTTCCATTCCCCCTTTTTTTCATATAATATGGCACTACTCAAAACTTGTTCATTAAATGTCAGAGGACTTAATGTTCCAGAGAAAGGAGCTCAAGTGTTTTATCATTGGCATAAACAGCACGTACATTTTCTCTTTCTTCAGGAGTCACACTTTAGAGGCGATCATATACTGTACCTCACTTTACTAATAGATAGCATTTTTCTGGGATGCCAAGATGATTAATGTTTTGAAGTCTAGGGTGCTGAGTATAGGCCGCCACAGATCACTGCTGCATACTATTGTAGAAACACTGTCTGACACGAAGAGGAGGTTCGTGTTTGTTAAGATCTCCGTCTACTCCAAAATTTTGACTTTGGAAAACTTCTATCTCCCTAATTGTGACCAAATTAAGACATGCCGTCATTACTTAAACAAACTAAAATATTTTGCGGAGGACCTTATCATCATTGGAGGTGACATTAATTTTGTCTTGGATCCTTCTTTAGACGCGTCCCGGGGCTGGTGTCACCAATCTAAAACACAAACAAAAGCTTTGCTAAACGTGCTCCGGTCTCAATCGGTCGATATATGGAGGATACTACATGCAGACGTAAAGGATTATACCTATTATTCTCCTTTACACAATATGCATAGCCATATAGTCCTTTTCTTAATTAGCCGTCACTTGCCTACATTACAACCTACATCTCAGGTAGGAACTGCTGTATGGTCAGATCATGCTCCTGTATATTGTAATCTGACTATGCCGGACTCCACCAAGACTTCAGATGTTGGATCCTAAATGATAATCTGCTGAAAGACTCACTCTGTGTCTCAGACCTTCTTGAGGCTATAGACTGCTTCAAATATATGAGCATGATGAAACTGCCTTACCATTTAAATGGGAAGCGCTCACATGCGTCCTCAGAGGGATAATAATAAAACTTAGATAAAGGCTAAAAAAAGGAGAGAACAGCTAAAGTCTCCCATTTGCTTGAGCGGATTGATCTCCTTGACAAACAACATAAATGATCTGCTTCCCTCCAGGTATATATAGACCTGCTTAACACTAGAAGTGAGCTAAAGTAGTTTCATGGATGGGGTACTTGCAAATATTGTGTAATTTCAAGGCACCTACTTATGGAAGGAACCAAGTGGAAACTTCCATTCTCGGTACTAGATATGGGGCCTCCTCGAGAAAATGACTTAAAATGTCGTACACTAAAGTTAATATATAAGGCGCAGGATAGGGGTAAAAATATTCTGGGAATTGGAAAGTACACAAGCTATACTCCTTTATGGCAGAACTATAACTTACCAGAACTACATAAACTAAAAAATGTTAGTGAGTGTGAGGATAGGGGTATACGTTTGGTGTCACAACTCTTGAGGGATGGATTATTCAAGAGGTTTGAACAAATAAAGGCAGATTTTAACCTTCCACATAGGGTGTTTTATCAATATCTGCAAATACATCTTGCATATAGTACACAACTAAAATAAACGCCATACTGATTTATAGACATCACCCAATAGATACCATTACTACATCGTTGGATACAAAAGGTCTAATATCCATTATTTATAAGCGGTTACTGGCCCTACATTTGGATAAATATCCTTTGATAGTTAAGACATGGGAGGGGGGTGAGGGTCCCTTATCTGAGGAGCAATGGGGGAGATACTGGATTTGACAACGAAACTTTCATTGTCAGTCACAAAGATTGTCCCGAATTCTTCTCATTCATAGGGTATATAGATCCCCAAGTATTTTATTTGAAATTGAAATACAAATGGATGACACATGTCCTAGATGTGGTCTAAAGGACGCCCACCTGATGCATGTGACGTGGGAATGTGTAAATATTGGCGACTACTGGAAGGGGGTGATCGCTCTTGTACTCTCTGTATTTGGAATACAACTTCAGTTGGAACCTAAAATCTGTATCCTAGGACTCCTGGGAGAGGACGTAGATCCAGACTCCCATATGGCAGTAGCTAGCTCAAGAATATTATTCCAAGCCAGAAAGTTGTTGGCACTACATTGGATAGACAATTCTCCCCCAACGATAACAGAACTAAAATCCAGGATAAATAACACTCTATGCTTGGAAAGTGGATCTTATATTAAAGGAACGCTCTCAAGAAATCCATACACATATGGGAGCAATGGTTAATTACCCCAGATTACTTCAGAAATACTATACTGGACCATTTGTACATTATCCCTGCAGAAAACCAGGAATTTATATCCTTTATACCGAAGGCGTCAGCAAATAATAATTGTCTCAGTCCACACAATTGCCCCTTCTTAGATAGATTCTTTTTCTTTTGATGTCCCAATAGGGAAAAAAAGCCGTCAGGAAGTATTCAGATATTTATGTACAAATGTAAAATTACTATTCCAAAACATTGTACTATAGAGCGATATTGGGATTTATATCATTGTAAACCGGTTCTTGTATTGTTTACTGTTTTTTCTTTCTTTTTATTTATTTTTTTGTCACAAAGTTTATATGACAAAAACAAAATGTTGGTCTTTCTTTTGTTAAATAAAAATTATCTGATTGAAAAAAAGAAAGGAGCGAAGGTCTTTACTAGATCAAACGTATACAAAATATCAAGATCGCATGTGAAGGTACTCGTATGAATTCACAGATAAATGTGGTCTCTCATTGACAAGGAAGTTACATCCACGGATGCAAAGGACATACGGCTCCGGCAAAAATTAAGAGACCACTGAACAGTTTTCTATTGGAAAGCATGGAAAGACTGGTGGAAAGCATGGCAAGACGAATGAAAGCTGTGATTAAAAATCATGGTTAGTCCACCAAATATTGATTTCACATTTAAAACATGAGTAATTTGAGGTCTTAAAGCACTGTTTCTTTTTTAGTATTTTGACACTTTATCATTTGCTGCAAATAAATTCAACATTTTTAGCTTTGAATTTTGGAGACATGTTGTCAGTAGTTTATAGACTAAAACATCAATGTACATTTTACTCTATAATATACCTATAAAGAGAAAAATCAGAGAAAATTTTGCAGTGGTCTCTTAATTTTTGCCAGAGATGTATGTATCCAAAATAAAAGGAGCACCACTGCTATAAATTCATAACCCCACTGACATAGCTGACGCATTTCAATGCTGTTATAGCTCACTACATAATATTCATGGAAAACACCATGACATGCCACCTAATTTTCTTGAAACAAAAACTGACAAGTATATTAAGGACACTGCCCTTCCTTCCTTACAGACCCCTGAGCAGGAGATACTAGACAAAGCTTTCACTGAACAAGAGATAGGACAGGCCATTAAATCATTCCCTATCGGGAAGAGCCATGGGCCAGATGGATTCAATAATAGATTTTATAACATGTTTGCACCTCTGTTATTACCATTAGTGTTCAATAATATCTCAGAAGACTCCCCCTTTGCCCCCCAATCACTTGAGGCTCACATAACAGTTTTATCAAAGCCTGGAAAAGAACTAAATACCTGCCCTAATGTTCATCCAATTTCATTAATATATACATCAAAATATTCTCTAAAATAATTGCACCATGGCTCTCCCACTACCTACCCTCAATTGTTAGCAACGATCAGGTTGGCTTCGTTAAGGGTAGAGAAGTGCGTGATCATACAAATAAAACGTTGTTAGTTTCACGTGCAAAAAAATCGGGGATCCCAATGTGCCTTGTTTCTGTGGACACTGAAAAAGTGTTTGACAGAATGAATGCACTGGACTTTCTTGAAGAGCACCTTATGACAAAATGGGTTAGGCTCTTTCTTGTTACCTAAAATTCTATCCTTCTACACTGACCCTAAAGCGATAGGGTAAACTGCCTTCTATATGACACATTTTCTATTAAAAATGAGACAAAGCAAGAGTGTCCCTTATCACCTCTCCTATACACATTAGTGATGGACCATTTTGCGGTAGCATTACAAAAAAAATCCAGATATTAGTGGAGTTACTATAGGCTCACATCACTATAAACCAGCTCTATACGCAGATGACTTGTTGCTCTGTTTCAAACCCAATTATTTCATTTCCTTCTATACTAAACGAATTCGAAGAATTTGGCAAAGTAAGCAATTTTAAAGTCAACTACTCTAAATCAGAAACAATAACATAAGATAACAGCTAATTTTTAACTTTCCCTTTAAGTGACAGAAAGACACATCTAAGTACCTCGGTACACAAATTCCAGGGAACATGGATGATCTATATAGTTTAACGCCCTTGTTTGACAACCCAGATTTTCCCTCTGCTTCAGGTATGGACTCATTTCTAATCTGGGCCTGATCTGATGGGGTTAGATTGAGACCCGTTCTCATGGGATCAGGCTCTTTTCCTTCCTTTATAGAACTTCGTGGCTCCTTTCCAATTAGGAGTCTATCCTGCCTGGCTTATTTCCAGCTCAGGTCATTTATAAATTCTCACATGTTACTAGTATAAAGGATGAACTCACTCCGTTTGAAACCTTAATCACTCAAGTAGGTCCTTGTACTAAACTTCTATCTTGCATACACAAAGCAACACAAATGGACACCAGCAATGACCCTCTACCCTTTACTGGGGTTGGGAGAAGGAATTGGGTAGTCAAATTTCAGAGAAGGATAGGCAAAAAACATTCATACTCTCCCACAAATTATCTATTACTTGCCGTGCCCAGGAGAAAAACGATAAGATTTTATCTAGATGGCACCATTGTCACACTATGCTACGTAGCATCTTCGGACTTGTTCTGGCGGTGTGGTTGTGCAGACGGGTCTGTGTTACATATATGGTGGGAATGCCCATCATCGTCAGATTCGGTGGACTACGCTGGACCTGAATGCTTTTCTTTTGGGGGGGGGGGGGTTGGTTTAATAAAAAAAAAGTGTTGGGGAGTGTTTATTCAAATTAAGTATTTTTTCGTGGGTGTTTTTATTTTTGGTTACTGTGTCAGCAATGGGTTTGTCTGATAGACACCTCTCCATTACTATCACCAGGGTTTGATGCCAGCTGTGATTTTTGACAAACCACAGCTGACATTAACCCCAAGATACTTTACACCAATTGTCAATGCATCTGGGCAATTGGGAAGAGCAAAGGCAAAAAGCCATAATTGGTGCATCTCGTGATGCGCCACTTCTAGGGTGGCTATGAGCTGGTATTTTTTGGCTGGGGAGGGCCCAATAACCAGGGACCTTCCAAACTTGATAATATCAGCTCTCAGCTGTCTGCTTTACCTTTGCTCGTTACAAAAAATAGGGGGACCCCATGTCGTTTTTTTTAAATTATTTATTAGGTTAAACAAGGCTCAACTCCCTTTAGTTCCACATGAAAGGCTCTAAAGGGTGCAGATTTATAACATATAGGGAGTTGTGAAATGATATTTCAGCAGGACATCTATCTATTCTCTATCATATCTCTATAACTTCTTTCTATCTATCTCTGTATATAAGATTGTTTTCTTAGTTTTATAAACCAGCTTTAAGTTACACAGAGGATTATAGTAAGTAAAAGACGATGTTAAAAGCGCATTGTATATGGATGCAGGCGAGAAAAACATGGCACACTCGCATGACACTCGTCTAACTATTCAAGATGAGCATCAGAGCAATTTATAATCTGCTGATGTGAACATGGTCTTAGCCGGACTCTTCTGAGTATTGTCTTTCAAGGCCGCCCTCCCTGGAAGGGGTTAAACATATGAGATTTCGGCCTTTTAGCTCCTGGTATGAAGTGGATAGCACAATCATATGCCGCCATATAGTAGACGTCCGGTAACTGGTGATAATCACCTCATGTGTCGTCTATTTGTCTCCAAGCAGGAAAATCCCACATTACATTCACACATAAAACTGTAGAAAAGGCGGCGCGGGGTAATTGTGCCAGTAGTGAGGGGCAAATAATGCCGGAAATGTCACTGACTGCGGAGACGTCTCCATGTAGCGTCTTCACTCCGGATATCACTGTACAGGAGCCGCACAGTTCACACTGTGCATTCACTGAGGCCCCTGATCATGTGACCCCTGACTCCTCCCCTCCTGTGACCTCATCACAGCTCCTGTGCGCACAGAGCAGCCATATATGTGATGGCGGCTCTGCAGGTGGAGGTATGTGGAGATCCGCCATTACTGGGCGCAGGGGGCATTAACCCCTTCAGCACGGAGACTCT
Source organism: Phyllobates terribilis (assembly GCF_046119375.1). Taxonomy (NCBI): domain Eukaryota; kingdom Metazoa; phylum Chordata; class Amphibia; order Anura; family Dendrobatidae; genus Phyllobates; species Phyllobates terribilis. The sequence continues at coordinate 10,982,132 of NW_027362795.1, read as the reverse complement.
TTTGGGGTCTCTGTGTGGTGTGAACAGTGAGGTAACAGCTGTGCACAGAATGCGGCTTAGCTGGTTCCCGTCCACATTAGATCCATTCAGATGACTGCAGGATGAAGGACAGAAGCCCAGAGAAGTCCTCACACAACGCCATTATTCCTCTCCTAGCTCCAGCACAGTAATGTAGATAGTGGTGATAACCGTCCACACATAGAGGACGATCCAGGACCTCAAATAACATAAAACTTTTATTCCTTCATTTTATAACCTTATGTCACAATAATGATGGGACGTCATCAGAACATTGGAGGAAAGAATCCAGAGAGAATTAAGGTGGAGGTGACGCGTTTCGGAGTGATACTTCTTACCCAGAACCGAAGGTAAGAATGAAACCCGAGCCGGATATAAATGTCTCTGGAGCAGCCGCTCCTGTGCACAGGATGAATGGCGGCATTAATAGATGTAATAGATGTGATACAAAGAAAGACAATGATGAAACACAATCATCTTACAGTCATCACAATATGGCCCCTTCACCGGTCTGGTAATGTAAGATCAGATCCGTCCTTCTCTTTATACCCTCCGGTACGATGGATTTGGCCTCAGTGTCCAGGAAGCTTCACGGTTCAGCAATGCTCCTCTGCCATCTCCCCGACACCTGAACGATTTACCCTTTCAATGCCACAAAACTGAAAGTTCTTGAAGTCACCGTTGTGTTCTCTTAGGAAATGTGTGGAAACGTTGGAAGGGTTAATGGCCGCGGGATTAGTGGGGTCTCCTATGTGCTCATTAATTCTCTGCCTTATTTACAAGAGGAGCAGCCGACATATCTGACATTACATCCCAGACACTGAATACAATATACTGCAAATTCACTGCTGCAGGTGATACATTGTGTAATGAAAGGTTTTATTTAATGTGATTAAATCTATTTCTTGTGTTCGGCATATTTACATGGTGGACATTTATCAATGCCGCATCTGTGAAACCCCAGAGGTGTAAGCCAGGTTCTCGTTATGTGTTTTGACGCGCCCCCTGGGCCAGTGCTGTAGTGCGGCGCACGTGTGCGCGGGGGAATACCCGGAGCCGGATCCGATGGGGGTAGTAGTCTCCGAGTGGCGGGGACCCGGTCCGTGCCCAGGGTGGTCAAACTAAGTGTGTGGCAGTCTTTGTAGATGTTGTTTAAGTGTCGACTACGCCACCCGTTGATTTGCGGTCGCAAGGCCGCCGCTGCAGAACAGTCCGCTGAGGCCGGTGGTATGTGTGCAGCAATGGTGGTATAACCCCCAACGGGAGAGGTATGGCCTCAGGGCAGCTGGTGCGGGTGAAGGGAGTGATAGAAAGGGCGTCCCGGTACCTTTAGTGCTGGTAGTGCGATGGAACACAGAGACTGATTGCAGTTTTCAATGCTTTACTCACAGATGTTATCAGTGTCAGTCCTGCAGGTGATGACGACCCGAGCCGTGCTGCGTCCACCAGGTACGGGGCTCGACCAACCCCCAGGCAGTTCCAGAGTGTGACCTTGAACTCCTTTCTCCGTTCCTTTCTCTGGCCGTCCCCACTAGGGACCCACCCATGTCCAGCTTCCTCGGGTCTTCTGGTGGCGAAACCTATCTCCGGTTTCCCTGACCCTATGTGGCGTGCTTTCGTGGTGAGTGTAGTGAGTGGTCGCGCCAAGACGTGGCCACGACCTCCGGTTCCTGGCTGAGGATAAGTGGCCTCCACCAGTTCGGGATCCGGTACCCTGATCTGCCAACCCTTCACCCGCTGACTCCTAGCGTGTTCGGGTTCCCTCTTCCTTCATGTCTCTGGGCCTTTCTCCAGGTTCCATTCCTTCCTTGTTCCTTGTTCCTTTCCTCTTGTCTTTCTCTCTCTTGCTCCCTTCAGGAGCAGCACCCAGACAGGGCTGCTGCTCCCTGTCACTACTCTTCTCCTCTTCTTCTGTCTGACTGAACTCAACTCCTAAGATGGTGCCCACCTTTTATACTCCCTCTGACACCCGAGCCCAGGTGACTAGCCACCAATGGGCTCATTCCTATGCCCAGAGTCCCGCCCCTCTCTGCTCCTGCACCACTGGGATATTCCTCCCCCCCTCCCACTCCAGCCAGGGACAGACGCTGTCGTACCTGCACATCTATCCGGTGGGAGTACCGTTGATCTGTCCCCCGGAAATGGGATGTATGTGGTGCATGCAGCTAACTGAGTTCTAGTCCACACTCCATCCTTACCCGGGAGTGGAATACCACACCTCTGGTTCGAGGTGCAATACCCCTGTAGCAGCCGAGCCCTCGGGGTGCTACATTCCCCCCTGGTAAACCACAGCACGTCCTCGGGCTGAAATAGAGTAAAAACAATTTTTAAAGTGTACGTACACATAAAACACATCAACTTTCATCCATCCCTTTATGGGAGGTTTTCTCAACAGCTGGCTAATGCCACCGGAACTCTTTTACAAAAACACTATGTAAAACTTTGGCATCATATCAAATTTCACATTAAGGCATTCTCAAATAAAACATTCTTGAATTCTCGGGTTCTTGGGATCTTGGGATCTGGCCGCTCTCAGTCTTCGGCCAGGTAGAGGGAAGGGATGACCGCTCTCAGTCCTCGGTCAGGTTAGGGATTAGGGCAAAAATAGGCAACAGTTCTCTTTCTGTCCCAACGGGGACCACACTCTTAATGGAAACAGTCCCACAACAGTCCTTATACCCGGTCGGGTAACTATTTACATCTCCTCTTTTACCGTTTACGATTAACGGTGTGCTCCACACGCTCCTTTCTCTTCCTCAGGTTCAGACCCGTCCGGGCCCTCTTTCTCCTCCTCCTCCTGGTACGATTGCTCCTCTTCTTCCTTGACCCGGTGGACATGAAGGGCGTACCACCCCTTCACTCCCTTATGCCTGGTATAGGTGACGGTATCTCCAGGCACCAGGTCCCGTCCACTGTGCCCCTCCGGTAGGTGGGACTCTACGTCGCTCCTGTTTACAAACACCTGGCTTATGGTCTTCGGGTCTTAGATGATACCCCAGCCACATACCATGTGAAACTTAACAACAGTCCCGGTGACTCGGGGACCGTGAGCTGTACGGGGGGGGGGTCCTGGCGGGTCCTTGTCTTCTGCTCCACGTTTTTAATATGGAGCCACTCCTCCTTCACTTTCCTCTCTCTCCACTCCCGCTCAAACGTTGCCAGTTGTTGGCGGCAGGTCTCATAGCGCCGGGCGGCGCCCGCCCGGGTCTCCTGAGTGAACCCCATCAGGTCTTCTCCAGTGGGGTCCCCCTCGAATTGGGCGTCCTCCAGCGGGGTGAAGAGAGGTCCACGGGCTCCGGAGCTGGGATTAGCGGTTCATCTGGGGCCCTTGCTCCTACGGGATGACTCTTCCTGGAGCGGGGGTTGGTGTACTCAGGCGGCCAGACGAATGGTGTCCCATCCGGGCAGGTGTGCTGCTCATACAGGTCTTTCCCCAATGATGGCACGACTGGGGGCCCCGGCTGGGGTGCAGCGCCCGCGGGCACTCGGCCTTTTAACCAGGCCGGTGACTTTCTGATCGTGCCCGGTGTTGGGGAGCACGGTTCAGGGCGAGGCTCCGCTGCAGAGCTTGCTGCTGGAGGGCTGACTACTGGTGGTGGAGGTACGGTGGGCGGTGCGGCACCCAGAGCTTCGGGTCCCGCGGCGGGAGGTAGGGGCAGGTCCGCGGCCTCAGGGCCCGGAGTAACGGCGTTCCCCTTACTTGTCGTTGCGGCCTCCCCCGCGGCGGCGTCCCCGGCCTCCGGTCCGCTTCTGCTGCCTCTCGGGATCGACGCGGTGCTGGATGGTGGCTGCACCTCCGGTTGGCAGGTCAGCGTGCGCCGGGTCAACTCCTCCTTCCACCCGGCCAGCACGTCTCGTTGCGCCCAGATCATCCTCCTGTTCAGCTCTTCCAGCGCGGCCTGCGCGTGCTCCGGTTCTTCCTTCTGGAGCACCGCTAGCAGCTCTGCAATCTGGTATGGCGGCTGTGGCGGTGAAGCTCTCCTCCGTATCCGACATCCTCCTCCCCCCTAGTGGACCGCGGCCTACCTCGCGATGATCCTCTTCCGTAGGCCGCGGCTCCGCAGTGGATCGTCAGGGTTGAGGACCTTCCGTCGCGCTCCTGTGACGTCGGCGTCACTGGGCTCCTTCCAGGACCTTACGCAACGTCCGGACGTGAGGCGAAGCTTCAGTTCTCGCGGGCTTTCGGAGTCCACACCCCTCTTCTTCTCGCGCGGCGTCCTCAAGATGGCGCCCAATGGCGGGAAAACTCCACGGATGGCGGGAAGAAGGCAGAAGATGGCGTCGAATGGCGGGAATCGACTCCGGACGGCGGGAAATTTCACCACAGGTAAGTAAAAAGTCTCTTTTTCAGGCACGCAGTACCCGGTGGTTACGGGCACGAAATCCTGCCGACTACGCCAAAGTTGACGCGCCCCCTGGGCCAGTGCTGTAGTGCGGCGCACGTGTGCGCGGGGGAATACCCGGAGCCGGATCCGATGGGGGTAGTAGTCTCCGAGTGGCGGGGACCCGGTCCGTGCCCAGGGTGGTCAAACTAAGTGTGTCGCAGTCTTTGTAGATGTTGTTTAAGTGTCGACTACGCCACCCGTTGATTTGCGGTCGCAACGCCGCCGCTGCAGAACAGTCCGCTGAGGCCGGTGGTATGTGTGCAGCAATGGTGGTATAACCCCCAACGGGAGAGGTATGGCCTCAGGGCAGCTGGTGCGGGTGAAGGGAGTGATAGAAAGGGCGTCCCGGTACCTTTAGTGCTGGTAGTGCGATGGAACACAGAGACTGATTGCAGTTTTCAATGCTTTACTCACAGATGTTATCAGTGTCAGTCCTGCAGGTGATGACGACCCGAGCCGTGCTGCGTCCACCAGGTACGGGGCTCGACCAACCCCCAGGCAGTTCCAGAGTGTGACCTTGAACTCCTTTCTCCGTTCCTTTCTCTGGCCGTCCCCACTAGGGACCCACCCATGTCCAGCTTCCTCGGGCCTTCTGGTGGCGAAACCTATCTCCGGTTTCCCTGACCCTATGTGGCGTGCCTTCGTGGTGAGTGTAGTGAGTGGTCGCGCCAAGACGTGGCCACGACCTCCGGTTCCTGGCTGAGGATAAGTGGCCTCCACCAGTTCGGGATCCGGTACCCTGATCTGCCAACCCTTCACCCGCTGACTCCTAGCGTGTTCGGGTTCCCTCTTCCTTCATGTCTCTGGGCCTTTCTCCAGGTTCCATTCCTTCCTTGTTCCTTGTTCCTTTCCTCTTGTCTTTCTCTCTCTTGCTCCCTTCAGGAGCAGCACCCAGACAGGGCTGCTGCTCCCTGTCACTACTCTTCTCCTCTTCTTCTGTCTGACTGAACTCAACTCCTAAGATGGTGCCCACCTTTTATACTCCCTCTGACACCCGAGCCCAGGTGACTAGCCACCAATGGGCTCCTTCCTATGCCCAGAGTCCCTCCCCTCTCTGCTCCTGCACCACTGGGATATTCCCCCCCCCCTCCCACTCCAGCCAGGGACAGACGCTGTCGTACCTGCACATCTATCTGGTGGGAGTACCGTTGATCTGTCCCCCGGAAATGGGATGTATGTGGTGCATGCAGCTAACTGAGTTCTAGTCCACACTCCATCCTTACCCGGGAGTGGAATACCACACCTCTGGTTCGAGGTGCAATACCCCTGTAGCAGCCGAGCCCTCGGGGTGCTACAGTTTCTCTTGTGATTAAACCAGGAGACAGGAGTTGTGAAAGGGTCGGGGCCGAGAACAAACAATCATCTCGTAAAACCATCAAACCACCATCTTGTGAGAAAGTATTCAGCTACAGACTCCGAGGAAGAAACTGCTGGTCTTCTGTGGCCAAAAATATATAGGTTTTATTACTAGGTGTAAAGAAGAAAACTAAATACTGTAAAATAATAAATCTCCTCATATATTTCCCTTATTGTCTCCAGTAATTGTATTATTACACAGGATTTTTATGATGTTACGTCGGCTCATCTTCTTCTCATTCAGGTCTCTACAATATCGGATCCTCTCAGTGAAGATCTTCTATATAAGAGAATTTTCCTGATTTACCAAAGATGGATATGGACAGAGACAAGATGGCAGAGAAAATATTATATCTCACCCTGGAGATCCTCTTCCGGCTTACTGGAGAGGTGAGAGATTCTGATGACGTCACATTACATCATTCTTATCTATGGGAATAACAGATGGACAGAACTGGAGAGGTGAGGACTCTGGAAATGTCTGGAGTGAGATTTATGAATGTGTCTCTCCATAACCAGGATTACACAGTAGTGAAGAAGACCTCTAGTGAGCGCTGTCAGGACCCTGTGTCTGAGAGATGGGGAAGACCCCTGAGCCCAATCACGAGGCCTCCACCTCACCCCCTGATACATGAGGACATCAATGACCAGAAGATCCTAGCACTCGCCTATAAGATGATTGAGCTGCTGACTGGAGAGGTGACACTGCTGGGAATGCTGGGACATTATACAGTAACGCTATGAAGGGATCAGGGGGATGACGGTATTATTGCATGTGTCAGGTTCCTATAAGGTGTCAGGATGTCACTGTCTATTTCTCCATGGAGGAGTGGGAGTATTTAGAAGGACACAAACATCTGTACAAGGATGTCATGATGGAGGTTCCTCAGCCCCTCACATCACCAGGTAATAGACAGGACTAAATACACACAGCCTATAATTATCTGTATGTAAAGAACGAATTCAGTCCCTGTATGTGTTTCCTCCAGTTTTATCCAGTAAGAGGACAACACCAGAGAGATGTCCCCGTCCTCTTCTTCTACAGGACTCTAAACAAGAAGATCCCAATCTTCCTCAGGATCATCAGGTAGATGGAGAGAAGGTGTCATGAGATCTCCCCTATGATGTGTAGACGGCTGTGAAGGTCTTGTGCTCAGTCTTGTTTTATCCACCAGTATTATATGTTTTATACTTGTGTAATGAAAACGGTGGAGATGGCAGGATTAGAACTGATCATAGATGTGACTTCTCCATCTGTCTGTGACTTTTACAATATTTGTTTCAGGGTGAAGATCTGACCCATATTAATACTACAGAGACATATGTGAGGGGTGATGAGCGGTGTAAAGAGGAGTTTCCTACATATGACTACCGTAACATGTTGACATGTCTTTCTGGTAATGAGCTCATTTTTTATGACAGTGTAAATTTCTCCTGCAATGACTTAGTCCGGCCATTAGGGGTCAGCAAGAAACAAGTAAAGAAAAAGCCCGGGAAAACACTGATCCAGGAAGTCCAGAAAGAAGGCAACAGGTGTCTGAATGCTGTTTTGATGTTGGAGAGCTCATACAGACTGGGGCCATACTGTGTGTCCAAGGAGAGGCTGTGCCCTGTGAGTAACTGAGATATGTGACCGGTCACCAACTGTGTAGTCAGTTAGGGAAAGCTAGTTAGTGATTCCAGTAGTGCTGAGAACTGCCTGGTGTATATCACTGCTGATGGACTGAGCAGGCATGATCCAGAGATTGTAAAGGATCTGGTATACTAAGACTGTGCACGTGGATACTACAAAGGAGCCCTGTTGGGAACTACACTTTGAGACTGAGATTGATTCTAATTCCTGCTGACACCTGGATGTGCTGGAGAGCTTGGTGAGAAGGAGAAGCAGATCAAACCCTGTGGCCGGAGATCAGAGTCTAGTTAAAGGTTTAGTTTGTTAACTGTTTGCATATGCATTAAGTCTGAGAGATTTCTCTTTGCTCTTGTAAGAAGAGAAACTGTACACTGTATAGGTAACGCGTTGGTAAAATATATATGAGTGTTCTCTAAGGGGAAAACAAGGGTACCCAGATCTCATTGTATTAGTGTGGGAGGGGGGTATAAGGTTATATTCCTGGGAGGACCACGTGCCACGTCCGCGGTAACGTCCTTGGTAGGTCCTGTACTGAATAAGGGTGGGAGCGGCATAGCCCAGGGGTAGATTGGCTCATCCCCGCGAGATTGGCACTTGGGCTCTCTCGGGCTGCATAACTTGTATTTTGTGTTAGTGGCTGTTGTGGCCCATATTTTGTAGAATTGTTTAACCTTGTCATTTTTGTGACCAGTAAAAAGAAAGTTATTTGCCACTATACAAAGGTCGGAGTCATTCATAGCAGCGCCGTATTCCTCATACACATGCGACCGGAGTTCCAGTCGTTACATCTTGGTGTAGTCGGCAGGATACGGTGGTCGCCAGTAGCGCGGAAGGTTCTGCCGCGTCCACTGTAGTACGCCACCCCCCTTCTCCCGTTGTGACCGGTAGAGACCGGTTAGTTGGTTGCTCTGCAACGGGCGTGCTACTTAACCACCTGGCCAAGTTTGATGGGTATAACTTGCTCTTCAGTGATTGGGTAGGCAGGGTGAAGAATGCTATTGCCTTGCACGGTGTCAGCTTTCAGCTGGAACCGGAAGTCACGCTGAATGCTCTGGAGGGGGATGCCCGTAAAGTTGTCATGTTAAAATCCGAGGATAGGCGAAAAACGGTCGACGACATCATCCGGATACTAGGGAAAGCATTTGATCACGTGGCGGCAGCAGGGCAACTACGAGTACAGTTTTTCGCCCGGACCCAGAGAGACGGGAAAAGCCTGATCCAGTATGCTATAGCGCTGGAGGAATTGCATCAAGAGATCAAAAAGAAGTCGCCTGTAACCGTGGGTACTGAAGCCGATGTCGACAGCATTCTTCGGGATCAGTTCATCGAGGGGATACGGAGTGAGGCGCTAAGGAACGAATTGTTGCTGAAGGCGCTTAATACCCCTGGTGTCACCTATGCGAAATATTGGAAGAGGCGGTAGCATGGACTTTGGAAGTGAAGCCTGCTCTGCAGTGGAGCAGCCTGCAAGTGGCTAACACAAGAGAGCCGAGACCAGATCCTGTTCAGGCACAGCTGGCTGCTTTGCAGAAAACCGTGGAAAACCTGACGGAACAGGTACAATAGATGCAAGTTCGGGGAACGCCTCCGATATGCTCGGCCTTGACGAATCCCTCTATTCCCCTTTATGATCAACCCCCCTATACCTCAGGAAGGACTCCGACTGCTCCTAGACCTGAGGTATCCGGAGGTAGGGCAAGAAGACCACTTCAATGTTGGCGATGCCAAGAACTGGGGCATATGCAGCGGTACTGCCCGAGGAGTCTGCCAGCTGGAGTCCCGGCATCGGTAAAAGAGAGGCCCTTGCTGTAGTTGGGCATACGGCAAGGCAGGAATGAAAATCAGTGAGCAATGTCTGTTCCGAGGATCTGATTGCAGAGAGTCCCACGTTGGATGTGCAGTTTGCAGGAAAAAAGGTGGCGTGCTTGGTGGATACCGGATCGGAGGTGACGACCATGCCGATGGAATTTTTCAAGATGCACTTCGAAGAGACTGTCAAAATGGAGTCAGGACACCTGCTATGGCTGAAGGCCGCTATTAATGAAGAAATTCCAGTGGCAGGCATCGCTTGGATTAGAGTACAGCTGTGCGGCCAGGAGTTGGGAACCAAAGGAGTGGTGCTCGTGAAAACTCAGGCGAGGCCGAATCTCCTGGTGGTTCTGGGAATGAATATCCTGAGAGAACTGGACTCCCTTTTGTTTGAGCGTGATGGTCCAAGATACTGGAAACGAGCGACACCCCACAAAGCCACTCAGAGGGCCCTGCAACAGGTGGTCCATTCGTGCGGCATTCAAAAGAGTTCGGCTGAAGGAAGAGCAGTGGGAGCGGTGTATGTCCCACGTGGGTCTGCCATTGTAATCGCTCCGGATCAAGAGAAGCTTGTATTGATGCCGGTAGGGACGCACAGGAAACTGAATGGTGTGGAGGTGATTCTGGAACCGGTGGGACGGTCAGAAGATACTGATAGCCCGATGATAGCCCAAACACTGGCCATTGTGCAAGATGGAAGTGTACCAGTGAGATGTCTGAATCTGCAGAATCATGAGGTGACTCTGGCAGTGGGCACAAATCTGGCTGACATGTATGTGTGTGGTGAAGGAGTCATCCCCAAAAGCCAGTTCACACTGAGGGCAGACCGCCGGACCGCCTGGACCCTGTCGATGCAGACGACAGCTGAAGAATCCCCCACGCCTGAGTGGAATGGCAGAAGGATTATGGAAATAATGGGAGTGGATGAGTCCCAGTTGACTCCCGAACAGGCTCGCAGACTGGAGGCTGCGCTGTGGGAATATCAGGCTGCCTTCTCCAGGGGAGATGAAGACTTTGGTTGCACCAAGGCTGTGGAGCACCCACGGGAAACACCCCCCCCAATTCGGGAGAGATATCGCCAGATCCCACCGAGTCTTTATCAGGAGGTCAAAGGAATGCTGGCGCAGATGCTGGATAATGGGGTGATCCAGCCAAGTCAAAGTCCTTGGGCTGCACCGGTCGTGCTGGTCTGGAAAAAGGATGGGACCGTACTGTTTTGTGTTGATTACCGTAAGCTGAATGCGCATACAGTACGTGATTCCTACCCATTGCCCCGGATCGAGGAATCCCTGTCTGCCCTGGGAAAGCTGAAGTACTTCTCCACTCTTGACCTGGCCAGCTGCTACTGGCAGGTGCCCGTGGCAGCTCTAGATCGGCAGAAGACAGCATTCATCTTGCCGATGGGACTGTATGAATTTAATCGAATGCCCTTCGGACTGACTAATGCTCCAGGAACATTTCAGTGGTTAATGGAATACTGCTTGGGCGATTACAATTTCGATTCCGTGCTGATCTATTTGGATGATGTGATTATATTTGGAGATTCGTTCGACGACCACCTGAAGAAGCTCCAGCAAGTGTTGCACCGACTGAGAGACAATGGACTTAAGATCAAGCCGAAGAAATGTTACTTGTTCCAGACACAGATCGAGTATCTGGGGCATGAAGTGTCTGCTGAGGGTGTGCGACCAGCACCTAGTAAAATTGAGGCCATTCAGGGGTAGCCCCATCCCAAGACCGTGAGAGAAATACGAGCGTTCCTTGGTTTAGCTGGATACTACCGTCGGTTTGTGAAGGACTTTGCTAAGGTGGCTGAACCATTGAATGAGTTGTTGAGAGGGACGGCACAGTTGCCCAAGAATCAGCCAATTCGGTGGACTGACCGACAGCAACAGGCATTTGATCGGGTCAGGGCCGCCCTCGTACAGGCACCTTTATTGGCGTATGCTCGCTTTGACTAACCGTTCACCCTGTACACAGATGGAAGTCTCCATGCTCTGGGAGCTGTGTTAGCCCAAGAACAAGATGGGCGTAAGAGGGTCATCGCGTATGCTAGCCGGTCTCTACGGGACACCGAGCGAAATCCGGACAATTACAGCTTGTTTAAGCTGGAGATGTTGGCCCTGGTGTGGGCCATGAGCTGGTTCTGAGATTCTCATGATGACGGACAATAATCCGCTTGCACACTTGGAAAACGCTAAGCTTGGAGCCCTGGAGCAGAGATGGGTAGCTCGGATGTCCAAGTTTAATTACCGGATTCGGTTGCGTTCGGGTAAAGAGAGCTCCAATGCTGACACATTATAACGAGTGACCCGGGGCGCACCCGAGCATGGGGTGGATGAAGACCTCGAGGATACTGAGATCCCCTATTTGAGGCGATTGCCTGTGTTTGTGGACGTGGCACGTTCAAGTGGGGTGGCGACACGGGTCGCCACGTTGCTGGGCAAGACTCGTCAAGAGTGGGCTGAGTTACAGGATGCAGACTCCGAACTGTCACGAGTAAAGAAATGGCTGAGTCAAAAGTCCTGGCCCGATGGGAGAGCAAGAGCCCGGCTGGGAGCCGAAGGACAAAAGCTGCTAAGGCAGTGGGATCGATTGGTCATAGCGGAGGGGATACTGTATCGCTGGATCTACATAGCAGCGGAGCCGGGGTACCGTTTGCAGGTAGTAATTCCAGCTTCAGTGGCTCCGGACATTGCCCAGGAAGCTCATACACGGGGTGCACATTTCGGGCCTGAGAAGACTTATCGTTGGCTGCACCGGTACGTGTACACGCCTGGCTTAGAAGAAGTTGTGAGAGAGGTGTGTGGTAGGTGCCGGGCATGTGAGCTGAATAAGTCCCCAGAGCAGAGGGCTCCTGTCCAGACAATCGTGACGTCTGCCCCACTGGAAATGCTAATGGTGGATTATTTGTCAATTGGGTACGCCAGAAGTGGTCATCAGTCATGTCTGGTCATGACTGATCACTTTACTAAGTTTGCCGTCGCTGTCCCCACCAAGGATCAGACTGCTAAGTCTGCAGCGGAGGCAATTTGTAAGAATTTCATCCAGGTTTATGGATGTTCTCAAAAGATACATTCAGATCAAGGTGTTTGCTTCCAAGGTCAGCTCATAACGGAGTTGCTGCAAGTCTATAGGATTCAGCAATCCCGGACAACGCCCCACCATCCGCAGGGAAATGGGGCCTGTGAACGGTTCAACCGAACCCTGCTCCAGATGCTGAGAACGCTTGAACAGAGGCAGAAGGAGCGATGGACTGAGTTCCTCCCAGAACTTATGTGGGCCTATAACAATCGGGTCCATAGCACCACAGGATTCACTCCGTACGCGATGATGTTCAGTCGGCCTGGGTGAGAGATTAAAGAACTTAGTCTCACTGTACCCATGAACCAGAATATCATACAGCCAGTGAGTGGGTCCAGGATCATCGCCGAAGGTAGCGTGAAATCCACCGGATAGTAAAAGACCGTGTGCAGAATCATCCCCACCGAGATCGGGGGCCGTTGCACCTAGATGAGTTCCGGGTAGGTGATAAGGTGCTAGTACGAGTCACGCGTCCGGGAGGGAAGTTGAGCGACAGGTGGGAGGAAACGCCCTACACAGTAGTGGAAAGGGTATTCCCAGGGGGAAGTGTGTACACAGTGGTTCCCGAAGGGTGCATTGGACCCCGTCGCACAATGCACCGGAACTGGCTAAAGAGGTGTATGTCCGACACACCTGCCTGTCACCCTGAGTCACCTGCGCCACCTACGGCAGTTGCACCGAGCAATGTTGAATGCGACTGTTGGGATGACTTCGGGGTGAGACCATCGGACGTGCAGAGTCCGATAGCGCAAGTTCCAGGTGTTCCAGACACCGCCCCTGATGTTACTGTTCCACTAGATGCGGTGGACCCTCCATCAAGCTCGGCAGGTACTGGTTTGCGGAGATCGGAGAGGAGCACAGCTGGTGTTCCCCCAATACGATATAATCCTGAGGAGTATGTGTTACATATGAGTGGTATGAAACCATTTGTCGGGACGCCAAATTGTAAGTGGGGTGGAGTGTAACATGTTGACATGTCTTTCTGGTAATGAGCTCATTTTTTATGACCGTGTAAATTTCTCCTGCAATGACTTAGTCCGGCCATTAGGGGTCAGCAAGAAACAAGTAAAGAAAAAGCCCGGGAAAACACTGATCCAGGTAGTCCAGAAAGAAGGCGACAGGCGTCTGAATGCTGTTTTGATGTTGGAGAGCTTATACAGACTGGGGCCATACTGTGTGTCCAAGGAGAGGCTGTGCCCTGTGAGTAACTGAGATATGTGACCGGTCACCAACTGTGTAGTCAGTTAGGGAAAGCTAGTTAGTGATTCCAGTAGTGCTGAGAACTGCCTGGTGTATATCACTGCTGATGGACATACTAAGACTGTGTACGTGGATACTACAAAGGAGCCCTGTTATGAACTAAGGGGAAAACAAGGGTACCCAGATCCCATTGTATTAGTGTGGGAGGGGGGTGTAAGGTTATATTCCTGGGAGGACCACGTGCCACGTCCGCGGTAACGTCCTGGGTAGGCCCTGTACTGAATAAGGGTGGGAGCGGCATAGCCCAGGGGTAGATTGGCTCATCCCCGCGAGATTGGCACTTGGGCTCTCTCGGGCTGCCTAACTTGTATTTTGTGTTAGTGGCTGTTGTGGCCCATATTTTGTAGAATTGTTTAACCCTGTCATTTTTGTGACCAGTAAAAAGAAAGTTATTTGCCACTATACAAAGGTCGGAGTCATTCATAGCAGCGCCGCATTCCTCATACACATTCGACCGGCATTCCGGTCATTACAGCGCCACTCATTTGCATAAAATAAGGGCAGAAGCCGCACGGCTATCCCGCAGCTTTGGGGCTGCAGGTGGCTCCTGACCATGGGCACATACCCTTAATGTGTGATTACTGAGGATGTGGTGCATAAGTGGAGTTTTTCCAAGAGTGGCCGGTGTGACTATGGAAGGCTCGAGGAGTGAAGGCTGAGCTGGGGTGGAGCCTGGGTGGAGTCTCACGGGGCCCGAAAATTTTGCCAGTAAGCGACCTGAAATTCCTGGTGGCAGCCCTGCACACATATACATACACTCATATACTAATCTTTTATGATATAGGGGTCTTCTGGAGAGGGCTGCAGAATGCACTGTGGAGGAGGGGACACAGCAGACAGGACTGATTTCAGCTTCCTGCCCCTGCGTGCTGTTTGATGTCCGACTCTCCTCCCCCACCCTCTACTCTTTGAGGAAATGCTGCTGGGAAAGGAACAGCAGGAGGCAGAAGACCCCCTGTAAGACCCTGCAGGAGGACAGACAAAGCAGTCAATCAGCGCTCTCATCAGTCTGATGAGGAATCGTTCATTGGCCAGCGGCCTCTCTCCTGCATGACACGCCCCCTTTTTCAATGGGCGCACTCTGCCCTGGGTATCAAAAATCATGATGGGTGGGAGTGGACAAGGTTAAGCAGCATCGGGCCCCTTGACTGATCGTGGTCTACTGCCTGAGCACTACGCCCCTTCCTGCATGGGACCCCCTCCACCTCTGGGCCTGGGTGCAGCTGCATCGGCGGTGTGTCCGCCCCTTGCTGAACCCCTCGCTGCGGCTCTAAGCAAATGTAATATTATTTGCACACAAACGAGTGGTAAAGAAATCAGTGAGACCCCTGTGGGATAACAACGCCCATTACCAGGGCCGGCTCCAGGTTTTTGTGGGCCTCAGGTGAAAGAGTCTCAGTGGCCCCTTTAACACATACCACGATTCATGATGCACAGATACCGCAGAGAAATATATATATATATATAGTACAATGCAAAGATTTCACTTCTTACATTACATGAGTGATATCTATTGTAAATTCTACAATAGCTCAGAAACCGGCGAATCGCTCCACACAGTATACTGGCCCCCATATAACGCTCCATACAGGATAGTGGCCCCACATATAACGCTCCATACAGAATACTGGTCCCCATATAATGTTCCATGCAGGCTGTGACCCCACATAATGCTCCATGCAGGCTGTTCCCCCCACATAATGCCTCATGCAGGTTGTTACCCCCACTTAATGCCCCACACATGCTGTTTCCCCCACATAATGCCCCACACAGGCTGTTCCCCCCACATAATGCCCCATGCAGGCTGTTCCTGCCACATAATGCCCCATGTAGGATGTCACCCCCCCCTACCTTATAATGCCCCATGCAGGATGTCACCCCCCCCTCCCTTATAATGCCCCATACAGGATGTCACTGCCCCTCCCTTATAATGGCCCATGCAGGATGTCACACCCCCCCTCACTTATAATGCCCCATGCAGGATGTCACCCCCGTCCCTTATAATGCCACATGCAGGATGTCACCCCCCCTCCCTTATAATGCCCCATGCAGGATGTCTCACACCCCCTCCCTTATAATGCCCCATGCAGGATGTCACCCCCCCTTATAATGCCCCACACAGGATGTCACATCCCCCCTTATAATGCTCCATGCAGGATGTCACACACCCCTCCCTTATAATGCCCCATACAGGATGTCACCCCCCCTTATAATGCCCCACACAGGATGTCACCCCCCCTTATAATGCCCCATGCAGGATGTCACCCCCCCTCCCTTATAATGCCCCATGCAGGATGTCACACCCCCCTCCCTTATAATGCCCCATGCAGGATGTCACACCCCACCCCTTATAATGCCCCATGCAGGATGTCACACCCCCCTCCCTTATAATGCCCCATGCAGGATGTCACCCCCCCCCCCCTTATAATGCCCCATGCTGGAGGTCACCCCCCCTCCCTTATAATGCCCCATGCAGGATTTCACCCCCCCTCCCTTATAATGCCCCATGCAGGTCACCCCCCCTCTCTTATAATGTCCCATGCAGGATGTCACACCCTCCTCCCTTATAATGCCCCATGCAGGATGTCATACACCCGCTCCCTTATAATGCCCCATACAGGATGTCACCCCCCTCCCTTATAATGCCCCATACAGGATGTCACCCCCCCTTATAATGCCCCATACAGGATGCACCCCCCCCTTCCTTATAATGCCCCATACAGGATGTCACCCCCCCTTATAATGCCCATGCAGGATGTCACACCCCACCCCTTATAATGCCCCATAAAGGAGGTCACCCCCCCTTATAATGCCCCATGCAGGATGTCACACCCCCCCCTCCCCACCCCACCATATAATGCCCCATGCCTCCATACAATAAAAAAAATCAAATACTCACCTCACTTCTCCTTACCTGCTGCCGCTGCTCCAGACTCCTCAGCGACTTACCACTCTGCGCTGTGACGGCTCAGGAGAGAGCGTGGTGTAAAGACGTCACAATGCAGCAGCCGCGGAAGAGACCGGATCTGCTGCGGAGGCACAGGGAGAGGTAAGTATTGTGCTGGCTGCCGGGGCCCTGAGCAAGCGGGGGTGGGGCGGGCGCTGGCACCACTCTCCTCCGCTCACAGGTCCCATAGCGCAGCGGGGTGCCCGACGGCAAGTGGGCCCCCCACCTGCTCAGGGCCCGAGTCCGCCGGGTGCTGACACCGGCCCTGCCCATTACACCCTCAGATGACTTCCCTGGTGGGTACAGTGTCTGAAATGGGGTCACTTTAGGGGGTTGTATGTTCTTCACACCTTGGGGGCATAGCTATTGGCCCCCACAAGTGAGGACTGACAAACACTCACGGCTCCGCTTCGTTCACACGCGGCTCCGCTTCGTTCACACGCGGCTCCGCTCCGTACGCCTTGTACACGCGCGGCTCCGCTCAGTACGCCTCATACACGTGCGGCTCCGCTCAGTACGCCTCGTACACGCGCGGCTCCGCTCAGTACGCCTCGTACACGCGCGGCTCCGCTCAGTACGCCTCGTACACGCGCGGCTCCGCTCAGTACGCCTCGTAAACGCGCGGCTCCGCTCAGTACGCCTCGTACACGCGCGGCTCCGCTCCGTATGCCTCGTACACACTCGGCTCTGCTCCGTACACCCCGTACACACGCGGCTCTGCTACATCCACACTGTAAACCCCTCCTGACCCCACACATAAACTTCAGCTCATCCAGCACCATGACAACCAGCACAGCAGAGTCCGGCATCCACTGAGGCCCCTGATCATGTGACCCCTGACTCCTCCCCTCCTGTGACCTCATCACAGGTCCTGTGCACAGAACAGCCATATATGTGGTGGCGGCTCTGCAGGTGGAGGTATGTGGAGATCCCCCATTACTGGACGCAGGGGGCATTAACCCCTTCAGCATGGAGACGCTTTTGGGGTCTTGTGTTGCCCCTTTATAAGAATCATAAGGTTTTTGTTCTGTTTCCTGTAATAGATACATACGACCCAACTATGGATACAGGAAGGGAGGAAATGTATCGTTCTCATAGTACAGGGCTCCTTTACTGGCCCCACAGTGTAATGCCCCCATTATGCCCCTTATGCAGTATGTATGATGCCCCCACAGTGTAATGCCCCCATTATGCCCCTTATGCTCTGGCTCGGGATAGCACGCGTGCTGGGTCACGCGTGCAATAGATTTGAAGTGCAATAGTTAAAATTGCAGTTATACATGACAGTTGGACAGGGCAGGAGACAGGTAAGGTGCATAAGATATTCATACAAACATGCTTCTCGGTCAGTCATACTGCATTATGCATTAGTCTTATCAATCTGCTTTTTATTTGTTTTCACTTCTGCTTTCTCACAACTCGCCTGCCCTTTAACACATTTTGTGCACTCTCCCTATATCAACCCCTCCCTTCTCCCCTCTCCCATGTATAACTCTGAGGCTCTACTGACATTCCTCACCCACTGCAAGCCATCCTCTACCTCCATACAGCACTCAAAACGTTCATACAAATCATTAGACCACCTGCTCTTTCTCTTCTTTCTCCTTTTACTAGTCGCAGGAAACATCTCCCCCCAACCCTGGGCCCCCCTCCACTAGCCTACATTACTCTCCTCCAGCTGCATATAGAAACCCTGCTAATTTTATTAACGTTCAGTGCATGCCCTCTCTTATCGATTTCCATTGTGCTCTCTGGAACGCACGGTCTGTGTGTAACAAACTAACTTACATCCATGATTTTTTCCTCTCTAATTCCATTAAGCTTCTGGCTATCACAGAAACCTGGATTCAGCAGCCAGACACCACCGCTGCTGCTGCTCTCTCGTTTGGTGGGCTGAAATTTTCACATACCGCCAGACCTGGCAACAGACAGGATGGAGGTGTTGGTCTGCTCCTTTCCTCACAATGTGTTTTCCAGGTCATCCCCCCCCCAGTTCCCTCACTTGTTTCCTTCCTTTGAAGTCCACACCATCAGACTCTTTAAACCCTTCTCCCTGCGAATGGCAATTGTGTATCGCCCTCCAGGCTCCTCCCGCCAGTTCTTGGATCACTTTGCCACCTGGCTTCCTCACTTTCTATCCTGTGACATCCCCACCCTCATCATGGGCGACTTTAACATCCCCATCGATGATCCCCTCTCCCAATCTGCCTCTCATCTACTTTCTCTAACCTCTTCATTCCGTCTCTCACAGTTTACTAATTCTCCTACCCATGAAGACGGGAATACTCTGGACCTGTTTTTTTCCAGTCTCTGCTTGCTGGATGACTTTACCAACTCCCCTCTCCCGCTCTCGGACCACAACCTTCTTTCCTTCTCTGTTAAGAATTGTCTCCTCACCCGGGACACCCCCACTTACCACACTTATAGGAATACACGTACCATTAATACCCAGCAGCTTATGAACAATCTCCACACATCTTTAGCCCCCATCTCCTCCTTCTCCTGTCCAGACTTAGCATTGTCACACTACAATAATACACTGAAGAGTGCCCTAGATGAAGCAGCTCCTTCTACTCGCAGAAAGATCCGACGCTGGCAACGGCAGCCCTGGCACACGATGCAAACACGTTTTCTTCAACGTTGCACAAGGTGTGCTGAGCGTCAGTGGAGAAAATCTCTTTTAGCAGAGGACTTCATCCACTATAAATTCATGCTCAAAACCTATAACTCTGCCCTTCATCTGGCCAAACAATCCTACTTCACCACCCTCATCACTTCAATGTCCAACAATCCAAAACGACTTTTCTAAACCTTAAACTCCCTCCTGAAACCTAAAGCACAGGCCCCCACCACCAACCTCAGCGGGGAGGATCTGGCCACTTATTTCTTTGAAAAAATCAACCACATCCATGAGGACATCTCAGCCCAATCTCCTCAGTGCCTGGATCCCCTTCCCTGCCGCACTTCAAGCTCACTTGCCATCTTTGAGCCTGTCACAGAAGAAGAAGTTACCCAGCTCCTCGCTTCTTCTCGGCCTACAACTTGCAACAGTGACCCCATTCCTTCACATCTCTTGCAGTCCCTCTGACCGATGGTCACCACTCACCTGACTAAAATATTTAACCTCTCTCTTTCTTCAGGTATCTTTCCCTCCTTATTTAAACATGCCATCATAACGCCTTTACTTAAAA
Organism: Phyllobates terribilis; assembly: GCF_046119375.1. Classification (NCBI taxonomy): domain Eukaryota; kingdom Metazoa; phylum Chordata; class Amphibia; order Anura; family Dendrobatidae; genus Phyllobates; species Phyllobates terribilis. Next base: position 10,962,449 of record NW_027362795.1, on the reverse strand, counting down.
AGCCATCCCTAGACCAGAATTGCGCTGCTAGCTACAGACCTGTCTCTAATCTTCCTTTCATCTCTAAAGTCCTGGAACGCTTGGTCCACTCCCATCTAATCCGCTATCTCTCTGATTAACTCTCTCCTTGACCCTCTACAATCTGGTTTCCGCTCCTTACACTCCACTGAAACTGCCCTCAGTAAAGTCTCTAATGATCTACTAACAGCCAAATCCAAAGGTCACTGCTCCCTGCTGATTCTCCTGGATCTCTCTGCAGCATTTGACACTGTGGATAACCAGCTCCTCCTCACTATGCTCCGCTCTATAGGTCTCAAGGAAACCGTTCTCTCCTGGTTCTCCTCCTACCTCTCTGACTGCTCCTTCACTGTATCTTTTGCCGACTCCTCTTCCCCTCCTCATCCCCTTACTATCGGGGTTCCGCAGGGCTCAGTCCTAGGCCCCCTCCTCTTCTCTCTATACACTGCCCCAATGGACAAACAATCAGCAGATTTGAGTTCCAGTATCATCTCTATGCTGATGACACCCAATTATGCACTTCTTCCCCTGACATCACCCCTACCCTAATACAAAATACCAAGGATTGTTTGTCTGCTGTGTCTAGCATGATGTCCTCCCTCTATCTTAAACTGAATCTCTCCAAAACTGAACTTCTTGTGTTTCCCCCCTCTACTAACCTAACTCTACCTAACATCGAAATTACCTTGGAGGGTTCAACCATAACTCCCAAGCAGCACGCCCGCTGCCTTGGGGTCATATTCGACACTAACCTTTCCTTTACTCCCTATCTCCGATCACTCACTCGCTCTTGTCACCTGCATCTTAAAAACATCTCCAGAATCCAATCTTTTCTCACTTTTGAAAATGCTAAAACTCTTACTGTCGCTCTTATTCACTCTCGTCTGGACTACTGCAACTCTCTTCTGATCGGTTTCCCTCTTACCAAAATTTCCCCTCTCCAATCTGTCCTGAATGCGGCAGCCAGGGTCATATTTCTGTTCAGCCGCTTCACTGATGCCTCCACCTTGTGCCAGTCATTACACTGGTTACCCATTCGCTACAGGGTCCACTATAAACTCATTGCTCTCACCCACAAAGCTCTCCACAGTTCTGCACCACCTTATATCTCCTCTCTCATCTCAGTCTATCATCCTACACGTGCCCTCCGTTCCACAAATGACCTAAGACTAACATCCCCCATAATCCGAACCTCGCACCTCCATCTCCAAGACTTCTCTCGTTCTGCGCCAGTTCTCTGGAATGCTCTACCCCAGACGATCCGATTGATGCCTAGCCCCGATGTCTTCAAGCGCGCTTTAAAAACCCATCTCTTTAAACAAGTCTACCACCTCAAATACCCAGTAAGCTAACTTTCCCCTGTTCCCTCCTAAATACTATTCAGAATCGGCCCCCTACTGATCATCTGTCTCTACACCCTCCATGCACACGATAACTGCACTCGGTAATTGAGTATTGCACTTGAACATACAGGCTGATGACCGGATCATACAGCTTTATATGATAATCCCGACTTATTATAATTGCCAGACCTGAAATAACAAGCACTTTCCACCTATTGTGTCCCCCCATTTCCTTGTACAATGTAGGCTTGCGAGCAGGGACCACACTCCTGATGTACTGTAACTGTTAAACTGTCTCACCTTGTATTGAATTTATTGTTTGTACATGTCCCCGCTTAATTGCAAAGTGCTGCGGAATATGTTGGCGCTATATAAATAAAAATTATCATTATTATTATTATTATGCAGTATGTATGATGCCCCCACACAGTGTAATGCCCCCATTATACCCCTTATGCAGGATGTATGATGCCCCCACACAGTGTAATGCCCCCATTATGCCCCTTATACAGTATGTATGATGCCCCCATTTTGCCCCTTATGCAAGATGTATGATGCCTCCACCCAGTATAATGTTCCTCCAGTACTGCCTGACTACCTGAAGTTGGAATAATCCCTCTGGAGTTGGTTTTCCCTTTCCCTGCTCCCCTCCATGTGGACCCTCGAGCATGTATACATGCATGTAGTGGAGCAGGCCTTACTAGATATCGAGGCTTATTACAGTAATATACAGTATGAGGATGGTATCAGAGGAGAAAGACATTTCTTGAAATCGAGATCAATAGAGTGTAGCAGACATAATGATTTCATGGAGGATCTTCTAAAATTCACTCTTACTCATAACTTCTTTATTTTTGACAGGCAGTACTTCCACCAGCTCACGGGTACTGCGATTGGGAGCCCCTGTGCCCCCTCATATGCTAACTAGGGTTGAGTGAGTATGTTCTGTCCGAGTATGCTTGGGCCGAGCTCCGAGTATTTACAGCTGCTCGGTGATAAGGTTAAATCGCTCCCGTGTGCATGATTTGCAACTGTTTGACAGCTTTATTACATGTAAGGAATGTCTATTTCTTACACATTCCTCACATGTAATAAAACTGTCAAACAGTTGCAAATCATGCACACGGGAGTGATTTAACCTTATCACCGAGCAGCTGTAAATACTTGGAGCTCGGCCCGAGCATACTCGGCGAAAGGGTTAATAGAACATACTCGCTCAACACTAATGCTAACCTTTTCCTGTGCTGGTGGGAGGAATCCACAATATCCAGGGATGATGATAAGTGGTGGCAGCCATATATTGGGGTATGGTACAAATATATTGACTACATTTTAATCATCTGGTCAGGGGCGAGTGAACAATCTTTTGAATGTGTCAGGGAACTCAACATCAATAGAGTGGGCCTGAGATTTATATCTGAATTTAATTATTACCAGTTGCCTTTCCTGGATGTACTAATCTAGATAGAACGGGATGGGACCCTAGGGACACTCATCTACCATAAACCTATAAGCACTAATAAACTATTGAAGTGGGATAACCACCACCCCCATCCCCATAAAAAGAGGAATACCCAGGGGCCAATTTTTATGGTTGAGAAGGTACTGCCATAATGTCACAGATTTTAATATACAGGCAATAGACCTGAACACAAGATTCAGGGAAAAAGGGTACTCCTGGTACATTTTGGACTCCGCATCATCGTTTGCAAAAAAATGGGAGAGACAGACACTCCTCCATACCTAACCAAGAGACCAAGAAAAAGATGGGATAACACGAGTAAGAAAAACTTATGACAATCAGAGTGACCGTATCTTTAATATCCTCAGAAAACACTGGGATAAACTTATGGCTGACCCGGCCCTGAGGGTGCTGTGGGATCTACTCCCACAATAACTTTCAGAAAGTGTTGGTCCATTAGGGACCATTTAGTGCATAGTTTCTACAAAATACCTGCACCCAAGGGGACTTGGCTAGATAAAAGAATCTGCTGTTTCTTTAGATGTGGAGAATGTTGTACATGTAATTGGATGAGACCATGTAAATCTTTCTCGAGTTCCTCCACGAGTAAAATCTTTTTACCAGTGGGATTATTCCAACTGTAAAACCTCAGGATTTGTATATATGGCCACATGCACCTGCCCCCTAGATTATGTATGCAAGACCAAGAGGCAGTCTAGGAAGAGAGTGGGGGATCATTTGGGCGATATACACCATGGTCGGGACACCTCATTAGCGAGACACATGAACAGTGTACATCGAGGTCAAACCGGAGACATCTCCTTTTGTATCATTGAGATGGTTAAACCCAATGTGAGGGGAGGTGATCACAATACATGTATCCTCAAAAAAGAAAGTGAGTGGATTTTTAGACTGGATTCACGAGCCCCTAAGGGACTCAATGAGCAAATTTCCTTTGCCTGTTTTGTGTGAATACAGCCCCATTCTGGATAACATTTTTGGATTTTATACTCTACCCATTGCTACTCAGTTCCCTGTGAATGGGGTTCACATATTGTTGTACTTCATCGAGATATCTGAGCTTCTATATCAGAATTATTTCTTATCAGTTATATCCCACATCTACTATTTCATAATTAACAAGTGTGATGTTCCTTGTGTATCTCTATGCAATAAGGGTCAAATTTGACCATTTAGGAATATACTGTGGGCCACCATCCCATATTTTATGTCGTGATAAAGTAGATCTACGTGCCTATTGCATGATGGGAGGATGTGCAATACTTGCTTTAGTCTCCCATGACGCTGATCTCAGAGAGAGGATTTTTCTATATTGGTGGAATGCAATCCAATACCATTATGCGCTCCGGTGTGGAACGCATGCTTCCGGACATGCGCAGTCGCAGATAGGAGACTGTGATGCACTCCGGCATGGAACGCACATGTTCGGGCACGTTAGAGCTTTCTGCCCGCCCTTCTCCGTTGTTTTGTGCTGAATTATGGGGAATACTTGAGAATTTATTTTTGTTCCATCTGTCTTTAGTTGATCCCACTGATACATCAGATAAGTCCTCAGAGAATTATAATTAGAGGAACCCATGGACACATTGGGATTTGTGAAGCTGACCTCCGCTCTCCTCTATTTCCTTTGAATTTATTGTGTGACCTGTATTTCAGAACAGTAGCTCTTGGTTTGTTTCATTTCCATGTGTAAATTGAATTTGACTTGTAGTCTTTGATATCTCTTTCAAACTTAGTTTTTTTGATGTCTGAGATCCTTCCTCCAGACTTTGTAAATTCTTTTGCATATTTTGTTTGAGTTTTGTATCCAAAAAGGCTTCTACACTGGGCGGAAAACTTTCACCTAGTTTTTTTTCAAGCAACAAATATCAAACACAATGTGACTTGATTATCCTTTATAAACTTATCTTTATTAAGTTTTGAAAAGGAAATACAAATACAAACGCCGGGTACTAGTTGTGCAACAAGTAGTAGGTCAAACATGACCCCATAACCATAACAATAACCAGTATTTCCACAACATTTGAAAACAAAATGAAATAATTAAACACAATACAAAGTAGAGTCACTAGTAGTGCATTGGTTCAATGTGTTTTAGGATATACCAGCGTGGTGACTCAGACTTAAACCTGAAGTCATTACATATTCATGTGGATTAACATACACTGCTCAAAAAAATAAATGGAACACTTAAACAACAGAATATAACTCCAAGTACAGTACAGACCAAAAGTTTGGACACACCTTATCATTTAAAGATTTTTCTGTATTTTCATGACTTTGAAAATTGTACATTCACACTGAAGGCATCAAAACTATGAATTAACACATGTGGAATTATATACTTAACAAAAAAGTGTGAAACAACTGAAAATATGTCTTATATTCTAGGTTCTTCAAAGTAGCCACCTTTTGCTTTGATGACTGCTTTGCACACTCTTGGCATTCTCTTGATGAGCTTCAAGAAGTAGTCACCGGAAATGGTCTTCCAACAATCTTGAAGGAGTTCCCAGAGATGCTTAGCACTTGTTGGCCCTTTTGCCTTTACTCTGCTGTCCAGCTCACCCTTTACCATCTCGATTGGGTTCAGGTCTGGTGACTGTGGAGGCCAGGTCATCTGGCGTAGCACCCCATCACTCTCCTTGGTCAAATAGCCCTTACACAGCCTGGAGGCGTGTTTGGGGTCATTGTCCTGTTGAAAAATGGTCCAACTAAACGCAAACCGGATGGAATAGCATGCCGCTGCAAGATGCTGTGGTAGCCATGCTGGTTCAGTATGCCTTCAATTTTGAACAAATCTCCAACAGTGTCACCAGCAAAGCACCCCCACACCATCACACCTCCTCCTCCATGCTTCACGGTGGGAACCAGGCATGTAGAGTCCATCCGTTCACCTTTTCTGCGTCGCACAAAGACACGGTGGTTGGAACCAAAGATCTCAAATTTGGACTCATCAGACCAAAGCACAGATTTCCACTGGTCTAATGTCCATTCCTTGTGTTCTTTAGTCCAAACAAGTCTCTTCTGCTTGTTGCCTGTCATTAGCAGTGGTTTCCTAGCAGCTATTTTACCATGAAGGCCTGCTGCACAAAGTCTCCTCTTAACAGTTGTTGAAGAGATGTGTCTGCGGCTAGAACTCTGTGTGGCATTGACCTGGTCTCTAATCTGAGCTGCTGTTAACCTGCAATTTCTGAGGCTGGTGACTTGGATATACTTATCCTCAGAAGCAGAGGTGACTCTTGGTCTTCCTTTCCTGGGGCGGTCCTCATGTGAGCCAGTTTCTTTGTAGCGCTTGATGGTTGTTGCAACTGCACTTGGGGACACTTTCAAAGTTTGCCCAATTTTTCGGACTGACTGACCTTCATTTCTTAAAGTAATGATGGCCACTCGTTTTTCTTTACTTAGCTGCTTTTTTCTTGCCATAATGCAAATTCTAACAGTCTATTCAGTAGGACTATCAGCTGTGTATCCACCTGACTTCTCCACAACACAACTGATGGTCCCAACCCCATTTATAAGACAAGAAATCCCACTTATTAAACCTGACAGGGCACACCTGTGAAGAGAAAACCATTTCCGGTGACTACCTCTTGAAGCTCATCAAGAGAATGCCAAGAGTGTGCAAAGCAGTCATCAAAGCAAAAGGTGGCTACTTTGAAGAACCAAGAATATAAGACATATTTTCAGTTGTTTCACACTTTTTTGTTTAGTATATAATACTACATGTGTTAATTCATAGTTTTGATGCCTTCAGTGTGAATGTACAATTTTCAATCTTTAAATGAGAAGGTGTGTCCAAACTTTTGGTCTGTACTGTACATCAAACTTCTGTGAAATCAAACTGTCCACTTAGAAAGCAACACTGATTGACAATCAATTTCCCATGCTGTTGTGCAAATGGAATAGACAATAGATGGAAATTATTGGCAATTATCAAGACACACTCAATAAAGGAGTGGTTCTGCAGGTGGGGACCACAGACCACATCTCAGTACCAATGCTTTCAGGCTGATGTTTTGGTCACTTTTGAATGCTGATTGTGCCTTCACACTCGTGGTAGCATGAGACGGACTCTACAACCCATAGAAGTTGCTCAGGTAGTGCAGCTCATCCAGGATGGCACATCAATTCGAGCTGTGGCAAGAAGGTTTGCTGTGTCTGTCAGCGTAGTGTCCAGAGGCTGGAGGCGCTACCAGGAGACATGGAGGGGGCCGTAGGAGGGCAAAAACCCAGCAGCAGGACCGCTACTTCTGCTTTTGTTCAAGGAGGAATAGGAAGAGCTCTGCCAGAGCCCAGCAGGCCACAAATGTGCATGTGTCTGCACAAACAGTTAGAAACCGACTCCATGAGGGTGGTATGAGGGCCCGACGTCCACAGATGGGGGTTGTGCTCACAGCCCAACACCGTGCAGGACGCTTGGCATTTGCCACAGAACACCAGGATTGGCAAAGTCGCCACTGGCGCCCTGTGCTCTTCACAGATGAAAGCAGGTTCACACTGAGCACATGTGACAGACGTGACAGAGTCTGGAGACGCTGTGGAGAGCTATCTGCTGCCTGCTACATGCTTCAGCATAACTGGTTTAGCAGTGGGTCAGTAATGGTGTGGGGTAGCATTTCTTTGGAGGGCCGCACAGCCCTCCATGTGCTCACCAGAGGTAGCTTGACTGCCATTAGGTACTGAGATGAGATCCTCAGACCCCTTGTGAGACCATATGCTGGTGCGGTTGGCCCTGGATTCCTCCTAATGCAGGACAAAGCCAGACCTCATGTGGCTGGAGTGTGTCAGCAGTTCCTGCAAGATGACGGCATTGAAGCTATGGACTGGCCCGTCTGTTCCCCAGACCTGAATCCGATTGAGCTCATCTGGGACATCATGTCTCGCTCCATCCACCAACGTCACATTGCACCACAGACTGTCCAGCAGTTGGCGGTAGTCCAGGTCTGGGAGGAGATCCCACAGGAGACCATCCGCAACCTCATCAGGATCATGCCCAGGCATTGTAGGGAGGTCATACAGGCACGTGGAGGCCACACACAATACTGAGCCTCATTTTGACTTGTTTTAAGGACATTACATCAAAGTTGGATCAGCCTCTAGTGTGTTTTTCCACTTTAATTTTGGGGGTGTAAAAAATGAGTAGTTAAAACCAAAAACACAAATTCAAACAAAGATAAAGGAAAGTGGGGGAAGGGATGTATGGGTAAGAGGGTTAGGGTAATATCAGAGGGGCTCCTGAAGTATAGACTTAAGCCCCATCACACTAAGCGAGATTGCTAGCGAGATCGCTGCTGAGTCAAAAGTTTTGTGATGCAACAGCGACTTCAGCATCGATCTCGCTACGTTTGACACATAGCAGCGACCAGGGCCATGCTGTGAGATCGCTGGTCGTGTCGAAATGGCCTGGACCAATTTTTGATCGTTGAGGTCCCACTGGGTAGCATGCATCGGTATGTTTGACACCTTACCAACGACCTCGTTGGCGACTCAGAACTGGGAAGTCGTTTTCTTATCGAGGTCTGAATCGTCAGAGTAGCTGCTATGTGACAGGGTCCCAACGACCGTCAACATCGTTATGCAGGTCCCTATGGGTCACCGTATCGTTGCTGCGTCGTTAGGAAGATCTGACTGTTTGACATCTCACCAGGGACCACATAGCGACGCAGTAACGATCCCTGCCAGGTCGTATCGTTGTCGGGATCGCTCTAGCATCGCGAAGTGTAACGGTACCTTTAGTTTTCCCCTATGAGGTCAAGGTAATCAGAGGAAGATTTAAACTCCAACCAGTAGAACCATGTTTTATAAAATTTATCATGGGAGTTATTGATCGTATAGGTGAGCTCCTCCGTTAACATAATCGCATTTATTTTGCAGAACCATAGTGAGATTGTCGGGATATTGTTACTTTTTTATAGCGAGGGAATACATGCTCTAGCAGATGTGATGAAGTGTCTCAGTATCGAGTTTTTATATGTTTTTAAAGGGATGTTGCTGTGATGGAGAAGGACGAAAGCTGGGTCAAGGTCTGAAATAAGATCAGTAAATTTACTAATCATTAGTAGTACTTTTCCCCAGAAAGGAGAAAGGAGTTTACAGGTCCAGAAAATATGTAGTAGGTCACCCTCCTCCTCCCCACATGTCCAACACATGGGACTAGCATCTGGGAATATAGAGTGTAGGCGAGTTGGGACCCTATACCACAGAGAAAGCAGTTTATAGCGAGCTGATTGATGATTTGTGTGTCAAGGTTAAGATTCGCTTCCACTGATCCCTCGTTAAGGTGCAACCCAGATCTCTCTCCCATTGAGATTGGAAGCGTGTTTTAGACTGGTCCAGTGGTTCAATCAGTAGGGAGTACGAGAGTGACAAAGTATGTCTTTATGGGCCAGTATTTGGCGACTTGGTTATCTTATAAGGTTTTTTTTTAAATGTGGACATACACCCTGTAAAACATGCAACTATGTTAATAAAGCTGACACATTTGAAGAAAATCTAACGGGACAGCAATTATCAATACACAATTTCATCAGTTGTAACACTATAGGGGTCATCTATTTAATAGAGTGTATAGAGAGTTAATTACAATATGCGGGATGCACGTCAGATCTGCTAAAAAAATGTATTAGACAATCATTAAACGTGTCTGTGGTTTCAAGACACTTTTCACAAAAACATAAAGGGGATATCAGATCCTTCAGATATTAGGAATAGAAAAGGCTTATAAACCATTAAGAGGTGGAGATATGAAAAGAAAAATGTTAAATAGAAAGTCATATTGGATATTTAAATTACAAACTAGAGCCCCACAGGGAATGAACATCAGACAGGATTAATATTACAGTACAATTAATTGTATTTGTCTTTGACTTCCAGTGATTTTATTGAATGTCTCATGCATGAGTTGTATTTGTGTATTATCTTTTACTTCCATACAATACAGGGTTAAATTTTCTGAGAAGTGCTCAGTAATCAATGGACACCCAGGAAAGGGAAGGATATAAAAGTATCACAGAGACTCACATGTTGTAAATCAGGAATAAGCATTGGTTTGGTCGGCACTTGGTGGTATGCCATCACAACAGTTTTTATGAATTCACAATAAATGTGACTTTTTAACAATATAGACAATGCTGGAGAATCCATCTCTCCTTCTTTCTCTACTTGCACCTTGAAATGTCCCTGACCAGGGCGGCTCCATGCCGTGATCTTCAGACAAGTTACATTGAATAAACAGTGAGCTGACCTCCCTCTCCATTTTACCATTATATGCATGTTTTCCCTATAGTGACAAATATTTATTTTTGCTAAAACTGTGATATTTTCACTTTAAAACTTTTTTTAAACTTTTTTTTAACAACTCTCCTTAGTGCTATCATACAACACAGAAGCCTCTGATCGCTCCGGTGATGCACTGTACTACTGTAGTGCCGTGTATTATCACTGCCTGTGCAATAGTAACGTCCCCATACACATGAGATAAGTGTTGGCTGAGCGGTCATTTGGCAGACGGCTATCTCTCCCGACTCCCCCATACACACAAATATTCCAGCTTTCCTGTGATTTGTATGACTGACTGTAGGGAGGCCCCCTATAGCCAACCAAAACCCCCAAAATCAGTGCTTCCATGCAACTGTAGTCAAATGTTTATGGGGTCGTTAAAAGGTAACTTTTGGAACGCTGCCTCTGGCCCGGCCTAATAGACTTTCATACATTGCAGGCCCAGACACCATTATTAGGCATTTCAGTATTGTAGGAACTAGTCAGCCCCCTACTATCGAGTACTTGGGGAGGAAGGGCATTCACCCGAACTCTGTCACACCTTCTTAGATGCCATGTTTGCTTTTTGCAGGAGCAAGTGGTTAAACTGCCAGGGATTTTATCCCTGTGATGTACATCTATGTTCTGGTGCCCAAAACAGTTCATATAAAACCAAAAACAAATGTTTAACGTGTTAAAAGAGGACAAAATGTGTCTTCTGATTTTTGCATGTTTTTTTTTTTTACAAGAATTGTTGGGGCCAATTGTCTCTTCAAACATTTTAATATCTCCTTTTTTCTGGGGTTTTTCTTGTAATATAGGAAAGCCTAAGGCCAGAAATAAACCCCATAATACACTATACATGTAGGCTTTAGTATCAAATCATTTCTGTCTGCCGTGTTTGTGCAAACAAAACAGCTTTCATAAAATCCTCAAACTTCTGTGTGTGAATCAGACATGAGATCTAACGTGATAGAAGATTACAGTCCGGGGAAGACGGGAAACATTCATATAGACGGCCGGTGGTGATGTTGTCAGTGACGGACTGTGGTCAAATATGGTTTTATAGCCGTAGTAGAAGATGTTGCCTCATCATGAAGTAGCTATTTCTCTTGTCACATGAAATAAATATCTCCTGCAGAATTGCTAATGTCAATGACAGTATAAGATAATAACCGCTGCACTACCGGACAGAGGTGCTCGAGTTTGGTCCAAACCTGTACTGTAACTGAGAATAACCTTGGCACTCAATGGTTCTTATAGAAAAATGTTTTTTTAATGCAGTCCAAAAACAAAAGTAAACGTTTCGGTCAATCTGACCTTCATCACTAACTGTTGGAAATAGCACAAAGAACAAAACAATAAATAAATGAATAATAATACATAATAAAATAAAAAAGCATATACAAATGGATCATAGCACAATAACATGATATCTCTTGTTTAACATGAACAATAAACATGCTGTCAAACAGTGTATAATATTTCGTCAAACCCCATTAATGCGGATACAACATCATAGTATAGAGCAAGTATATATACAAATTGAAGAGAGGTGACACCTACTAGACTGCTGGATGGTGTTCAAAGGTAGGAATTCAAAAGTCTGGAAATATGGTGACACTGGTTGCTTGGGTCTGCAGAAAGGAGCAGAGAGTGGCAGACTCAGAGTTAACCGCTGAGAGGGACTGTAGAGGCAGAGATACCCAGAATAGAGCTGGACGTAGCATACCTGTGACCCCTAGTTCCTGGTTATAAGTTGGTACTGCACGTAGTGGCTTAGAGGAACGCGGTGTCCACCGCTAGTTCCTGGTACTGTGCGCGTTGTCAGGGGCAGGATGGTATCTAAAGGCGGGGGGGCTTGAATAGTGAGGGTGGCTGACCAATTGCCGCCAATCCCACAGGGCTGTGTAGTGTGAACTCCGGAAGTGCACGTGTGTCGTCACTGGAAGTGACTCGCTGCTCCCAAGAAGCTGTGCGTTCCGCAGGCCAGTGTAAATGCATTTCAGTGAGTCGGAAGTTTGAGGGAGAGAGAACATGCGTTTCACCAGTATAGAACATAAGACCCAATGGGCATGAGCCTGATCCAGGAGAGGGGACAAGAGTGTGCCAGAGAGGAATAATCTGCAATAAAGGAGACAATATATGAGTAGGATATGGAGAACAAAACATGTATATTATTGACCTATTCAAATTGAAGACCACATTTCCAAACGTAAAATACATTTCAACATCGGGTCACATAAGATCCCTTGGTGACAAGTTTCTCTATACCAATTGTTCAATGAGAACCCAACTCCAAACATAAAAAAAAACCTTGTATAAAGGCCAGTAGGTCATAGTCCCTATTAAGGCCTTTCGGCTCTAGGGACTGTAATTCATGAATCCAGTAGGCTTCTCTACGTTTGAGAAGGCTCACTCGGTCGCCCCCCCGACGTGGTTTAAAAACTTGTTCCAATACCTGGTATTTGACTTGAGAAATACTATGTCCTGCCGTGATAAATTGTTGAGGAACGGGTAACATTAGGTTTTTGCACAGAATTGTGGACTTGTGCTTTGAAATCCTATCCCTTATGGGCTGTGTCGTCTCCCTCACATAGATTCGGCCGCATGGTCATTTAATAAGATATACCACATATGAACTGTCACATGTAAAGTATCCTTTGATATTGTATATCTTGCCAGTTTGTGAGTGATGAACAATGCTACCCCTGAGGACATTGTTGTATTGACGACATTGGAGACATGGGAATGTGCCCATTTTGGGATTGTGCAATAACCGTTGTGCGAGACCTTGGTGCGCTGCGCCCAAATCGGCACGTACCAGAGAGTCTCTAATATTGGCTGCTCTCTTAAAACACGGTAGGAAGGGTTGTTGGAATGCAGGGATCGTGGTATAGCCGGTTTGTAAGATGTTCCTGTGTTTCCTAATGGTTTTATGTAAGATGTAGGTGAAGGGGTGGAACGTGTGAACGAAGGGGATTCTGTCCTTAGTGTTTGGACGATCAGTTCTGGAATTCGACGCCTAGGGATGCAAGAAGCTAGGTGGATAGCCTCGTTCAGTTAATCTGGTCGACATTTCTTGTAACCTCTGACTGCAGATAGTTTCACTGGACACTATCCGTTTGACCCTCTGAAATTGTGATGTAGGTATAGATTTCTTCATCAACCTTGGATGATTGCTAGAAAAGTGTAATAGGCCATTGCAATCGGTGGGCTTGGAATAGATGTCAGTTGTTAGGTGGCCCTATGTATCCTTGATCACCATGGTATCAAGGAAACTGACACGGCTTGAATCATATGTCATGGTGAAGCTCAAATCTGGCCATGCGGAGTTCAGTGTGGAGAAAAACCTCTAAGGATTCCAAGGGACCCCCCCATATGCAAAAGATGTTGTCTATGAAACGTTTCCAGAGAATGGAATGTTCTTGAAAAAGTGGATTAAAGTAGACCACCTGACTCTCGAAGGCTGACATGTATCAATTTGCATATGGGGGGGCCACAATAGAGCCCATCGCAGTGTCCTTAACTTGGAGGTAATACAGTAGGTGTCCTGGAACAAGAAATAATTATTGGTAAGAACCAAAGTGAGTAATTCATTGCACAGATCAACTACCTGTCGATCCGTGTGTGACTCAATGAGAAGATTCTATACTGTCCTGATTCCTTGGTCATGGAGAATAGATGTATATGGATTTTTTACATCAAAAGAGACTAGGATAGCCCTAGTTGGGACCTTGTTTGAGTTCAGTGAGTATAGAGAGGAAAGCTCCTGTGTCCAGTAGGAAATATGGACTCTGTTGAATGAGGGGCGTAAGGACTTTTTCAAGGAAAATAGACAATGGGGATAGAAGTGTCTCTGTGGAGGCCACAATCGGCCTCCCCGATGGATCTGTTACACTTTTGTGAATCTTAGGCAAGACGTAAAAAAACGGTGTAATAGAATGTTTCTTTGAAAGGAATTCACCTGTTTTAATTTCAATGACTCCCGCCATAATGAAGTGGTTAATGACTGAAGATATTAAAGTGCTGTATTGGGGCAGGGGATCATGGGGCAATCAGCGATGTGTAGTCTGGGCACTAAATTGACGCTCTATTTCCCTGACATAGTCACACTCAGGGCCGGCGTCAGCACCCGGGCAAGTGCCGGGGCCCTGAGCAGGCAGAGGGGCCCACTGGCGGTCGCGCAACCCGCTGGGCTATGGGCGGAGGAGAGCGGTGTCAGCGCCCGCCCTTCTCCGCCGCTTGCTCAAGGCCCCGGCAGCTGGATACTTACCTCTCCCCGTGCCTCCGCAGATCAGCTGTCTTCCTGCTCTGCGCTCCCTGTGACGTCTCAGGTCAGAGGGTGCGGTGACTTCTTTACACCGCGCCCTCCCCTGAGCCGTCACAGGGAGCGCTGAGCGGGACAACGCCGACAACGCTGGAGTTCGGACCCGAGCAGCGGGCAGCAGGTAGCAGGTAGCAGGTGAGGAGAAGGGAGGTGAGTATTTGATTTTTTTTTTAATGTATGGAGGCATGGGGCAGTATAAAGAGGGGGGGGCATCCTCCATGGAGCATTATAAAGAGAGGGGGGGGCATCCTGCATGGGGCATTATAAAGAGGGGGGGTGACATCCTGCATGGGGCATTATAAAGAGAGGGGGGGACATCCTGCATGGGGCATTATAAAGAGGGGGGGGGAATCCTGCATGGGGCATTATAAAGAGAGGGGGGACATCCTGCATGGGGCATTATAAAGAGGGGGGGTGACATCCTGCATGGGGCATTATAAGGTGGGGAACAGCCTGCATGGGGCATTATAAAGGGGGGGGGCAGCCTGCATAGTGCATTATGTAGGGGGGAACAGCCTGCATGGAGCATTAAAAGGGGGGGGCCTGTATGGGGCATTATGTGGGGGGCAACAGCCTGCATGGAGCATTATAAGGGGGGGACAGCCTGTATGGGGCATTATGTGGGGGGTAACAGCCTGCATGCAGCATTATATGGGGGCCAGTATCCTGTATGGAGCGTTATAAGGGGACCGGTATCCTGTATGGAGCGTTATAAGGGGACCGGTATCCTGTATGGAGCGTTATATGGGGGCCAGTATCCTGTATGGAGTATTATAAGGGGACCAGTATCCTGTATGGAGCGTTATATGGGGGCCAGTATCCTGTATGGAGCTTTATAAGGGGACCAGTATCCTGTATGGAGCGTTATATGGGGGCCAGTATTCTGTATGGAGCCTTATATGGGGGCCAGTATTCCGTATGGAGGCCAGTATTCCGTATGGAGCCTTATATGGGGGCCAGTATTCCGTATGGAGCCTTATATGGGGGCCAGTATTCCGTATGGAGCCTTATATGGGGGCCAGTATTCCGTATGGGGCCTTATATGGGGGCCAGTATTCCGTATGGGGCCTTATATGGGGGCCAGTATTCCGTATGGGGCCTTATATGGGGGCCAGTATTCCGTATGGGGCCTTATACGGGGGCCAGTATTCCGTATGGAGCCTTATATGGGGGCCAGTATTCCGTATGGAGCCTTATATGGGGGCCAGTATTCCGCATGGGGCCTTATATGGGGGCCAGTATTCCTTATGGGGCCTTATATGGGGGCCAGTATTCCGTATGAAGCGTTATATGGGGGCCAGTATTCCGTATGGAGCCTTATATGGGGGCCAGTATTCTGTGTGGAGCGATTCACCGGTTTCTGAGCTATTGTGGAATTTACAATAGATATCACTCATGTAATGTAAGAAGTGAAATCTTTGCATTGTACTATTATATATATATATATTTCTCTGCCGTATCTCTGCATCATGAATCGTGGTATGTGTTAAAGGGGCCCACTGAGACTCTTTCGCCCGGGGCCCAGAAAAACCTGGAGCCGGCCCTGGTCACACTTATTCATGACCACAATTGCTCCTCCCTTGTCGGCTGGTTTTATGACCAAATTTTTGTCCTCTTTGAGACTTCTCAAAGCCTGTTGATCAAGGGAGGACAAATTGGGTTCATAGTGTAGTTTACCCCTGTCAACTTTGGAGCATAATTCCTAAAAAGCAGTGTCCACAAAGCTGATAAACGTTTCAAGGGCATGGGTGGTCTGTAGGAGCCTTTTGTGCGGAGGCCCAAACTACTGGATGTGATGGCTATAGCTGGATTGGGATGGATGCTACTAGAGTCATTAACGCCGGACATTTCAGTTTGAGCGAAATGTGCTTTCAGGCGTAAAGAGCGGTAAAACCGCTGCAGTTCTATATCCAAGTTAAAGGTATTGTATCTATTAACTGAACAAAAGGAGAGACCTTTTTGTAGTACTGATAGCTGGGCAGTGCTAAGTGTATAAGAGGAAATATTTACCACCAGGGGCCTGCGCCTGAGACCGAGTCACCCTGATGAAGTCGGTGTTGCCTCTCATGTTTTCCGCCTCTTCTCGTCTTCTTCTTGTTGTTTGACGTCGCCTTGGTTGTCCTAAAAAATGAGAAGAAGAGACATATGGGTCTCACCTGTCTAGTTCCGATCTGGAAGAGGAAAGCTCGGTGAATGATCTGTTGAATCGATTAGGATTTCTCCCAGAGAAAGATCTGTCCTGACATCGGTAAACTCTGTTCAGATCGTAATCCTCTGTATCTCTTAAGAACTTTCTTCGTTTCCTTGCCTCAGTGTCTCTCCGATGGCGGTCAGTGTTGTCTTTGATCTTACCCTAGAGGGTTGTCAATTCTTCAGTGCTGACTGTAGAGGAGAGTCGTGACTCGATGTTTTTGATTTGGTCCTTCGTTGAGTTGATAGCCTTATGTAAAAAATCGACTGTTGGCGTCATCAAATCAAATGAACACTTATTCAAAATCAGTTCAAATTTGGTACAGTAATCCGATTGATCG
The DNA here is from genome assembly GCF_046119375.1 of Phyllobates terribilis. NCBI lineage: Eukaryota > Metazoa > Chordata > Amphibia > Anura > Dendrobatidae > Phyllobates > Phyllobates terribilis. The sequence goes on along the minus strand of NW_027362795.1, from coordinate 10,945,487 downwards.
GAAAACAAGGTGGGACGTATTGGCACTCTAAGCCCCCTAGGGATCCTTTGGACCCTTAGGTATTTTGTTAGAGTTTCACAGTGCTGCTCTATGTTGATCAGATGTCGGTGTTGCCTTTCCACGTCCCGGCCTCTGGTTTCCTTAGGTGGGACCCTTAGGAAGTCACTTGGTATGCTGGTTTTTGCGAGAATGGTAGATGTCTCATCCGCATTATATAAAAAGGTCAGTGATGACATATCACTGCGATGTGCAAGCATACAGGCGCAGCAGGATAAGAAAATAACCGCTGCACTACCGGACAGAGGTGCTCGAGTTGGGTCCAAATCCATACTGTAACTGAGAATAACCTAAACACTCAATGGTTCTTATAGAATTTTTTTTTTTTTTAATGCAGTCCAAAAACAAAAGTAAACGTTTTGGTCGATTTGACCTTCATCAGTAACTGTTGGAAATAGCACAAAGAACAAAACAATAAATGAAAAAATAATAATAAATAATAAAATAAGAAAGCATATACAAATGGATCATAGCGAAATAACATGATAATATCTCTTGTTTAACCTGAGCAATAAACATGCTGTCAAACAGTGTATAATACTTCATCAAACCCCATTAATGCGGATACAACATCATAGTATAGAGCAAGTATATATACAAATTGAAGAGAGGTGACACCTACTAGACTGCTGGATGATATTCAAAGGTAGGAATTCAAAAGTGTGGAGATATGGTGACACTGGTTACTTGGGTCTGCAGAAAAGAGCAGAGAATGGCAGACTCAGAGTTATCAGCTGAGAGGGACTGTGGAGGCAGAGATAGACCGAACAGAGCTGGACGTAGCATAACTGTGACCCCTAGTTCCTGTTTATACAGTGGGTATGGAAAGTATTCAGACCCCTTTAAATTATTTCACTCTTTGTTCATTGCAGCCATTTGGTAAATTCTAAAAAGTTCATTTTTTTCTCATTAAAGTCCACTCTGCACCCCATCTTGACTGAAAAAAACAGAAATGTAGAAATTTTTGCAAATTTATTAAAAAAGAAAAACTGAAATATCACATGGTCATAAGTATTCAGACCCTTTGCTCAGACACTCATATTTAAGTCACATACTGTCCATTTCCTTGTGATCCTCCTTGAGATGGTTCTACTTCTTCATTGGAGTTCAACTGTGTTTAATTAAACTGATAGGACTTGATTTGGAAAGGCACACACCTGTCTATATAAGACCTCACAGCTCACAGTGCATGTCAGACCAAATGAGAATCCTGAGCTCAAAGGAACTGCCCAAGGAGCTACATGGCAGCCTTCAAGAGTCAGGTGGTCTACTCTAATCCACTTTTTCAAGAACATTGCATTCTCTGGAAACGTTTAATAGAAGACATCTTTTGCATATGGGGGGGTCCCTTGGAATCCTTAGAGTTTTTTCTCCACACTGAACTCCGCATGGACAGATTTGAGCTTTACCATGACATATGATTCAAGCCGGGTTAGTTTCCTTGATACCATGGTGATCAAGGATACACAGGGCCACCTAACAACTGACCTCCATTCCAAGCCGACCGATTGCAATGGCCTATTACACTTTTCTAGCAATCATCCAAGGTTGATGAAGAAATCTATACCTACATCACAATTTCAGAGGGTCAAATGGATAGTGTCCAGTGAAACTATCTGCAGTCAGAGGTTACAAGAAATGTCGACCAAATTCACTGAATGAGGCTATCCACCTAGCTTCTTGCATCCCTAGGCGTGTAATTCCAGAACTGATCTTCCAAACACTAAGGACAGAATCCCCTTCGTTCATACGTTCGACCCCTTAGCCTCATCTTGCATAAAACCATTAGGAAACACAGGAGCATCTTACAAACCGGCTATCCCACGATCCCTGCGTTCCATCAACCCTTCCTACCGTGTTTTAAGAGAGCAACCAATATTAAAGACTCTCTGGTACGTGCCGATTTGGGCGTAGCGTACCAAGGTCCCGCACAACCGTTCTTGCAGAATCCCAAATGGGCACATTCCAATGTCGTCAATGCAACAATGTCCACAGGGTAGCATTGTTCATCACCCACAAACTGGCAAGATGTACAACATCAAAGGGTACTTTACATGTGACAGTTCATATGTGGTATATCTTATTAAATGACCATGCGGCCGAATCTATGTGGGGGAGATAACACAGCCCATAAGGGATAGGATTTCAAAGCAGAAGTCCACAATTCTGTGCAAAAACCTAATGTTACCCATTCCCCAACACTTTATCACGGCAGGACATAGTATTTCTCAATTCAAGTACCAGGTATTGGAACAAGTTTTGACACCACGTCAGAGGGGGGCGACCAAGTGAGCCTTCTCAAACGTAGAGAAGCCTTCTGGATTCATGAATTACAGTCCTTAGAGCCGAAAGGCCTTAATAGGGACTATGACCTACTGGCGTTTATATAAGGTTTTTTTATGTTTGGAATTTGGTTCTCATTGAACAATTGGTATAGAGAAACTTGTCACCCAGGGATCTTATGTGACCCTATGTTGAAATGTATTTTATGTTTGGAAATGTGGTCTTCAATTTGAATAGGTCAATAATATACATGCTTTGATCTCCATATCCTACTCAAATATTGTCTCCTTTGTTGCAGATTATTCCTCTTGTCCCCTCTCCTGGATCCTTCTCCACTCCAACAAAGGCTCTGGCTCATGCCCATGGGGTCTTATGCTCTATACTGGTGGAACGCACGTTCTCTCTCCTTTGCACTCAAACTTCCGGCTCACTGCAATGCATTTACACCGGCCTGTGGAACGCACAGCTTCTTGGGAGCAGCGCGTCCCTTCCGGTGACGTCACACGTGCACTTCCGGAGTTCACACTACACAGCACTGCGGGATTGGTCAGCCACCCTCACTATTCCCGCCCCCCCGCCTTTAGATACCATCCTGCCCCTGACAACGCGCACAGTACCAGGAACTAGCGGTGGACACCGCGTTCCTCTAAACCACTACGTGCAGCACCACTTTATAACCAGGAACTAGGGGTCACAGGTATGCTACGTCCAGCTCTATTCAGCCTATCTCTGCCTCCACAGTCCCTCTCAGCTGTTAACTCTGAGTCTGCCACTCTCTGCTCTTTTCTGCAGACCCAAGTAACCAGTGTCACCATATCTCCACACTTTTGAATTCCTACCTTTGAACACCATCCAGCAGTCTAGTAGGTGTCACCTCTCTTCAATTTGTATATATACTTGCTCTATACTATGATGTTGTATCCGCATTAATGGGGTTTGACGAAATATTATACACTGTTTGACAGCATGTTTATTGTTCATGTTAAGCAAGAGATATTATCATGTTATTGTGCTATGATCCATTTGTATATGCTTTTTTATTTTATTATTTATTATTATTCTTTTATTTATTGTTTTGTTCTTTGTGCTATTTCCAATAGTTCTTGATTAAGGTCAGATCGACCGAAACGTTTACTTTTGCTTTTGGACTGCATTAAAAAAAATTTTTCTATAAGAACCATTGAGTGCCGAGGTTATTCTCAATGTCAATTCCAGTGTCAGAGAATTAGGTGAGAATTAGCGTTATGGAAGATGAGTCTATGAGAAACGTATTCAGCTGCAGACTCCGAGGAAGAAACTGCTCGTTGTCTGTGGCCTAAAATATATAGGTTTTATTACTAGATGTAAAGAAGAAAACTAAATACTGTAAAATAATAAATCTCCTCATATGTTTCCCCTCATTATCTCCAATAGATGTATTATTACACAGGTTATTTCTGATGTTCCATCAACTTATCTTCTTCTCATTCAGGTCTCTACAATATCAGATCCCTCAGTGAAGATCTTCTATAGAAGAGAATTTTCCTGATTTACCCATCAAAGATGGATATGGACAGAGACAAGATGGCGGAGAGGATATTACACCTCACCCTAGAGATCCTCTTCCGTATTACTGGAGAGGTGAGAGATTCTGATGACGTCACATTACATCATTCTTATCTATGGGAATAACAGATGGACAGAACTGGAGAGGTGAGGACTCTGGAAATGTCTGTAGTGAGATTTATGAATGTGTATCTCCATAACCAGAGATTAATCACGGGGCCTCCACCTCACCCCCTGATACATGAGGACATCAATGACCAGAAGATCCTAGAACTCGCCTACAAGATGATTGAGCTGCTGACTGGAGAGGTGACACTGCTGGGAATGCTGGGACATTAAACCGTAACACTATGAAGGGATCGGGGGATGACGGTATCATTGTATGTGTCAGGTTCCTATAAGGTGTCAGGATGTCGCCGTCTATTTCTCCATGGAGGAGTGGGAGTATTTAGAAGGACACAAAGATCTGTACAGGGACTTCATGATGGAGGTTCACCAGCCCCACACATCACCAGGTAATAGACAGGACTAAATACACACGGACTATAATTATCTGTATGTAAAGAATGAATTCAGTCCTTGTATGTGTTTCCTCCAGATCTATCCAGTAAGAGGACAACACCAGAGAGATGTCCATGTCCTCTTCTTCCACAGGACTGTAAACAAGAAGATCCCAATGTTCCTCAGGATCATCAGGTAGATGGAGAGAAGGTGTCATGAGATCTCCCCTATGATGTGTAGACGGCTGTAAAGGTTTTGTATTCAGTCTTGTTTTATCCACCATTATTATGTTTTATACTTGTGGTATGAGAACGGTGGAGATGGCAGGATTAGAGCTGATCATAGATGGGACTTCTCCATCTGTCTGTGACTTTTATAATATTTGTTTCAGGTTGAAGATCTGACCCATATTAATACTACAGAGACATATGTAAGGGGTGATGAGCGGTGTAAAGAGGAGATTCCTACATATGACTACCCAGGTGAGTAGTAACCACTAAATGTAGAGCAGTCACAGATTCTTCTCAGTCACCGGCTGTGGCTGCTTTATCAGTGGTGTAGTCCGGCCGTATCACAATCGTGTGATCACCATTTTGCCTCTAGACCACAACATTCTCCTCCATCTGAAAATGTTCAAATTACTTTGGCAAATTGTGAAAGCCCTTTTCTATAGAACTTACCCCCTGGGATTAGATGATGCTGACCGTTACCTGCCCAGATCTGTAAACTACAAAGCTAAATGACAGCGAACGTAGATTTTGCTGACAAATTAGAAAATCACATGAAGAAAAATATTGTGATGGACCTCTTAGGGAAAGCGGAGAGTAATGATGTTGTTGGCTTCCTAGAACCCTGATATCTTATTGGATGAATCTCCCTTCTGTGCTGCTGAATGTGCTCATATGGTCCCTACAAGACCAGGTCCAGTCTTTATGACCAAACTTCACATTTATGATCTACAACATTAAATGTGCAGTGAGGCCAAGTGTGAATTTCTGTCCAATAACAACAGACCTCCCCTTTATCCTGACTGTTCAATTTATTTTAAAACCAACTAACTTCAAATAGGATTGCGATAACGTACATAAATAACATTACACCTGTGCCATGATATATCTCTAAGCTGTGCACGGCTGATGGCTGTAATATACATTTATTCACGCCTGCAGGAGATGTGGTGGCTCCAGCCCTGGTTTCATGTATTCACTCCGCGTCATAAATTTCATTATGTTTTCAATCCTAAGGAATTCAGATTACTGCACAATCTCTCCTGAAATGGGGGCGCTAATACTTTCTCTACTCCTTCCCGCAGACAGTTTTGTGTTCCTAATCAGACCCATTCTTCTAATCTAACATGTGTCACTTTATGTGGTGATAACTTTGAAATTCTTCACAAAAGATATTAGAAAACAAATGGACCTTACAAATTATTTTCCAACTTCTCCTAAGTCTGACAATACCCTATATACGGTTGTACACTACTGTCTGGGCACATGGCAGGTTAAGAAGGGAAGGAGCGACATTTAGCTATTAGGAATGCAGATTTTGCTGGAATAGTTTTCAGACACAATGTATTGGGGACACTGTTCATGGTCACCTGGCAGCTCAAAAGATGGCTACCACAAACAGACTTGTCTTATCTACTCCGTTTACCGATTTCACAAATTACTTTGCTCATCACCCTTTAACCCCTCTACATGGATCTGGACTTACACAGAGACCCCTAGGCTTGAGCCACGGTGTTACCTGCTGTTCTGTGGAGTGAGATGGGAAGAAGAATAGTCAGGTAGCCGGGTCAGAACCAGGAGGGCAGAGAAAATACAAAATCAGAAGACACAAGAGTAGTCAGTAAACGGGCCGGGATCACAACAGGAGACAAATACACAAGCCGGGAGCTGAGCACAGAGGACTGAACCAGAGGAGAACAAGGCTGTATCTGGCAGCTTCCGAAAATATGCTTCCAGCTTTAGTAGGGTGTGGTGCTCTCCAAATGGCTGAAGCAGGGAGCAGATTACTTCAGCTGGACAGCACACACACCCATACTGCCAGACTGGATGGTACTACAGGTCCCAGCAACCCTAATCTTAGTGGCTGCGCAGAGCCTGTGCCTTCCAGAGCTTCTGGTTCTGACGTCTCTTCCATCACCAGCGCTGCCTGCTGAATGAATAAGGCGGCGCCTGGTGTCAAAAGCAGACGTCACACAAGTCGAAGCAGGAGGAGAAGTACATGCCCCAGACGAGATAGGACACACTGTAGCATCGGCGTCTCTGCCTCCTGACTGGCAGAGACGCCGTCCCTCTCACCTCCCCGCTCCCCGCGCGGCGTCCTCCTGCGCTCCTCTTCCTGCTGCGGCCGGCGCACGTTCTCTCCCGGGCACTGTGCTTAGGGCGCGCGCGCTCCCCCTCTCTTAAAGGGGCCCCGCGCGCCGTCCTAAGGAGTCCCCGGCCAATAACCGGAGGACCTCCCGTATTTAAGGCACCTCCTCCAAAATGGAGGTGTCCGAGCAAAAGTTGTTGCACAGTTTCTTATCTCTGCTTCAGCCCTCAGTTCCCGCTGCTAGCCTGACTCCTCCTCCTGCCTGCCAGCCTGTTATCTGCCCGTTACCTGCCGAGCCTGCCAGCCTGCTCACCTGGAGCTCTCACCTGTTACCTGCCTGTTACCTGCTGTGTCTGTCAGCCCGCTCACCTGGGAGCACCCGCCTGTTACCTGCTGTGTCCGTCAGCCCGCTCACCTGGGAGCGCCCACCTGTTACCTGCCTGTTACCTGCCTTGTCTGTCTGCCCACTCACCTGAGAGCACCCGCCTGTTTCCTGCTAGCCTACCTGGAGGCTCTGCCGTCACTTGCTGTGACCACCTGCCTGGTAAACCTAGAGACTACTACTTGCTCTGCTGTCACATACCGTGACCACCTGTCAGTTAACCAGAGACTTCTGCCTGCTTGCTGTGTCCATCCGTCATACCGGTCAGTTCCAGCCATCTGACCCGTGGGAGCCACTTGCTCTCTTACAAGGTCGTCCCCAGAGTAGCACCTGGTCCCTCTGCCCGGATCCTCCCTGGTCACGGAGTCGTTAGCCGCCGTCCGACCAGGGTCGGTTCGGGTTGATACTTAGTTACGCCCCTCTGGGTCCCTCCTTGCACCGCGGCACAGAGGTTCCACCACCCGGACCCGTAACAGTTTGCTCGGGCCATGGAACCCGGTGGCACCCAAGCTCCCTCTCTCTCTGACCTATACCACAAAGTCTCCCGTCAGAGATCCAAACAGGAATCCATCCTGAACCACCTGCGGAATGTCAACTCCCGCCTGGACACACTGACTGCTCCACCAGGACCCGCCTCTAGTTGCACGACTCGCACCCCGGCAGCTCCACTGCCCACCAATACCATGGTATCCGGCCCCGGTCCCCGGCTTTCTGCACCGCCTCGTTTTGGTGGAGACCCTGCCTTGGCTCGAGGTTTCATAAACCAGTGTACCCTGCACGTTGAACTCTTGGCACATCAGTTTATCTCCGACCGGGCCAAAGTGGCATTCATCATGTCCCATCTCACTGGGGAGGCACTGGCTTGGCTAAATCCCCTGTGGGAGAGAGGGGATCCCCTGGTGTCCGACCTATCGTCTTTCCTCACTGCTTTCCGGAAAGTCTTCGATGAACCGGGACGTAAGACCTCATCAGCCTCCTCTCTGCTACGTCTCCGCCAAGGGAGTCTCACCGTGGGCCAATATGCCATACGGTTCCGCACCCTCGCTTCTGAGCTTGCCTGGGATAACGAGGCCCTGGTGTCCGTCTTCTGGGAGGGCCTTTCCGGTCGGATTAAAGACGAGCTCGCCGGTCGGGACATTCCTACCACCCTGGATGACCTGTTGTCGCTGGCTACCCGGATTGACATCGGGTTTCAAGAACGCACCAAGGAGACCACCCGTGAGAGAGGGTTTCCCCGCCTTGCTCCTACTTTCCAGAGACCTGTCTCCTCTTCGGTCACACCCCGGGCGCACTCACCCGAGCCCATGCAGATCGACCAGACCAAGATGGTCAAATCTCGCCAAGAGTCACGCCGAGCCGAGGGGAGCTGTTTCTATTGTGGCAATAAGGAGCACCTGATCCGTTCCTGCCTGGAGAGGCCGGGAAACTCCAGTGTCTAGGACCGCTCGGAGAGGTCGCCCTAGACAAAAGTAAGCCCTCTCCATCCCTGAGTTTGCCTGTCTCTATCTCCTGGGGAGGGAACCGTCACTTTGAACTCACCCACCTGGATTCTCGAGCTGCTGGAAACCTCATTTCCCAGTCCCTGGTTGAGAAATACCGTATTCCCACCAAGTCTCTGGCTGAACCATTGTCAGTCGCCTCCGTGGATGGATGACTCCTTCCGGTGACCATCTTGCTCGTCACGGAACCCATAACCCTGCAGGTGGGAATGCTGCACTCTGAGGAAATCTCCTTCCATGTGCTACCCAGACTCTCTCACTCCCTATTGCTAGGCCTGCCTTGGCTCCAGACACATGAACCCGTGTTGAACTGGCAATCCGGTGAAGTACTCCGGTGGGGGCCGGACTGCCACAAGACCTGCCTGGTTCCGGTTCGTCCACCACCTACCCCAGCTAATTTACCCGGTCTTCTGGCTCCTTTTTGGCCCTATGCTGACGTCTTCGGTAAAAAGGAAGCAGAGACTTTGCCACCTCATAGGCCATATGATTGCCCGATCGACCTGGTACCTGGCGCCACTCCACCCTGTGGCCGTATTTACCCGTTGTCTGCGGCCGAAACCCGGGCCATGTCTGAGTACATTGAAGAGAATCTGGCTAGGGGATTCATCCGGAAGTCTACCTCCCCGGCTGGAGCCAGATTCTTCTTTGTCAAAAAAAAGGATGGCTCGCTACGCCCCTGTATTGACTATAGAGGACTCAATCAGATCGCGGTAAAGAATAAATACCCCCTGCCACTCATCTCCGAGTTGTTTGATCGCCTTAAAGGCGCCAGGATCTTTTCCAAGCTGGATCTACGTGGAGCATATAACCTGGTCCGTATTCCGGCAAGGAGACAAATGGAAGACGGCATTCAATACCCGGGACGGTCACTATGAGTACCGTGTGATGCCCTTCGGTCTCTGCAATGCTCCCGTCGTCTTCCAAGAACTGGTCAACGACATCTTCCGTGATCTTCTTTACTCCTGCGTGGTGGTATACCTGGATGACATCTTGGTCTTCTCTCCGGATCTTCCCACACACCGGAGGGATGTTCGTCAGGTCCTGCTTAGGCTCAGGCAGAACCACCTCTATGCTAAATATGAGAAGTGCCTCTTCGAACAGACCTCTCTTCCATTCCTAGGCTATGTTATCTCCCAGACAGGCTTGCGAATGGATCCCGAGAAACTCTCTGCTGTCCTAAAGTGGCCCCGTCTGGAGGGGTTGAAGGCGATTCAGCGATTCTTGGGCTTCGCCAACTACTATTGTCTCTTCATTCCCCACTTCTCGTCCCGGACGGCCCCCATATCTGCGCTCACCCGTAAGGGAGCAAATCCCAAGATATGGTCGCCCGAAGCCGAAGAGGCCTTCCTTTCCTTAAAGCAAGCCTTCTCCTCTGCCCCTGTACTGCACCGTCCGGACTGTAATAAACAATTCTACCTGAAGGTTGGTGCTTCCTCTTCCGGAGCCGGGGCGGTGCTCACCCAAAAATCTTATTCCAGGAGAATGGTAATCTGCGGCTTCTTCTCCAAAATCTTCTCATCTGAGCGCAACTACTCCATAGGAGACCGAGAATTGCTAGCCGTCAAATTGGCGCTGGAGGAGTGGCGTTACCTGCTTGAGGGGGCTCTATACCCGGTGATCATCTATACGGATCACAAAAATCTGGCATGCCCAAAGACTCAATCCGCGTCAGGCCCGGTGGTCTTTGTTTTTTGCCCGCTTCGACTTCATCCTGCATTTCCGCCCGGCGGACAAGAATGTCAAAGCCGATGCCTTGTCCCAATCCTTCCTGTCCTCCGATCAAGAGGAGGAGCCTATGCACATCATCGATCCCTCCAAGGTGATAAATGTGGCCCCCTTGGATGTAACTCGTCTTCCACCCAGTAAACATTTGTAGCGGTTCCAGACCGTGAGAAGGTTCTTCGCTGGGGCCATTCTTCTAAACTAGCTGGCCATGCTGGCCAAAAGAAGACCTTCCAGTTCATTACAAGGCATTACTGGTGGCCTACCCTGCGTAAGGATGTGGTAGACTTCGTCTCAGCCTGTTCATCTTGTGCCTGCAACAAAGTTCCCAGACATTTACCAGCCGGTCATCTCCTGCCTCTTCCCGTACCTGCTGCCCCGTGGCAACATATCGCTATAGACTTTATTACCGATCTCCTTGTTTCTGCCGGTTGTACAGTCATTTGGGTGGTCGCGGACCGCTTTTCTAAAATGGCCCACTTCATTCCTCTGCCTGGTCTCCCGTCTGCATCTGAGCTAGCTAAAGACTTCCTTCACCATATCTTTTGTCTCCATGGCCTAACCCTCCACATCGTGTCGGATCGAGGGGTTCAGTTCACCTCACGCTTCTGGAGAGCTACCTGTAAGCTGCTGGATGTCAACCTGGATTTCTCCTCTGCTTACCACCCTCAGTCCAATGGTCAAGTAGAGCGGATCAACCAGATCCTTACCAGCTACCTCCGGCACTTTGTCAATGCCCACCATTCTGATTGGGTGGACCTCCTGCCATGGGCCAAATTCTTTTATAACAATCATGAGAGCGAATCCACTTCCAAGTCCCCGTTCTTTATCGTCTATGGCCAACAACCCCGGATTCCGTTTCCCGTCTCCGCTTCTGTGGACAACCCTGCTGCGGAGTCCCTGGTCAGTGACTTTTCCACTATTTGGGAGAATACTAGGTGCGCACTTCTTCAGTCTTCTGAGCGGATAAAGAGATTTGCTGACAAAAGACGTCTGGATCCGCCTCAATTCCGTCCGGGAGACAAGGTTTGGCTCTCTTCCAAACATGTGCGGCTCAAAATACCCTCCTACAAGCTGGGCCCTCGGTTCATCGGTCCATTTCAGGTCCTTAAACAGATCAATCCAGTGGCCTACAAGTTGAAGCTTCCACCCACCCTACGCATTCCCAACTCCTTCCACGTATCTCTCCTCAAACCTGCTGTCTTTAACTCTTTCTCCAATGATTCAGGTACTCCTCCTGCTCCGTTTGCTGCTGAGGACGTTTTTGAGGTAGAGAATATTCTGGCCACCAAGAGGGTAAGAGGGTGAACCTTTTTTCTGGTGGATTGGAAGGGGTTTGACCCAGAGGAGAGCACTTGGGAACCCAGGGAGAACATCCACGCCCCGCTTCTCCTTGAAAAATTTCTTGCCAGCCTAAAAAATAGAGGGCATAAAGGGGGGGGGGATACTGTAGCATCAGTGTCTCTGCCTCCTGCCAGGCAGAAACGCCGTCCCTCTCACCTCCCCTCTCCCCGCGCGGCATCCTCCTGCGCTCCTCTTCCGGCTGCGGCCTGCGCGCGTTCTCTCCTGGGCACTGTGCTTAGGGTGCGCGCGCTTCCCCTCTCTTAAAGGGGCCGCGCGCGCCGTCCTAAAGAGTCCCCGGCCAATAACCGGAGGACCTCCAATAGTTAAGGTACCTCCTCCAAGATGGAGGTGCCCGAGCAAAAGTTGTTGCACAGTTTCTTATCTCTGCTTCAGCCCTCAGGTCCCGCTGCTAGCCTGACTCCTCGTCCTGCCTGCCAGCCTGTTATCTGCCCGTTACCTGCCGAGCCTGCCAGCCTGCTCACCTGGAGCGCTCACCTGTTACCTGCCTGTTACCTGCTGTGTCTGTCAGCCCGCTCACCTGGGAGCACCCGCCTTTTTCCTGCTAGCCTACCTGGAGGCTCTGCCGTCACTTGCTGTGACCACCTGCCTGGTAAACCTAGAGACTACTACTTGCTCTGCTGTCACATACCGTGACCACCTGTCAGTTAACCAGAGACTTCTGCCTGCTTGCTGTGTCCATCCGTCATACCGGTCAGTTCCAGCCATCTGACCCGTGGGAGCCACCTGCTCTCTTACAAGGTCGTCCCCAGAGTAGCACCTGGTCCCTCTGCCCGGATCTTCCCTGGTCACGGAGTCGTTAGCCGCCGTCCGACCGGGGTCGGTTCGAATTGATACTTAGTTACGCCCCTCTGGGTCCCTCCTTGCACCGTGGCACAGAGGTTCCACCACCCGGACCCGTAACACACACCTTTTGCAGAAGCCCTAATATGACAAAATGGCAGAAAACCAGAGCAGTAGAAATCCCCATAAAGTGACTCCATTTTGGAAATTATAACCCTCAGTGAATTAATCTATAGGAGAAGTGACTATTTTGACTCCACAGTCACTTTCCAGAAATTATCACGCAGTGGATGTTGGAGAGTGAAAAGTGCAAATATACTATTTTATTACCCAACACATAGTGCCCAGATTTTTCTCCAGGAGACACACAACGTAAATTAACAGGGTTCTTCTCACTATGGTAATGTCAAATACTGCAAAGCTCAGAAGCGAGGGGGAGATCTGACTTTGGGAGTGCAGCTATTGCTGGATTGGTTTATGGAAGCCATGTTGCTTTTCAAGAGCCTTTGAGACACTAATAATGTGGAAACCTCTGTTATTCCATTGACAGATGATGGACCTGAGTGGTGGCTTGTTTTTTGTGAGACGAATAGAAGTTTTTATTGGTATTATTATCACTTACATAACATTGTTGGCTTTTTATTCCATATTTGGGAGACAGAATGAAAAACAGTTGGACACCACGCTCTACTGGTTCATGCTATGAGGTTTTCTATTAGACAGTCATTGTCCTGGTGAATAAGTGAATTTTTTTTTATATAACTTGCCTTTTTATGGACAGTTTAAGTAGAAATGTTCAAATATAAAATTCAAGGATTTTTATTAAAAAATAATAATTGGTTTTATTCTTGGCAGATGACTGTACCAGGAGATCAGAGGGACACCTGACACCTTCAATTTTCAAATCAGATGATCTTGAGATCCCACAGGATACAATTGAAGTGAATGCCATTACTCCAGATATACCATCATCCCTTCACAGCAAAGATCTGTCATCTGATCCTTTGAAACAGGTCCTGTCTTCTGATTCATTACCGATTACTAAGGGAAATCAAAGTCACAAAATAAGCACTAAAAAACAAACTGCTTCTAATGCAAAGAAGACATTTTCACGTTCAGAATATAGAAATAGTTTTCCTCCCAAAAAGTCTTTTCTTAAACCTCAAAAAATTCACACAGCAAAGAATAGATTTTCTTGTTCCAAGTGTGGGAAATGTTTTGTACAGAAATCATATCTTAATATACATCAGAGAACTCACACAGGGGAGAAGCCTTTTTCTTGTTCAGAATGTGGAAAATGTTTTAACCAGAAATCAAATCTTATTATACATCAGAGAAAGCACACAGGGGAGAAGCCTTTTCCATGTTCAGAATGTGGAAAATGTTTTAACCAGAAATCTAGTTTTCTTAAGCACCAGAGAAACCACACAGAGAAGAAGCCATTTTCCTGTTCAGAATGTGGGAAATATTTTACAAAGAAATCAACTCTTATCAACCATCAGAGAACTCACACAGGAGAGAAGCCATTTTCCTGTTCAGAATGTGGGAAATGTTTTACAGAGAAATCAACTCTTATCAGCCATCAGAGAACTCACACAGGAGAGAAGCCATTTTCCTGTTCAGAATGTGGGAAATGTTTTATAGAGAAATCAACTCTTATCAACCATCAGAGAACTCACACAGGGGAGAAGCCATTTTCATGTTCAGAATGTGGAAAATGTTTTACAAGGAAATCAAATCTTAATATACATCAGAGAACTCACACAGGGGAGAAGCCTTTTCCATGTTCAGAATGTGGAAAATGTTTTAACCAGAAATCTAGTTTTGTTAAGCACCAGAGAAACCACACAGAGGAGAAGCCATTTTCCTGTTCAGAATGTGGGAAATATTTTACAGAGAAATCAACTCTTATCAGCCATCAGAGAACTCACACAGGAGAGAAGCCATTTTCCTGTTCAGAATGTGGGAAATCTTTTTCCGAGAAATCAACTCTTATCAACCATCAGAGAACTCACACAGGGGAGAAGCCTTTTCCATGTTCAGAATGTGGGAAATGTTTTAACCAGAAATCTAGTTTTCTTAAGCACCAGAGAACCCACACAGAGGAGAAACCTTTTTCATGCTCAGATTGTGGAAAATGTTTTGGACACAAATCATATCTTTATAAACATCAAAGAACTCACACAGGGAAGAAGCCTTTTTAATGTTCAGAATGTGGGAAATATTTTACAGAGAAATCTACTCTTATCAACCATCAGAGAACTCACACAGGAGAAAAGCCATTTTCCTGTTCAGAATGTGGGAAATGTTTTACAGAGAAATCAACTCCTACCAAACATCACAAAACTCACACAGGAGAAAAGCCATTTTCCTGTTCAGAATGTGGGAAATGTTTTACAGAGAAATCAACTCTTACCAAACATCACAAAACTCACACAGGGGAGAAGCCTTTTTCATGTCGAGAATGTGGGAAATGTTTTAACCAGAAAGCGCATCTTGATAACCATCGGAGAATCCACACAGGGGAGAATGCCGCAACTACACCCAACTAGTCTCTGTAGAGACAAGAAAGGCCCTAGCTGCACAACTAAAAACGCCACCACACACCTAACTAACTAATAAGCCATTGAGGAATTTCTCACACCTCCTGAGGAACCAGAGGGGAGGCAGAAACACACTATCAACAAGGGAAAAGGAAAGTATGAAGTAAAATACGAAAACCCTGAGTGCGAAACAAAAACACATTCATATAGGGCAAAGAAGGCAAGCTAACCAAAAATAAAAGGAACAAGTATAATCTCCCAGAAACCTAACATTGTTAGAATGAAAAGGTACTGGGAGGGAAAGCAAACTGACCGGGAGGATAGTTTCACCTTTGTGGTGAAACTTATAAAATTCATTCTCGCCAACTGTATATGTAAAACCCGTCCATTTATAATGACCATGGACAAGATAAAGATTCCCAACTCACATCAGGATTACAAGATTCCAGGTACTTTCAGCTGCATCACAACTAATGTAGTTACTTAATTATATATACCAAATGTCCAACTGGGGGTCTGTATGTAGAGGAGACAGGGCAAAAATTTAAAACAAGGATGAATTCTCATCGCCACACAATAAAAGAAAAAAGAATAGATCTACTTCTGGCCAAACATTTCTACGGCCACAACTGCTTCTCCCTCTCCCATGCTGATAGTTCTGCTTCAAGTCTCTTATCTTATCTATTGCATTATTCCTGTGCCCTGTTGGGTATAAATATGTGACTCTTCAGATTTTGTGTTATACTTTGTCTGATGAAGAGACCAGAGTAGTCTCAAAAGCTTACTGACTAATGGCTAACTGAAAAGATGGTATCAACCACTGAGGACTTTCAGATTTTTATATTTTTCTCCAAACAGCAATTTTAAGATCTCTACACAGGTGTTCAATGGGATTTAGATCCGGATTCATTGCTGGTCAGAACTGTCCAGGACTTTGTTTACATCCATTTTCTGGGTGCTTCTTGAAGTTCTGTATGTTTGGGGTCATTGTCATGCTGGAAGACCCATGACCTAGCACGCAAACCCAGCTTTCTGACACTAGGCACTACATTGTGCCCCAAAATTCTTTGCTAATCTTCAGATTTCATGATGCCTTGCACATGATCAAGGTACCTGACCAAAGGCAGCAAAACAACCCAAAAACATCTTTGAAGCGCCACCATATTTGACTGTATGTGTTGTAAATTTATTGATTATGTTGCGCAAGTTGGACAGAGGAACATCCGGATCTCAAAAGATGGACTTATAACCTTGAAATTATTGATATTTTTCAACAATTTTGGTTCTCAAGTCCTCAGACACTTCTCTTCTTCTTTTTCTGTTTTCTCCATGCTTAGTGTGGCACACATATGCACACAATGAAAAGATTGAATCAACTTCTCCCTTTTTTATCTGGTTTTAGTTGTGATTTTCATATTGCCCACACCTGTTACTTGCCACAATTGCGTTTGAACAAGCTTCACATGCTTGAAACAAAGTTGTTTACCCACAATTTTGGCAAGGTGTCAATAATTTTGTCCGACCTATTTTATGTGGTTTTGTGTGAAATTATGTTCAATTTGCCTTTTTTTTCTCTGTTTTCTTGTGCTGTTTCAATACACGCTAAGGAAATAAACGTGTATAATAAAACATGTAATTGCAATAATTTTCTGGGAGAATTACTTCATTTCTGGGACAATTTCAAGGGAGCCAACACTTTTGACCATGACTTGTTTTTGTTGCTTTTTTAATTTGTTGCAGCATATCATCCTCTACGTGTTCAGCTATATTAGGAGGCTTCTAGCAAAGTCCAGTTAGCAGCTTTCCATTATTGCCATTCCATGTACATTACCCATACTGATTTTACATCAGAGATGTAAAGGTCAAAACATGCAGAGGGCCGAAATGAAAAACTTGGATAAAGTTGTGGACCAACCAGTATACAGTATAATGGGCCCCACATAGTCCTCCATACAGAATAATGGGCCCCACAAAGTCCTCCATTCACAATAATAGCCCCACATAGGTGTGGTGGTTCTGGTGTCGTGGGTCAAATATAATCACCAAGAGTTGGGCATGTGTGCTGTACATTGTCGAAGCTGCCCCCCATGTCGTCATTGAGCTTGAGGTCTTAAGTTGGTTTTAACGAAAATACACACCCGTCTACCTATTTTTCTTTCCTATCCGTTTGAATGTAGTGTAACCCTCTATGTTTGACTCCCAAGTCATGGCTTTCATCCAACCAGGTTTCTGTAATCTGTGGCTGACCTAAGAGTCTCTGATTCATTCATTTTGTTTTCAAGACTTCTTTCATTTGCCTGCAGACATTTAATACTATTAGCACATTTATTACTGTTACTTTCCTCCTTACTTTCCTTGAATGTCTCACTCTCTGTCTATTCTACCTCCTTATTTGCACGGCTAACCTCTCTCCCCCAGATTCTAGTTTGAAAGCTCCTCCATCCATCTGACCATTTTTTTCCCCAGCACATCTGCATTCTCCACAATGAGGTGCAGCCTGTAGCCGACAGAGAAGTCAGCCCAGTTCTCCATGAACCTAAACCCTTTCTTCCTGACAATTATCTCCTTAAGTTCCCGCTGACTTTCTAGTGACGTAGTGGAATCAGCAGTATTTCTGAAAACACCACCTGTACTTCAGCTTCTCTCCTAATTCCCTGTAATCATTTTTAAAGACCTTTCACCTCTCTCTAACTTAGTCATTGGTACCAACGTGTACCATGACTGCTGGGTTTTCCCCAGCCCCACCCAATAATCTGTCTATCTGATCGCATGAGGGGCACACAAAATGTGTGTGTTCTCGTCTTAGTTGTCTGCCGCCAAATTGTATATAGGATCTATACGGTCGGAGAAATCACAAATGAACACTGAGCAGTGTCTCAAATAGGCTTTTTATAGGAAAAATCAGGGACCTTTCCACACATTACCTCATTGCCTTATCTCATAATTATGGCTGACATCTGTCGCTAATGAGTCATTTTAATATGTAAACAATTAAGTCAAGCTGACTCTCAATTAAATCAATTAAGTCCGTCTTGCACTTAAGGTTCAAAGGTCAATCAGAATAGTCACTTATCTTTTGTTATTCTGTAATTTCCCTAAAAGAAATAAAGATCATTAGCAAGTTCAATTTATCAGATTAATATGTTAGTCAATAATCATTAGGGATTTTCCATAATTCCATGTTCCACATAGTATGTGGATGTTTGATCATTATGAGGTTATTGGTACAATGTGGTACGAACAGGAGGAGGGCATTTTGTATTGTCTGCAATTCTTAACCCCTTTCCGACCATGTCAGTAATAGTACGTAGCTGTGCCCTGGGCCTATTGGGCCAGCTACGTATTATCACGCGCGAAGCGATCCCGCCCGCACACAAGCGGTGCGGGGCATTCGCCGCCGGGTGTCAGCTGATTATCACAGCTGACTCCCGGTGCTGGGAGTGGTCCTGCACCGCTCCCGGCACATTAACCCCCGCAATGCTGGTGGCAAGGGGGGAGGTGATCGTTACACTCACCTCTCCTGCCGGCGTCCAGCGATGTCTGTGGCGACTTCCGGATGTTGCCATGACAACCCGATGTCGTCATGACAACATCCGGGTCACCAGGAGGCAGGACGTTACTTTGGTCATGCGCAGTGCGCGACCAAAGTAATGTCTCCCCTGTGTGCAGCGCTGACAGGCTGCATGACAAAGGGAGCTGCTGCTCTCTATGCCATGCAGCCGATCAGGCTGCAAAAAGTGAAAGTCCCATAGTGGGACAATGTGTAAAAGTAAAAAAAAAAGGTAGAAAAGTAAAAAATAAAAAAAATTGTAAAAATATAAAAAAAATAATCCCCTAAAAATATATTGAACCCATAATATTTATTTATTATGAAAAAAAAAATAAACCAATAAAAGTACACATATTTGGTATCGCCGCGTCCGGAACGACCTGACCTATAAAACTGTCCCACTAGTTAACCCCTTTAGTGAACACGGTAAAAAAAAAAAAACCGAAGCAAAAAAACAATGCTTTATCATCATACCGCCAAACAAAAAATGGAATAACACGCGATCAAAAAGACGAATGTAAATAAAAATGGTACCGCTAAAAACGTCATCTTGTCCCGCAAAAAACAAGCCACAATACAGCTCCATCAGCCGAAAAATAAAAAAGTTATAGCTCTCAGAATAAAGCGATGCAAACAAATAATTTTTTCTATAAAATCGTTTTTGTGTAAAAGCGCCAAAACATAAAAAACTATATAAATGCGATACCGCTGTAAATGCACTGACCCGAAGAATAACGCTGCATTATCAATTTTACCACATGCAGAACGGCATAAAAAAAAAGCAAAAAAACAATTCCTGAATTGTTGTTTTTTTTTATTCTGCCTCCCAAAAATCAGAATAGAAAGCGATCAAAAAATGTCATGTGCCCGAAAATGGTACCAATAAAAACGTCAACTAGTCCCGCAAAAAAAAAGCCATCACATGACTGTCGGCCAAAATATGGAAAAATTATAGCTCTCAAAATATGGTGATGCCAACACTAGTCTTTGCAAAAAAAGTGTCTTTTAGTGTGTGACAGCTGTCAGTCATAAAAACCCGCTATGAATCTGATATTGCTGTAATCGCACCGACCCGAAGAATAAAGTCGTCTAATCACTTATACCGCACGAGGAATGGTGTAAAAAAATAAACTCTAGGGTTAGGATGGGCTAGGGTTAGGGTTGGGGCTAGGGTTGGGGTTTTTTCAAAAGTAAAGAAAAAAAAAATGATGACAACATAGTTGTTGACAGTTGTTTTGAGGAGCCCATGATGCCACTCTTCAGAGGAGATTCAAACATGAGAACAACTTGCAAGTGGCCACTTTAAGTAGCTTTTCTCATGATTGCATACACCTGGCTATGAAGTTCAAAGCTAAATGAGGTTACAAAACCAAAAAAAGTGCTTTAGTACGTCAGTAAAAAGTAGGTAGGAGTATTTAAAACAAGAAAATAAGGGTGCCCATACTTATGCACCTGTCAAATTTGTTTGAATGCAGATTGCACATTTTCTGTTAGTACAATAAACCTCATTTCAAGGCAGAAACATTACTGTGTCCAACAGTTATTACATATATCAAACTGAAATAGCTGTTGCAAAAACACCAATTTTTATAAAACATTAAGCTTAAGATTAATAGGGGTGCCCAAACTTTTTCATATAACTGTATATTTATCTATAACACCCCAAATTAACTTAGGAATAATCTTAAGGACCATAATCTTTCCACTTGACGAGATAATGCAGACCTGACCCACCTGGAACCAAGAATTCGCCTTACTTCATACTCCCAATACCCTTCCAAATCCACCTCAATTATGTCTTGAGGTCCCCTCAAATTTTTTTAAAAGAGAAGAATCGAAAGAATTATTGGTTTTCCAGGCAATAGGAAGTTGCAACTTAACTGTCACAGAATTTAAAATTGTAATAATTTTATAAGGACCTACAATTTTAGGTGCAAACTTTCTATATGTGATCTTTAAGCGCAGATTTTTTGAGAACAACCACACAAAATCCCCCACCCTAAAGACAGCAGCCTTCCTACATCTGCGGTTAGCAACTCTTTTCGCCCAATCACTATCTACCAAAAGATACATTTCGACCTCCCTCCAATCCTTAAAGAGGTTGTCCACTACTATTAACAATGCCCCCATGGATTTAAATTGTGCCAACAAGTTTTTTTTGTAAATACCTTGCTTGTTCTTTATTGCCTGTGAGCGGCGCTATTGCTAGCCGCTCACCAGCCATCACGTGACCCCGGCTGCAGCCGGCTCCGGTATCCGCTGATGTCACGTCAAGTTCCGGCTGCAGTCAGGCGTGAGCAAGTGACGCACTCCTCCTTGAGTGATGGGCTGTGGTCGGGGTTTCACCGCACATCACAGCCCAGATCCACCGTGCGCTTTCCTTCTCTGCTTTAGTTGGGAAAGAGCAATAAAAAATTGAATTGCACTCGGACCAATGTTAATGAATGAATGACATCTCATCTGCAATTTTTTTTCTGAGCTGAAATCGGGCTGATTCACAGCATGCTGCGATTTGCCGCGTATCTCAGACGAGACTCGCCAATGCAAGTCAATGAGTGCGTGAAAAAAAACGCACGCACAGCACTCGGACCATGCGAGTGGCATCCAATTTTCACGCACCCGTCTCTTTAAAAGCTGGCAATTAATCAGCCGCATACAGTTACAATACATCGGTGCCCAACAATTTAGAATAGAAAGAATAGCTATACACATAGAATAGATAGAAAGGTGTCAGTCATGTATATAATTAGTACAGTGACTGTGTTGGTTACTGTACTTGTCATTTATTGTTAAATTAAAGGATTTATTAAAAAAAAATTGGTGTGGGGTCCCCCGTAATTTTATAGTCTAGCAGAGGTTAAGCAGACGGCTGGGGCAGATTTTTGAAGCCAGGGAAAAGTGTAATACCCACGGAGCTTCCCAGGCTACTAATATCAGCCCCCCAGCTGAATACTTAGCCTTTACAGGCTATTAAAATGGGGGACCCCCCAAAAAAATTGACGTTGGGTCCCCCTATTTAACAGCTAGCAAAGGCTATGCAGACAGTTGGGGACTATATTTGGCCTAGGAAGGGGCCATGAATATTGGCCCCCTCCGAGGCTAGAGACAGCAGCCCTCAGCCGCCCCAGAAGTGGCGCATCAATAGGATGCATCAATTCTGGCTCTTCCCACTGCCCTGTAGTGGTGGCAGTGGGGTTATAGGGTTGGGGTTGATGTCAGCTTATAAGGCCAGCTGACATCAAGCCCGGTTAGTAATGGAGAGGCGTCTATAAGACGCCCCCATTAATAACACCGTGGTGAAAGTGATATGTGAAATAACTACAACACCATGAATAAAATATTTTATTTGAAATAAACACAGAGACCTTTTATTGTTCTAAATTAAACCCTACTTACCATAACGCCCATTCCAGTTGAAGCCAATGTCCCCTGCAACAAAAGTTAAATAATAAAGCAACCTCATCTTTACCTAACTAGAAACACTAGTGATCTTAGGCCACGGTCCCACTATCAGTATTTGGTCAGTATTCGGTCAGTATTTTTTCTCAGGAGTGGGAGCCAAAAGCAGGTGAGGAACAATCAGAGAAAAGGTATAATAGAAACGAGTCACCAATTCTGCATTTATCCCCCATTCCTGAGAAAAAATACTGACTGAATACTGATAGTGGGACTGGGGCATTAGAATAAAAAACTTCATTGTATTGACATCAGGGGTATAGATTTGAGTAACTAACTCAAAACCAACGAGGAATAAAGTGCAGATTTTTGGGGGCACATGATACAATATATACAATTGAAATCAGAAGTTTACATACACTATATAAAAAGACACATCTACATGTTTTTCTCAATATCTGACATGAAATCATAATAAATCTTTCCCTTTTTAGGTCAATTAGAATTACCATCATTTTTTATATTTGCCAAATGCCAGAATAATGAGAGAGAATGTTTTTAAGGCATTTTTATTACTTACTGCAAAGTCAAAAGTTTACATACATTTCATTAGTATTTGGTACCATAGACCTTAAACTGAATGACATGGGTCAATCGTTTGGGATCTCCTTCCACAAGCTTCTCACAATAGTTGGTCGGAATTTGGGCCCATTCCTCCTAACAAAACTGGTGTAACTAATCAAGGTTTGTAGGTCGCCTTGATGCCACCTGCCTTTTCAGCTTTGCCCATAAATTTTCAATAGGATGGAGATCAGGGCTTTGTGATGGCCACTCCAAAACATTGACTTTGTTATCCTTAAGCCACTTTGTTACCATTTTGGCAATATGCTTCGGGTTATTGTCCATTTGGAAGACCCATTTCCGCCCAAGCTTTAACTTCCTGACTTATGTCTTGAGATGTTGCTTCAGTATTTCCACATAATCTTCTTTGCTAATGATGCCATCTATTTTGTGAAGTGTACCAGTCCCTCCTTCAGCAAAACCCCACAACATGATGCTGCCCCCCTATGTTTCACAGTTGGGATAGTGTTCTTAGGCTTCCAAGCTTCTCCCTTTTTCCTCCCAATGTAACAATAGTCATTATGCCCAAAAAGTTGAATTTTAGTTTCATCAGACCACAGGACGTCTCCAAAAATTAAGGTCCTTTTTCCTGTGTGCATTTGCAAACATTAATCTGGCTTTTTTATGTTTCTTTTGGAGTAATGGCATCTTCCTGGCAGAGTGGCCTTTCAGCCCATGTTGATATAGTACTCGTTTCACTGTGAATATTGACACAATCTTACCAGCATCCGCCATCATCTTCACAAGGTCTTTTGCTTTGGTCCTTGGGTTGATATGTACATGTCGGACCAAAGCACGTTCATCTCTGGGACACAGAACCCGTCTCCTTTCTGAGCGGTATGATGGCTGGACATTCCCATCTTGTTTGTTCTTGTGTATAATTGTTTGTACAGATGAACGAGGCACCTTCAGCTATCTTGAAATTGTACCCAAGGATGTGCCAGACAAGTGCAAGTCCACAATTCTCTTTCTGGTATCTTGGCTAATTTCTTTAGACTTGACCATGATACTGCACAAATAAGCAGTATGTTTCAGGTGTGCATTAAAATACATCCACAGGTGTGTCTCAGAAGCTTTCAAACACATGACATCATCATATAGGCAGTCCAGAATTGTTTAAAGGCATAGTAATCTTAGTGTATGTAAACTTTTGACTTTGCAGTAAGTAATAAAAATGCCTTAAAACATTCTCTCTCTCTCTCATTATTCTGGCATTTGGCAAATATTAAAAAATATGGTAATCCTAATTGACCTAAAACGGGAAAGGTTTATTCTAAATTCATGTCAGATATTGAGATAAACATGTATTTTTATACAGTGTATGTAAACTTCTGGTCTCAACTGTATATATTTACTTAAGTATAAGAAATGCCTAGTGGCATAAAGTAACCACACCGATCAAAGGGAAAAAACATGCTTTTCGCACCGAGCTTTGTCAATGGGTGATGGTGGACTGAACAACCAGGCTATTTACACATGTAGAAGCCAATCAAAACAGTTGTAACACAGGTGGATTCCTGTGCATACAAAATGAATGGGACATCATCGAAGAAGCGGTAGTGGCTTCAGACGCTATCCTCAGATGGCCCACCCACTGAAAACAAGGTGCAGGAGACACCTGTATTCCCATAGGAGTCACCATACTGGTAAGCACAAGATAGATGATGTGATAGCCATGTGGTCAGTAATGTGACCAACACATGGCTAGAAGAGATCATCCCACTGCTAACACGCAAGACCAATGATGCCGTGGTCATGTGACCAATAACGCGACCAACACATGAGCGGAAGCAGTTATCTCACCGCTGATGCACCAATACTGAAAGTGTTGATGTATTCGCCACTTAAAAGAAATCACATGATAATGAGTAATGTGGGGGCAGAATGGGAAGTGATGTACAATCACATCATTATAATCATGGTCATGTGGCTGGGCGGAAAAGGTTATATGAATGGCAGTCACATGATCGGCGCGTCACAATACAGATGGACAATGACACAAAACATAGTGTGAAAGGAACCCAGGAGTTTTTTACTGTAAGAAATGGAATATTCTGCAATGGCTGCATCAGTCACCAGATCTCAACCCCATCGATCTGCATTTCACAGACTGATCACAAAACTTAAGGGAGAAAGACCCACAAACAAGCAACAACTGAAGTCACCGCAGTAAAGGCGGCAAAGCCTCACAAAGGAGGAAACCCAGCGCTTTAGCTCCCAACCGTCCCGCATATTGTGGGATCGTCCTAATTTTAAGACTCTGTCATGCAGTCGTCCCAGTCAGGACCTTACTTCTTCCACGCAGTGAGAAGCAGACAATATCCCGACATGCACTCCCCCCCCCCCCCCCATGTATCAGACTACACCCCTTCCATCTCCTCTTCTACCGGTGGTTCAGAGAGTGAGAGAGTGAGCACACCGCATATCCTGATTCCGGCATTCTCCTGGACTAGTCTAAGGTAATAATTTCAGCAGCAAAACTGCAATCATCTTCAGTAGCTCCATTGTGTCTGATTTCTCAGTCTCTGTGTGCCTGCAGCAACCCCACAGCATTGAAGAAGCAGGCATACAAAGGGACTCAGAGAGCAGCGACAAAACGGAGCACACAGGCTGTGGCTGCTGCGGGGGGGAACCCTGAGGAGCAGACACGATGGATTGTCTCCTCTTTTGCAGGCAGCATTTTAGTACATACTAGTTCAGTTCCTGTTATCATTACCTTACCATGGGCATGGAGAAGAGTGAATATTCATTCTCTTTAGTAGTAGGCATAGAAAATCACTGAGCCGTAGCAGGAGCTGCAACCGCTGCTAAAAGTGTGCGCTAATAAGGAGAATGAATATTCACTCCTCTCCATGCCCATAGTCCCGGCATGGAGAAGAGTGAATATCCCCGCAGCTCACACCAGCGTCTTAGGGCACATGGCAGTGATGTCATGCGCTGCTCAGATGCTGATGTGAGCTGCTGCTGGCAGAACAGGGCGCAGCGCTAGAACAGAGGGAAGGAATCTGAGTATGAGTGTTTATTTTTTTTATGTGTGCAGTGACGGGGGAGACATGTATACCAGGATTGGGGATGAGGGGACCATGCATACCATGTG
The DNA here is from genome assembly GCF_046119375.1 of Phyllobates terribilis. Lineage (NCBI taxonomy): Eukaryota > Metazoa > Chordata > Amphibia > Anura > Dendrobatidae > Phyllobates > Phyllobates terribilis. The sequence goes on along the minus strand of NW_027362795.1, from coordinate 10,919,830 downwards.
TAAACATGAAAAAAACTCAAAAAAAATTATTTTTATTCTGATTCCTTTTAAAACACACCAAAAAACCCCTGTGATATGCAAGTAAGAAGTCGACCCCCTTTGCGGGTCATCGTGGAACGCAAACGTCATTTCCGGTCTAGAAAGCGATGCGTCCTGCTCGTTGACGACGCAACCTCTAGCATCCTGGGTACTGGGCATGCGCAGTCTCAATCTGCAGACAGGAGACAATACAGGATGGGGAGGATGGTATCAGAAGTAGGCGTACGAGATTTACGGGCTATGATTGAGCACGATATTTAAATACAGCCGTGGCACATACTAGCATAGCCTGCCATATCCTTCATTGAGCGACATCTTCACTCATGCTTTTCTGGAGTTCTGTACATTTGGCCTCCTGATGAACCTACAGGAAGGGGAAACGCGTTGGGGTGATTTCCGGAATATGAGATAAGTTTGACATTATGCTGCATTCTCTATTTGTAATCTATAAGCATAGTATAAAAAATGTATTAGAATAGGCAGTCACTCATTACCTGTTTATAACTCACATTATCAGGGTCTAGCAGAGAAAGTGAGGGACAGCCGCCGTTGAATGGGGGCGCCAGATTCGTATACTAGGGTGCCAAGCTCCATGACAGGCAGTATCAGTTGAGGCTTTCTAAGATAGGGCAGTTTTAAGTCTATATTGTAAATGAATGTTTATCATGTTTAAGACTTCACTGACCCATGTGTGATTATCTATTTCTATTTTTGACTCAATGCTAAGTAGTCCCTAAGGGATTTTTAGACGGATCTTGATATAATCATGAACCTTCTTACTTGCATATCACAGAGGTTTTTTGGTGTGTTTTAAAAGGAATCAGAATAAAAATTATTTTTTAGAGGTTTTTTCATGTTTACACATATTCTAGTTACCTCTATTTCAATAGAGTTTTTTGTACGTTTAGACCATGCATACCATGATTGGGGATGGGGGGGCCATGCATACCAGGATTGGGGATGAGGGGGCCATGCATACCAGGATTGGAAATGAGGGGGCCATGCATACCAGAATTGGAAATGAGGGGGCCATACATACCAGGATTGGAGATGAGGGGGCCATGCATACCAGGATTGGAAATGAGGGGGCCATGAATACCAGGATTGGGGATGAGGTGGCCATGCATACCAGGATGGGGATGAGGGGTCCATGCATACCAGGATTGGGATGAGGGGACCATGCATACCAGGATTGGGGATGAGGGGGCCATGCATACCAGGATTGAGGATGAGGGGGCCATGCATACCAGGATTGAGGATGAGGGGGCCATGCATACCAGGATTGGGACATGTGAACATGGCCTTACAGACACAAATAAGCAAGATGTCGTATAATAGTGAAGCTACATAAAGATGAGAAAGTTCTGGCGCCTCAGACTGTGAATCAAGGAACAAAAAATAATCCTCAGATCCCAACTAGAGATGAGCAGGACGCACAGATGATGTTGTGTTGCCCTGGTGATCAAAAACCGCCAGGGACAGCGGAATATTAGAAATTCACGGCCTCCTGTCCAGTCGCCAGATACCACTGATCTGAACGCTGGACCAGAGACCCGTGAATGCATCCGCTCATCTCTAGTCCCAATGGTCCCAGATACAGTGGACAGTCCTGGATTTGGGTCTGCACCCTGCATCTGCTGAATGCCCCTCATTACCAGCGCCCCTCTGACAACACCTCCTCCCAGAGGATTAAGTCAAGGTAAATGGGCATGGATTGGGGTGTGGCCAGGGGCATGGCCAAAGTTCCGTACTCCTCGTACACGCGCGGCTCAGCTCCGTACACCTCGTACAGGCGCGGCTCCGCTCTGCTCTGTACACCTCATACACGCGCGGCTCCGCTCCGTACACCTCATACACGCGCGGCTTCGCTCCGCACCCCTCGTACACGCGGCTCCGCTCCGTACCCCTCGTACACGCGCGGCTCCCCTCCGCACGCCTCGTACACGCGCGGCTCTGCTCCGCACGCCTCGTACACGCGCGGCTCCGCTCCGTACACCTCATACACGCGCGGCTTCGCTCCGTACCCCTCGTACACGCGGCTCCGCTCCGTACCCCTCGTACACGCGCGGCTCTGCTTCGTACTCCTCGTACACGCGCGGCTCCAGTCCGCGCGCCTCGTACACGCGCGGCTCCGCACCGTACGCCTCGTACACGCGCGGCTCAGCTCCGCACGCCACGTACACGCGCGGCTCAGCTCCGCACGCCACGTACACGCGCGGCTCCGCTCCGCACACCTCGTACACGCGCGGCTCCGCTCCGTACGCCTCGTACACGCGCGGCTCCGCACGCCTCGTACACGCGCGGCTCCCCTCCGCACGCCTCGTACACGCGCGGCTCCGCACGCCTCGTACACGCGCGGCTCCGCTCCGTACACCTCGTACACACGGCTCCGCTCCGTACACCTCGTACACGCGCGGCTCCGCTCCGCACGCCTCGTACACGCGCGGCTCCGCTCCGTACACCTCATACACGCGCGGCTTCGCTCCGTACCCCTCGTACACGCGGCTCCGCTCCGTACCCCTCGTACACGCGCGGCTCTGCTTCGTACACCTCGTACACGCGCGGCTCCCCTCCGCACGCCTCGTACACGCGCGGCTCTGCTCCGCACGCCTCGTACACGCGCGGCTCCGCTCCGTGCGCCTCGTGCACGCGCGGCTCCGCACGCCTCGTACACGCGCGGCTCCGCTCCGCACGCCTCGTACACGCGCGGCTCCGCTCCGTACGCCTCGTACACGCGCGGCTCCGCACGCCTCGTACACGCGCGGCTCCGCTCCGCACGCCTCGTACACGCGCGGCTCCGCTCCGCACGCCTCGTACACGCGCGGCTCCGCTCCGTACACCTCGTACACACGGCTCCGCTCCGTACACCTCGTACACGCGCGGCTCCGCTCCGCACGCCTCGTACACGCGCGGCTCCGCTCCGCACGCCTCGTACATGCGCGGCTCCACTCCGCACGCCTCGTGCACGCGCGGCTCCGCTCCGTACACCTCATACACACGGCTCCGCTCCGTACACCTCGTACACGCGCGGCTCCGCTCCGTACACCTCGTACACGCGCGGCTCCGCTCCGTACACCTCGTACACGCGCGGATCCGCTCCGTACACCTCGTACACGCGCGGCTCCGCTCCGTACACCTCGTACACGCAAGGCTCCGCTCCGTACACCTCGTACACGCGCGGCTCCGCTCCGTACACCTCGTACACGCGCGGCTCCGCTCCGTACACCTCGTACACGCGCGTCTCCGCTCCGTACAACTCGTACACGCGTGGCTCCGCTCCGTACATCTCGTACACACGCGGCTCCGCTCCGTACACCTCGTACACACGCGGCTCCGCTCCGTACACCTCGTACACACGCGGCTCCGCTCCGTACACCTCGTATACACGCGGCTCCGCTCCGTACACCTAGTACACACGCGGCTCCGCTCCGTACACCTCGTACACACGAGGCTCCGCTCCGTACACACGCGGCTCCGCTCCATACACCTCGTACACACGCGGCTCAGCTCCGTACACCTCGTACACACGCGGCTCAGCTCCGTACACCTCGTACATACGAGGCTCTGCTCCGCACGCCTCGTAGACGCGCGGCTCCGCTCCGTATGCCTCGTACACGCGCAGCTCCGCACGCCTCGTACACGCGCGGCTCCGCACGCCTCGTGCACGCGCGGCTCCGCGCGCCTCGTACACGCGCGGCTCCGCTCCGCACGCCTCGTACACGCGCGGCTCCGCTCCGCACGCCTCGTACACGCGCGGCTCCGCTCCGTACGCCTCGTACACACGCGGCTCCGCACGCCTCGTACACGCGCGGCTCCGCTCCGCACGCCTCGTACACGCGCGGCTCCGCTCCGCACGCCTCGTACACGCGCGGCTCCGCTCCGCACGCCTCGTACACGCGCGGCTCCGCTCCGCACGCCTCGTACACACGGCTCCGCTCCGTACACCTCGTACACGCGCGGCTCCGCTCCGCACGCCTCGTAAACGCGCGGCTCCGCTCCGCACGCCTCGTACACGCGCGGCTCCGCTCCGCACGCCTCGTGCACGCGCGGCTCCGCTCCGTACACCTCATACACACGACTCCGCTCCGTACACCTCGTACACACGCGGCTCCGCTCCGTACACCTCGTACACGCGCGGCTCCGCTCCGTACACCTCGTACACGCGTGGATCCGCTCCGTACACTTCGTACACGCGCGGCTCCGCTCCGTACACCTCGTACACGCAAGGCTCCGCTCCGTACACCTCGTACACGCGCGGCTGCGCTCCGTACACCTCGTACACGCGCGGCTCCGCTCCATACACCTCGTACACGCGCGGCTCCGCTCCGTACACCTCGTACACGCGCGGCTCCGCTCCGTACACCTCGTACACGCGCGTCTCCGCTCCGTACAACTCGTACACGCGTGGCTCCGCTCCGTACACCTCGTACACACGCGGCTCCGCTCCGTACACCTCGTACACGCGCGTCTCCGCTCCGTACAACTCGTACACGCGTGGCTCCGCTCCGTACACCTCGTACACACGCGGCTCCGCTCCGTACACCTCGTACACACGCGGCTCCGCTCCGTACACCTCGTACACACGAGGCTCCGCTCCGTACACACGCGGCTCCGCTCCGTACACCTCGTACACACGCGGCTCAGCTCCGTACACCTCGTACATACGAGGCTCTGCTCCGCACGCCTCATACACGTGCGGCTCCGCTCCGTACGCCTCGTACACGCGCGGCTCCGCTCCGCATGCCTCGTACACGCGCGGCTCCGCACGCCTCGTGCACGCGCGGCTCCGCACGCCTCGTACACGCGCGGCTCCGCTCCGCACGCTTCGTACACGTGCGGTTCCGCTCCGCACGCCTCGTACACACGGCTCCGCTCCGTACACCTCGTACACGCGTGGCTCCGCTCCGCACGCCTCGTACACGCGCAGCTCCGCTCCGCACGCCTCGTACACGCACGGCTCCGCTCCGCACGCCTCGTGCACGCGCGGCTCCGCTCCGTACACCTCATACACACGACTCCGCTCCGTACACCTCGTACACACGCGGCTCCGCTCCGTACACCTCGTACACGCGCGGCTCCGCTCCGTACACCTCGTACACGCGCGGCTCCGCTCCGTACACCTCGTACACGCGCGGCTCCGCTCCGTACACCTCGTACACGCGCGGCTCCGCTCCGTACACCTCGTACACGCGTGTCTCCGCTCCGTACAACTCGTACACGCGCGTCTCCGAACCGTACAACTCGTACACGCGTGGCTCCGCTCCGTACACCTCGTACACACGCGGCTCCGCTCCGTACACCTCGTACACACGCGGCTCCGCTCCGTACACCTCGTACACACGCGGCTCCGCTCCGTACACCTCGTATACATGCGGCTCCGCTCCGTACACCTAGTACACACGCGGCTCCGCTCCATACACCTAGTACACACGAGGCTCCGCTCCGTACACCTCGTACACACGAGGCTCCGCTCCGTACACACGCGGCTCAGCTCCGTACACCTCGTACATACGAGGCTCCGCTAAGTACACCTCGTACACACGCGGCTCCGCTAAGTACACCTCGTACACACGCGGCTCTGCTTCGTACACCTCGTATGCACAGCTCCGCTCCGTACACCTCGTACACACGGCTCTGCTCCGTACACCTCGTACACACGCGCCTCCGCTCCATACACCTCGTACACACGCGGCTCTGCTCCGTACGCCTCGTACACACGCGGCTCCGCTCCGTACACCTCGTACACGCGCGGCTCTGCTCCGTACACCTCGTACACACGCGGCTCCGCTAAGTACACCTCGTACACACGCGGCTCTGCTTCGTACACCTCGTATGCACAGCTCCGCTCCGTACACCTCGTACACACGGCTCTGCTCCGTACACCTCGTACACACGCGCCTCCGCTCCATACACCTCGTACACACGCGGCTCTGCTCCGTACGCCTCGTACACACGCGGCTCCGCCCCGTACACCTCGTACACACGCGGCTCTGCTCCGTACACCTCGTACACACGCGGCTCTGCTACATCCACACTGTAAACCCCTCCTGACCCCACACATAAACTTCAGCTCATCCAGCACCATGACAACCAGCACAGCAGAGTCCTGCATCCACTGAGGCCCCTGATCATGTGACCCCTGACTCCTCCCCTCCTGTGACCTCATCACAGCTCCTGTGCGCACAGAGCAGCCATATATGTGGTGGCGGCTCTGCAGGTGGAGGTATGTGGAGACCCCATTACTGGGCGCAGGGGGCATTAACCCCTTCAGCACCGAGACTCTTTTGGGGTCTTGTGTTGCCCCTTTATAAGAATCATAAGGTTTTTGTTCTGTTTCCTGTAATAGATACATACGACCCAACTATGGAGACAGGAAGGCAGGAAACGTATTGTTCTCATAGTACAGGACCCCTTTACTGGCCCCACAGTGTAATGCCCCCATTATGCCCCTTATGCAGGATGTATGATGCCCTCACACAGTGTAATGCCCCCATTATGCCCCTTATACAGTATGTATGATGCCCCCCACAGTGTAATGCCCCCAGTATGCCCCTTATGCAGGATGTATGATGCCCCCACACAGTGTAATGCCCCCATTATGCCCCTTATGCAGTATGTATGATGCCCCCCACACAGTGTAATGCCCCCATTATGCCCCTTATGCAGTATGTATGATGCCCCCCACAGTGTAATGCCCCCATTATGCCCCTTATACAGTATGTATGATGCCCCCACACAGTGTAATGCCCCCAATATGCCCCTTATGCAGGATGTATGATGCCCCCAACAGTGTAATGCCCCCATTATGCCCCTTATGCAGGATGTATGATGCCCCCCACAGTGTAATGCCCCCATTATGCCCCTTATGCAGGATGTATGATGCCCCCCACACAGTGTAATGCCCCCATTATGCCCCTTATGCAGGATGTATGATGCCCCCCACAGTGTAATGCCCCCATTATGCCCCTTATGCAGTATGTATGATGCCCCCCACACAGTGTAATGCCCCCATTATGCCCCTTATGCAGTATGTATGATGCCCCCCACACAGTGTAATGCCCCCATTATGCCCCTTATGCAGTATGTATGATGCCCCCCACAGTGTAATGCCCCCATTATGCCCCTTATACAGTATATATGATGCCCCCACACAGTGTAATGCCCCCATTATGCCCCTTATGCAGGATGTATGATGCCCCCACACAGTGTAATGCCCCCATTATGCCCCTTATGCAGGATGTATGATGCCCCCACACAGTGTAATGCCCCCATTATGCCCCTTATGCAGGATGTATGATGCCCCCCACAGTGTAATGCCCCCATTATGCCCCTTATGCAGGATGTATGATGCCCCCCACAGTGTAATGCCCCCATTATGCCCCTTATACAGTATGTATGATGCCCCCACACAGTGTAATGCCCCCAATATGCCCCTTATGCAGGATGTATGATGCCCCCACATAGTGTAATGCCCGCATTATGCCCCTTATGCAGGATGTATGATGCCCCCCACAGTGTAATGCCCCCATTATGCCCCTTATGCAGTATAGTAGATGAAATTCATAGGAACAATAGTAGGGAGAGCAATATTTATCATATATCAATCACAATAATGTAATAATAGACTCCTACCATTTATTAGGGCTAAATATCATGGCCAATCGCTATAAACATAACAAACAAAATACTGAAGAAAGACGATCTAGAGGCCGTATTGTAAAACCACAATAAGCTTTATTAGTATCTGTAAAGATGTGCGGTTGTGGATTTTAATAATCACCTAGGCAGGTTATCGATGCAATTAGTTTTATTCCTTCCGGCCACGGTGAACAGCATTTCCAGGTAAATGTCCAACAGGCAATTCTCTTAGTCCTCGAGTTTCCAACCTGGGATCAGTAGTTCCACTGCCCCGTACCAGGTGATGCCCACTGTCCCCCAACTTTTCGTTGGCCCACAGCTTTTTGTATTCCCTGCCGGTATATTGGCAGTCACAGCATCTGCTCCTTCGGATGATGGATATCAGGACCGCAGCCCATGATACCACCCCGCTCTCAGTCCGACTAGCCATGAATCTTCTGTTCTCCACAGGGTTCAGCCCCCTGAATTGGCAGAAGTGCTCATCCCTCCCTCCCCCAGCTAATTGTGCCTTAGTGGAGATATTTTCTCCGGTGGAACCCATCCCCTGGGTTTGCATGTAAGACTACCAGTGGTGACGGAGAGAACAATGGCCCAAGGTCTCGGAGATATGGTCACTGAATGGAATAGATACTTGAGGTTGAACTGATGAGCAAACAAATCACTAACAAAACACAGCAAGCAAATTTCTAACAAAACACAAAATTAAGATTGACGAAAAGGGGTGCTCAGTGCTGGAAAAGTATTTAGTAAGTGGCCAAGTCCTCACAGTATCAATAATCAATCACAGGGCATGGAAGTGGACAGAGCACAGTGCAAATGGCTATGCACAAAGACACGCAGCAGGGAAGATACATAGTAAGAGCAATAAGTTAAAGTGTATAATTTATATATATGTGTACACCCCCTACATATCCAGGAATCAATACATATAAGAATGAACAAGTATAAATCTGTCTTAGTATGATATGTCACTCTTAAGGGTAGTGTGGAACCACCAGTATGTGCAAGGCTATATGTACCCACATACTGGCCAATCATTATAGGGTAAATTGCAGTATCAATTTGCCTTACAATCAATTTACCCCATAATGATTGGCCAGTATGTGGGTACATATAGCCTTGCACATACTGGTGGTTCCACACTACCCTTAAGAGTGACATATCATACTAAGACAGATTTATACTTGTTCATTCTTATATGTATTGATTCCTGGATATGTAGGGGGTGTACACATATATATAAATTATACACTTTAACTTATTGCTCTTACTATGTATCTTCCCTGCTGCGCGTCTTTATGCATAGCCATTTGCACTGTGCTCTGTCCACTTCCATGCCCTGTGATTGATTATTGATACTAATAAGGATTATTGTAGTTTTACAATACGGCCTCTAGATCATCTTTCTTCGGTTTTTTGTTTGCCATTATGCAGTATATATGATGCCGCCACACAGTGTAATGTTCCCACAGTACCGCCATCCCCCACACACAGTATAATATAATTCCAGTGCCAGTAAATGCGACGAGAATTAGCTTTATGGAAGATGAGTCTATGAGAAACATATTCAGCTGCAGACTCCGAGGAAGAAACTGCTTGTTGTCTGTGGCCTAAAATATATAGGTTTTATTAGTAGAAGTCAATGAAAATAACTGAATGTTGTAAAATAATAAAAATATCATTGCTGTTAGGGTCCCCGCCAATCTCTGTATTTCCTGGTCAGCCCCAACGAACTTGTGATTATTACAGCAAATCAGCTGCTGACGCAGTGAGTAACACAGCCAGTGATTGGGAGTATAGAGGAGATGTCTTAGTCAGCAATTCAACCTGTGTTCCAGTCCATAAAAGACTAGAGAATACAACACCTACACCTTCTATCTCCTGATATATTTCCCCTTATTATCTCCAGTAATTGTATTATTTACAGGATTTTTATGATGTTACATCGGCTCATCTTCTTCTCATTCAGGTCTCTACAATATCAGATCCTCTCAGTGAAGATCTCCTATATAAGAGAATTTTTCAGAATTACCCATCAAAGATGGATATGGACAGAGACAAGATGGCGGAGAGGATATTCCACCTCACCCTAGAGATCCTCTTCCGGCTTACTGGAGAGGTGAGAGATTCTGATGACGTCACATTACATCATTCTTATCTATGGGAATAACAGATGGACAGAACTGGAGAGGTGAGGACTCTGGAAATGTCTGGAGTGAGATGTATTAATGTGTCTCTCCATAACCAGGATTACACAGTAGTGAAGAAGACCTCTAGTGAGCGCTGTCAGGACCCTGTGTCTGAGGGATGGGGAAGACCCCTGAGCCCAATCACAGGACCTCCCCCTCACCCCCTGATACATGAAGATATCAATGGCCAGAAGATCCTAGAACTCACCTACAAGATGATTGAGCTGCTGACTGGAGAGGTGACACTGCTGGGAATGCTGGGACATTATACAGTAACGCTATGAAGTGATTGGGGGGAATGATGGTATCATTGTTATGTGTCAGGTTCCTATAAGGTGTCAGAATGTCGCTGTCTATTTCTCCATGGAGGAGTGGGAGTATTTAGAAGGACACAAAGATCTGTACAAGGACGTCATGATGGAGGTTCCCCAGCCCCTCACATCACCAGGTAATAGGACTAAATACACACGGCCTATAATTATCTGTATGTAAAGAATTAATTCAGTCCCTGTATGTGTTTCCTCCAGATCTATCCAGTAAGAGAACAACACCAGAGAGATGTCCCCGTTCTCTTCTTCCACAAGACTGTAAGCAAGAAGACCCCAATGTTCCTCAGGATCATCAGGTAGATGGAGAGAAGGTGTCATGAGATCTCCCCTATGATGTGTAGACGGCTGTGAAGGTCTTGTGTTCAGTCTTGTTTTATCCACCAGTATTATATGTTTTATACTTGTGTAATGAGAACGGTGGAGATGGCAGGATTAGAGCTGATCATAGATGGGACTTCTCCATCTGTCTGTGACTTTTACAATATTTGTTTCAGGGTAAAGATCTGACCCATATTAATACTACAGAGACATATGTGAGGGGTGATGAGCGGTGTAAAGAGGGGATTCCTACATATGACTACCCAGGTGAGTAGTAACCACTAAATGCTGAGAAGTCACAGATTCTTCTCAGTCACCGGCTGTGGCTGCCTTATGGGTGATGTAGACCGGCCGTATCACAATCGTGTGATCACCATTTCCCTCTAGACCACAACATTCTCCTCCACCCAAAACTGTCCAAATGACTTTGGGCATTAAAAGCCCTTTTCTATAGAACTTACAATCTGGAGGATCCACCTACCCACTGTGATTAGGAGACGTTGACCCTTACCTGCCCAGATCTGTAAACTACAAAGCCAAATGTCAGCGTATTGTGATCGACTCACTCAGCTTCTTAAAGAGGCAAACACAGGAACAGTTTCTATTTAAAGTGCGGCTGTTACCTCCAGGCCCACCCCACAAATACTCTAATGGCTGTGAATTTTATCCTATGACCTCCCTCTCTACAGGTGTTCAATCATTCTAGCACTAAAGATGGCTGATTTACCACCTCGTGTGCTGGAACCTTTTTCCTATGTTTAATTACTGGAGCTAACAATCTCAGTGCTACACATCTCTCCTCCAGTACTTTACCAGTGACTTTGTCACATTATGTAGAATGTGCTGAGAAGTTAGAAAATCACTTGAAAAAAAATATTATGATGGGCCTGTAAAAGAAAGCAGAGGGTAATGATACTGTTGGCTTCCTAGATCCCTGATATCTTATTGGATGAATCTCCCTTCTCTCCCTTCTGTGCTGCTGAATGTGCTCATATGGTCCCTACAAGACCAGGTCCAGTCTTTCTGGCCAAACTTCACTTTTATGATCGACAACATTAAATGTGCAGTGAGGGACAAGTGTGAATTTCTGTCAGTAACAACAGAGTTTCCCTTTTATCCTGACTTTTCAATTTCTTTTAAAACCAACTAACTTCAAACAGGATTGTGATAAACTATACAGAAAACATTACACCTGTGCCATGATATATCTCTAAGCTGTGTGTGGCTGATGGCTGTAATATACATTTATTCACGCCTGCAGGAGATGTGTTGGCTCGAGCCCTGGTTTCATGGATTCACTCAACGTCATTAATTCCATTATGTTTTCAGTCCTAAGGAATTCAGATTACTGCACAATCTCTCCTGAAATGGGGGCACTAATACTTTCTCTACTCTTCTGGTCAGGACTCATAGTAGCTCCAATGGTCCACCATAAATGAGTGCAACTCCAGTTTAGTGTTGGAGCTCCCCCCCTCATACATTTATTGTTGTTGGGGATGTTACATTTTTTTTATTCTATGTCTATTGGTTTACAGATTTTCATTTTGTATGATTGGTGGGATCGGCTTGCCTCACTTATATTACTCAGTAACTCCTTGGTCTCTTTAAAACAGGTCTCCATTGCCTCTTCCAAATGCCAGATATTCAAATTTAAGACTCCTCAGCTCTGCTCTATTATAAAAAGTTCACTTTAAATGTCTAATATTTCTTCATGAAGCTCATCTGACAGAAAATATTGGATTTTAGGATAATTTAGAGTTTGTTGCTGCTGATAATCTATTTACTCCAGAGAGGTTTCTCCACTAGTTACTCTTCTCATTTTTTTTTACTGATTAAGGCTTTGTGCCCACGATGCAGAAATGCTCCGGATTTTTCCTGAGCGTTTCTGCATCTCCCTGGCAGAAAAAACGCATGCGGATTGTACATGCGTTTTTCCTGCCAGGGACATGCGGATGTGAATCGTTCTTCACATGCATTTCCGCATGCGGGTTAACATGCGCTTTCCAAGCGATTTTAGCATCACTTGGAAAGTGCTTGACAACTTGGTTACACTATACAAATCCATGCAAACGGCATGGATTTATATAGTGTGACCCCAAAGAATGCCAAAAAATAAAAAAATAAATCTATACTTACCTTCTGATGGCCCCCGGAGTCTTGCTTCGTTTGGTCCTGGCTTGCCGGCAGCTTGCGGTCCACTACACTGAAGGACCTGCCGTCACATGACTAAATGACGTCAGCGCAGGTCCTTGAGTCCACCGCGATCTGCCGGCAAGCTAAGACAAGGAGACCGGGGGCCATCAGAAGGTAAGTATATTTATTTTTTATTTTATGCTTTTTTTCACAGGTTCTATGGTACCCGGGTCTGGATGAGAGTCTCCTCTCCTCCACACCCGGGTACCATCCGCACATTGAAACGCTTGGATTCCGCATGTACAGATCCAGTGATGCGGAATCCAAGCTTTCCAATGCAAGTCAATGGTGGCAAAAACGCAGCGCTTCCACAAAATAATTGGTAGTGCTGCGTTTTTTTCCGCAATGATAACCCGCAGCGGAAATTTCTGCAGCATGTGTACAGCACATGCGGATTATCATTGGGGAACATGGCAGGCCTTCTACCATGCGTTTTTTGAGCGTTTTTGCCGCTGCGGAAATGCTTAAAAAACGCATCGTGGGCACACAGCCCAAGACTGTTCAGCCTAATCTTTTCAGTAGAAAATGTGATGTGTTTTTGTCTATAGTCACAGTTTTCCCATCAGCCTTTAACTTCTTTAACCCATCTACATGAATCTGGACTTACACAGAGACACCTAGGCTTGGGCCTTGGTGTGACCTGTTGTTCTGTGGAGTGAGAGATGAAAAATAGTCATCTTAGCTGGGTCAGAACCAGGAGGGCAGAGAAAATACAAAATCGGAAGACAAAAGAGTAATCAGTAGGCCCATTTTTTTCAGGCCTCACTATTTATAAAGCACCATCAGGCGGCCCTTACTATTGTTAGAGTACCCTGCGGCGGCCACTAAAGCTAGACGGCCAAGCTCCGCAAGTAAGCACATCCGGCCGACGGAAGCCACTGGCACCGATAGCAGCTGATTGGCAGGGTTGCCGGGTGCAGGACCCAGGTCAATCAGACATTGATGCCCTATCCTACGGATGGGGTATAAATGTAAAATTAGTGGACAACTTCTTTAATACGGTAAAGTTTGAAACTTGCATGGCCATATATTGCTTCTGCAATATAACGTATCCATCTGAGGTGGTCAAATTTTTTTTTGTATATATTATATAAAGTTTGAAACTTGGAGGTCCACCTGGCGGCCCTCACAATTTATAGAGTGCCAGCAAGTGGCCTCCACTATTTTTACAGGGCCAGTAGGCATCTTGTGGACAGATGAGACCAAGATAGTGCTTTTTGGTAAAACACATCATTCAGCTGTTTACTGTAAATGGAATGAGGCCTAAAAATAAAAGAACACAGAACTTACAGTCAAGTATAGTGGAGGGTCAAAGATATTTAGGGGTTGTTTTGCTTCTTCTGGCACTGAATGCCTTGACTGTATGTAAGGCATGATGAAATCTGAATATTCCCAAACGATTTTGGGTAGCAATGTAGTGCCCAGTGTCAGAAAGTTGGATTGGCATCCTAGGTCAAGGGTCTTTTTGCAGGACAAGGACCCCAAGTTATGAATTTCTGTCAACCATGATAAATTTCTGTGAACGATGATGAATTTCTGAGTACAGATCACCGTAAAAATTTTGAATTGGTCAGTGAGTGAATGGAAGAAATCATTTAAGTTATGAACTGTGGAAAGATGTGTGTGACCAGAATGAACAGTCATTTCCAGCAGATGCTACAACCTAGCACCTATCCCTATACTAAATGTAGCTAACAGTGGTATTAATAAGGAATAGCATAGATTTTTTTCTCTTTTTTGCTTGCAGCAGCACGGAGTATAAGGCTATAATCCCTAACTAGATAACCTGTAATACGCTATCCCTAGTGCTATAGCTCACTCGTACACAAATTGCAGATAAGAGAGGTAATATTGCAGAATATAAAATAGATTTTAACCCGCCCCCAAAGAGTATTTTTTTGGGATATGGCAGCACCAAACTGTAAAGGAACGCAAGCAACCCTGCCTGCTTTGTTGAATTTCTGAGTGTGGATTACATTAAAAAACACATCTGTCAATGAGTTTTTTGAAGAATGCAATCAAGTTATAGACAGTGTATGCAGCGACAATGAACACTCATTTCCATCAGGAGTATACATGTATATTGTAAAGAATGTTAGAAGTAGGTCTCTAAAAATTATTCATGCGGGCGTCCTAAATACCTTTAAAATAATTAATGGGGGTGTTGCATGATGATCACCCTGTTGATATTGTGGTGTAGGATGAGAAGAAGGAATAGAACAACATAAAAAGAAGAAATCTTCACACCTATCTGGGTGTGAAGATTTGCATGGGAATAGACCAGAAAAAAAATGGATTTGAGTTTATGTTCTGTTGCTGTCATCCGGTGGTGTTGAGAAGTCTGGGCCAATCCAGGCCTTGTTTATTTTGATATTAGTCAGCCTGTCAGCATTTTTAGTTGACAAGTGGGCGCACCTATCAGTTATAATACCCCCGGCGCACTAAAAACCCGCTCTGACAAAACGCTAGAGGCAGGGCAGGCCAGGACCTCCAAGCTGTAGTGAAACAGTTCATGCCACGTGTCTAACTTGGATATCTGATAGTTGTAAGGCACAGAGGAATCACCAAGGACGGTGGTACAGTCAGCAAGATACTCCTTCAGTATCTTCTAAAACTTTTCCCTCGTTGTCAGACTACCCCGTGTATCAGGGCCTGGGCACTGGGAGGGTCTGAGAAAACTGTCCCAGACCTTTGAGAGTGTTCCCCTGCTTCTACTGCATATGGCTTTGTGTGTCTGTCTCCCTGTACTCATTGGTTGTCCAATGAACTGTGACCTCTACCATCTAAGTTGTCAGATGGGAATTTTTTATATTCTTCAACTAGGGCCTTCTGGTACTGCAACATTTTATTAGACCTCGCTGCCACTTGAAGGAGAGATAGAAAGTTCTCCATGTAGCATGGATCTAGAAGGGTGACCAACCAGTAATTACTGTTGCCCAAAATGTGTACAACGCGAGGGTCACGGGAAAGGCAGCAGAACATAAACTCAGCCATATGTGCCAGACTGCGAAGAGCCAAGACTTCCCTGTCCCCACCAAGATGGATGATTGTCCATCATCTCCTCCTCATACTCCTCTTTTGTCCTCCTCCTCTTCAGCCACGGTGAACAGACGGGATGAAGGTGGTGCAGTTTGTACCACTCTGTAGCGCAGGAAACCTGCCTGTGTTCCTCATTAGCACCCAATCCACGTTGAAAAGATGATACAAGGCTGGGCTGTGTAGCATCACCCTGTATAGTTTCTTGCCCATCTCAACTTGCTGCGCCTGCAAAACCTCCTCTTTAATTGTGAGCAGCGAGCGTTTCAGTAGGCAGAGAAGCGGGAGGGTGACGTTGATTATGGCGTCACCACCGCTCACTATCTTGGTGGAGTCCTCAAAGGTTTGGAGAACTGCACAGATGTCAGACATCCATGTCCACTCATCAGCTCTTATGTGCGGAGACTGACCAGAATATTGACGGGCGTGTTGGAGCTGGTACTCAACAACTGGCCACTGCTGCTCACAAGGCCTTGTTAACATATGCAACGTTGAGTTCCAACGCATGGTAACATTGTACAACAATCAGTGAGCTGGAAGTTGCAAAGGCTGCTGAAGCACAGCCAGGGCGGCGGAAGCTGTAGCTGACTTGCGGAAATGGGCACACGCAGTGTACTTTCACAAGCAGCTCAGGCAGATCATGGTAGGTTTTGAGAAACCGCTGAACCACTAAGTTGAGCACGTGGGTCAGGCATGGTACATGTGCTCGATTGCCAAGCTTCAGAGCCACTTGCAGGTTCCAGCCATTGTTACACACGACCATGCTTGGTTGTAGGTTCAACGGTGAGAGCCACAGATCTGTCTGCTCTGTTACAGCTTTCAACAACTCTGCAGGGGTGTGCAGTTTGTCACCTAAGCAGATTAGCTTCTGCAGAGCCTGTTGCTGCTTGGCCAAGGCAGTGCTGAAGTTTCTAGCTTCATATTATTGATGTTTCAGAGATATGGAGGATGAAGAGGCGAAGGAGGTGCAGGAACTGCTGTACAAGGTGGGGGCAACCCTGATTGAACCAGGGCCCGCAATCCTCGGCATCGGTAGCACATGTTCCGTCCCAAGATCCGACTGGGTCCCGGCTTGCACAATATTCACCCATTGTGCCGTCAGGGAAATGTTGCATCCCTGGCCACAAGCACTTGTCCACATGTCTGTGGTTAGGTGGACCTTCCTAGTAACTGCATTGTGAGGGCACGGGTAATGTTAAGGGACAAGTGCTTGTGTAAGGCAGGGATGGTACATCGGGAGAAATAGTGGCTGCTGGGGACTGAGTACCTAGGTACAGCTGCGGCCATGAGGTTGCAGAAAGCTTCCTTCTCCACAAGCCTAAAATGCAATATTTCCAGTGCGAGCAGTCTGGAAATGTGGCCGTTTAGTATTGTGGCCTGTGGGTGTGCAGGTGGCTGCGTATTTCCGCTTGTGTTCCAAGGGACAACTGAACGCTGCGCTGGGACAAGGACGTGAATGTGGTTGCTACGACAGGTGGAGAGTGGGAGGCATCTTCGCCTGCATCATGGACAGGGGATTGGCATGCACATACAACAGGTGAAGAGGCAGTGGTGTCACCCACAGACACTGTTTCTGGTCCTGGCGTTTGGCCCAGCTAGTTGAGTGCTTTGCTGTCGTGTGCCTGAGCATGCTGGTGGTGGTCAGGCTGGTAGCTGTGCTGCCCCTGCTGATGCTGGCACAGTATATGTTGCAAATAGCCTTTTTTGGGTTAACTGGACAGTTTTTAAAAAAGCGCCAGACTCAGGAAGACCTAACCCTTGGACTGGCAACTTCCCTCGTGCTGGTGTTCTGGGGAACAGTTGCCTGCCTTGTCTCTATGGTCACGTCACTACCTCTTCCTGCCTGTTGCGGTACTATGGATCCCACCTTCTCTGCGCTGCTGTCTTTGCTCTGCTTGTCACCTTCCCAGATTGGGTAAGTAACCTCATCGTCCACCATCTCGTCTTCCCCGTCCACACCCTTGTCTTCCTACTGACTTACAAATATTTGGGTATCGCTAAGTGTGATCTCCTCATATCCTGCTTGAAGCGAACAGGGCAAGAGGACAGAAACTATAAATGGAAATATAAACAGCCCTTCGGAGTGTCTAAGTGTGAGATCACTTGTCTCCGGGCGCTCGGCATGGTGAGAGGAAGGAGGCTCAGGGTGAGGATTATGTGGTCCAGACTCAAGACTACTGAGACTGGACCGTGTGGAAGACAGGGTGGTGCTGAAAACTGACTGGAAGCATTGTCTGCTATCAACCCAACAACCTTTTCATACTGGTCTGGCTTCAAGACTGTTGTTCCACAAAGTGGGACAGGACGCTAGGTCGACATGATGTGGGTGTTTGTTGTGCTACTTCAGCAGGCACAGTTTCCCCTTGCCCCGTCTCATGCTGCACATAACACATCTGCATCTCTGGCTGCTATAGGCGTAAAAGGGGACAAACTTATGGTGTGGCACCCATGCTCCCCTGACCTCAACCCCATTGAGAACCTCTGGAGCTTCATCAAAAGGAGTGTCTATGATGGCGGGTGGCAGTTCACATCTAAGCAACAGCTCTGGGAGGGTATTCTGTCCTCATGCAAAACAATTAAAGCAGAAACCATCCAAAACCTGACAAATTCAATGGACGAGAGAGTTCAGAAGCTCCTTTCGAACAAGCGGTCCTATGTGCAAATGTAACATCACCTAGAATAAAGTTTTGAGGTGAAAACTGTTTGATTTCAGTTTGTAATAACCTGCTAATGCTTATAATTTCAAAAATGACCATTTTTTTGTTCTTTATTAAAATGAAAAGGTTGAAAACTCTGCTGTGCATAATAATTTGGAACATGCATTTTGAGTGCAGTTTGAGTGTTTTATTTTTTAAAAAATATACTGTTATCATAGGCAGTTTGTGCAAAAACCTTTCAATTGTACTCTAATAGTTATTTGACTGGAAAATTACAATGACTGCAATTCATATAGGTAATTTGGGAAAATCTGAAAAAATATTATTTGCATAATAATTTGGAACACAGTGTATTTGGCAGCTTCAACAAAATTTCACGATTATTAATGCAGTAAAAATCTGACCACTTCAGATGAGCAAGTTTTACTGCAATAGCAATATGCTATTGGTTAGCGGCCAAGTCAGGATGTATGTTTTCAACACACTACTGTCACATTTTAAATGGAGTATAATATTTCGCAGATTCCAAAAAATTTCAGGATCATTACGCAGTAAAATCTGACCACCACAGATGGACTTTTTCAATGCTTGCACTACATAGCAATGCTAGTCAAATCAACTAAGTGTGGCTGTATACTGTTAACAAACAAATGGAGCAGTAAAAATAGTGTAGTATATTGCTTTTCACAAAAATTAGCAGGATTAAGAGCAAAAAGGAATATTATTATCCCTGAGAACTAGGGCTATTGATATGAGTTACAGCAGCAGAAAGAACATGCAATGAAGCCTAACCTGTAGTGCACTATCTCTCCACAAACTCTGCCTAACCTGCTAACAGCAGTATTAATATACATCAGAATGAGCCCTTACAAGGGCTGTTGGTTCAGATGAAATAAATACAACTAGTGTGGAATCCCTGCCTAAAAGAAGCTAGAATTCTCTCCCTCGCTCAGCCGCAGCTCTCCCTACTCTGCCTATTTCCGGGGTAGACTGTGATGAGGGCAGGGTCCCTGGTCTTATATAGACCTGATGATGCTATGCGGCCAGCCATTCACTGTAATGTCACTACCAACATGGCTACGGCATTACAGTGACTGGCAGGCGATCCCTACATGTTAATTGGCTGCCTAAAAAGTGCCAAACATGTGAGGCCGGCACTCGAGCTCGCTCCCGAAATTTTAAGAAAAAAAAATACTCGCTGAGTACTGAGCATTTCGAGCACTGTGATGCTCGGGTAAGTAACGAGTAGTGACAAGCATGCTCGCTCATCACTAATAGTCAGTAAATGGGCCAAAGCCATATCAGGAACCAAACACACAAGCCGGGTGCTGAGTACAGAGGACTGAACCAGAGGAGAACAAGGCTGTATCAGGCAGCTTCTGGCAATATACTCTGAGCTTTAGTAGTGTGACTTCAGCTGGATTGCACACACTCATACTGCCAGACTGGATGGTACTACAGGTCCCAAGCACCCTAATCTTAATGGCTGGACAGAGCCTGCACCGCCCAGAGCTTCTGGTTCCAACATCTCCATCACCAACGCCACCCGCAGAATGAATAAGGCGGCTCCTGGTGACAGAAGCAGACATCGCAGGAGAAGATCCCAGAGGAGATGGGATACACCATTTGCAGAAGCCCTAATATGACAAAATGGCAGAAAACCAGAACATTAGAAATCCCCATAAAGTGACTCCATTTTATAAATTATAACCCTCAATGAATTAATCTATAGGACTAGTGACTATTTTGACTCCACAGACACTTTCCGGAAATTAGCACGCACTGAATTTTGGAGAGTGAAATTCCACATTAGCCATTTTATTACCCAACACATAGTGTCCAGATTGTGCTCCAGGAGATACACACCGTAAATTTACTGTGTTCTTCTCACTATAGTAATGCTAAATTCATGGATGCTAAATGTGGTTTGACACACTGCAAGGGTCAGAAGCAAGGGGGCATTTGTATTTGGGAGAGCAGATATTGCTGGATTGGTTTATGGAAGCTATGTTTCTTTTTAAGAGCCTTTGAGCCACTAATAATGTGGAAACCTCTGTTTTTCCACTAACAGATAATGGACCTGAGTGGGGACTTGTTTTTTTTGCAGGATGAGTAGAAGTTTTTATTGGTATTATTTTCGCCTACATAACATTGTTTGGTGGCTTTTTATTCCATATTTGGGAGGCAGAATGAACAAACAGTTGAACACCACACTATACTGGTTCATCCTATGAGGTTTTCTATTAGACTGTGAACTGTCATTGTCTTGGTGAATAATAAAATTTTTCTACGTAACTTTCCATTGTTACCGACAGTTTAAGTAGAAATGTTCAAAAATATTACATTCAAGGATATTTTATTCAAAAATTATAATTGTTTTTATTCTTGGCAGATGACTGTACCAGGAGATCAGAGGGACAGCTGACATCTTCAATTTTTAAATCCGATGATCTTGAGATCCCACAAGATACAATTGAAGTGAATGCCATTACACCAGATATACCATCATCCCTTCACAGCAAAGATCTGTCATCTGATCCTTTGAAACAGGTCCTGTCTTCTGATTCATTACCGACTACTAAGGAAAATCAAAGTCACAAAATAAGCATTAAAAATCAAACTGCTCCTAAAGCAAAGAAGCCATTTTCATGTTCAGAATATGGAAATAGTTTTCCTCTCCAAAAGTTTTTTCTTAAGAATCAAGACATTCACACAGCAGAGAATATATTTTATTGTTCCAAGTGTGGGAAATGTTTTAACCAGAAATCGAAGCTTGTTCGTCACCAGAGAACTCACACAGGGGAGATGCCTTTTTCATGTTCAGAATGTGGGAAATGTTTTAAATGGAAATCAGATGTTGTTATACACCAAAGAACCCACACAGGGGAGAAGCCTTTTTCATGCTCAGAATGTGGGAAATGTTTTAGCTGGAAATCACATCTTCGTAACCACCAGAAAACCCACACAGGGGAGAAGCCTTTTTCATGTTCAGAATGTGGGAAATGTTTTATCCGGAAACAGAATCTTGATAACCACCAGAGAAACCCACACAGGGGAGAAGCCTTTTTCATGTTCAGAATGTGGGAAATGTTTTATCCGGAAACAGAATCTTGATAATCACCAGAGAACCCACACAGGGGAGAAATCTTTTTCATGTTCAGAATGTGGTAAATGTTTTATCCGGAAACACAATCTTGATAACCACCAGAGAACCCACACAGGGGAGAAGCCTTTTTCATGTTCAGAATGTGGGAAATGTTTTAACCAGAAATCAGCTTTGATTAAGCACCTGAGAACCCACAAAAAAGTGAGGCCTTTTTCCTGTTGAGAATGTGGGAAATGTTTTAACCAGAAATCAGATTTGATTAAGCCCCAGAGAATTCATACAGGGGAGAAGCCTTTTTCATGTTCAGAATGTTTGAAAAGTTTTAACTGAAAATTGTATCTTCCTAATAGGGTTGTCCAATACTAGGGCAACCACTTGTCATTCCTCATGTTTGGCCTCATTAAAATAAAAACACTCATACTCACCCTCTATGTCGTCGCTGTTCCAGCCGTGTCTGCACTTGTGTACCCGGGGCTATTGTGAGGTTGTTACATCACACCAGCCCTGCGCCCAGTCAGCGCCAGCTTCACTGTCCCCGCCTTCAGACAGATTGAACATCAACAGGAAGCCAGGGCTACAGCTGCTTTCTGAGCTTCTCTTATTGTTCGATGTGTCAAACGGTGGAGACAGTCATGCCAGGGCTGATTGGGCACAGGGCTTACATGACGTAACAACATCATATAATCCCTGGAAACGCAAGTGCTGACACCGCTAGAACGGCACAGGCATGGGAGGTTTGTATAATTGTTTTTATATTAACAGGACCAAACATGAGAAATGAGAAGGGGTTGTCTAAGTAGTGGACAGCCCCATTTAAAGATCAAAAATCCGACACCGAGAGAAGACATTATCATACCTAGAGTGTGAGAAATGAATTTCTGGAAAATCGTATTTTGTTGACCATCAAAAATAACTCAGACGGGTAGAAACTATATATGTTATTAACATATTGTATGTACGTATTGTGTGTATGTAAATGTGAATCAGAGCTCTGTGTATATAAATATGCATATGTAACAGAGCTGTGTGTATGTAAATGTGCGTATGTAGCAGAGCTGAGTGTGCATGCACTGTCCATGCAGCAGTGTTAGAAAGACCACATGGGCCAGGGTTCATCCTATTGATTGCCGTACTCCTTTCCCGTTGGTATAACACTTCTCAGACCATGCAGGGTAGGGGACCACACTCAGATAAGACTTTATTGGATTAACAACAGTTAACAGCATATACTACAATCCCATTGGCTCACTGGGGATTAGAACCTCAGCAACTTTGGGGCATTTAGGGCCAATCTGCCAACTACCAGGATGATGAAGATTCCCCACGGGACCTTCAGAATTTTAAGAGTGTTAGTGTGGAATAATGGGCCAAAATCACACCTGGGCAATGCATGTGACTAGTTTCTCCATACAGGAGGCATCTTGAAGCTGTCATCGCCAACAAAGGCTTTTATGTGAAGTATTAAATAAACTTAAGTAAGTGATTTAAATACTTATTCCCTGTGTCATTTCTCATTATTACAAATAGCTTCATTTTTTCGCCATCTTTGGTTTGATTTCTTTAAATAGATAGGTCCAGAAACTATTTGGACAGTGACACAAGTTTGGGCATTTTAGCTGTTTACCAAAACATATTTATTTTGCAATTGTAATCAGTCTGGCCTTAAAGTTTCAACTCTCAGCTTTAATTTGAGGGTGTTCACATCATAATTGGATGTAGGGTTTGGAAATTACAGCTCTTTAATATGGGGCTGCATCTTTTTCAAGGGACCAAAGGTAATTGGACAATTATTTCAAAAGCTCTTTCACTGGCTGTATGGGCTCCCCCCCCCCCCATTAATACATCATCAGTTAAGAAGGTTAAAAGGCCTTGTGCCGATTCCAGGTGTGGCTTCTGTATTTGGAAGCTGTTGCTGTGAACCCATAACACGGAAATGAGCTCTCAATGGAAGAGTATAGATCAAATCTACCAATGATCAGAAATATTAGGAGTTGCTAAATTAACAGCATGGTATAGTTTGCAAAAAACAAAAGTTCACTTCTGAGCTTGGGGACTCAAAGGTGTGCACGCCCACTGAAGGAAACCGTGGTGGATGATTGCAGAATCCTTTCCATGGTGAAGAAATGCCCCTTCACAATATGAACCTACGTGAAGAAAACTTTTCAGGACAAAGGTGTTTCAGTGTTTAGGTCCACCATAAAAGAGCAGACTTCATAAGAGCAAATAAGCAATTACAGAGGGTTCACCACAAGGTGCAAAGCATTCTTTGGACAGATGAAACTAATATCTGTATAAGAAAGATGGGAAGAATAAAGTTTGGAGAAGGCTTGAAATGGCTCATGATCCAAACACAGCACATCTTCTGTAACACATGGTGGAGGCTGTGTGAAGTTGTAGGCATGCTTGGTTTCCAATGGACGATATTTTCTTGTCAGATACCACCAAATGCAGTAAGGTTGATTGGACGGCGTGTTACGATACCAGCACAGTACTGCTGGAAACCAGTGGCCAAAGGAGCACGAGCAGAAGAGCAAGCAGTAGTAGAAGTTCTTGTAGTTAGCAAAAGGAGTTGTAGGAACAATCCGTAGATGGGTGAGAACAATCTAGGAAAGAATGTTCAGGAGCTTGGAGACTGGAAACTAGGCTAACACCTAGACACAATACTCAAGCAATGAGTGAGAGATCCATGCAGCTTTAAGTAGGCCTAAACAGGAAAGAAGATTGATCCCACAGGATCAGAATCTGCCATATTAGTAAAGGGCAATTGCAGAACACAGCAACAGCCTCCAGTGGTAAGGAGTGGGATTTCAGCACAATTATTAAGGTGAACAATAGCGGCCAATAGTGGTCAAACTGTAGAAGGACAACTGGAATTCTAACATTTCTTCCCCCTTTCAACAGCGGCCTCTGGATGATGCTTGGCTTGGTTTATGCTGGTATTTTTGGGGAAACTTTAAGCAGTCGAAGATCATTGACAGGTTCCCAGGAGTTAGCTTCAGTTGCGTACCCTTGCCACTTTATTAAGTGCTGCAACTTGTTTCTGAATATTCTGAAATCCAGAACCTTTTCAACTGTGTAATGTTCTTGCCCATCCACTTTAATTGGATCAGGACGGGGTAAACAACAACCTGGAAAATGATTTGGAACAAATGGCTTTAGTAAAGAGACATGGAACACTGGATGTATCTTCATTGTTGTGGTCAGTTGAAGGCGAAAAGCAACTGAGCTAACTTGTCCAATTATTTTAAAAGGATCAATACATTTTTGACCCAGTTTTGAAAATTCTGCCATAGGAAGCAAATGAGCCCAGTCATCCTGGAGATGACAAATGTAGCATCTGAGATATTGGTCTAAGGTTTGGTTTGTGCGTTCAGTTTGCCCATTAGATTGGGGATGGAATGCAGAAGATATACTGACATCAATGTCCATTGCTGCATAAAAATTCTTCTAGAATCTTGATGTAAATTGTGTTCCACGATCAGACGACTTCACCTGGAACCCCATGAAGACGAAACACATTTTGAAATACAAGATCAGCAGACTCTTTAGAAGATAGTAAACCAGTGCAGGACACAAAATGTGCTGCTTTGGTGAGTCGGTCCACCACTACTAGGATTGAACGCTTTCCCTTTTTTTAAACTGGTAGTTCAACAATAAAGTCCATAGATGTAGAGCCCTAAGGATGAGATGGATTTTTACAGAGTCTGGAATAATCCCATTGGTGATGTGCGGGAGTATTATACATGGCAGAGGTGCTACAGGAAGATACATATTGTTTAACATCTTTTTGGCAATTGGGCCACCAAAAGAAATGAGAAAGAAATTCTTGTGTTTTTTAATTCCTTTGTGTCCTGCTAACTTGGAGTTATGGATTAGTTTTAATACTTTTAAGTCTCACAGATTCTGGAACATAGATGCAATTATACTTTATTTTGAAATGTAAGAGATATATCATCTGGTGGGTGCAGAAGAATTGGGTCTGTCTCTTATGCTTCTCGTATATCTTCCAGCAAGTCTTTGTTATGGATCATCCCCAGGAAGTTGGACTTAGGCAGAATAGTTGTTGGGGGTTCTGCTGTAGAAGGATCTTTGGAGAAGATCCTAGATAAAGCATAAGCCTTACTGTTATGGGAGCCAGGTCTGTAAGAGATAACAACAAAATCTATTATGAAAGAGACTCCATCGACAAACATTTAGCAGACCTGATAATTTCAAGGATACGGTGATCAGAATAATTTGTTGAGCTGCTCCTTCTAGATGATGTCTCCATTCCATGAAAGCAGCAATGATAGCTAAGAGCTCTTTGTTCTCCAAATCATAATTCTTCTCTGACACAGTCAAACTTCTGGAGAAATGAGCATAAGTATGTAGCAGATCTTTTGCTCCTGTTTTTTGTGATAGAATGGCCTCCACTGCACCGTCTAAAGCATCCACTTCTACAATAAAGGCATGTTCAGAATTGGGATGAATTAGTATAGAAGCTGTGGTGAACTTCGTCTTCAGTCAAGAAAAAGCATCTTGTGCTTGAGGAGACCAAACAAACGATATACCTTTCTTTGTTCATTTGATGATTGGTGTAATTATACCTGAGCATTGCAAAGTCCAAATGACATGACTAAGTACTCAGTGTCCATAACGTGATCTGAATGCTGTTTTCTATTCATGACCTGGTCTAACACGAACCAAGTTATATGTCCCTCGAAGATCTAGTTTTGTGAACAACTTTGCTTGACAAACTCTGTCCAGCAATTCAGGGATCAAAGGCAGAGGGTAACTATTCTTTACAGTTATTTCATTCAATTCTTTGTAATCAACGCTGGGTCTTAAGGAACTATCTTTTTGACAAAAAATATAGGCGCACCTGCTGTTGATGAAGATGGACGAATAAACCCTTTAGCTAAATTTTCATCGATTTATACCCTTCAGTGTTTTTAATTCTTGCTCTGCCAGTGTGTAAATGCTTCCGAAGGTAATTGCTGCTCCAGGCAATAGTTCAATTGGACAATCATATGGGCGATGAGAAGGGAGTTTGTCGGGAGTTTTTTTTGTCACATACATCATCAAATTCTTTATACACAGATGGTAGTTTAGAAGATTATTCAGGATTGTGAAGACCCGGGGTCTTCCGTTGGCGTAACGCTACTCAGACAGCACAGGGTGAGGGTAAAATAGCGTGGCAATACTTTATTGACCCACATACTGACAATAAACACACAGAACAATCCCATCATATACCCAAGATGTAACATTACACAGTCTCACCCTTCCTTCTTCGACTGCCTGGGATAGAACAACTGCGCCTTTGGAGACTTCCAGGGCCGACTACCTCAACCAGTGGCCCCCGGCTTCTCGTGGGCCCCTACAGAGAGGAGGTAGCAGCAAGCTTAGGAAGCTAGCAGTCCATCAAGGTACAAGGCCATGAGACCCGAGAGTCCCAATCTGGCCTCTCCGAGAGTTTCCATGGGGCCAGGCGACCGGTGGGTCCCTCCTGGCAACTCTAAATGTCTCCATGGGTTCTAGGTGACCGGTGGTTTCACCCTAGCAACCCCCAAACAACATATCCATAGGACTAGGTGACTTCTTCGTCCTCTCCTGGTCTCCTCAAAAGTATCCATG
This sequence comes from Phyllobates terribilis, assembly GCF_046119375.1. NCBI lineage: Eukaryota > Metazoa > Chordata > Amphibia > Anura > Dendrobatidae > Phyllobates > Phyllobates terribilis. The sequence goes on along the minus strand of NW_027362795.1, from coordinate 10,892,709 downwards.
GTATCTCTGATGGTTAAATGGAGCAAATCCATATCTTTCCAGTCAGGGAGGATACCCTTAGACTAGAATCATGTGAAATACAAATCGGTGTCTTTTGGATGCCATGCAATCCATCTGCTGTCCTGAAGGATGTCTCTCATTCTCCTTTCATCTTTCTGATGTTCCTTGATTCTCTTTTCCCAAGTCCCACAGCTACAGAAACACATGCTCCCTTCTGCTTCTCTGGGCTCAAGTCTCTTGAATGGGCAGAACTGCTTTCACCCACCCCCTCCAAAGCTAAGTGTGCATTAGTGGAGGTATCTTTCTCAGGTCGACCACATCACCTGGGTCTACATGTGAGATTCCCTGTGGTGAAGGCTCTGCCGGATCTTCTTTCAACACTTACACAATAGGCCTAGACGACTTTTGAAAAATGGTTAGAGGCTGCTTAGATAGTAATGAAATTAGTGGAATGCTGAACGCTTTACAAGTTAAAATAGTGTACATAAACTGAAGAGCAAGCAGAACATTAATAAAACAGCCAGCAGTCTCTAATAAAACCCCATAAAGTATTTCTTTTGGATTACCACATCTAATCATCTGGCTAATTAAAGTATTACACTGTATCGGCACAAGAATCCTCTACAAACTCTTCATTTGGTGAAGCCTGTGGGAAGGGTACAGTAGATGGAAAAGACATTTCTTTGGTTTCCAAATTGATAGTGGTATTTTAAGTCTGTAGCCATGGAAACCTCAGGATTATTGGAAAATGTGGAGATGAGATTAGTAGGAAGGATAAAACCTCATGGTGATTAGGTTCTATAACATCTCTAAGGGTTCAGTCTCTTGATTCACTGGTTCCGAATTTTGTGGAGATCTGTCAACAGTTTCCATGATAATAGATGAAAGTCTGTTTTGAATTTTTACCCCATGTTTATTTGCGAAAGAGATGTCCATAAAATTGCCATTTGCTCCTGAATCATCCATGGCAGATGTGGAAATCATTTGAGAATCCACTTGAAACTTGATAAAAATAAAGCAATGAGAGTCCTTGTTTTCTTTTTTACTGTTGGGTGCAATAGAAGAAATTGAATGGATGACCACATTCACTGGAGGCGCTAGTTCAGACAAGACTGATTCTTCTTCGGAAAAGTTGGGATCCACTGCCACTGTTTTATGTAGTCGAGAAGGACAATTGACGAGAAAGTGGTCAGTGTTGCTACAATAAAAACACAGATTTTCCCTAAGTCTCCGTTCTTTTCTCTCAGCACTTTCACGTTCTAATAGGCGGTTAACTTGCATTGGTTCAGCTTCAGATACGTGAGGACTTTTTATCATTTTAGCCTCCACTGTAGACGGCTAGTGAGGAGACTAAAATGGAGTTGCTAGTGTGAGGTCCTCAAAAATCAACTGCAAACTAAGAGTTTGGGTATAAATTTGCAGGGAGGGTCGTGACAGTGATGGAGCAGAAAACAAAATCATCAGCATTGACAACACAAAAGTGGTGTAAATTATAGCAGAAGTGTCCTCCAGTGACCCTGGACTTTCCTGTATATATACAGGTGCTTCTCACAAAATTAGAATATCATCAAAAAGTTAATTTATTTCAGTTCTTCAATACAAAAAGTGAAACATATATTATATAGAGTCATTACACACAGAGGGATCTATTATATAGAGTCATTACACACAGAGGGATCTATTATATAGAGTCATTACAAACTGATCTATTTCAAATGTTTATTTCTGTTAATGTTGATGATTATGGCTTACAGCCAATGAAAACACAGAAGTCATTATCTCAGTAAATTAGAATACTTTATAACAACAGCTTGAAAAATGATTTAAAAATCCGAAATGTTGGCCTACTGAAATGTATGTTCAGTAAATGCCCTCAATACTTGGTCGGGGCTCCTTTTGCATCAATTACTGCATCAATGTGGCATGGAGGGATCAGCCTGTGGTACTGCTGAGGTGTTATGGAAGCCCAGGTGGCTTTGATAGCAGCCTTCAGCTCGTCTGCATTGTTGGGTCTGGTGTCTCTCATCTTCCTCTTGACATTACCTCATTGATTTTCTATGGGGTTAAGGTCAGGTGAGTATGCAGGCCAATCAAGCACAGAGTTACTGTTGTTTTTAAACCAGGTATTGGTACTTTAGGCCGTGTGGACAGGTGCCAAGTCCTCCTGGAGAATGAAAATTCCATCTCCAAAATGCTTGTCGGCAAAGGGAATCATGAAGTGCTCTAAAATTTCCTGATAGATGGCTGTGCTGACTTTGGTCTTGATTATTGATGAGCGAGCATGCTCTTTATTCGAGATTTACAAGCATGCTCGGGCGAACACAGAGTATCTTCAGAGTGCTCTGTGTTATGTTTGAATCACTCTCGTGTGCCTGATTTGCAACTGTTTGACAGCTTTAATACATGTCAGGAATGCCTAAGAAACATACATTCCTCACATTTATTAAAGCTGTCAAACAGTCGCAAAACATGCACACAGTAGTGATTCAAACATAACACAAAGCACTCTGAAGATACTCGGTGTTTGCCTGAGTATGCTCAGCGAAATGATTAACAGAACATACTCGCTCATCACTAGTCTTGATGAAACACAGTGGACCTACACCAGCAGATGACATGGCTCCTCAAACCATCACTGATGGTGGAAACTTCACACTAGACCTCCAGCAGCTTGGATGGTGGCCTCTCCACTCTTCCCCCAGACTCTGGGACCTTGATTTCCAAATGAAATACAAAATTTACTTTCATCTGAAAACAACACCTTGAACCACTGAGTAACAGTCTGGGTCTTTTCCTACTTGGCCCAGGTAAGACGCTTCTGGTGTTGTCTATTGGTCATGAGTGGCTTGACACAAGAAATGCGATACTTGTAGCCCATGTCCTGGATACGTCTGTGTGTGGTGGCTCTTAAAGCAATTACTCCAGCAGCAATCCACTCCTTGTGAATCTCCCCAAAATTTTTGAATGGCTTTTTTTAACAATCATTTCAAGGCTGTGGTTATCCCGGTTGCTTGTGCACCTTTTCCTACCACAATTTTTCTTTCCACTCAACTTTCCCTTAACCCCTTTACTCCCGAAGGTGGTTTGCACGTTAATGACCGGGCCAATTTTTACAATTCTGACCACTGTCACTTTATGAGGTAATTACTCTGGAACGCTTCGACGCATCCCCCTGATTCTGAGATGGTTTTTCGTGACATATTGTACTTCATGATAGTGATAAAATTTCTTCAATATGACTTGCGTATATTTGAGATAAAAATCAGAAATTTCGCAAAAATGTTGAAAATTTAGCAATTTTCAAAATTTTAAATTTTCATGCCCTTAAATCAGAGAGATAAGTCAAACAAAATAGTTAATAAATAACATTTCCCACATGTCTACTTTACATCAGCGCTAGTTTGGAACCAAAAATTTTTTTTGTTAGGAAGTTATAAGGGTTTAAAGTTGACCAGCAATTTCCCGTTTTTCCAACAAGATTTAGAAAACCATTTTTTTAATGACCACATCACATTTGAAGTGACTTTGAGGGCCCTTTATGACAAGAAATACCCCCCTTAATAACAATCGGACCCCCGCGATGAGAATCGCTGGTTCCGATGGTTACCATGGTACCCTGAGATCATGTGATGATCCCAGGGTACGGTGGCCTGTGAGATCCAGCAACAAGCCGGCTCTCACAGGCACAGTCAGTAAGTCAGACATGACTCACTGACAAGTCTCATACACTGCAGTACAGAGTTACTGCAGAGTATGAGACCAGCTATCAAAGTGACAATCACACATGTTCCACAGTGGGACTTGGTAAAAAAGTAAAAGAAAAAAACACAGTGCACACATCACTAAAATCCGTTTTTCCGCTCAAAAATAAAGGAAACATACACATAAATGGTATCACCGCATCCGGAACGACCTGCTCTATAAAACTGTTGCGTTATTTAGTCCGTTTGGCAAAACAAAACACGCCAAAAATGATGCTTTTTCATTATACTGACTCACAAAAAAGTGAATAAAAAGCGATCAAAAAGTTATATGTAAAAAAAATTATATAAATAAAAACGCCAAATCGTCCCGCAAAAAAGCCATAATATGCCTCATTCGGCAAAAAAAATAAAAAAGTTACAGCTCTCAGAATGCGACTATGCAAATTCAATTTTCTTTTTAGTAAAATACTGTTTTTAGTCTGTAAGAATTGCAAAGCATAAAAAAAAATATAAATCTGGTAGCGCTGTAATCGCACCGACCCAGCGGACAAATCAGTCTCATCACTTTTACCACACGGCGAACAGCGCAAAAAATAAAAACAATAACTGAATTGCTGGTTTTTGTTCATCCTGTGTCTGAAAAATCTGAATAAAAAGCGATCAAAAATTATTATGTGCCCCAAAATGGTACCAAAAAATCTGCAACTCGATACGCAAAAAATAAGCTGTCATTCAGCTCTGTTCACCAAAAAATAAAAAAGTTACAGCTCTCAGTATATGGCAACAAAAATAACTACTTTTCATAAAAAAAAGGATTTTTACTGTGTAATAGCAACAAAACCTAAAAAAAAACATATAAACCTGGTATCATTGTAATTGCACCGACCCGAAGAATAAATCCGCCTTATCACTTATACCGCATGGTGAACAGCGCAAAAACAAGAACTATTCTGGTACTGCTGTCTATTTCTTCATTGTGCCTCCAAAAAAATCGGAATAAGTCTCGACTCACGTTTATCCTGCGCTCTCCACTGAGCGCCTACGTTGGGGTTTCCGTGTAAATTCACCAAAACTGCAATTCAGACAAAAAATCCAGATGGAGCCACTCATTTATGAGGCTGATGGAGTCCATTTGGACTGGTTTCTGTTCCAGCGGTGTACCATCATTTTAGGCTTTTTTTTTAGTGCACAAGTGTGGACAACCACAGGTCTGTGTGCGCCTAAAAATATGGAGACCACTGGAACAGATGTCAAACAGGCTCCAAAGTGTCTCCATCTGCCTCTTTGTGGTGGGTGGTTCCGTTGGGGGTTTCGTCTGAATCGCATTTTTGTGGGATTTACATGGAAACCCTGTCGTAAGTGCTCAGCGTAGACTGGCGATCCAGTCTTATTCTGGAAGCAATCAATAATTATGTACCCCAAAATGTTACCAATAAAACCCCTAATTTATCCCACACAAAACCAGCTGCCTCTCAGGTCCGTCATCTGTCATGAGGACTATAGGGGGTCCCACGTTACTGGTAGAACAAAGTCTCTGGAAAAGTGACAGCTCCCGTCCCCTCAAATAAAATCCAGTGAATTCTGATCTTCCAAATCCAAATGCCCCACTGTACCTAAACTGCATTAAGTGGCCACATGTTTGGCATTATTGTAGCGGGGAGAGTACTTAATTTACGAGGTGTGTGAGAAATGTATGGGGGCGCTATGTATGGGCACTAAACTGGTATATTTGGAATTCTCCAGAATAAAGCCTGGCGTGGATGTTACATAATAGTCACTGCAGCAGTAGATGAATTCATTGAGATGTGTACTTTCGACAGTGGGGCCACTTTTGTGGTTTTTCTGCTGTTCTGGCACCTTTGGGGCTCCGCAAATGTCATCCACAAACTATTCTACCAAAATCTATGCTCCAAAAGCCAAATAGCGCTCCTTCCTTCTCAGCCCTGACGTGTGGCCTAACAGTAATTTCTGATGACATATGGGGCATTATCGCGTTCGGGAGAAATAGCATAACAAATTATGGGGTCCATTTCCTATATGATGACCTAATGGTATTAAATTCTGTGTAGTACCTGTAGGTTAAAAATGCTCACTATACCCCTGGATAAAATCCTTGAGAGGTGTAGTTTCCTTCCTTGCCGTCCGCCCAAACAATAGCTTTCCCCTACATATAGGGTATGTCCGTACCCAAGAGCAATTGCACAACAAATTTTTGGGTCCATTTTCTCCTGTTACCCTTGTGAAAATAAAAAAAAATTGGGGTTTAATTACATTTTTGTGGAAAAAAATTAGATTTTCTTAATTTCACGGCTCTACATTATAAAGTTCTGTGAAGCACCTGGAGGTTCAAGGTGCCCACCACACATCTAGATAAGTTCCCTGAGGGGTCTAGTTTCCAAAATGGTGTTACTTGTGGGGGGATTCCACTGTTTAGTCACATAAGGGGCTCCCCAAACGTGACATGGCGTCCGCTAATTATTCAAGCAAATTTTCCATTCAAAAGTCCAATGGCGCTCCGTCCCTTCCGAACCCTGCCATGCGTCCAGTGGTTTTCCCACCAGTGGTAACTACGAGATCAGGAGAAATTGCACAACACATTTTGGGGTCCATTTTCTCTCATTACCCCTGTGAAAATAAAAAAATTGGGTCTGAAGTAAATCTTTTGTGAAAAAAGTTAAAATTCATTTTTTCCTTTCACGTTGCTTCAGTTCCCGTGAAGCACCTGAAGGGTTAATAAAGTTTTTGAATGTGGTTTTGAGCACCTTGAGGGGTGCAGTTTTTAGAATGGTGTCACTTTTGGGTATTTTCTGTCATATAGGCCCCTCAAAGTGACTTCAAATATGATGTGGTCCCTAAAAAAATGGTTTTGTAAATTTTGTTGTAAAAATGAGAAATCGCTCGTCAACTTTTAACCCTTATAGCTCCCTAACAAAAAAAAATTTTGGTTCCAAAATTGTGCTGATGTAAAGTAGACATGTGGGAAATGTTATTTATTAACTATTTTGTGTGACATATCGCTCTGATTTAAGGGCATAAAAATTCAAAGTTTGAAAATTGCTAAATTTTCAAAATTTTCACCAAATTTCCATTTTTTTTCACAAATAAATGCAAGTGTTAGCGGAGAAATTTTACCACAATCATGAAGTACAATATGTCACGAAAAAACATTCTCAGAATCAGGGAGATCCAATGAAGCGTTCCAGAGTAATTACCTCATAAAATGACAGTGGTCAGAATTGTAAAAATTGGCCTGGTCATTAACGCGCAAACCACCCTCGGGGGTTAAGGGGTTAAGGACTTAATTGGCTTCGTCCTTAAGGGGTTAAACACCTGAACAATTTCCTAAAAAAAGCATCAAAAAGCAGAAGAGGCGGCTACACAGCAGAGTGTATGAGGAGCCAGGAGCAGCGCCATCTAGTGGTGGCAGTGCGGAACTGTCTACAGCGGAGGCCCACGCTCCAGCAGCTCCAATCTCCTCCCCTCAGCACTGAGCGGCTACAGCGGAGGAGACAGTGAGGAAAGAGCAACTCCGAGCTCCACACAACTCTGCTATCACGCCTGCGCTGACTAGGCTCCGCCCTCTTACGGTGACACAGCCTCGCATGGCGACATTGGTCTGATGTCAGCAGAGGTCCTGTAGCACGCTTGGCTTCAGTCTCTACCGCAGTGGAATGGAGAAGGCCCCGCCCCGTCCGGTGACGTCACCTCACACAGCCGCCTCCAATCTACACGCTGCCCTTCCCCAGGTCGCTCCGTCTGTCCCGGTGTGCGGCTCTGCAGCTGGAGGTCTGTGCAGACTCCGCGTTATTCTCTATGCGGATTATTTCTTCCTCTTCCGTCTATATCGCCGTCACACTCCACAGCGCTGTACACATTATTATCACACGCACCAGGGGCGGACACAGACTGTAGTGGGCCCCTGTGCAAGAAATTTTTGGGGGCCCCCCCCCTGCGCTTCATAAGGCAACAAAGTTATGTAAACATAACCCCCCCCATGTGCATCTCTCGCCCCCCCATGTGCACCTCTCATCCCCCCCATGTGCAACTCTCATCCCCCCCATGTGCAGCTCTCATCCCCCCATGTGCATCTCCCATCCCCCCGTGCATCTCTCATCCCCCCCATGTGCATCTCTCATCCCCCCCATGTGCATCTCCCATCCCCCCCGTGCATCTCTCATCCCCCCCATGTGCATCTCTCATCCCCCCCGTGCATCTCTCACCCCCCCCCACTCCTAGTTAATTAATTGTATTTAAAACAAATAAAACTTGTTATACTTACCCCCATGCGATCCCTGCAGAATCCTGGCGCTCGTCCACGTCGCTGCCACCAGGCTCTCCTGACTTTCGGCCATGTGACGGTGCCACATACATAGCCATCAGCTTTTGTTTTGGCCAAAAGATTTTTAAAGCCGCCACCACGATAAGGTAGACTCTTCTGGCCGGGCCCTACTCTAACCTATTAAAATTTTCTTAAAATATCCAATACTCTTTTTAGATATATTTTTATTTAGTTTTCTTTAAGGGAATGTATCATATACATTTTTTTTTTTAAAATGACCAATAATACCACATACAGGGAATACCGCCACACCATGACCAGACCACATATTACCACAACATAGTGACCGAATAATACCACACAGAAGGGGGAAAAACTGCCACACCATGACCAGACCACATATTACCACCACATTACTAATATTACCACCACATTACTAATATTACCATAAGTGTCATACACGGGAGCTCTATTAATGGTATGTATAATGTAAGTGTCCAGGTAATCTAGTGATCACCAGTGACATTATACACAGGAGCTCTGTATATAGTGTCAGTGTACAGGTAATACAGTGATCACCAGTGACATTATACACAGGAGCTCTGTATATAGTGTACAGGTAATACAGGGATCACCAGTGACATTATACACAGGAGCTCTGTATATAGTGTACAGGTAATACAGTGATCACCAGTGACATTATACACAGGAGCTCTGTATATAGTGTCAGTGTACAGGTAATACAGTGATCACCAGTGACATTATACACAGGAGCCCGGTAAATAGTATATAGTGTAAGTGTACATGTAACACACTGACTCACTGGTGACGTCTCTAGGTGAAGTCCTTCAGCTACGCTTTTCTCCTTCATCCAGCACAGACCGCCATCACGTCTTCCAGCCAGGACTCGTCTCTGCATAAAATAACACACAGTTATCTAGAGCACATTCCCCAACTTCTACATTACGCAGCTGAATACAGACGTGCATCCACCATCAATATATGGTTAGTTATTATGCAACCCACCATTCCAAATATAAATTGTAATCCACCACGGTGCCCCCATTAACTGTAAATAGGCACTTAATATATAATTTAATTAGAACCTCTACTCTTTCCGCCAATTTGTTACCAGTTACACTCCTGCATCTGCAACGCCCCCTACTCTATACTTCCTGCTCCCCGCATTCATTATTTACATGCACCCCCTGCCCCAATTCATTATATCATGTCCGTGCTCTCCCCACCCCATCCACCCCATCATTTATCATTTACTGTCCCCCACCCCACATTCATTATGTGCAGCTCATTATCCCCCTACTCCCAATTCCCCCATGTGCAGCTCTCACCCCTCCATGTGCACATCTCTCATCCCCCTCCCCCACATGTGCACATCTCTCATCCCCCTCCCCCACATGTGCACCTCTCTCATCCCCCTCCCCCACATGTGCACCTCTCTCATCCCCCTCCCCCACATGTGCACCTCTCTCATCCCCCTCCACCACATGTGCATCTCCCATTCCCCCCACTCCTAGTAAATTGTATTTAAAAAATAAAAAAAAAATCTTGTTATACTTACCCCCATGCGATCCCTGCAGAATCCTGGCGCTCGTCCAAATCACTGACACCAGGTTCTCCTGACTTCCGGTCATGTGACGGCGCCGTCACATGACCAGAAGTCAGGGGAATCATGAAAGTGCTGCCGCAGCAGTGCAGCGCTGAGATGTCCCGGACCCGGCGCTTAGCATGGGGCCGGGGGCCCCATGAGGAGAGAGACGCACAAGAGGGGGGCCCCCAAGGGGGCCCATACCGGCTGGGCCCCATAATGGAGTCAGGGCAGTCATGCCCTGATGGCGGCCCTGCTGGAGGCTGGAGGGGCCCCCTCTCCCTCGGGGCCCCCGTTCAATGAACCGGCTGCACGGGCGGTAGTTTCGCCCCTGACACGCACTATAGTCCTTATTATTTCCTCCTCTCCTCCAGAGAGTAATGTCCCCTCTGTACCGGCCACTGTAATAATTCTCCCTTCTCCCCCTGTGACCCCACAAGATAATATTCCCCTATTCACCTGCAGCGGCCAGAACTCCTTCTATGTGCCCGAAATAGTATTACTGCCCCCTGTGTGCCCCCATATATTAGTAATGTCCCCTGTGTGCCCCATATATTAGTAATGTCCCCTGTGTGCCCCCATATATTAGTAATGTCCCCTGTGTGCCCCCATATATTAGTAATGTCCCCTGTGTGCCCCCATATATTAGTAATGTCACCTGTGTGCCCTCATATATTACTAATGTCACCTGTGTGCCCCCATATATTAGTAATGTCCCCTGTGTGCCCCCATATATTAGTAATGTCCCCTGTGTGCCCGAAATAGTATTACTGCCCCCTGTGTGCCCCCATATATTAGTAATGTCACCTGTGTGCCCCCATATATTAGTAATGTCACCTGTGTGCCCCCATATATCAGTAATGTCTCCTGTGTGCTCCCATATATTAGTAATGTCACCTGTGTGCCTCCATATATTAGTAACGTCACCTGTGTGCCCGAAATAGTATTACTGCCCCCTGTGTGCCCCCATATATTAGTAATGCCCCATGTGTGCCCCCATATGTTAGTAATGTCACCTGTGTGCCCCCATATATTAGTAATGTCCCCTGTGTGCCCGAAATAGTATTACTGCCCCCTGTGTGCCCCCATATATTAGTAATGCCCCATGTGTGCCCCCATATATTAGTAATGTCACCTGTGTGCCCCCATATATCAGTAATGTCTCCTGTGTGCCCCCATATATTAGTAATGTCCCCTGTGTTCCCCCATATATTAGTAATGTCACCTGTGTGCCCCCATATATTAGTAATGTCACCTGTGTGCCCCCATATATTAGTAACGTCACCTGTGTGCCCCCATATATTAGTAATGTCACTTGTGTGCCCCCATATATTAGTAATGTCCTCCTGTGTGCCCGAAATAGTATTAGTGCCCCCCATATATTAGTAATGTCCCCTGTGTGCCCCATATATTAGTAATGTCCCCTGTGTGCCCCCATATATTAGTAATGTCCCCTGTGTGCACCCATATATTAGTAATGTCCCCTGTGTGCCCCCATATATTAGTAATGTCACCTGTGTGCCCTCATATATTACTAATGTCACCTGTGTGCCCCCATATATTAGTAATGTCCCCTGTGTGCCCCCATATATTAGTAATGTCCCCTGTGTGCCCGAAATAGTATTACTGCCCCCTGTGTGCCCCCATATATTAGTAATGTCACCTGTGTGCCCCCATATATTAGTAATGTCACCTGTGTGCCCCCATATATCAGTAATGTCTCCTGTGTGCTCCCATATATTAGTAATGTCACCTGTGTGCCTCCATATATTAGTAACGTCACCTGTGTGCCCGAAATAGTATTACTGCCCCCTGTGTGCCCCCATATATTAGTAATGCCCCATGTGTGCCCCCATATATTAGTAATGTCACCTGTGTGCCCCCATATATTAGTAATGTCCCCTGTGTGCCCGAAATAGTATTACTGCCCCCTGTGTGCCCCCATATATTAGTAATGCCCCATGTGTGCCCCCATATATTAGTAATGTCACCTGTGTGCCCCATATATTAGTAATGTCCCCTGTGTGCCCCCATATATTAGTAATGTCCCCTGTGTGCACCCATATATTAGTAATGTCCCCTGTGTGCCCCCATATATTAGTAATGTCACCTGTGTGCCCTCATATATTACTAATGTCACCTGTGTGCCCCCATATATTAGTAATGTCCCCTGTGTGCCCCCATATATTAGTAATGTCCCCTGTGTGCCCGAAATAGTATTACTGCCCCCTGTGTGCCCCCATATATTAGTAATGTCACCTGTGTGCCCCCATATATCAGTAATGTCTCCTGTGTGCTCCCATATATTAGTAATGTCACCTGTGTGCCTCCATATATTAGTAACGTCACCTGTGTGCCCGAAATAGTATTACTGCCCCCTGTGTGCCCCCATATATTAGTAATGCCCCATGTGTGCCCCCATATATTAGTAATGTCACCTGTGTGCCCCCATATATTAGTAATGTCCCCTGTGTGCCCGAAATAGTATTACTGCCCCCTGTGTGCCCCCATATATTAGTAATGCCCCATGTGTGCCCCCATATATTAGTAATGTCACCTGTGTGCCCCATATATTAGTAATGTCCCCTGTGTGCCCCCATATATTAGTAATGTCCCCTGTGTGCACCCATATATTAGTAATGTCCCCTGTGTGCCCCCATATATTAGTAATGTCACCTGTGTGCCCTCATATATTACTAATGTCACCTGTGTGCCCCCATATATTAGTAATGTCCCCTGTGTGCCCCCATATATTAGTAATGTCCCCTGTGTGCCCGAAATAGTATTACTGCCCCCTGTGTGCCCCCATATATTAGTAATGTCACCTGTGTGCCCCCATATATCAGTAATGTCTCCTGTGTGCTCCCATATATTAGTAATGTCACCTGTGTGCCTCCATATATTAGTAACGTCACCTGTGTGCCCGAAATAGTATTACTGCCCCCTGTGTGCCCCCATATATTAGTAATGCCCCATGTGTGCCCCCATATATTAGTAATGTCACCTGTGTGCCCCCATATATTAGTAATGTCCCCTGTGTGCCCGAAATAGTATTACTGCCCCCTGTGTGCCCCCATATATTAGTAATGCCCCATGTGTGCCCCCATATATTAGTAATGTCACCTGTGTGCCCCCATATATCAGTAATGTCTCCTGTGTGCCCCCATATATTAGTAATGTCACCTGTGTGCCCCCATATATTAGTAATGTCCTCTGTGTGCCCCCATATATGAGTAATGTCACCTGTGTGCCCCCATATATTAGTAATGTCACCTGTGTGCCCCCATATATTAGTAATGTCACTTGTGTGCCCCCATATATTAGTAATGTCACCTTTGTGCCCCCATATATTAGTAACGTCACCTGTGTGCCCCCATATATTAGTAATGTCACCTGTGTGCCCCCATATATTAGGAACGTCACCTGTGTGCCCCCATATATTAGTAACGTCACCTGTGTGCCCCCATATATTAGTAATGTCCCATGTGTGCCTCATATTAGTAACGTCACCTGTGTGCCCCCATATATTAGTAATGTCACCTGTGTGCCCCCATATATTAGTAATGTCACCTGTGCCCCTATATATTAGTAATGTCTCCTGTGTGCCCCCATATATTAGTAATGTCTCCTGTGTGCCCCCATATATTAGTAACGTCACCTGTGTGCCCCCATATATTAGTAATGTCACCTGTGTGCCCCCATATATTAGTAATGTCTCCTGTGTGCCCCCATATATTAGTAATGTCACCTGTTTGCCCCCATATATTAGTAATGTCTCCTGTGTGCCCCCATATATTAGTAATGTCCCCTGTGTGCCCGAAATAGTATTACTGCCCCCTGTGTGGCCCCATATATTAGTAATGTCACCTGTGTGGCCCCATATATTAGTAACGTCACCTGTGTGCCCCCATATATTAGTAACATCACCTGTGTGCCCCCATATATTAGTAACGTCACCTGTGTGCCCCCTTATATTAGTAACGTCACCTGTGTGCCCCCATATATTAATGTCCCCTGTGTGCCCCCATATATTAATGTCGCCTGTGTGCCCCCATATATTAGTAATGTCACCTGTGTCTCCATATATTAGTAATGTCACCTGTGCCCCCATATATTAGTAATGTCGCCTGTGTGCCCCCATATATTAGTAACGTCACCTGTGTGCCCCATATATTAGTAATGTCCCCTGTGTGCCCCATATATTAGTAATGCCCTGTGTGCCCTCATATATTAGTAATGTCACTTCTGTGCCCCCATATATTAGTAATGTCACCTGTGTGCCCCCATATATTAGTAATGTCACCTGTGTGCCCCCATATAATAGTAATGTCACCTGTGTGCCCCCATATAATAGTAATGTCACCTGTGTGCCCCCATATATTAGTAATGTCCCCTGTGTGCCCCCATATATCAGTAATGTCACCTGTGCCCCCATATATTAGTAATGTCACCTGTGTGCCCCCATATATTAGTAATGTCACCTGTGTGCCCCATATATTAGTAATGTCACTTGTGTGCCCCCATATATTAGTAATGTCACCTGTGTGCCCCCATATATTAGTAATGTCACCTGTGTGCCCCCTATATATTAGTAATGTCACCTGTGCCCCTATATATTAGTAATGTCACCTGTGCCCCCAGTTTATGTTTCCTTGTACTTGCTGTAATTTTCCCAACACCTGGACCGCATAGCTCTATTATCAATGGTTAGTGAGAATGATGTTTATATTAGTTAGCGATATTTGGTGAGAATATGCTGTGCTTATAGAATGGTAAGACATCAGGTACCAGGAGCATTTGACATGTTTCATCTCCGGTGATATATTTGATATATTTGTTCGGTGTGAATTGACGCCTGAAGAGCCGGCCACTCAGAAGAAAGATACTATACTGAACAAATAGAACCTGTCAGGATTTGTGTAACATTTGGTTAGGCTGGCATTTGTTTTTGAACAATATATAAGCTAGTGAAGTTTTCAGCTAAAACAGAAGCCTGTTGACCTGTGGACTGAAAGGGGACGCCCTGACGTCGCAGTGTGGATTCATCCCAGGACTTTTCTCTGTCTTCGCTGTTTTGCTTCTCACAGATGATGTTTCCCGGACAGATGATGTATGTTGCTCCTGGTGAAGTTTTTCCTGTACCGTGTGCGCTGTAACTACTTTACCTTTGTGATTTATATTATGTAAAAGTGTCCGCAATATCAGATTATTTCCTATTTTCTGTAATCATTTAATTATAATAAAAATTAATCGCCTTCTTTAAAGCCGTATCCGAGCCCCTTAAATACTTGCCAAAACATTTGGTGTCAGAAGTGGGATACGCAGAAGACTTAAAATTTAAATTTTAGCTAAATTCCGATAATCCGGAATTTTGAGCCAAAATTCCGATAGTCCTGAAAAGTGTGTGAAATTGCGTAAAACATGTCTCTCTTTAAGAAAAAAGAGGTTGTAAATATATCTGTTGATGTTCCAGGCTGGGAGCAGGCTCCCTACTGTGTTTTGGCCAATGAGTGGTCGCAATGTGTTGGATTAAGTGAATCATGGGATAAGTGTAGGAAAGATGCTGAACCAGCGAATGTGGTGACATGTTTGCAAAGGATGAGAGTTGAAAGGAACAAGGAGCTGATTGCAGTGAGCAGAAGAGGTTGGATCTTGTTCCATGCTTATAGGAAGCAGCATGAAGAGCGTATTCAGCTGTTGCAAAAAATGCAAGAATTAGGACAGCAAGTGTGTGAGATGCAGAGTGCTCTGCCAGCAGCACAATGCCCGAACAGGCTGCTTAGGGATAAATGTGAAGGATATCAACATAGTAACATAGTTTTTAAGGTTGAAGGAAG
The DNA here is from genome assembly GCF_046119375.1 of Phyllobates terribilis. Taxonomy (NCBI): domain Eukaryota; kingdom Metazoa; phylum Chordata; class Amphibia; order Anura; family Dendrobatidae; genus Phyllobates; species Phyllobates terribilis. The sequence goes on along the minus strand of NW_027362795.1, from coordinate 10,877,283 downwards.
ACTAAGTCCATCTAGTTCAACCCATAGCCTAACATGTTGATCCAGAGGAAGGCAAAAAAAAAAACCATGTGGCAAACACTAAGCTCCACATTGGGGAAAAAATTCCTTCCCGACTCCATACGACAATCAGACTAGTTCCCTGAATCAACGCCCTATCAAGGAATCTAGTATTTATAACCTGTAATATTATACTTTTCAAGAAAGGCATCCAGGCGCTTCTTAAATTTTAGTAGTGAATCACTCATTACAACATCCTGTGGCAGAGAGATCCATAGTCTCACTGCTCTTACAGTAAAGAATCCGCGTCTGTGATTATGATTAGACCTTCATTCCTCCAGACGTAGAAGATGCCCCCTTGTCCCCGTCTCTGGCCTCAGAGTAAAAAGATCAGTAGAAAGGTCTTTGTACTGTCCCCTCATATACTTGTACATAGTAATAAGATCACCCCTAAGCCTTCGTTTTTCCAAAGTAAATAACCCCAAGTGTAATAACCTGTCTTGGTATTGCAGACCCCCCAGTCCTCTAATAACGTTGGTCGCTCTTCTCTGCACCCGCTCTAGTTCAGCTATGCCTTTCTTATACACCGGAGACCAGAACTGTACACAGTATTCTAAGTGTGGTCGCACTCTTGACTTGTATAGAGGTAAAATTATGTTCTCCTCATGAGCATCTATGCCTCTTTTAATGCATCCCATTATTTTATTTGCCTTTGCAGCAGCTGCCTGACACTGGCCACTAAACGTGAGCTTGTCTTCCACCAATACACCCAGGTCTTTTTCAGTGACAGTTTTACCCAGTGATTTACAATTAAGCATATAATTATACATTTTAATTTCCTCTGCCCAAGTGCATTACCTTATATGTATCCCCATTAAAGTTCATTTGCTATTTATGAGCCTAAGCTTCTAGTTTACATAGATCCTCCTGTAATATAGAATTGTCCTCCTCTGTATTGATTACCCTGCAGAGTTTAGTGTCATCTGCAAATATTGAAATACTACTCTGTATGCCCCCTACAAGGTCATTAATAAATATGTTAAAAAGAAGTGGGCCCAATACTGACCCCTGTGGTACCCCACTGTTAACTGAGACCCAGTCTGAGTGTTTTCCATTAATAACCACCCTTTGTTTCCTATCACTGAGCCAGTTCTTAAACCACTTACTTATATTTTCCCCTATCCCCATTGTTCTCATTTTATGTATCAACCTTTTGTGTGGAACCGTATCAAAAGCTTTTGAAAAGTCCATATACACAACATCCACTGCATTTCCTGGGTCCAGTCCGGAACTTACCTCTTCATAAAAGCTGATCAGATTAGTCTGACAGGAACGGTCCCTCGTAAACCCATGTTGATATTGGGTCATGAGGTTCTTCTTCTTCAGATACTCTAGTATAGCATCTCTTAGGAAACCCTCCAGGATTTTACCCACAGTAGAGGTTAAGTTTACTGGCCTATAATTTCCAAGTTCAGTTTTTGTCCCCTTTTTGACATAGGCTGAGGGCTGAAAATTTCTTAGATTTGTTACATAGATTACGGGGAAAGTCACTAATCTCTGAATTACTTTCTGCCTCCAGAGATTCCAGGTTTTCCAATGCTTCCCTTTCTTCTCTGGTAGGAAATAGTTCATGTAACGCTGTTTTGTAATGTAATTTTTTGTAAATGAGTTTCCTTGCAAATAGATGTGTATCTTTCAGTGTCGTGAACGGGTCTAGGTGATGAACGGGAGAATAGGTAGGGCCCTTCTCTAAAGCCCCCGTCTCACATAGCGAGATCGCTAGCGAGATCGCCGCTGTGTCACGATTTTGGTGACGCAACAGCGACCTCACCAGCGATGTCGCTCTGTGTGACACTTTGCAACGATCAGGCCCCTGCTCTGAGGTCGCTGATCGCTGCAAAGTGTCCTGGACCATTTTTTGGTCGTTGCCCTCCCGCTGGTCAGCACACATCGCTGTGTGTGACCACCGGGAGCAGCGATCAGGCTGGTAACCATGATAAACATCGGATTACTAGGGGCACACGCGCACCTAGTAACCCGTTGTTTATCATGGTTACGAGCCTGCTAAAGTGAGCAGTAACCTCCCGCTCACTGTAGCAGAGTGGTAACCATGATAAACAACGGGTTACTAGGTGCGCGTGTGCCCTTAGTAACCCGATGTTTATCATGGTTACCAGCCTGCTCCTGCTTCAGCAGCAGGCTGGTAACCAGGAGCAGGACATCGTGGAAAGATTCTTTCCACAATATCGCTGCTCCCCTGATCTTTGGTGAGCCTGCCTGTTTGACATCTCACCAGCGACCACATAGCGACGCAGCAACGATCCCTGACAGGTCGTATCGTTGTCGGGATCGTTGCAGCGTCGCTAAGTGTGACGGGGCCCTAAGAGTGTTAGTTGAGTTTTGGATAAGGTATGGGTAGATAAATTAATTACCTTATATCTGTCACCACCTACCTTTTATATGCAGCTGGTATCTCTTCTTTGTCTAGACGTTTAGTATATATTGATCTGGATATTTTGGTTGTTTAACGTAACTTACAAGCACCGTATACAATCATGCATATGTGTTATCCTGGCACAACGTTGTGCACAACGCCCCCCGAAGAGCCTCACGCGAAACGCGCGTCAGGGCCCCAGCGAGACACCGGTCCATACCGCACTATGGGTATGTTATGACTCATCTTTATGTCAGGGTCAATTTCTCTTCCCAGGCAATGTCATTATATTTCTGGACATCATAGAAGGTTACACATGTCTTATGGGCACCTTTACTGTTATGATGCCAAGACAACACATATGCATGATTGTATACAGTGCTTGTAAGTTACGTTGTCCAATTAATTGGTAACTGGATTTATTGATACTTGGATTGATAATATTGTCACTTCTTTTCATGTACCCATATTTGTGGACTCACATGGTTGTATCTCTGTCCTTTGTGTAGTTTTCACCTATGACCTACTATTTTATTGGTTGTGATCTATTTAGGAGTGTCCGTGGGACCTCCTTTTTATATTTTCAATACACAATAAAACCGTTTTTTTTAATCTGGAATCATTATGGTGTTGACCTGACTCTTTTTTGGGCTCTGTCACGCCACACTTTTTGTAGGTTGTGCATTGTGTATAATGTAGGAACAGATTATGGGAGTAGGGAGAGGCAGGGTTTCATATCCAGTACCATAATATACAAAACAGCTCTTTTATAGAGCAAAATAATATTCCTCAGTACCAGCATGTACTAAACAATTTTTTCAGCTAAATAATATTCCTGGCCTATTGCTGAAATAGCGTATATTTATCTAGCAGTTGTGCGACTGGCGCAAAGCCTGCTGAGCTATGCAAACTAAACTATTTACCAGTAATTTTCCTGAGTCTGCTGTTGGCGTGTGTCATAAAGGCAGTATAACAAAAAAATTACTGTGCTATTGGTTAAATAAAAAGCGTATATTTATCCAACAGTTGTGTGACTGGCGCAAAGCCTGCTGGGATACTCAAACGTCACTGTTTGCCAGTAATTTTCCTGAGTCTACTGTTGCCGTGTCTAATAAAGCTAAAAAAAATTACCCACACATTACTACATACAGGGAATTTATACATAACACATCTGTGAGGGTACTTGTGAAAAATAAAGCCAGGGATTTTTTTTTTCATAAAGCATCCAATATGGGAAAGGGTGACGTTAAGGAACGGGGATGTGGATGTGGCACTCGCCTGAGGGTTTCACTGCTCGACATGCTTGGCGAGTATTTCCGGGATGCTTGGGCGGGAGCTCGGGTCCCCGTCCTGCATGTTTGGTGCTCTTAAGAGAGACAGTGAACATGCAGGGATTATCTGCCACTCACTGTAATGCCATAGCCATCTTGGTTGTGGCATTAGAGTGATTGGCTGGCCGCATATCGTCATCGGGTATATATAAGACCTGGTGCCCCTATGCTCATCAGAGTCTAACCCAGAAACAGGCAGAGTAGGGAGAGGTGCTGCTGTGTGAAGGACAGAATTGGCAGTGTAATAGTTAGGTATAGGTATTCCACACCAAGATAGATATCCATCTGAACTAACAGTCCTTCTGAGGACTAATCCAGCTGCATATATTCAGTGGTGATAGCAGGAGTTAGGCAGGCAGATTTTGTGGACACTCTATACAGCACAATAGGGTCCATTGCACGTTCTGTCTGCTCCTGCTGTTACAGATATCTGTAGACATGGCCCCAGATATCAGGGGCCAGGGCTCTTTTTTTTTTTTTTTTTTTTTTTTTTTTATCTTAATCCTGATTAGTAGCTTAAAAAGCAATACAGTACACCATTTTGCTGCTCCATATGCTTGTTAGCAGAATACAGGCATTTTTTTTATTTTATTCACATTGCTGTATTGTAAAGCAGAGACAATTTTCCATCATCACACCTGATCCCATATTCCTGCCGTAATAATAGACATTTTGTCGAGCGTGCCAAATATACTCGATTTAAAGTCAGCCAGCTGTGTATTGTTGAACTTATTCACACTTGGTGGTTGAACAATACTATACTAAAAGGGCCCAGCCTAAAACCGTGATCGTCACACCTGATCCCATATTACTGCCATAATAATACAGACATTTTGTGGAGCATACCAAATATACTCGATTTAAAGTCAGACAGCTGTGTGTTGTTGAACTTATTCACACTTGGTCGCTGAACAATACTATACTAAAAGACCCCAGCCTAAAACTGTGGTCGTCACTAGTGTTGAGCGAATTTGTTCGGCGAATGTGCGAAAGTTTCAAATTCAGCACGAATATGGCACATTTGGATTCGTGATCACAAAGGCGAGCAAACTTTCTTAAAATCTGAAAAGTTTAAGAATTTGCGTGGGACCATGAATACAGGGCAACCACGGCGTTTTGAACAGTTTTGTTAGCATAGTGCAAGTGTATGATGGGCGGTGATATGTGCCAGGTGAGTGTAGGGGCTGTCTAGAGCTTAGAACAGATCAGATCAGCGGCGCACTTTTTTTTCTTTTTTCCTGTGGGCGGTAACTTTAACTGAGGAAAGCGCAGCCAGCCAATCATAGCGCAGGAAGCATCTACACTGTCCAGACATAAGGGCTTCTGCAATTGGCTGCAGAAATCACATGTCCTCTCAATGTAAAAAGCGGCCATGTTCCCTCAGCACCATTATATCCATGTCACTGCTGGAGACAGATGCAGCTCAGTGTTCTCCTGTGTAATGAGAGATATTAGCTAGATAGATGGGCGCTTGTGTGGCAGTCAGATAGTGTAGATAATTCCTGGCCTGTGTACCTCTGCAACCGCTGGTGCAGCACATTTTTGGTGTTCTTGTGCAAGTACTGAGATTCTGACAGAAACAGAGGGCCCATGCCATACAATAGTGCTGTGCACCGCTGGTATAGAGCTCCATGGCTCAGTATACCTTGAATCTTTTTTTGCACTTGCTAATGTGATCAAGCAAGCGCAGTGCACCTTTTCATTTAGTGGGGTTGAAAATGTGCTGTGCACAGTCTGCAGAGCTTCTTATTGCAGAGCACAAAATCAGTTTTTTTCTGTTGCTATTGTGATATTGAAAGCTGTGTGCAGTAGTTTTTTTAGTGTCAGATACTATTTTAGTGGAGTTGAACTTCAGGTGGTTTCGGCTATGTGCCCACGTTGCATTTATGAAGCAGAAAATTTCTGCTGCATAAATGCAAGTCCTCTCCCGGAAAAACGCATGCGGAATTCCGCACGTGTTTATCGCGCATTTTTCGCGCGTTTATCACGCGTTTTCCACATGCGGAATTGCCTTGCGTTTTTTATGCATTGGACAAAGGCAATTCCGCTTGCGGAAACGCAAAATTAAATGACATGCTGCGGATTTTTGAACGCGGCATAAACGCTGCGGAAAAATCCGCAGCATGTGCATAGAACTTGCGGAATCCCATTGGGGACCATGGGGTGCGGATATACATGCGTTTTTCAAGCGTTTACGCTGCGGAAATTCCGCAGCATATACGCTTGAAAAATGCTACGTGGGCGCACAGCCTTCAGAGTAAAAAAAAAAATTTTTCTCTTGCTACGCCCAGTCCAAAAAATATTTTTTCCTGTGCCAAAAGTCATACAGTGCTATAAGCCAGCTACTAAGTCAGTGGCGGTCAAATTCAGATGGACGCAGAACTTATGCAGAGCAACCCAAAAATATACTGCTGGCTAGATCTGCGTTTGAAATATTTGGGAGCATATATTCTATGTCATACTGGCCTCATCCGCATTAAAAAAAAAAGTCTTCTGTTCCTAAAGTAATACAGCAGGGGACATCTCAGTTTGAAATTGTTTGGAGAATATCTCGTAGGTTTTATCGGCCTCATGCACACTAACAAATTTCTTTTGTGTATTAGTAATGTTATGCGGCAGGCCATATCTTACCTTGTCATTTAGTGTCACTGAAATTCAGGTGTGTGCTGAGCTATTGCACAGGAAAAAAACATATTTTTCTTTAGTTAATTGCTTGCTCCTACGTCTGTATCTGACCAACATGAGTGGGAAAAAGAGAGGACGTGGTAGAAGGGGGAATAGGCTTGGTGTTCAAGGTGTACGTGGGGTATGTGGTAATGTTAGTGAAAGCACTAGTGAACTAACACAAACAGGTCCTATCCAAAGACAACTGACAACTTATGTTAGTCCTTTGGCAGCTGCACAGCAATACGCCTTGTTGATAAGGCCCAGAAAGAGCAGGTGCACCAGTGGATGGCAAGCTCTGCTTCCAGTGGCATCTCCTCCTCTTCCTCCACCTCAACATCACACGCAGTACAGTCCTCAGAGGTGGCACCCCAATTACTCATGTTTTCCCCTCGTCAAAACTGCCCAGCTGACTGTAGCGAACCACAGATGGGCGAGTCTGTAGAACTATTCACCCATTCTACACCATGGGCATCAGAAGTGTACTCTTAACAGTCACAGAGTCAAGGGGAGGAAAGCATCTGCACCGATGCCCAAATTTTTTTTAGCTTGGATTCGGGGCAGGACGAAGTAGGGTAAGAGCAGGTTCCTGAACCTCATCACCAGACGTTAACCACAGGGGAGGGAGGTGATCCAGATGAGACTCAGATACCTGAGGCTCATGCGGATTGTACTGTGCTGTCAGGGCAACAAGAGGAGAGGGGTCACTCTGAGGGCGAGGAATGGGATAACACATTGGATGATGACGAGGTTGAAGATCCTACTTGGTGTGAACTCAGAGTCACGCAGCGGAGTAGCTCATCAGAGGAGATGGAGGAGGAAGACGAGGAGGTTACATTTCACCCTACGGCACAGATATGGAGTGATGCAAGCACGAGGAGCACTGCATCCTTCCTTGTCTAAATCTACGTGTGCCAGGGTGCATTTCACCACAGACACCTGGACGAGTAAGCATAGCCAAGGGCGTTACATCTCGCTGACTGGGCACTGGGTGACTCTGGTGGCTGTGGGGGAAGGGGCTGATCCACAAATCTTGGAATCCCCAAGGCTTGCAGAAGAAACCTCTGCAATTCCCACTTCCTCCGCTGCTTCTGCGTCCTCCACCTCCTCTAGGGCCTCCACCTGCACACTCAACCTCTGCCTTAACGAGACACGCATTCCAAGGGTGCGGAGCGAATAGACAACACCTCCATAATGCGCAGTCAGGGCTCACCATAATCAGGCAGTCTTCAAATTAATATGCCTTGGAAATCGCAGTCATACAGGTGAAGAGTTGTGGGCAGCTCTCCAGGCTCAGTTTGAGCAATGGCTGTCTCCGCTGAATCTAGAGCCAGGGAAGGCCATGTGCGATAACGGTGCGAACCTGTTAGCGACCCTAGGCCGAGGCAAGCTCGCACACGTGCCTTGCATGGCTCATGTCCTCAACCTGGTGGTACAGCGATTTCTCCGCCACTATCCTGGCCTGGATGAGCTGCTTCACAAAGTACAGAAGCTGTGTGGTCACTTCCACCGTTTGCAACCCTCATGTCATCGACTTGCATCGATACAGAGGTGTTTGTCTGTGCCAGTTAACAGGTTGATCTGCGATGTGCCGACGTGGTGGAATTCCACTCTGCACATGTTGCAGCGAATATGCCAGCAGCAACGAGCTCTGACTCAGTATGTCATGACATATAGCTTGGGGCAACGCTGTACGGACTTGGAGCATATCACGTTTGCGCAGTAGGAACAGATTAAGTACCTCTGTGCCCTTCTGCATGGTTTTGAAATGGCTACTAAACTGGTTAGCACCGACGATGCCATCATCAGCTTCACTATTCCGGTCATATACATGCTGGAGCAAACTTTGAATAATCTGCGGCAGGAGGTGGTGGCCCCAGAAGAAAGGAGGGTGCGGAAGGGATACCAATGTCTCAAATTTCCAGACTGTCGTCACACAGGTGGATGCCAAGTGACGGTGGATTATAGCGATCAAGGGGGTTTGGTGATACCAGGAAAATTGTTAGTGAAGGTGCAAGAGCCGAGGAACTAATGGAGGAGGAAGAGGTGATGGGTGAGCAGCTATCAGAGGATGAAGAGGATAATCCTCCCCTCCCGTTTGAATGTGGAGGAGATGGAGGAAACAAGCATCAGTGTTACGTAGCCCACAATACAGCCTGGCTTTGGACCTACTGGAAGAGCCCGACTTATGAGTGCTTTTTTGATGCTCTATCTGCAACATGATCCCCGTATAGTTAGGATTCGAAATAATACTAAATATTGCCACTCTGTTAGATCCACGTTAAAAGAGTTAATTTTGCCAGATGCTTCCCGCTCTGGAGAGGGACCCGCTTATGTTGGAGTATCGAAACAAGCTTTTAAGCAACCTTAATAGAGGTTTTCCCCAAGATAACAGTGAGACACACAGTGTGCATCGCAGCTGTAGTCTTTCAACCTCCAGCACGTCAGTTTGTCAACGCCAAAACATTAGCAGCAGCAGAGTAAGTGGCAGAAGCAATTTCTGTGAATCCTTTCACATATTTTTTGCACCAGCTGGTGCACCAGCACAACAGAGTACAAGTCTGACACGTGGTGAACGACTGGAGAGGATGGTGCAAGAGTATCTAGAGTTCAATATCAATACCATCAGGGAGGGTTTGGACCCTTTTACATTTTGGTCTTCAAAAATGGATGAATGGCCTGAGATCGCCTCTCACACCTTGGAGGTTTTATCATGCCCGGCAGCTAGCATTCTCTCTGAACGTGTCTTCAGTGCTGCTGGTGGTGTCTTGACGGATAAGCGCACCCGGCTGTCCCCTGAAAGTGTAAACCGCCTAACTTTCACCAAGATGAACAAATCATTGATCTCCAAGGACTTTTGCACCCCAATTGCAGACTGTACATAGTAGGCGATGTTGTTGTTTTGAGTGTGCTGCATTGATCTCTTGAAATTGCAGTCTGTGATATGGCTTCTGTGCCTGCTCTTGCTGCTGCAGGTTTTAGGCCCTAATTTTGGGAAATGTGGAGAATTCTGATTGTGTCTTCATCCATTGGGTTGGCTGTAGTGGGACATGTTTGGGTCTGCATTAAACTACATGTAGTCTGATGACATTGATGCCACTTCAGTGGTGTTAGGCAATGTGAACACTCCTGGTTAGGTCACCATCTCCTGGGTTGGCTGTACTGGAAGAGGTGTGGGTCTTATTTACACTATTTGTACAGTAGTGAAATTGATGCCACTTTGCTGGCGTCTGCCACAATTTTTTTTAAATGTGGGGAATCCTGATTGGGTCTCCATCTATTGGGTTGGCTGTAGTTGAACTGGTTTAGGCCTCCTTTGCAATACTTATACTCTAGTGAAATTGATGCCACTTCGGTGGTGTTTCTTAGGCCCTCATTTATGGCAATGTGAACACTCCTGGTTAAGTCTCCATCTCTTGGCTTGTCTGTACTGGAAGAGATCTGGGTCTCATTTACACTCTTTCTACTGTAGTGAAATTGATTACACTTTGCTGGCGTCTGCCACTAATTTTTGGAAATGTGGGGAATCCTGAATGGGTCTCCATCCATTGGGTTGACTGTAGTGGAAGAGGTTTTGGTCTCCATGCATTTCTATAGTTATACTGTAGTGAAATTGAGCATTTGGTGCAGATATTATTCTCCTCAAATGGGTACACAAACATGATAAACTCTAAATTGATTTTCAATAAACAACCATCAGCCGCCCCATCAAACACCTCTGTTGCTTCTTCCTCCTCCTCTGTTACCATGCCAAGTTGTGTCACGCAGGTGTCCGACAGAACCAGCTGTATACCCGCTGCAGTTAGGCTGAGTGACAGCCCGTGAGCTGTAAGTGAAGCGGACATGCCTGCTGTGTTTGTTTCTCTGAGCACACCACACGTTTCTCAATCCACCCTAACATCTGCACCTCACTCACGGTCTATCGGTTTGTCTATTTCACCATACTCTGCCCTCTCTCAGCACTGCAGCCAGCCCTCAATCCCGCTGTTGTGGTCACGTAAAAGATAGTTTCATCCTACACATGACAAAGCTAAGAGGTTGAACTCCACCATCTCCAATCTGTTGGCCACGGAAATGGTGGTCTTAGGCCTTTTTTTTAAATGTAAATAATGCCGATTGAGTCTGCATCTCCTGGGGTGGCTGTAGTGGGACAGGTATGGGTCTGCGTTAAACTACTTGTAGTCTGATGACATTTTTGCCACTTCGGTGGTGTTAGGGAGGGCAATGTGAACACTCCTGGTTAGATCTTCATCTTTGTGGTTGGCTGTACTGGAAGAGGCGTGGGTCTTATTTACACTATTTCTACAGTAGTGAAATTGATGCCACTTTGCTGGCATCTGCCACTAATTTTTTTTAAATGTGGGGAATCCTGATTGGGTCTTCATCTTTTCCTGTTGGCTCTAGTGGAACCTTCCTGTTCTGCAGTCAAAGTTGTGTAAGGTTGCGTACTAGTCCTTGCTGCACTCCTGATACAGACTCTGCCTGCTGCACTCCTGATACAGACTCTACCTGCTGGACTCCTGATACAGACTCTGCCTGCTGCACTCCTGATACAGACTGTGCCTGCGGCACTCCTGATACAGACTCTACCTGCTGCACTCCTGATATAGACACTGCCTGCTGCACTCCTGATACAGACCCTGCCTGCTGCACTCCTGATACAGACTCTACCTGCTGCACTCCTGATACAGATTCTTGAGAATGTTCCCACGGTGAGGTCACGTGAGCGATCAGCTGATCACTCACGAGTAGTGTTGAGCATTCCGATACTGAAATATCGGGTATCGGCCGATATTCGCGGTATCGGAATTCCGATACTTAATTCCGATACTTTTGCAATATCGTATACCGGAATCGGAAGTTCCCATAATGCAATGAGCCAGTTTCATTTTATTCAGCCAATGAGGATCCTAAGAAGTGTGGGCACATCCTGTTAGGCATGTAGGCATCTTAATTAATGGCATGGCTGTGATTGGCTGCTGAAATGATGTCAAGATGCACTATAAAAGCCACCGCTGCCATTTTCAGCTCACTCTGCTGTGAATTCAGTTAGGGATAGGATGCTGTTGTTCTGAGGGACAGTTTTAGCTACCTGTTTGGTCTATTCTGCTTTAACCAAGCTACTTTATAAATCGCTGTGCCTTGCAGCGCTAGTGCACAGTTCTCTGTGCTGTTCACAGCTGTCTGCAAGGTCTCTGTGTGTGAGTGCAGCTCACCCTGTAGTGTGTGCTTCAACCACGTCTGGTTGTAGTAAACTCAGTGTGTGTCACTGCCTCATACATTGTCCTTTTTTGCCAATTCATAATTTTTCCTGATATCTCCTATTAGTGTGGTGGTTCCATCCGTATTCAGCTAAATTGGTTCCAAATACTCTATATAGGAGTAGATAGAGAAATTTTTTTTGTCTTGCAGCGCTAGTGCACAGTGCTCTGCATCTGTACTGTTCACCGCTGTCTGCAAGGTCTGTGTGTGTGAGTGCAGCTCACCCTGTAGTGTGTGCTTCAACCCCGTCTGGTTGTAGTGCACTCAGTGTGTGTCACTGCCTCATACATTGTCCTTTTTTGCCAATTCATAATTTTTCCTGATATCTCCTATTAGTGTGGTGGTTCCATCCGTATTCAGCTAAATTGGTTCCAAACACACTATATAGGAGTAGATAGAGAAATTTTTTTGGTCTTGCAGCGCTAGTGCACAGTTCTCTGTGCTGTTCACCGCTGTCTGCAAGGTCTGTTTGTGTGAGTGCAGCTCACCCTGTAGTGTGTGCTTCAGCCACGTCTGGTTGTAGTGCACTCAGTGTGTGTCACTGCCTCATACATTGTCCTTTTTTGCCAATTCATAATTTTTCCTGATATCTCCTATTAGTGTGGTGGTTCCATCCGTATTCAGCTACATTGGTTCCAAACACACTATATAGGAGTAGTTAGAGGAGCCTTTCTACAGCATTGTGCCCTGCAGCCCCAGCCAGATTAGTATTAGCCTAATTTTTGTAGCCTCATCTATTGCATTGTAGGTTACCTTCCTACATTGTAATAGCTACAAAAAGTTTGTGATACTATCGGTATTACATCTTTGGGCACATCCAGTGTCTTTTTGTGACAAAAAAAACCTAAATAAAGTTCACCAAACACTCCACTTTACAGTTGTGTAGGCCACATTAGCTCATATTAAAGTCTAGTCCACACTTTATAAAATTAGTGTTTCTTATACCTGTTAGCAGCTGTTCAGGAATAAGCACACTAAGCCCTTAGTACTTTTCTGCCTATCTTTATCAGTCTACCAAGATGAAGAAGGCAGGGAGTAAGGCATGTGGTCGTGGTCGTGGGCGTGGAGTTTCTGCAGGGAGAGGACGTGAGGATTCTGTGCCTGCAGGGAGAGGACATGGGGATTCTGTGCCTGCTGCGGGCACCAGTGACTCAGCATCCCCCAGTTTTACCAGGGAACAGTCCTTTATGCGCAGCTTTGTAGGAGCTAGCCGCACCCCACTGCTGCGGGAGGACCAAATTGAAGCCGTTGTCGGATGGATGGCAGCTAACGCATTGACTTCAATTAGTTCCAGATCCTCTCAGGTCCTGAGCACTGAAGAGCACCCATCTGTCTCTTCACCACCTGCCAAATTGCCCTGGCAGTCAGAGAGCCCTGGACAGGAGCCATCTCTACTTCTGTTCTCTGAATCTCTTGGCTTGGAAAGAGGGGGCCAGCCAAGCAGAATTCGAGAATTTGAAGAAGAGGTAGTATGCAGTGATGCGCAACCGTTTTGTCTCTCTGAATCTGAAGAGGCGGATGGGCCAGTGCCTATGGTCAGCAGCACACCTCAGTACGCATCTGATGATGAGACTCAGGTGCCACTTTCTGGTGCGTACTGTACTGTCGAGACTACCCAGGGGAAGCAGTTGTTTGAAGAGGGTGGTGTAGATGATGAGGTCCTTGACCCATCATGGCGTGAGGGACAGGAAGGTGGTGGGAGTAGCTCTGAGGAAGAGATTCCCCGAACAACCCAAAAAGGAGGGAGAGGGAGGGGGCAGACTTGGTTGCCTGTAGCCTCCACTTCGGCACCCATTAGGAGCATGGCTCTTCCAAAATCCAAAGCGGGCGCTCCCAAGACTTGCAGTGCCTGGTCCTTTTTTGACACAGTTGTAGATGACATTTGCTTTGTCAAATGCAAGCCGTGTAATCAGAAGGTGAAAAGAGGGAAAAGTGTCAGCAACCTCAATACCACAAATATGTGGAAACATGTGCGGACCAAGCACGTGGTGGAGTTACAAAAACACACTGAAGACCTAGGCCAACTTACAGCGCCACCTACCACCTCTTCAGCTCGTGTTGTAGCCTCTTCCTCCAGCTCACACACAGCTGGTTTGGCTTCCTCACAGGATCGCCATGGAAGAATCTCTGGCACTGTTGTACAGAGACACAGTGTAATTCCACCCACAGCACCACTTTCCCTGTCATCCTCACACTCCCAGGCCAGTCTACAGCCATCGTTAGCACAGGCATGGGAGAAAAGGCGCCCATACTCGGCAAACCCCCGAGCACAGGCTCTGAATGCTGGCATTGCTAAACTACTGGCCCTTGAAATGCTATCATTCAGGCTGGTGGAGACTGACACCTTCCGTAACTTTATGGCATTGGCAGTCCCACAATACAACGTGCCCAGCCGCTTTTATTTCAGCAGGCAAGCCGTCCCTGCCCTGCAACATCATGTGGAGGGAAAAATTAAACATGCGCTACAAAACGCCGTCAGTAGCAAGGTCCACCTGACCACCGATGCGTGGACCAGTAAGCATGGACAGGGACGATACCTTTCCCTCACTGCCCATTGGGTAAATGTTGTGGAGCCGGGTACAGATCTTGAGAGTGGCGCTGTACGTGTTCTGCCAACTCCAAGGGTTGCAGGAATCCAGTCTGTACACATTGACTCCTGCTCATACTCCAGTTCCTCTGAATCAGCGCTGCAGGAGCCGTCACGGTCTACCTCCACATCGACCCGTGAACGGTTACCTGTTATGATGACCGATACGAGCACAGCCGTGGCCAAACGTCAACAGGCCGTATTAAAATTAATTTCTTTGGGGAATCGAAGCCACACAGCGCAGGAGCTCTGGAATGCCATCAAGCAGCAGAGTGACGTGTGGTTTGTGCCAGCGAATCTCCAGCCAGGCATGGTAGTGTGTGACAATGGCCGAAATCTGGTGGCAGCTCTGGGCCTAGGCAACCTCACTCACATCCCATGTCTGGCACATGTGCTCAACTTGGTTGTGCAGAGTTTTTTGAGGGACTATCCGGATCTTGATGCACTGCTTCACAAGGTCCGCATAGAGTGCGCTCACTTGCGGCGTTCCAGCAACGCAAGATCACGCATTGCAGCTCTGCAGCGCCGATTATGTCTTCCGGAACATCGCATCATATGTGACCTACCCACCAGGTGGAATTCAACTTTACATATGTTGGAGAGGTTGTGTGAGCAGCAGGCAGCAGTAATGGAGTACCAGCTGCAGCAGGCGCAAACAAGTCGCAGTGCGCGCCGTTCACACTTCACCACCACTGAGTGGGCCTCTATGAAGGACATTTGCCACATTTTGCGTGCCTTCGATTATTCCACGCGGATGGCGAGTGCAGATGATGCACTAGTCAGCATGATTATCCCCCTTATCTGCCTGCTTGAAAAAACACTGCAAGCACTAAGAGACGAGGTTTTGGAAGAGGTTGAGGATGAGGAGTCACAAATGCCATCTGCTTCTCTACAGTCTGCGCAACGTGGTTCCTCACAAAGGCCTAGGCAGGGGACACTTTGTGAGGAGGATGAGGAGGAGTTAATGGATGAGGAAGACATCTGTCCAGAGGAGGGAGGTACACAATGCTCTAGTAGTCAGTATCTAGAGCGAGGGTGGGGTGATGCAGAGCAAGCAGAGATCACTCCTCAAGCAGGGGACAGCGTTTCTTGGCCAGTTGGCAGTCTG
Organism: Phyllobates terribilis; assembly: GCF_046119375.1. Lineage (NCBI taxonomy): Eukaryota > Metazoa > Chordata > Amphibia > Anura > Dendrobatidae > Phyllobates > Phyllobates terribilis. The sequence continues at coordinate 10,861,900 of NW_027362795.1, read as the reverse complement.
CAGCACATGGTTGATTTCATGCTGCAGTGCCTGAGAAACGACCGCCGCATCGCCCACATTCTCAACACGGCTGATTATTGGGTGTCCACCCTCCTAGATCCTCGCTACCGGGACAACTTACAAAGCCTCATAACACAGTTGAACCGGGAGCGTAAAATGCGGGAGTACGAAGACGCACTGGTGCATTCCATCATGTTCTCCATTCCAACCGAGAGCAGTGCTGCTAGTGCTTTACAAAGCAGCTCAGTGCGTCGAGGCAGTGGAGGAAGCTCTGCACAAAGAGGGAGCAGAAGCAGCGCCTCAGCACAAGGCAAGACCAGTATGGCCGAAATGTGGCAACGTTTTGTGTCCCCACCGCCACAAATGTCTACACCATCACAGACGGCTCCAGTCAGCAGGAGGCAACGTTTCCGTCAGATGGTGACAGACTACATGTTTTGCCCTCTTAGTGTACTCCCAGACGGCTCTTCTCCCTTCAAGTTTTGGGTCTGTAAGCTGGATACATGGCCAGAGCTTAGTCAGTATGCATTGGAGGTGCTAGCTTGCCCTGCTGCTAGTGTATTATCGGAACGCGTCTTTAGTGCCGCAGGTGGTGTACTAACAGACCGTAGCATGCGACTATCCTCCGATAACGTTGACCGGCTTACTTTTCTCAAAATGAACAAGGCCTGGATCTCTCATGAATTTGCCAGTCCTCTTCCAGAATAAATGATTGGTTGGCAACAGTATCCAGGTCTCCTGTTGTGTTCATGTTTCTACCACCTGAACTGTAATCCCTGAGCTCCAACACCTCCAGTTGGCGCTCAGAAGTGCCGTCTGCACAGTCAACACTTGCTGCCGTATTATTGGGGTTCAGTAACATCAGCTGTTCCCCTGCTGTGCGGACGGCAATTTCTCCTGCTCTGTCCACATTCTCACTACTACAGATTTTAAAGTTGCTCCAATTACACCTCTGGCTCCTCTGTTTTTAGTATTTACCCTGGGCTCCAATACCGCTAGTTGCTGCTTGGAAGTGCCGTTTGCACAGTCAACACTTGCTGCCGTGTTATTGGGGTTCAGTAACGTCAGCTGTTCCCCTGCTGTGCGGACGGCAATTTCTCCTGCTCTGTCCACATTCTCACTACTACAGATTTTAAAGTTGCTCCAATTACACCTCTGGCTCCTCTGTTTTCAGTATTATCCCTGAGCTCCAACACCGCCAGTTGGCGCTCGGAAGTGCCGTCTGCACAGTCAACACTTGCTGCCGTGTTAGTGGGGTTCAGTAACGTCAGCTGTTCCCCTGCTGTGCGGACGGCAATTTCTCCTGCTCTGTCCACATTCTCACTACTACAGATTTTAAAGTTGCTCCAATTACACCTCTGGCTCCTCTGTTTTTAGTATTTACCCTGGGCTCCAATACCGCTAGTTGCTGCTTGGAAGTGCCGTTTGCACAGTCAACACTTGCTGCCGTGTTATTGGGGTTCAGTAACGTCAGCTGTTCCCCTGCTGTGCGGTTGGCAATTTCTCCTGCTCTGTCCACATTCTCACTACTACAGATTTTAAAGTTGCTCCAATTACACCTCTGGCTCCTCTGTTTTCAGTATTATCCCTGAGCTCCAACACCGCCAGTTGGCGCTCGGACGTGCCGTCTGCACAGTCAACACTTGCTGCCGTGTTATTGGGGTTCATTAACGTCAGCTGTTCCCCTGCTGTGTGTCCGGCAAATTCTCCTGCTTTGTCCACATCCACTGAACTACTGATTTAAAACTTGCTCCAATTACACCTCTGGCTCCTCTGTTTTTAGTATTTACCCTGGGCTCCAATACCGCTAGTTGCTGCTCGGAAGTGCCGTTTGCACAGTCAACACTTGCTCCAGTGTTATTGGGGTTCAGTAACGTCAGCTGTTCCCCTGCTGTGCGGTTGGCAATTTCTCCTGCTCTGTCCACATTCTCACTACTACAGATTTTAAAGTTGCTCCAATTACACCTCTGGCTCCTCTGTTTTCAGTATTATCCCTGAGCTCCAACACCGCCAGTTGGCGCTCGGACGTGCCGTCTGCACAGTCAACACTTGCTGCCGTGTTATTGGGGTTCATCAACGTCAGCTGTTCCCCTGCTGTGTGTCCGGCAAATTCTCCTGCTTTGTCCACATCCACTGAACTACTGATTTAAAACTTGCTCCAATTACACCTCTGGCTCCTCTGTTTTTAGTATTTACCCTGGGCTCCAATACCGCTAGTTGCTGCTCGGAAGTGCCGTTTGCACAGTCAACACTTGCTCCAGTGTTATTGGGGTTCAGTAACGTCAGCTGTTCCCCTGCTGTGCGGTTGGCAATTTCTCCTGCTCTGTCCACATTCTCACTACTACAGATTTTAAAGTTGCTCCAATTACACCTCTGGCTCCTCTGTTTTTAGTATTTACCCTTGGCTCCAATACCGCTAGTTGGCGCTCGGAAGTGCCGTTTGCACAGTCAACACTTGCTGCCGTGTTATTGGGGTTCAGTAACGTCAGCTGTTCCCCTGCTGTGTGTCCGGCAAATTCTCCTGCTTTGTCCACATCCACTATACTACTGATTTAAAACTTGCTCCAATTACACCTCTGGTTCCTCTGTTTTTAGTATTTACCCTGGGCTCCAATACCGCTAGTTGCTGCTCAGAAGTGCCGTCTGCACAGTCAACGCTTGCTCCAGTGTTATTGGGGTTCAGTAACGTCAGCTGATCCCCAGCTGTGTGTCCGGCAAATTCTCCTGCTCTGTCCACATTCACACTACTACAGATTTTAAAGTTGCTCCAATTACGCCTCTGGCTCTACTCTGTTTTTAGTATTTTCCCTGGGTTCCAGCACCGCCAGCTGTTTCCCAGCAGTGTCTTTGGCACGGGTACTCCCTCCTGCCCAGCCTGGTTCCAGCACGCCAGCTGTTTCCGGGTAGTGTCAACGTCACTTTGCCTCCAATGCGTTGTCCTGTCGTGTTGCGGTCGAGTTAGCCGACTCTATGGTGCCTGCAGTTTAGGTGACTCCTATGTGGGCTGCGGGATCTGGCAATGAAGGCTGGTTCCATAGTACCAATAGGACAAGCACCCCCTGTAGGACTGTGGGTTTTGGTAACTGCGGCCGGCTCGCGGCCTTGAAACTTTTTTTTACATGGGTACCTTCTGCTACCCATCCGGGTTCCAGTACCGTCAGCTGGTTCTCGGCAGTGCCTTTGGATTAGTTGCCTCCTCGGTATCCAAGTTCCACCAACGTCTGCTGGTCCTTGGTAGTGCTTTCTGGCACAGGTACCTCCTGCTTGGTAACCGAGTTCCAGTACCGTCAGCTGGTCTTCGGTAGTTCCATTTGCTCTTGAACCTTCTACTACCCATCCGGGTTCCAGTACCGTCAGCTGGTTCTCGGCAGTGTCTTTGGCACGGGTACTCCCTCCTGCCCAGCCTGGTTCCAGCACGCCAGCTGTTTCCGGGTAGTGTCAACGTCACTTTGCCTCCAATGCGTTGTCCTGTCGTGTTGCGGTCGGGTTAGCCGACTCTATGGTGCCTGCAGTTTAGGTGACTCCTATGTGGGCTGCGGGATCTGGCAATGAAGGCTGGTTCCATAGTGCCAATAGGACAAGCACCCCCTGTAGGACTGTGGGTTTTGGTAACTGCGGCCGGCTCGTGGCCTTGAAACTTTTTTTTTCATGGGTACCTTCTGAAACCCATCCGGGTTCCAGTACCGTCAGCTGGTTCTCGGCAGTGCCTTTGGATTAGGTGCCTCCTTCTCGGTATCCAAGTTCCACCAACGTCTGCTGGTCCTTGGTAGTGCTTTCTGGCACAGGTACCTCCTGCTTAGTAACCGAGTTCCAGTACTGTCAGCTGGTCCTCGGTAGTTCCATTGGCTCTTGTACCTTCTGCTACCCATCCGGGTTCCAGTACCGTCAGCTGGTCCTCGGTAGTTCCTCAGCCTTCTTGTACCTTCTGCTACATTTCCAAGTTCAAGCTTTTTGAAATGGTTCTTGGTAATCACTCTGGATCTCCCTGACGAGGACCCTGAAGACGAGGACCCCAAAGACCAACCCGAAGAAGACGAGGACCGTGAAGACGGCGACCCTGAAGACGAGGACCCTGAAGACCACCCCGAAGAAGACGAGGACCCTGAAGACCACCCCGAAGAAGACGAGGACCCCGAAGACGAGGACCCTGAAGACGAGGACCCTGAAGACCAACCCGAAGAAGACGAGGACCCCGAAGACGACGACCCTGAAGACGAGGACCCCGAAGACGACTATCCTGAAGGCCACCCCGAAGAAGACCAAGAAGATGACCCTGAAGAAGTTGACCAAGAGGACAAAGAAGAGAAGACAACCACCAAGATACAGAAGAACAAGAGACAGAAAACCAAGAAGCAGAAGTACAAGAAGCTGCAGAACAAAAAGCGGAAGAACATTAAGCATAAGACTAAAAATTAGAGCAAAAGATAATATCTAAATTATAAGCAGAAGATGACTAAGCAGTGTATGGGGGTGAGTCCGTTCCTCCTCGTGGTGCCCCTGGAAAAGACCTGCTGCAGCAGGCCAAACTGAACGCGGACAAATCCTGTTGTAAATCTTTTGTGATGGGCAGAACGAAAGGTGTAATGTTCAAACTTTTATAGATAACAACTACAGGAATGCCTGTCACAAATAAGAATATGATGAAGAAGAAGAAGATGAAGAAGGTGAAGAAGAAGTGGATGAAAAAGATGCTGATGCTGAGGATGATGAAGGAGAAAGTGTGGGAGAAGTAAAAAAGAGGGTGAAGAGCATGGAAGTAGTGAAACATAAATATCTGACAAAATATAAAAATACTTTACATAGTCAATATTTCCGTAACTCAGAACTTCTTAACAAAAATATTAATTCCTGCTATTCCATTTGATTGGGCTAAACCTCTATGCCTTTATTGTCTCCCCCACCTCCCCCAATACATTCTACATTATTCTTAGTTGTTTTCCTTCATGTAGAATTAACCTACAAGGAAAGAAAGGGTTTATTTTCATTCCGATATTTCTGTCCCATTGACTTGCATTGGTTTCCGGTATCGGAATCGGCGATATCCGATACTTTTGGGGTATCGGTCCGATCCAATCCGATCCGATATTTGCCGATATCGGAAGGTATCGCTCAACACTAATCATAACAGATATAAAGGAATACTATGTCATAAAAAAGAAATCCTGCCGTTATACCAATAAATAGCGTTATCAAGGTATATGTGACAAATTATCCCACTAGAACTATGCTAATGCACCAAACTAGAAGCATTATGAAATACTTTGGACACCAATGATGCAGGAGCTCTAACTATTAGTGCGTCCGCCCCTGACGCGCATTTCAAACCAGCCTTCGTCAGGTGGCACGGTCTCCACTTATTCCCTGACTTATACACTACGCCAGATGAAGAAAAAAGGCGATGTAGTGCAGCCCTGCACAGTAACAGGACCTCCCTTTTGTTTCCCCCATGGAACACCCATACATTTCAATTGAATGTGTGTCCTCGGATGTACATTCAGTTGAAACCAGTGGGCCCACTCTATGTCCTGCTCGGGGACACGCCAAAGATCTGGGCCCATCGAAGAGTTGTCCGATGTCCCATTCAGGGGTGGATTAAGAGTAGCAAGGGCCCCGGGCAGTTTAGAAGGTGCGGGCCCCCCCCCACACACACACCTGATTTATCACGTGACATGTCACCTGATCCCCTATGATAGATCATGTGATAGTTCACGTGAAATTAATTTGGCACAATATTAATTATAATATTTTTTTTTTAGGCTGTGTGCCCACTATGCGTTTTTTAAGCGTTTCCGCAGCGGCAATTCCGCTGCAGAAACGCTTAAAAAACGCTTGGTAGAAGGTCTGCCATGTTCCCCAATGATAATCCGCATGTGCTGTGTACATGCTGCGGAAATTTCCGCTGCGGATTATCATTGCGGAAAAATCCGCAGCATTACCAATTATTTTGTGGAAGCGCTGCGTTTTTGCCGCCATTGACTTGCATTAGAATGCATGGAATCCGCATCACTGCATCTGTACATGCGGATTCCATGCGTTTCAATGTGCGGATGGTACCCGGGTGTGGAGGACAGGAGACTCTCCTCCGGACCCGGGTACCGTAGAACCGGTAAAAAAAGAATAAAATAAAAAATAAATATTATACTTGCCTTCTGATGGCCCCCGGTGTCTTTATCCGATGAGTCCTGGCTTGCTGGCAGCTCGCGATGGTCTGAAAAGGACCTGCCGTGACGTCATTTAGTCATGTGAAGGGGCACGCGACCGCTGACGTCGGCAGGCCATCAGAAGGTAAGTATATATTTTTTAATTTTTTACAATTCTTTTACGGGCACACTACATAAATCCATGCCGGTTGCATGGATTTATATAGTGTGACCAAGTTGTCAAGCACTTTCCAAGTGATGCTAAAATCGCTTTGAAAGCGCTTGTCAACCTGCATGCGGAAATGCATGTGAAGAACGCTTCACATCCGCTTGTCCCTGGCAGGAAAAACGAATGTAAAATCCGCATGTAAAATCCGCATGTACAATGAGCATGCGTTTTTTCTGCCAGGGAGATGCAGAAACGCTCAAAAAAAATCTGGAACATTTCTGTATCGTGGGCACATAGCCTTACATTAATTGTATGACTCAATATTGAGCACACGTAGCCATCTATACACAGCGGGAGGCAGCATGGTGCCATCTATACACAGCGGGAGGCAGCACGGTGCCATCTATACACAGCGGGAGGCAGCACGGTGCCATCTATACACAGCGGGAGGCAGCACGGTGCCATCTATACACAGCGGGAGGCAGCGCGGTGCCATCTATACACAGCGGAAGGCAGCACGGTGCCATCTATACACAGCGGGAGGCCGCACGTAGCCATCTATACCCAGCGGGAGGCCGCACGGCGCCCCCCCAGAGACAGCAGGAGGCCGCACGTAGCCATCAATACACAGCAGGAGGCCGCACGTAGCCCCCCCCCAGAGACAGCAGGAGGCCGCACGTAGCCATCTATACACAGCAGGAGGCCGCACGTAGCCATCTATACCCAGCGGGGGGCCGCATGGCGCCCCCCCCAGAGACAGCAGGAGGCTGCACGTAGCCATCTATACACAGCAGGAGGCTGCACGGCGCTATCTATACACAGCATTGGGCCGCACGACGCCATCTATACACAGCATGGGGCCGCACGGCGCCATCTATACAAAGCAGGGGGCCGCACGGCGCCATCTATGCACAGCAGGGGGCCACACGGCGCCATCTATACACAGCAGGGGGCCGCACGGCGCCATCTATACACAGCAGGGGGCCGCACGGCGCCATCTATATACAGCAGGGGGCCGCACGGCGCCATCTATACACAGCAGGGGGCCGCACGGCGCCATCTATACACAGCAGGGGGCCGCACGGCGCCATCTATACACAGCAGGGGGCCGCACGGCACCATCTATACACAGCAGGGGGCCACACGGCGCCATCTATACACAGTGGGAGGCCGCACAGCGCCCCCCTCCCCCCCAGAGATAGCAGGAGGCCGCATGGCACCATCTATACTCAGCAGTAGGCCGCACGCAGTCATGCACGCAGTCACGCACACACACACAAACATATACAGATATACATACACGCATAAACACATTTGAAACACAAAAATACTTATAAACAGACATCACACAATGATATCTGCCTGCAAACACACACACAGACAGACAGACAGACAGACAGACTCACCATCCCCCGGCTCCATTCCTCCTGCCTGCTCTGACTTCTCCGGGGCAGCAGTGCAGGCCGGGCGCGCACCGGTTGACGTCACAGCTAGGAGACACGGCCGCGCACAGGGCCGTGTCTCCTAGCAGTGACGCGGCCGGGCCAGCACAGGGAAGTTAACTACTGCAGTGCTGGCCTGGCCGATGAAGAAGTAGCGGCCGTGCGCCGCTCGCTGCTGGGGGAGCGGTCCGGGCCCCCCCTCCCACCACTGCTGCCGGTATGTGCCACGGCGGCCCGCACATATAATGAGGGCAATCTGGCCATAGACTCCCCGCCCGGAGCCTCGGGCCCCCTGAAGGCTCGGGGCCCCGGGCGGTCGCCCGGATTGCCCTCATTATAATCCGCCTATGGTCCCATTGCTCCAGTCCGGCCCTGGTTACAGTTCATGCTAGTCCAGACAACAGAGTCGATCGCACATGTATCCAGTCAGCAACTACAGTCCTCACATACATAGTTCATCACATACAGACGATGGATACCATGACCGTAGAACATCTATCTAACTCCAGCAACATATAGTACAGTCTCAACTGGGGTTCTCCAAACTTATTTGTGGGTTCAGTGTTGGGCAGAGGAGCAGACCTGTATTCCACCAGATGGAGCCATGGTGTTTTGGACTGTTACTGAAGAGACCCTCTGGAGTGGAAGTCGGAGACTTTATACCCACAGTTCCCATTCAGGACATTCCTCCACAGGATTGGAGAAGTTGGGGGGAGGTGATACTTCACTGTTCAACTAACCAGCATATTTATCCTAAATTGTGTAATTAGTAAACTGCAGTGGGCTGATGCAATATATACTCAGCAGGCATTTACAAATGAACATACCACAAGAGTGAACGTACAGTCTCATATGAAACAATGACTCAATTGAGGCCTCTGAGAGACTAACAAGAGTAATGGAACGATTGATTTACCTGATTACCAATTTTGTGTCTGGCCTTATGGATACATAAGATCCAGCTTGCATGTCTTTCTCTGCTTACTATTACTGAATGGAAACAGTGATTCGTGATGCTGAACGCTCTCCAGGAGAGACCCGTGCACCTCAATCTCATGAGCAAGCAAATCTCCAATAAAAGTCAACAATAAGACCGACATAACCAGTGCTCCGTGCTTGAAAAAGTCTGTATCCCTTAGAGACCTGCACTCTGCTCTACGTCCATTGGTCCAATAGTCTTTAGTCCGTGGCCAGCTCCTCACACTGATGAAACTGGTGTAACACCTGTACAAGAGATAGCAGCCACAACACTTATTACTCACATCTTCATCTGTTTTACATAGAGGCAGAATCATTTTATATCCTGGTGGTGGTGCTTCACTTGTAAATTACTTTAAAGCAGTACAGTTGCTGGGCCTGAAAACTCCATTCCTTTTTTTCTGCCCTTCACTGACCACTGTTCTTCCAGTAATTCCCTTGCCCCAGCCTGGAAAGTCCAGTATTTACTCACTATGACTCCCAGGTGTAGCCTACACGTTACCTTCTCTTCAGTCGTACTGTCCATTGACAATATGGAAAGGAGTCTGCTGCTCACTGAGCAGCTGCTCACTGGGGTAGATGTGGGGGAGGGTGGTAGTAGGGAGCTGCAGGACAGTGAGGGGGGGTAGAGGGAAGAGTACCAGGTAGGCTAGTCCTGATCTGGCACACCCCAATAAGTTTGCAAAGTTGGTATATGAGGGGGGTGACGGTACAGGGGTAGCACTGCTGCAGCAAGACAAGTCCCCTGAAAGCCAGAGGAGTGTCAGCTCCAGTAAGGAGGGAAATAGGAGAGCAGGGCACGCCAGGCAGGTGCTGGTAGTGGGGGACTCAATTATTAGGGAAACAGATAGGGCAATCTGTCACAAAGACAGGGATCGTCGAACAGTGTGCTGCCTACCTGGCGCTCGAGTCCGGCACATCGCTGATCGGGTTGACAGATTACTGGGAGGGGCTGGTGCGGACCCAGTGGTCATGGTGCACATTGGAACAAATGACAAAGTTAGAGGTAGGTGGAAGGTCCTTGAAGATGATTTCAGGGAATTAGGCTGCAAGCTGAAAGCAAGGACCTCCAAGGTGGTATTCTCTGAAATACTACCGGTACCACGTGCCACGCCAAAGAGGCAACCGGAGATTAGGAAGATAAATAAGTGGCTCAAGAACTGGTGTAGGAAGAAGGGATTTGGGTTCCTGGAGAACTGGGCTGACTTCTCAGTTGGCTACAGACTATACCTCAATGGGTGCTGGGGGAGAAAATGGCTAGAAGGTTGGAGGAGTGTTTAAACTAGGGATTGGGGGGAGGGTATTCATTTTATAGGTGGGGAAGATAGTGCAGATAGTGACCTGGGCACAAATAAAGAAATTGGGGGTGGGGTTAGAACAGTCAATAAAGTAAGAAGGAATAGTGGTACAGAGAGATACATAAAATGCATGTACACTAATGCCAGAAGCCTCACCAACAAAATGGAGGAATTAGAATTAATTTTGTTGGAAAATAATTATGACATGGTGGGGATAAGTCTCCAAAAATAATGGAAGCAGCGGAGAATATCCTCGTAAAGCAAATAGATGAAGCAGCAACTCAAGGAGAAGTCATTATTATGGGGGACTTCAACTACCCTGAAATACATTGGGGGACAGAAACCTGTAGTTCAAGCAAAGGTAATAGGTTTTTGACAACTATGAGAGACAATTACCTTTCACAACTGGTTCAGGACCCAACAAGAAGGGGGGCACTGCAAGACCTAATATTAACCAAAAGGCCAGACCGCATATCAAATATACGAGTTGGGGGTCACTTGGGTAATAGTGATCACAAAATAATACATTTTCATGTAATCTTTAATAAGATGTGTAGTAGAGAGGTTTCAAGGACACTAAACTTCAGGAAGGCAAATTTCCAACGGTTGAGAGATGATCTTAGTGCAATAAACTGGGACGATATCCTGAGACATAAAGCTACACAAAGCAAATGGGAGACATTTATTAGCATCCTGAATAGGACCTGTGCACAATATATACCCTATGGGAATAAACATGCTAGAAATAGGAGGAAACCACTATAGCTAAATAGAGCTGTAAGGGGCGCAATATGTGACAAAAATAAAGCATTTAGAGAACTAAAGCAAGTAGATAGTGATGAGGCATTAAATAAATATAGAAAATTAAATTAATTCTGTAAAAATCAAATCAAGGCAGCAAAGATTGAGGCAGAGAGAATCATTGCCAGAGAAAGTAAAAATAACCCCAAAATATTCTTTAGCTACACAAATAGTAAAAAACTAAAAAATGATAGTGTTGGCCCCCTTAAAAATAGTCTGGGGGAAATGGTGGATGAGGATGAGGAAAAAGCCAATATGCTAAATGATTTTTTTCAACCGTATTTACACAAGAAAATCGCATGACAGAAAACATGATCAGTGATAACAAAAATTCTCCATTAAATGTCACTTGCTTAACCCAGCAGGAAGTACGGCGGCGTCTAAAAATCACTAAAGTTGACAAATCCCCGGGCCCGAATGGGATACACCCGCGAGTACTGCAGGAATTAAGTAACGTCATAGATAGACCATTATTTTTAATCTTTAAAGATTCCATAATAACAGGGTCTGTACCATAGGACTGGCATATAGCAAATGTGGTGCCAATATTCAAAAAAGGGACAAAAACTGAACTTGGAAATTATAGGCCAGTAAGCTTAACCTCTACTGTGGGTAAAATCCTGGAGGGTTTCCTAAGAGATGCTATACTAGAGTATCTGAAGAAGAATAACCTCATGACCCAATATCAACATGGGTTTACGAGGGACCGTTTCTGTCACACTAATCTGATCAGCTTTTATGAGGAGGCAAGTTCCGGACTGGACCGAGGAAATGTAGTGGATGTTGTGTATATGGACTTTTCAAAAGCTTTTGATACGGTTCCACACAAAAGGTTGATACATTAAATGCGAACAATGGGGATAGGGGAAAATATATGTATGTGGGTTAAGAATTGGCTCAGTGATAGGAAACAAAGGATGGTTATTAATGGAAAACACTCAGACTGGGTCTCAGTTAACAGTGGGTTACCACAGGGGTCAGTATTGGGCCCCCTTCTTTTTAACATATTTATTAATGACCTTGTAGGGGGCATACAGAGTAATATTTCAATATTTGCAGATGACACTAAACTCTGCAGGGTAATCAATACAGAGGAGGACAATTTTATATTACAGGAGGATCTATGTAAACTAGAAGCTTGGGCTGATAAATGGCAAATGAACTTTAATGGGGATAATGTAAGGTAATGCACTTGGGCAGAGGAAATAAAATGTATAATTATATGCTTAATTGTAAAACACTGGGCAAAACTGTAACTGAAAAAGACCTGGGTGTATTGGTGGACGACAAGCTCACGTTTAGTGGCCAGTGTCAGGCAGCTGCGGCAAAGGCAAATAAAATAATGGGATGCATTAAAAGAAGCATAGATGCTCATGAGTAGAACATAATTTTACCTCTATATAAGTCACTAGTGCAACCACACTTAGAATACTGTGTTCAGTTCTGGTCTCCGGCGTATAAGAAAGACATAGCTGAACTAGAGAGGGTGCAGAGAAGAGCGACAAAGCTTATTAGAGGACTGGGGGGTCTGCAATACCAAGACAGGTTATTACACTAGGGGTTATTTACTGTGGAAAAACGAACGCTTAGGGGTGATCTTATTACTATGTACAAGTATATGAGGGGACAGTACAAAGACCTGTCTACTGATCTTTTTACTCTGAGGCCAGAGACAGGGACAAGGGGGCATCTTCTACGTCTGGAGGAAAGAAGGTTTAATCATAATCACAGACGGGGATTCTTTACTGTAAGAGCAGTGAGACTATGGAGCTCTCTGCCGCATGATGTTGTAATGAGTGATTCACTAATAAAATTTAAGAAGGGCATGGATTCCTTTCTTGAAAAGTATAATATTACAGGTTATATATACTAGATTCCTTGATAGGGCGTTGATCCAGGGAACTAGTCTGATTGTCGTATGGAGTCGGGAAGGAATTTTTTTCCCCAATGTGGAGCTTAGTGTTTGCCACATGTTTTTTTTTTTGCCTTCCTCTGGATCAACATGTTAGGCTATGGGTTGAACTAGATGGACTTAGTCTTCCTTCAACCTTAAAAACTATGTTACTATGTTACTTTGCCTGTGCTGTCTCAGGGTTACCCGCTAACCCACAGCTCTACCTCCTTAAGCTCCTGGCCGTATCCAGTGCAGCTGACCTCTTTCTGTCTATAGTCCACTTCACCACACAGGGTACAGGCTGCTCTGGCCATATTACTCTGCCACTGGATCCAGTTACAGAATCTTGCTATCTCTGTTCTGCTTCCTTCCAGTCTCACACTCCTCACTATGCGGCCTCATCTGTCACACTCTCTGTATTTGGCGTCACCTCGCTACTCATTCCAGTGCTGACTTCTCTAAGCAGGAAGAAACTCTCTTCTTACTTCCAAACACTCCTCCCATCTGTAGGGCCAGCTGACTGTTAAGTCTTCCTTACCTAGTTGTCCAATCTACTACAGCTCTGATGGGAGATATTACATTAAATTCAGCATTAAACATTGCTCAACCATTATACTTGTTATAATGACACAAACTGTAAAAGTCTTCTGGGACGGTGTCAGACATCTTCACACACTTTTACTGTATAACCACGAGTCACTTAAATGTCAGGGACATCGATCTGTCTAGTTAGGGGCAGAAGTGATTGTGAATCAATGTCACCTCTTCTGGTGCAGATGAAAGTGACAACAGGAGCCCGGGAGAGGAACAGCGAGACACCCCGAAAGAGGGAATGGTGCAGATAGTGGCCTATTATGACTGCACAAGCCCATGTACATTGGTAGCGTACAAACAAGGGGAACAAATACCTGAACCTGGCAGATCCAAATTCAGACTGGTAGAAGCACTACTCTGACCCTGGTCTGTCCCTACATGATGGTGGAGGTTGGCACCCTAAGATAACGCAATGGCGCCCCCTATCAATAGTGGCTCACCCTGAATGCTCCTAACAACTCCTAGTTTATCTATGCTTGTGTAGCAACTTACTTGGGAAAATAGGTTAAACACTAAAAACTACAACTGACCTTGCTTGCTCCTGTACAGACTAGATACCTTGACTACACAGTCCCCAGCGGTACCTGCGGGTGAAGAGATAGACCTAACCACAGACTAGGAGATGGCAACTATGGCCTAAACTGCCTAAAAGGCAGACAAGTTGCTTCACGTTCCTCCTAAAGAACCAGAGGGCAGAGCAGAGTGTGAATTATCTAAAAGAAGAGAAGTGTGCTGAACAAAGGAATAATCCCAAAGCAAGTAAACTAAGAAACAAAATACCAAGCAAAGAATACAGCAAGTACTGTTAACAAATATACTGCCTATTTTCAAATGATAAAAAGAAGAAAAGTGCAAAGTATAGCAAATAAACAGCAAAGCGAAAAACCCTAGCTCCAAATATCAACAGAATGGCAGAATATCCAAATGAATCTATCACCAGCAGGAAACGAAGACTATAAAGCTGCACCCAAAATGTGATAGGCATCCAAATAAAAATACAAATGTGTAAAGCTAAGCAGGCTGCAGCCAGAAAAGCAGAACCCAAACACCCAGTGAAAAGGTGTGTGTCCTGTGGCTCGGCAGAAAGAGAAGCCGACCACAGAACACAAACTGAAGGGATCAAATCCTGGAGCATGACATTGCCACAGACAATTCCTCTCTCTTCCTCCTCCCTGACTTCTGTAGTTTTCCATTCCTGTTGTGTCTTGGTAATTGTGGGTAACATGTGGCGGCCCATTCAGGTTGTACAGGTGGTCTGGCTCTGCCAGGACGGCATCTATACGTGCCGTCACAAGAAGGTTTGCTATATCTCGCAGCACAGTCTCAAGAGGACGGAAACAAACTCCATGTGGACGGCATGAGGGGCCAATATCCTGTAGTGGACAAGGGACAAATACCGCCACACCATGACCAGATCACATATTACCACCACATAGTGACCGAATACTACCATACTGAGCATTAATACAAAAACAGAATACTAATATTACCATTACTAATAGTGCCATTATTCACAGGAGCTCTGTGTATAGTATACAGTGTATAGTGTCAGTGTACAGATAACACACTGACTCACTGGTGATGTCTCTAGTTGAAGTCCTTCATCTCCACTTTTCCTCTTCATCCATCGCAGACCGCCATCACTTCTTCTCGCCAGGACTCGTCTCTGCATAAAATAACACAGTTATCTAGAGCAGCTTACAGAGCACATTCCCCAATATTTCCCCAACTTCTACACTACACCAGATGAAGTAAAAAAGTGATATAGTGCCACCCTGCACAGTAACATGAACCCCCCACAGAAAACAGTATCCTCAAAAATAAAATAAATTACAGCAGTAATAATATCCTTTAATTAGCCCCTACAGTAATAATGTCCCACATCCTACTCCCATTGTCTTCATCCTGCCCCCATTGTCTCCATCCTGCCCCCAATGTCTCCATCCTGCCCCCATGTTTCCATTTGTCTCCATCCTGCCCCCAATGTCTCTCCATCCTGCCCCCAATGTCTCTCCATCCTGCCCCCAATGTCTCTACATTCTGCCCCAATGTCATTCCATTCTGCCCCAATGTCTCTCCATTCTGCCCCTATTTCTTTCCATTCTGCCAATGTCTCTCCATTCTGTCCACGTCTCCATTCTGCCTCCATGTGTCTATTTTGCCCCATGTCTCCATTCTGCCCCCAATGTCTCTCCATTCTGTCCCCAATGTCTCTCCATTCTGCCCCAATGTCTTTCCATTCTGCCCCAATGTCTCTCCATTCAGTCCCCATTTCTTCCCATTCTGCCAATGTCTCTCCATTCTGCCCACGTCTCCATTCTGCCTCCATGTGTCTATTTTGCCCCATGTCTCCATTCTGCCCCCAATGTCTCTCCATTCTGCCTCCAATGTCTCCATTCTGCCCCGTCTCAATTCTGCCCCGTCTCCATTCTGCCCCCAATGTCTCTCCATTCTGCTTCCGATGTCTCCATTCTGCCCCGTCTCCATTCTGCCACCATGTTTCTATTCTGCCTCCATGTTTCTATTATGCACCCAATGTCTCCATTCTGCTCCCCTTTCTCCATTCTGCCCCCCTTGCCTCCATTCTGCCCCAATGTTTCTATTCTGCCCCAATGTCTCCATTCTGCCCCCCTTGTCTCCATTCTGCCCCCCCTATCTCCATTCTGCCCCCCTGTCTCCATTCTGCCCCCCTTGTCTCCATACTACCCCTGGTTTCTATTCTGCCCCCAATGTCTCCATTCTGCCCCCGTCTCCATTCTGCCCCCCATGTTTCTATTCTTCCCTCCATGTCTCCATTCTGTTCCCCATGTCTCCATACTGTCCCCATGTCTCCATTCTGCCCCCCGGTCTCTATTCTGCCCCGTCTCCATTCTGCCCCCCTGTCTCCATTCTTCCCCCATGTTTCTATTCTGCCACCCTTGTCTCCATCCATACTGCCCTTTGGTTTCTATTCTGCCCCCAATGTCTCCATACTGTCCCCATGTCTCCATTCTGCCCCCTATCTCCATTCTGCCCCCCAGTCTCTATTCTGCCCCGTCTCCATTCTGCCCCCTGTCTCCATTCTGCCCCCTATCTCCATTCTGCCCCCCGGACTCTATTCTGCCCCGTCTCCATTCTGCCCCCCTGTCTCCATTCTTCTCCCCTGTCTCCATTCTGCCCCGTCTCCATTCTGCCCCCCATGTCTCCATTCTGCCCTCAATGTGTTTCCATTCTGCCTCCAATATGACTCCATTCTCCCCAATGTGACGCCATTCTGCTCCCCTGTCTCCATTCTGCCCCCCTTGTCTCCATACTACCCCCTGGTTTCTATTCTGCCCCCAATGTCTCCATTCTGCCCCCGTCTCCATTCTGCCCCCCATGTTTCTATTCTTCCCTCCATGTCTCCATTCTGTCCCCCTTGTCTCCATTCTGCACCCATGTTTCTATTCTGCCACCCTTGTCTCCATCCATACTGCCCTCTGGTTTCTATTCTGCCCCCAATGTCTCCATACTGTCCCCATGTCTCCATTCTGCCCCCTATCTCCATTCTGTCCCCCGGTCTCTATTCTGCCCCGTCTCCATTCTGCCCCCCTGTCTCCATTCTTCCCCCATGTTTCTATTCTGCCACCCTTGTCTCCATCCATACTGCCCTCTGGTTTCTATTCTGCCCCCCAATGTCTCCATACTGTCCCCATGTCTCCATTCTGCCCCATATCTCCATTCTGTCCCCCGGTCTCTATTCTGCCCCGTCTCCATTCTGCCCCCCTGTCTCCATTCTTCCCCAATGTTTCTATTCTGCCACCCTTGTCTCCATCCATACTGCCCTCTGGTTTCTAT
This sequence comes from Phyllobates terribilis, assembly GCF_046119375.1. Taxonomy (NCBI): domain Eukaryota; kingdom Metazoa; phylum Chordata; class Amphibia; order Anura; family Dendrobatidae; genus Phyllobates; species Phyllobates terribilis. The sequence continues at coordinate 10,844,768 of NW_027362795.1, read as the reverse complement.
TCTGCCCCCAATGTCTCCATACTGTCCCCATGTCTCCATTCTGCCCCCTATCTCCATTCTGCCCCCCGGTCTCTATTCTGCCCCGTCTCCATTCTTCCCCCTATCTCCATTCTGCCCCCTGTCTCCATTCTGCCCCCCGGTCTCTATTCTGCCCGGTCTCCATTCTGCACCCCTGTCTCTATTCTTCTCCCCTGTCTCCATTCTGCCCCGTCTCTATTCTGCCCCCCATGTCTCCATTCTGCCCTCAATGTGTTTCCATTCTGCCTCCAATATGACTCCATTCTCCCCCAATGTGACTCCATTCTGCCCCCAATGTCTCCCATTCTGCCTCCATGTTTCCCATTCGACCCCCCCATGCCTCCATTCTGCCCTCAGTGTCCCTCACCCTGCCCCCACCCTGTGCGGTTTTGGTGATTTTTTTCCTCTATAGACTTCTATGTGGAGCATAAAAAAAGTCTGTAAGAAACTGCAGATACATTTTTAAGTGCAGAATCAAAGCTTTTCTGTACTGTAAAAAACAATTAAAAACGCAGTTTCACATCTGCACCAAAATGCATCAAATAAGGGGGAAAAAGCCTAAAATAGTGCACCAAAGATGCAATAACCAGAGGAGATTGTTATTGTGTAGATTGGTGCACAGTATTTATGCTACGTGTGAACACGGCCTTACAGACACAAAAAAGCCAGATGTCATATAGTGAAACTACACAGAGATGAGAAAGTTCTGAAGGGTCCGACTGTGAATGAGGGAACAAAAAATAATCCACAGGTCCCAACTAGAGAAGAGCAGGACGCACAGATGATATTGCAGCAGCCCGGGCTAATCTAAAGCCGCGACAGGGCCTCCCGTCCAGCCACCAATTACCACTGACCTGGATGCTGGACCTGAGTCCCATGAGTCGATCCTCTCATGTCTAGTCCCAGCCGTCCTGGATACAGCAGACAGTCCCGGATTTAGGTCTATCCCTGCAGTCCCGAGTTTCTGCTGAATGTCCCTCACTGCCACCGCCCCTCTGATAACTCTTCCTGCCGGGGGAGAAAGACATGGTAAAAGGGCGTGGCTTGGTGTGTGGATAGGGGCGTGGTCAGACTACGCGTGCCGCATGGTTTCGCCCTCTTTCTAGTCCTCATAGGTTGGCGGTATGCTTGTGTAGCACCCTGAGGATTCGGCTGCTACAGGAGTATTGCACCTCAACCCAGAGGTGTGATATTCCACTCCCGGGTAAGGAAGGAGTGTGGAACTGAGCTCAGATAGACTGCATGCACTACATACATCCCATTCCAGAGGAGCAGGCCGACGGCACTCCCACTTAGAAATGTGCAGGTGCGACCGAGCCTGTTCCTGGCTGGAGTGGGAGGGGGGAGGAACATCCCATGTAGTGTAGGGGCAGATAGGGGGAGCAGTCTGGGTAGTGTTAGGAGCTCATTGGGTGCTGGTCACCTGAGCTCACACATAGAGGGTGTATATAAGGTGGGCACCATCTAGAATCAGGGTCAGACGCAGAGAGGAAGTCAGATGCAGAGGACGAACCTGCAGCAAGAGAAAGAAACAACAGCCCTGGAGAGAGAGGAGTAGTGAGAAAGACCCAGAGGGGGACAAAGAAGGGACCCAAGAACCCAAATCAGATCACCGGGTGAGGAGTCAGCACAAGGGTACCGGAACCCAAACTGGTGGGGGCAGAAAACACATCCCTAGCCAGAGACCGGAGGCTGTGGGCAGCATCTGCCACGGCCACCCACTACATCCACCCTGAAGGCTTACCACATGAAGGGTCAGGGAACCTGAGGCCAAAGGTTGCCCCACAGAAGGCCCGAGGGAGCTGGACCTAGGCGGATCACTGGTGGGGAAGGCAGAAGAAAGGACAGAGGGAGAGCTCAGGGCCACGCTCCGGACTTGTTTGGGGGTTGGCTGGATCCAGGACCTGGTGGACGCAGCACGGCTCGGGAGGTCACTTGGAGCTAGAGTGACCAGGAACATCTGCAGTAAGTAAAGACCCTTAACTGCACAACCCGAGTCTGTCATCATTACCGGCTGCACCGCACCACCACAACCCCCATCCTCTGCGCCTGTCCCCTCTGAGGCTATACCCCACCCGTTGGGGGTTATCCCACCAGGCTGCGCACCCACCATCAGCCTCAGCGGACCCTGCAGCAGCGGCGGCCACAGTAACCGCATCACAACGGGTGGCGTAGTCGACACAACGAACTTTAATAACATCAGTAAAGACTGCCACATAACACTGAGCTTGACGCCCTGGGCACGGGACCGGGTCACAGCCGCTCGGAGACTACAACCCCCCATCTGATCCGGTGCCGGGTATTCCCCTCAAAAAGGAATATGTCCCAGGGGGCGCGTCAACTTTGGCGTAGTCGGCAGGATTACGTGCCCGCAACACCCGGGTACTGCGTGCCTGAAGAAAAGTGCAAGTATACCTCAGAAAGAAGTCTCCCGCCGGTTCCGGAGGGTCCACGCCATCGGACTCCATCACTAGTCGTTTCCCGCCGGTTGTCCGCCATTTCCAACTTGTTCCCGCCATCTGCAGAGTTTCCCGCCACTGGGCGACGCTTCCCGCCAAAACCGCAGATTTCCCGCCTTGGAAGAGCAGCGGACGCCATTATGGGCGTGCCAAAGGAGGGCAAGAGGCCACCTCCCATCGTGGGCCGGGACAGAAAATGGCGCCAAAAGTGGAAACCGCCCCCACCAACAGAGACTGTGATGCTGGAGGTGTCTGTCAGCGTGAAAGAACTCCCCCTGGAGCTGACAGTTACCGAGTTGCCCCGGGACCGCCCTCGAAGTGGGAGGAGACGAAAGAAAGGAGAGAAGATGGGTGTCGCCTGGAGCAGTGTAGAACGAGCGCACCCGGAGGCAAGAGGTCTAATGAGGAGTAGCGGAGAAGCTCACCCGGAGTCGAGGAGAGAAAGAGTAGACCCGGGAATGGAGCGGCAGCAGAGCAGCACCGGCCCGCTGGCCAGGAGCCTGCTGGAGGAAGAAGGAGGAGAGCAGAGCAGCACCGGCCCGATGGCCAGGAGCCTGCCGGAAACAGAGCAGAGCAGCACCGACCCGATGGTCAGGAGCCTGCTGGAGTCAACAACCCCGCTAGGCTTAGCGGAGATCCTGGCGCAGCTTCCCCGAGATCGGGAGTGCGCGCGGAGTGCCCTGGAGGGCCTCGCGGGAAGGATGGCCCGAGTGCAGAGGGAGATCCTGGCGGAGTGGGGCCGGGAGATGGCCCAGCAAGCTGGAACCCGTCCACTTAACCCGCTCCCTTGGAAGAAGACATCGACTGCCTCTGCGGATGACGCGGGAGGACCCAAGGCCGGAGACGGCGCAGAAGAGGGAGCGAGACGCATGGCAGCAGGTAAGGGGGATGCCTATACCCCATACCGGAAGACCGCTTACCTGCCCCAGCTCCCCGTCGCAGAGCCCGAAGGTCCCCCGGCCGTGCCCGAGACCGCCATGACACCGCCACCGACTAGGCCCCGACCGGAAGCCGCCGTCGCGACCCCGATGACGTCACGCATCGTGACCCGGAGCGTGGCGCCGGAAGAGGAGCCTCCGGCCTGGTCACAGGGCCTAGCATTTCCGGGCGCCGCATCCAAAGCAGAGCCATCTACCTCCGCGGAGCCTCCGGCCTGGTCGCAAGGCCAGGTAACCCAGGGCGCCGCCGTCCTAACGGTGCCCTTCACCTTCCAGGTGCCCCAGGCCTGGCCGCAAGGCCTGGGCAACCCGGGCGCCACCACCACCGCGCCCGCGCCCGTAATACCTAGGGTGCCACATCTGGGAGAGGACCCCTTCAGCCAGCTAACGTGGCCGGACGGTCGGCCTTTCATCTGGCCCGAAAGATTCTTGGAGCTGGAGCGGCAGAAGCAACTAGGTCCCCTGTGTGAGCCCCTGATCCCGGCTCCAAAGCCCGTGACTCGGGTCTCGCCTCCCCTAGAAGAGGCTCAATTTGCGTGGGACCCCAAGGGAGAAGATCTGATGGGGTTCACCGGAGAGACTCGGGCAGCTGCAGCAGCGCGCACAGAGTGTTGCCGTCAACAGCTGGCAGAGTTCAAGAGAGAGCGGGAGGAGAGGCAGGCCAAAGAGCAATGGGCCCAGACCCGCAGCGCGGAGCAAAAGAGTCGGACCAGAAGGGACCCCCGTGCAGCAGATCGTCCCCGTACCATCGGGACGGTAATAAAGTTTAATGCGCAGCATGGGTGGGGCTTCATAAGGGACCGGAACACCATGGGTGACGTCTTCGTTAAACGACGGGACGTCGAGTCCCACCTGCCAGAGGGTCACAAAGGCCGTGACCTCTACGTCGGAGATGAGGTAACGTTCACCCGGCACAAGTGTGCCAAGGGACCTTACGCCCTCCACGTGCATCGCTTGACGGAGGAGGAGTTGCGGTGCGAGGAGGAGGAGCAAGAGGACCCGGACGGGTCTGAAGAAACCACCAGCCGTAAGATAAGAGCAGGAGGCAGACGCCGTTGAGTGCGGCAGAGCAGGAGACTGTATATAGTTGCCCGTCGGGGCACAGTGAATCGGAACTGAAACTGAAACTGGAACTGTTGTTGCTGCTAAAATAGTCCCCGTTGGGACCAGCGAACTGTTACCTGTAACCCTTTCCATACCAGGCTGAGGACTGTGAGCAGCCATCCCTTTCCCTTTACCTGGCCGGGGACTGAGAACGGCCAAAAATTTCCCCTGTACATAGTTGCGCTTCCTAAAGCGCCCCCTACCGGTTTTATATGAGAAACTGTTTTTCAAAAGACTGTCGCACTTTACCTGGTCACGAGTTGCACGGTGACCAGAGGAGGAAGAAAGAAAAAGACGACGAGAAAGTTTTATATATATATGTTTTATGTGTTTTACATGTTTATAAAAATTTGTATGTTTTGGTGTTTTATGTCTTGCAGCCCGAGGACGTGCTGTGATTTACCAGGGGGGAATGTAGCACCCTGAGGATTCGGCTGCTACAGGAGTATTGCACCTCAACCCAGAGGTGTGATATTCCACTCCCGGGTAAGGAAGGAGTGTGGAACTGAGCTCAGATAGACTGCATGCACTACATACATCCCATTCCAGAGGAGCAGGCCGACGGCACTCCCACTTAGAAATGTGCAGGTGCGACCGAGCCTGTTCCTGGCTGGAGTGGGAGGGGGGAGGAACATCCCATGTAGTGTAGGGGCAGATAGGGGGAGCAGTCTGGGTAGTGTTAGGAGCTCATTGGGTGCTGGTCACCTGAGCTCACACATAGAGGGTGTATATAAGGTGGGCACCATCTAGAATCAGGGTCAGACGCAGAGAGGAAGTCAGATGCAGAGGACGAACCTGCAGCAAGAGAAAGAAACAACAGCCCTGGAGAGAGAGGAGTAGTGAGAAAGACCCAGAGGGGGACAAAGAAGGGACCCAAGAACCCAAATCAGATCACCGGGTGAGGAGTCAGCACAAGGGTACCGGAACCCAAACTGGTGGGGGCAGAAAACACATCCCTAGCCAGAGACCGGAGGCTGTGGGCAGCATCTGCCACGGCCACCCACTACATCCACCCTGAAGGCTTACCACATGAAGGGTCAGGGAACCTGAGGCCAAAGGTTGCCCCACAGAAGGCCCGAGGGAGCTGGACCTAGGCGGATCACTGGTGGGGAAGGCAGAAGAAAGGACAGAGGGAGAGCTCAGGGCCACGCTCCGGACTTGTTTGGGGGTTGGCTGGATCCAGGACCTGGTGGACGCAGCACGGCTCGGGAGGTCACTTGGAGCTAGAGTGACCAGGAACATCTGCAGTAAGTAAAGACCCTTAACTGCACAACCCGAGTCTGTCATCATTACCGGCTGCACCGCACCACCACAACCCCCATCCTCTGCGCCTGTCCCCTCTGAGGCTATACCCCACCCGTTGGGGGTTATCCCACCAGGCTGCGCACCCACCATCAGCCTCAGCGGACCCTGCAGCAGCGGCGGCCACAGTAACCGCATCACAACGGGTGGCGTAGTCGACACAACGAACTTTAATAACATCAGTAAAGACTGCCACATAACACTGAGCTTGACGCCCTGGGCACGGGACCGGGTCACAGCCGCTCGGAGACTACAACCCCCCATCTGATCCGGTGCCGGGTATTCCCCTCAAAAAGGAATATGTCCCAGGGGGCGCGTCACTTGTACTGAGGAGATCTGGGATATCAGTGATTAGGTCCCATATTGTGCACTGTAAGGTCTGGAAAAGCTCCTTCTATCCGTCTCTGTAGCACCAGAGGAAGAACAGAGGGGAAAAGACAGGATTTTCTACATGTCGCGTTATGTAGATGTTCTGCAGATTTATCACAACCGTCCACAAGAAGAAACTGCCATCACAGAGCCGCCTTTAGTTGTTGGAAAAGTTTAAACTTAGTTTTGAATAGTTGCTATAGGCAACAAGGACTTTCTATTTATGCTGGGTCACATGATGCTGGTGCTGGGTGATGTCATGTGACGGAATGTTGTGGCTGATGATGTCACAGAGGGCGTTGTGATGTCACCCTTGGGGTATATAAGGGGACTCCATCCACCTGGAGCTCATATCTCATTGGCCATATCTTGGTGCTGAGATACCCCTTGGAGACAATGAGGATCGCCATATTGTTTCTGTGCTGTACCCTGTTCTACCCTGTGAATTACCATAGGCTGCCGGTGAGTACCTGTCTATTATTACATATGGAGGACGTTTAGAATCAGCTGCGGCAGGGGAAGGGGATGGGGAGGGGGGTCCTGTAAGAATTTACCTGCGGGAATAAGAGGTTATGGCAGGGAAAGGAGCTTAGGAGGTGACAGTCAGAGGGGATATAAGTGTGGGGTGACCCCTCTGACTCCCACATTCCTGCCTTGTCCTTGTAGTGATTAATGACTTTGGTGTTGTCCCTTATATATCACTTTGCAGTCACCAGTGATCGCTCCGCACTGTGATCCTAAACTACAGTCTCATTTACCTTTTTGCAAACGCCCAGAAGGGGAGGAGTGACATCACACCCATGTGAGCAGATCCCGCCCACTTTTACTGCAGTCGTAATGCGAGCTAGCTGTATTCTGTTTTCATGGAAATGTCAGCAGCTGCTCCCCCTAGTGTTTACAAGATGAAAACATCAAAACAGTTCAAATATTTTTTTCAGATTTTATACCATTAAAACCTTTTTAAATATATATGTGTATTTATATATAAATATAAATACTTTACAATTTTACAATTGTAAAAAAATTGCTGACACTTTCCCTTTAAAAGATCTAAAGACGTTCTGCTTCATGTGCCATTGTGACCAATCACAGCACAGATTATATTTTTTAAACTTTTCTTGAAAAACTGAAGCTGCTCCGTGATTGGAAATCATGTGGAAGGGTTCTCTTTTAGACATTTAGTTAGGTCCAAAGTATCAGTGACATGATGGATAGAACTGTGCAATGATGTCACAGAGGGCTTTGTGATGTCACCCCTGGGTATATTAGAAGCCTCGGCCCATCTGCAGCTTGTATCTCATTGACCATACCTTGGTGCTGAGAGACCTCTGGAGATGATGAGTATCATCCTATCATTTCTGTGCTTTACGTTACTCTACCCCCCACATTACAGTACACTGAGGGCGAGTATGTTCTCATCAATATGGAGGTCACAAGGATCAGCTAATGAGAATATCGCCTCTTGCAGGACTTCTCATACTGGACACGTGACCGTCCGTCATATGAAAGTCCAACTGTAAATAATATTCCATGGACCCTGGAGGTGAATCCCAAACTTCTTCCTGATCTTCTCAATGGGATATTTCTGAAAGTTGCTTGATAATGTATCCATCACTGTATAATAACAAGGGCTCTCTGTTTGACTGGATTGGGTATAAATATACAGGACTTTATTATGTTTTTTTTCTTTATTATAGGATGACCCACTACCCGTGGATCTCAGGAGAAGCACCTATCAAGCTTCCATCAATCTTCCTCTTTGGCTCTTCCGTGACACAGTTTTTGTTGCGGTGATGACACTACTGACAATACTAGAGTATTTGGCCTTAAGTCTTGTCCTGAGCAAGTGGGCAATGTCTGAACCTGGTGAAACAATCAGAAAACTCCTGAGAACAAAACCATTCTGAAGGAACAAAGTGCTTGTAAGGAGCCGATTTGCATCCCTCAGATTCAGGAGCAAGACTCCAGGAGAACACCTGTCCTGCCCAATGGCAAATGTTCTACTCCATCCATGGCTCCTGCACCGCAGGATGCGAAAAAGGTTCCTAGTTGCAACTATAAAGTGGCGTTCAGTGATATTGTCTGGGTCAGAACGATCCCTCACAACAATATAGGAAGAAGAGCTCGAAGTTCCACGGAGCATAAAGAGAAGTTACTCATTTTTCAGAGAAGCCAACAACCCAGAATTCCAGAGCCAAGAGCACCAGAACCTAGAACACCAGAACCTACCATGTCAGAACCTAGTATGTCAGAACCTAGAATGCCAGAGCCTGAAATGCCTACAACACCTCCACCCAAAATCAAGAGGAGAAGATGTTTCCTTAGATGTCTTAGAGGCGAGGAAGATTGAGAAGGCAACTGCTTGAACTTTCCCATTGCTCGTGTTTTCAGCACAGGTTAGTCCTATACATGCTGTCTGATGGGCACCATCTTACTACATACAATGCAGCATTGCACCTGAAATCGAATGGATATTTTGTCACACACTTGCACTTTAGCACCTTATCATATGGCGCATATATCTATGAACGCTTTGCTAAGTATCACTGTCTAGTATGTGCTTCTGATGAACCTATTTTAGGAAAAAGTGTCGAGGTTTGGCATACTATGTACTTGAGTTTGGCGTACTATGTGCTTGTTGGTAAATTCTATTGCCATCTATAATCTACTAGATATTATAATGTCTCTGGTGGGATGCCCCATGCCGAATTGTTGATAACTGACTATGAGCATCGTCCTCTATTTCTTATCTACTATGGTTACAGGTTGATGTGAAGAGAGCTGTGCCATTGGTAGCGATTTTTCTACTGATTTGTCAGTTATATTTATGTTAGTTTAGCAAATTTCTGCTTGTAGGGTCTAATGTTTTAGCATAGTGTATGTTCTGTGAGCTAAATTGTCATGCGTATGCACTAGATAGATTATAAATTGTGATGCTTATGTACTAGATAGATTATTAGTTTAATCGGTGATTTTTTAAATATTTTTTAACATCAGGAGACTCAAGAATCGCATCTTACAGAAGACAAGAAGCCTAAATGGCGAAGGGTGATGACCTGTTGATGGCCCACAGCTGGAGGGTCATTACCTCTTGATGGCACAAAACTGGACAGAAGATAAAAACATTTGATGTCACACAGCCGGAGGGTGATGACCTATTGATGGCCATAGCCAAAGGGTTATTACCTGTTGATGGCACACAGCCGGACAGAGGATCATTACCTGTTGATGGCACACAGCCGGATGGTCATTACCTGTTCATGGCGGACTGCCGGATGGTCATTACCTGTTGATGGCACACAGCCGGAGGGTGATGACCTATTGATGGCCATAGCCAAAGGGTTATTACCTGTTGATGGCACACAGCCGGACAGAGGATCATTACCTGTTGATGGCACACAGCCGGATGGTCATTACCTGTTCATGTCGCACTGCCGGATGGTCATTACCTGTTGATGGCACACAGCCGGAGGGTGATGACCTATTGATGGCCATAGCCAGAGGGTGATTACCTGTTGATGGCGCACTGCCGGATAGTCATTACCTGTTGATGGCACACAGCTGGAGGGTGATGACCAGTTGATGTTGCACTGCCGGATGGTCATTACCTGTTGATGGCACACAGCCGGACAGAGAATCATTACCTGTTGATGGCACACAGCCGGTCAGAGGATAAGATCTTTTGATTGCATACACCGGGTCCCTCCCTGATAACAAGGAACCCTGGGGAATACTGGTCATCTTGATCCCCCACTGACTATATACTTGCTCCACCTCAGCCTACACCATCATGGAGGACACTTCCACCTGTGTCCACTGTAAGGTTGGACTTTCTTTTATAATTACAGAAGATTAATAAACATCATAAAGCTGTAAAACTATTGAGTAATTTATTATAAATTATTATAAAGAAATATAAAGTATAATAGATAGCTATAGAGGGCACAGAAGACGACTAACTATAGAAAGCATGGTATCGCCTGATATATACTGTATATTCTAGATGGCGCTATTACACTAAATACATCACAACCTCCAGGGTGATATTACCGTACAATGCGAGATCACTAATAATGGCCACAGATTATGAGAAAATGACCAGCTCCATAGTCCTGGAGTTATTATAAATGTCTCTAGTGTGAGGCAGGGACTGGACGAGTGTTGGAGGGAGGTATATTCCCCCAGGACGTCCTTTATGTATCCATGCTGCAGAATCTGCCGTATACTTCTGTTCTAGCAGTCAGACATTTCACTCTGCAGATCACAGGCTCAACATTGTGTAAAACTACCACCGTATATAAGAGCACTCAGAATAAAAACTAGCGGCATGCTGTGCACTGCCCACGTCATGTGTACGGGATACAGGACCTGCAGGACCTGGTACGGCCATTATAGTTGATAGATTAATGATACCTGTGCAGATGAAGGGAAAAAAATATGTGCAACAACAGGAGGAGAAAGTCTCAAAATGTAATTTGAAGAGTATAATAGAGAAATGGGAAACTTCTGGAGATGCAGATAAGTGGTACCAGGGCGAAACGTAAGTGTAGTCAGACAAGGGAAAAGTGCAAATGATCCAGTGTAAAGGTTTGTTTAGTAGAAAAAATATTAAAACTTAGCTTTTATTAGCCATATAAAACACTGCTCCACAAAGAATACTATCATAGCTTACAGACCTACGCGTTTCAACAAATCATGTCTTAATTATGGCCCTACTACTAGAGTGACAAAAAGGCATATTTATTTATATATATATATATATATATATATATATATATATATATATATATCCACGTGCCTGTATGACCTCCCTACAACGCCTGGGCATGCTCCTGATGAGGTTGCGGATGGTCTCCTGTGCGATCTCCTCCCAGACCTGGACTAAAGCATCCGCCAACTCCTGGACAGTCTGTGGTGCAACGTGACGTTGGCGGATGGAGCGAGACATGATGTCCCAGATGTGCTCAATCGGATTCAGGTCTGGGGAACGGGCGGGCCAGTCCATAGCTTCAATGCCTTCATCTTACAGGAACTGCTGACACACTCCAACCACATGAGGTCTGGCATTGTCCTGCATTAGGAGGAACCCAGGGCCAACCGCACCAGCATATGTTCTCACAAGGGGTCTGAGGATCTCATCTCGGTACCTAATGGAAGTCAGGCTACCTCTGGCGAGCACATGGAGGGCTGTGCAGCCCTCCAAAGAAATGCCACTCCACACCATTACTCACCCACTGCCAAACCGGTCATGCTGAAGGATGTCGCTCTCCACGGCATCTCTAGACTCTGTCACGTCTGTCACATGTGCTCAGTGTGAACCTGCTTTCATCTGTGAAGAGCACAGGGCGCGAGTGGCGACTTTGCCAATCCTTGTGTTCTGTGGCAAATGCCAAGCGTCCTGCATGGTGTTGGGCTGTGAGCACAACCCCTATCTGTGGATGTCGGGCCCTCATACCACCCTCATGGAGTCGGTATCTAACCGTTTGTGCAGACACATGCACATTTGTGGCCTGGTGGAGGTCATTTTGCAGGGCTCTGGCAGTGCTCCTCCTGTTCCTCCTTGCACAAAGGCGGAGGTAGCGGTCCTGCTGCTGGGTTGTTGCCCTCCTACGTCCCCCTCCACATCTCCTGGTGTACTGGCCTGTCTCCTGGTAGCGCCTGCAGCCTCTGGACACAGCCAACCTTCTTGCCACAGCTCGCATTGATGTGCCATCCTGGATGAGCTGCACTATCTGAGCAACTTCTGTGGGTTGTAGAGTCTGTCTCATGCTACCACGAGTGTGAAAGCACAACCAACATTCAAAAGTGACCAAAACATCAGCCAGAAAGCATTGGTACTGAGATGTGGTCTGTGGTCCCCACCTGCAGAAGCACTCTTTTATTGAGGGTGTCTTGATAATTGCCAATAATTTCCATCTATCGTCTATTCCATTTGCACATCAGCATGTGAAATTGATTGTCAATCAGTGTTGCTTCCTAAGTGGACAGTTTGATTTCACAGAAGTTTGATTTACTTGTTATATTCTGTTGTTTTAAGTGTTCCCTTTATTTTTGGAGCAGTGTATATAGATACATACAGTGAGTACGGAAAGTATTCAGACTCCTTTAAATTTTTCACTCTGTTTCATTGCAACCATTTGATAAATTCTAAAAAGTTCATTTTTTTTTCTCATTAAAGTACACTCTGCACCCCATCTTGACTGAAAAAAACAGCAATGTAGAATTTTTTTGCAAATTTATTAAAAAAGAAAGACTGAAATATCACATGGTCATAAGTATTCAGATCCTTTGCCCAGACACTCATATTTAAGTCACATGCTGTCCATTTCCTTGTGATCCTCCTTGAGATGGTTCTACTCCTTCAATGGAGTCCAAATGTGTTTAATTAAACTGATAGGACTTGATTTGGAAAGGCACACACCTGTCTATATAAGACCCCACAGCTCACAGTGCATGTCAGACCAAATGAGAATCATGAGCTCAAAGGAACTGCCCAAGGAGCTCAGAGACCGAATTGTGGCAAGGCACAGATCTAGCCAAGGTTATAAAAGAATTTCTGCATTACTCAAGGTTCATAAGAGCACAGTGGCCTCCATAATCCTTAAATGGAAGAAGTTTGGGACCACCAGAAGTCTTCCTAGACCTGGCCGTCCAGCCAAACTGAGCAATCGTGGGAGAAGAGCCTTGGTGAGAGAGGTAAAGAAGAACCCCAAGATCACTGTGGCTGAGCTCCAGAGATGCAGTAGGGAGATGGGAGAAAGTTCCACAAAGTCAACTATCACTGCAGCCCTCCACCAGTTGGGCCTTTATGGCAGAGTGGCCAGACCGAAGCCTCTCCTCAGTGCAAGACATATGAAAGCCCGTACAGAGTTTGCTCAAAAACACTTGAAGGACTCCCAGACTATGAGAAATTAGATTCTCTGGTCTGATGAGACAAAGATAGAACTTTTTGGTGATAATTCTAAGTTGTATGTGTGGAGAAAACCAGGCACTGCTCATCACCTGCCTAATACAATCCCAACAGTGAAACATGGTGGAGGCAGTTGTTAGAACCCTCCTGTTAGTTTTTTCTATTTTGTGGTCACGTGACCTTCTGCCTATTTATTCCAGCTCCGCCCTTCAGGCTTTGCTGGACTTCAGTGTTACTTTGACTCTTAATCTAGCCAGGTGCTTTGTACCTACTGTATCTCTCTAGTTTGTTTGGTCCTTGGACCACTAAGTACTTTTGTCTGTTTGTCTTTTTCTGCTACTACTTCTGCCAGGAGGTGTCCAATTTTGTCCCAGTCCTTAGTTCTTTTAGGGACCCGTCCCTTTAATCTATAGGTCTGCGTTCAGACTAGCCGCGGACGAAGGCGGGTCTGTTCACAAGGAACAGGTTGCCCGCTGCATCGTAGGGAATCAGCTTAGTCCTATTGTATGGACAGATTTCCTCTCTTTCCTTAGTTCTTGTAGCAGATCATAACAGCAGTATCATGCTATGGGTGTGTTTTTCAGCTGCAGGGACAGGACGACTGGTTGCAATTGAAGAAAACATGAATGCGGCCAAGTACAGAGATATCCTGGATGAAAACCTCTTCCAGAGTGCTCTGCACCTCAGACTTGGCCAAAGGTTCACCTTCCAACAAGACAATGACTCTAAGCACACAGCTAAAATAACAAAGGAGTGGCTTCAGAACAACTATGTGACCATTCTTGACTGGCGCAGCCAGAGCCCTGACCTAAACCCAATTGAGCATCTTTGGAGAGACCTGAAAATGGCTGTCCACCAACGTTTACCATTCATCCTGACAGAACTGGAGAGGATCTGCAAGGAAGAATGGCAGAGGATCCCAAAATGCTGGTGTGAAAAACTTGTTGCATCATTTCCAAGAAGACTCATGGCTGTACTAGCCCAAAAGGGTGCTTCTACTCAATACTGAGCAAAGGGTCTGAATACTTATGCCCGTGTGATATTTCAGTTTTTCTTTTTTATTAAATTTGCAAAAATTTCTACATTTCTGTTTTTTTTCAGTCAAGATGGTGTGCAGAGTGGACTTTAATGAGAAAAAAATGAACTTTTTAGAATTTACCAAATGGCTGCAATGAAACAAAGAGTGAAAAATTTAAAGGGGTCTGAATACTTTCTGTACCCAGTGTACATGCATGGAAATAAATGCAGAATTATATTTCTTAATACTGCAGTATCAGATCCTGTCTTGAATTTAACCCCTGTGGTATCCAATGTGAAAATCCACAGGGACTCCCGGTTCAGAAGTTTGCACTTATGATCCCCCCCTCGTGTGGATCTATATACCTTCTCTATCTCCATATATTTAAAGAATGAGGTGTCACCTTTATGAACTCTCGCAAAATGCCTCGATACTGCTGATGTATTTATGGCTTCCAAATGAATCGCACCAGAAAGATGTCTTCTGATACGGACTTTCAGCGCACCTGTGGTACAACCCACATAGTGGACCTTACACAAGGTGCATTCTATAAGGTATATAACCCCTGATGAATTACAGTTGAGGAAATCATGAATTTTATATTCTCTATCATTACTTAAGGACATAAAACGATCTGTTTTAACCGCATGTAGACACGCTTTGCACCGATTGGCTCCACATCTGAAGAAACCTTTTGTGCTGAGCCAATTTGGTTGTACAGTATTAGTCTCACTGGTGTATAAGCTAGGAGAAAGGATGGTTCCCAGAGCGGGCGCTTTCCTGGCTACAAAGCGGATGGCATTAGAAAGTAGGTTTTTTAGTTTCTTGTTCTGATATATAATAGGGTTATACTTTTTAATTCTAGATGTAATTTTATTATACTGAGGACTATAGGTGGTAGAAAACGTTACCCTAGTATCCAATGTGTTAATGTTGTTTTTCTGTTTATTTCGGAGTATATCTTTCCGATTTATATTGGAGACAATTCTACTCGCTTTTCTTAAAGACCACTCGGGATAGCACCTATTGGATAGTCTGTTACAAATTTTTTCTGATTCCTTCTGAAAAGTGATGTTATCTGAACAATTTCGTATTGTTCGTATTAGCTCACCGTAAGGGATATTTCTCTTAATATGTGTGTAACGGGTCTGGGAGGCGGAACCTCTGAGCTACTATACAAGGGGGCGGTCCTTGTAAGGGAGCGGGTGGCGACCAGGGAAGACGGGCTGGAAATCTCTGCAGGTGAACGGGACAGTCTCTGAGTGAACGGGACAGTCTCTGAGTGAACGGGCTGGAGGTCACGGCAAGTGACCGGGGCAGTCTCTAGGTATAGGGTTGGTACGACCTGTGGCGGCTGAAGATAGACGTGAGCTCCCAGGTGAGCAGGCGAGAGTCTCTGGATGAACGGGTGGTCACAGCATGTGACGGCGGAGCCTCCAGGAAGACCAGCGGACAGGCGACAGATGAGCGCTCCCAGGTGAGCGGGCAGAAGTCTCTGGACAGGCGGGTGGTCACAGCACGTGACGGCAGAGCCTCCGGGTAGGCAAGCAGACTGGTAGCAGATGAGCGCTCCCAGGTGAGCGGGCAGGAGTCACTGGACAGGCAGGTGGTCACAGCACGTGACGGCGGAGCCTCCAGGTAGGCTAGCAGGCAGGTAGCAGATGTGCGCTCCCAGGTGAGCGGGCAAGCTGGTCCATAGACAGACTGACAGGAGTTGGAAGGCAGACCGTCGGACCACAGGCAAGCAGGCAGGTAGCTGATGTGCGCTCCCAGGTGAGCGGGCAGGCTGGTCCTTAGACAGACTGACAGGATTAGTAAGGCAGACCGTCGGACCTCAGACTAGCAGGCAGGTAGCAAGTAATCAGGCAGGAATCTGGCAGGTAACTGGCAGGTAACTGGCAACGGGACCTGAGGGCTGAAGCACAGGTGAGACACAGGTGCAAACAACATTGCTCGGGCACCTCCATTTTGGAGGAGGTGCCTTATATATGGTAAAGTCCTCCGGCCATTGGCCGGGGACTCCTTAGGACGGCGCGCGCGGCCCCTTTAAGAGGGAGGGAGAGCGCGCGCGCCCTAAGCACAGTGGCCGGGAAGGAGCGCGCACTGCCAGCAGAGCGGGAGAGGGACGCCGGGCACGGAGCAGAGCGGTGAGGGGAACAGCAGGGACGCCGGCACTACAATGTGGCGGATGACAACATTTAGCTGATAGAATAGAATTTGAGGCTGTCGATTTTCTGTGGGGATTAATTTTGACCAATTCTTTCTCCTTGGTAGCCTCAAGTTCGAGATCCAAAAAAGTAATTTTGGATGAATGGTAGAACTAAGTGAATTTAAGATTAAAATTATTGCAGTTGATGTACTGTACAAATTGTACCACCTCCTCCTGTGTGCCCCCCACACCAGGAGGAGGTCATCAATAAATCTACCGTACCACACAATGTGTCCACTATATGTGTTATCATTATGGTAAATGAAAAGCTCCTCCACCTACACATCACTATGTTCGCTAGCGAAGGAGAAAATTTACTGCCCATGCTGACTCCTCTTTTCGGTAAAAAAAAAACTTTTATCAAAGCTAAAATAATTACGCTCTAAGAGGAACTGTACTGCTATGACCAGAAATTATTTTATTTCTATAGTGTACGAACTGTATGTGTCAAGGTGGTAGGTTAAACATGCTAAAGCAATATGGTGTGGAATTGAGGGGGTATAATGCCACCACATCACAAGACAATCATCCAAAGTTTTTTGGCCATTCAAATTTATCAAAAATGGTCACTATGAATTTTGAATCCCTAATGTAACTCGGAGTTTCCTGAACCAGAGGCTGTAGGTAAAAATCCATCCAGGCACTTAATTTTTCACCATGGGAACCAATCCCCACCACTATGGGTCTTAACCCCTTTACAGCCCAGGGCGTACTAATACGTACAGTACAGACCAAAAGTTTGGACACACCTTCTCATTTAAAGATTTTTCTGTATTTTCATGACTATGAAAATTGTACATTCACACTGAAGGCATCAAAACTATGAATTAACACATGTGGAATTATATACTTAACAAAAAAGTGTGAAACAACTGAAAATATGTCTTATATTCTAGGTTCTTCAAAGTAGCCACCTTTTGCTTTGATGACTGCTTTGCACACTCTTGGCATTCTCTTGATGAGCTTCGCTGTAATCGCACCGACCCAAAGAATAAAGTCGTCTAATCACTTATACTGCACAAGGAACGATGTAAAAAACAAACTCTAGGGTTAGGGTTGTGCTAGGGTTGAGTTTTTTTTCAAAAGCAAAAAAAAAAAAAAGATGACGATATGGCGATTAGTGTTGAGCACAAGTGCTCGCTACTTGAGTTTGCATCGGGTGCTCGGGTATGCATTGAGTATCGCGGGTGCTCGAGTCTCTGCCCCATATGCTTCACAGTCAAAAAAAACGTGCGGGGATTGCCTGCCATGCACCAGCAATCCCTGCATGTTTGTTTTGGGTGTCTAATAACCGTGAAACATGTGGGCAGGACTCGAGCATGTCACTCAAGCACGTGCGATACATGGTGCATATCCGAGTACACGATGCAAACTCAAGTAGCGAGCACTTGTGCTCAAGACTAATGACAACTTATTCAATATGATGACCTAATGTTATCAAATTATGTGTCGTACCGGGTTTAAAATGTTCATTATACCCCTTGATAAAATCCTTGAGGGGTGTAGTTTCCAAAATGGGGTCACTTGTGGGGGGTTTCAACTATTTAGGCACATCAGGGGCTCTTCAAACGTGACATGGCGTCCGCCCTCAATTCCAGCCAATTTTGCGTTCAAAAAGTCACACAGTGCTCCTTCCCTTCTGAACTCTGCCGTGCACCCAAACACTGTATTTTCCCCACATATGGGGTATTGGCGTACTCAGGAGAAATTGCAAAAAGTTTTTGGGGTCCATTTTCTCCTCTTACCCTTGTGAAAAATAAAAAAATTGCGGCTAAAACATAATTTTTGTGGAAAAAGTTTGATTATTTATTTTCATGGCTCCATGTTTAAACTTCTGTAAAGGTTCTCTGAGGGGTCTAGTTTCCAAAATGGTGTCACTTGTGGGGGGTTTCCACTGTTTAGGCACATCAGGGGCTCCCCAAACACAACATGGCGTCCGCTAATTATTCAAGCAAATTTTACTTTCAAAAAGTCAAATGGCGCTCCTTCCCTTCCGAACCCTGCCGTATGCCTAAACAGTGGTTTTTCCCCACATATGGGGTATCTGTGTGGTCAGGGGAAATTGAACAACAAATTTTGGGGTCCATTTTTTCCTGTTAACCCTGTGAAAATGAAAAAAATTGGATCTAAAGTAACATTTTTGTGAAAAAAGTTAAATGTTAATTTTTTTCTTCCACATTCCAAAAATTTATGTGAAGCACTTGAAGGGTTAATACATTTTTTGAATGTGGTTTTGAGCACCTTGGGGGTGCAGATTTTAGAGTGGTTTTACTTTTAGGTATTTTCTGTCATAAAGACCCCTCAAAGTGACTTCAAATGTGATGTGGTCCCTAAAAAAATGGTTTTGTAAATTTTGTTGGAAAAATGAGAAATCTCTGGTCAACTTTTAACCCTTATAGCTCTCTAATAAAAAAAAAAATTTGGTTCCAAAATTGTGCTGATGTAAAGAAGATATGTGGTAAATGTTATTTATTAACTATTTTGTGTGACATATCTCTCTGATTTAAGGGCATAAAAATTCAAATTTTGAAAATTGCTAAATTTTCAAAAATTTTCGCCAAATTTCATTTTTTTTCACAAATAAATGCAAGTGATATCGGAGAAATTTTACCACAATCATGAAGTACAATATGTCACGAAAAAACATTCTCAGAATCAGGGGGATCCGTTGAAGCGTTCCAGAATAATTACCTCATAAAGTGACAGTGGTCAGAATTGTAAAAATTGGCCTGGTCATTAATGTGCAAACCACCTTGGGTAGTAAAGGGGTTAAAGGTGGTGGGAAAATATTTTTATGTATTTTTGGAGGCGAATGGTAAACTGGAACAATTGGGTGATCTACGTATAAATATTCCATTAATTTTTTTTTTAGGGCCCCTCAGTGCAAACCTTCGTTTAATAGATTATACATAGCAGCATTAAACTCAACAGTAGGATCTCTAGCTAACTCCAAATAAACATCCCTATTTTCTAAATCCATCAAATTAAATTTTTTATACAATCCTGCATTCAGTACTATAGTGCCACCTTTATCCGCTGAGCGGACTAGTATGTCTGAATTATCCTTTAATTTTTTCAGAGCGTCTTTTTCTCTATATGTCAGATTAGAGTCCAAATGATTAGTAGAAGATAATTCATTCTTTAATTCCACTAGTTCTTTTTCAATTAAGTCCTGGAACTGATCCAGAACCAATGGTCTGGACTGAAGTGGGTAAAAGAAAGGATTTCCAGCCCGAAAGTCGTCATTTAAATTTACATTTGGAATGAAAGATTCCGTCTCGAATTGTTTCATTTGTAATAAAGACTGTTGTTCTGTGAATAATAACATGGAATCCTGGCTTGTCCTAGGAGAAACTTCTTCTGAAGCTGTATTCTGTGGATTTTTCATGTCCATAAAATGACATCGGATGGTGAGGTTACGTGCTAGTTTGTTAACATCCAGAATTGTTCTGAAAATGTCAAATTCGTTAGAAGGTGAAAAGCTCAGGCCTTTAGCCAGGAGAGAAATTTGACTCTCAGATAAGATGTAGCTAGAGAGATTCCAAACAGGTGACTCTAATAATGGCGTTTTTTGCTCTGTGTTGGGTACTTGTTTGCATTTACGCTTACGTCCCGCCCTTGTGTGACCCGCCACTAGCTGTTTCAGTAGCGACTAGCCCTCCCTGGGAAAGGGGTGTACTCGGACGGCGGGCCCAGTTGGTAGAATGGGGAGGCAGTCGCGGCCTCAGCCCGGTCCGTGCCCAGGGCGCACACATTAAAAATAGGGGCCAGTTGATGAGTGGCAATTATGAGTGAATAAACGACTACGCCACCTGTGGTGTCTGGTGATGCGCCACCAGCGCTGCTGCAGTCCTCTGAGGCGGGATGTTGTGGCAGCCGATGGTAGTACTACTCCCCACAGGCGGACCAGGGCCTCAGGGCAGAGGAAAAAGGAGGATGAGGGGAGTTGTAGTAGGTGCAGTGGTGCGGTGTGGTGTTGCGCTGCAATAATGGACCAGAGGCAATGGATGTAGTCTTCCAAGCTTTACTCACGTTGTTAGAGGTCAGCTGCAAGGCTTCTCCTTGCTCCTCATGGCGTGCTGTGGCCACCAGAGAAGGGGGTTTGGCACACCCCGGTAGTTCAGATGTGTCTATCAGGACCCCCAGCACCAGTGTGTTCCTAGAAATCTCCCCCTTGGGCCTCTTCTGTCCGTGTGCGGTGCATGTTGCAAGGCTGGGTCTCCCTCTGGCTATACACAGAACAAGGGCACGGGTGGCGACTGCGCTCCGTCCGTTACCCGGTGGGAACCACTTAGCCTCCAGGCTTTTCCGACTGAGACGTGAAGTAACAAAGTGAGATATCGGGGGCCGGTACCCCTCTTGCAGCAGGAGTCCCACTAACTAGGCCAGAATGGAGAGTACAGGTGGCGTATGCCGCTCCGTCCGTATTCCCTGGGATCCTTTTGCCTGCGGAGCTCTCCTCCTCAGCTCCCCTCCAGGCCTTCTTAAGCAGGGACCTTGACCGGGTAGAGACCTCCGTTAACTCTATCCTGCTCCTCGTCTCAAGGCCAGAGCATGAGGACCGTGCATCTCCAGCACGCTGCAGGCTCCTACACAAGGCCACTGCCAGCTGTGAAGACCACAATCAAACAGCCTTGAACTTAAGATGGCTGGCTATTAAATATGTACTGTATCTACAAGTGTAACCTAAAAGTGCGTCCTCCACCCTCACCCACTACATGGTTCCCCCTATCTTTGGTTGCCTCATCTCCATTATCCTGCTGGGGCAGCACACTAGTGCATACTAGCCCCCCATAGGACAGGAGTGTGTAGTGTTGAGTGATGAGGTGGGGTCCTGACAGGTACTCCATCCTTACCTGGGAGAGGAGATACAACACCTCTTTCACAAGATGCAGTACCCCCCTGTGGCGACCGAACCTTCAGGGGCACCACATTCCCCCCTGGTGAAACACCGCACGTCCGCGGGCTTCAAAGAGAGCAAAACATTGTACAGACTTTTTATATGCTTTTTCACAACAATCAACAATCTTCCCATTATGGGAGGCTCTGATTCTTAAACGTTGCAGATAAATAGTACAAAAGTATAAAAACATCAAAGAGACATTATGCATGTAGACAGCTTGGTAGGAAAATAGAAAAAGAGGCAGTTCAGCAGCAAGAGGGACCTGTCCCAAACCCTCAACGTAGGCCCCGGGGTGGCTGCAGGGCATGGAGATCCTGTGTTGGACCTCCAGGAGAGCCACTCCAGACAGGTTTTGCTTCTGAGGTCTGAGGTAGAAGTAGAAGTGGGTTTTGTATAAAACCAATAGGGAGTATGTAAATAGATGCATAACTATATACAATAGAGTCTGTCTACAGCCAGTCCGCAGGGACAAATGTCTCTCTAAACCGGGAGGAAAACATGGTAATAAACAAAAACAATCAACAAGTCAACTCAAAGGTACAGCCTCCGGGGCCGCTTACTCCAGGTACCTCCACCTAGGGAAAGGCTCGTTCTTGCTCATGGAGCCAGACCGGTCCCCTACCAGCAGGTGCACAGGGGACTCACCCTGGAATACTCTATGCACATCCAGGGCGTACCACCCACGCTCCCCATGGTGGCGGGTGTACGACACCAAGTCACCCGGGTAGAGATTCCGGCCAGGGTCATCCCTCCTCATTTGTGGCTCGAAGTCTCTGCGGTTCACAAATACGTCCTGAGCAAACTGAGGACTCCTGATGAAGGCTCACCCTGCCTCCTGGTGGAAGCGGACGATCGGCCCTTCCTCTCGGGGGCTTGGATGGGCTGCCTCCTCCTGGCAGGCCTTGGACTTGGCGGCCTTAGCGCACACCTCCAGGCGCTCGCAGCGTACCCGCCTCTCCTTGTCCAGCTGGAGGAGCTCCTTGCGGCAGAAGTCCTTACGCCTCCGCGCTTCCGCCCAGGTCTCCTGGGGGAAGCCCATTAGGTCCCCCCCTGGTTGTCCCAGACCATATCCTCCGTGGCCGGGCAGGTAACCAGAGGCGCTGGCAGCGGCAAAAGCAGGGGTTGCTGCAGGTCCTTCGGTGACGTGGACCAGTCCAGGTTGGGGCAGGTGGTGTCCCGACTAAGCACAGGCTCTTCTAGGCCGGGAGTCGGGAGGCATTGCAGGCCTCCGGCGGAGAATGACACGTGGGCCTCCAGCTCCGGAGCGAAGATCTGCTCCCAAACAACGGCGCCCGGGGACAGGGGTGTCGGCATTAGATCCAATAGGGCCTCCGTGCGTCTCTCACCCGGGACAGGGGTTTGTATCTTACCCAGTCCTGGGCTGCACGCGGCCTCTGAGGTTTCTTCCTCCTGGATTGCTTCTCCGCTTTCTTGGCTTGCAGCACCTTGGCGGCGGGACCTGATCTTCTGCAGCACCTCCTCTCTCCATGTATCCATGCTGCGGACACCGCACGCTGGGCCTCTGCGACCCTCCGGGTCAGGTCCTGTGACTCCACTCAGAGGAACTCGGCCTCCTCCGGGGTCAGGTGTATCCCCCGTATTCCGAGCGAGGCAGCAGTTGGTGGGGTGGCATCGGAGCATCTCTCCTGCACTGCTTCCATCCTCGCTGCTGGGTGTGGAGTCTCTAGGATTGTTGTGGCCACACCTTGCTGTTGCTTACTCCTCCTTCTCTTGGGGCGGCTACAGGGTGGCTGGCTGACAGGCACTCCTTGGGATGTCCCATCCATCTTGATGGACACTACCTCGTGGACAGTCTCTAATGCAAGGGGCGGTTCTAGCTGTTGGCGCCATGGGGGAAGCCAGACCCACGATGGGAGATGCTGGGTGGTTGTCCTTTTTGCACACAATGGCGTCCGTTCTTCTTGGGCGGGCGCCATCTTGGGTGTTAAAGACAGTCTGTTGTAAAGGCGCGCAGTACCCGCTGGCAATGGGAATCACTTCTTCCGTTGCTGCGGGCACACAATCCTGCCGACTACGCCAGTGATGTTTGACCCGCCACTAGCTGTTTCAGTAGCGGCTAGCCCTCCCTGTGAAAGGGGTGTACTTGGACGGCGAGCCCAGTTGGTAGAATGGGGATGCAGTCGCGGCCTCGTCCCGGTCCGTGCCCAGGGCGTACACATTAAAAATAGGGGCTAGTTGATGAGTGGCAATTATGAGAGGATAAACGACTACACCAGCTGTGGTGTTTGGTGATGCGCTACCAGCGCTGCTGCAGTCCTCTGCGGAGGGATGTTGTGGCAGCCAACAGTAGTACTACTCCCCACAGGCGGAGCAGGGCCTCAGGGCAGAGGAAACAAGAGGATGAGGGGAGTCGTAGTAGGTGCAGTGGTGCAGTGTGGTGTCCCGCTACAATAATGGACCAGAGGCAATGGATGTAGTCTTCCAAGCTTTACTCACGTTGTTAGAGGTCAGCTGCAAGGCTTCTCCTTGCTCCTCACAGCGTGCTGCGGCCACCAGAGAAGGGGGTTCGGCACACCCCGGTAGTTCAGGTGCGTCTATCAGGACCCCCAGCACCAGCCTGTTATCTCCCCCTTGGGCCTCTCCTGTCCATGTGCAGTGCGTGTTGCAAGGCTGGGTCTCCCTCTGGCTATACACAGAACAAGGGCACAGGTGGCGACTCCGCTCCGTCTGTTACCCGGTGGTAACCACTTAGCCTTCAGGCTTTTCCGACTGAGACGTGAAGTAACAAAGTCAGATATCTGGGGCCGGTACCCCTCTTGCAGCAGGAGTCCCAATGACTACAGGTGGCGTATGCCGCTCTGTTCGTATTCCCTGGGATCCTTTTGCCTGCGGAGCTCTCCTCCTCAGCTCCCCTCCAGGCCTTCTTAAGCAGGGACCTTGACCGGGTAGAGACCTCCGTTAACTCTATGCTGCTCCTCGTCTCAAGGCCAGAGCACGAGGACCGTGCATCTCCAGCACGCTGCAGGCTCCTACACAAGGCCACTGTCAGATGTGAAGACCACAATCAAACAACCTTGAACTTAAGATGGCTGGCTACTAAATATGTATCTACAAGTGTAACCTAAAAGTGCATCCTCCACCCTCACCCACTACATGGTTCCCCCTATCTTTGGTTCCCCCATCTCCATTATCCTGCTGGGGCAGCACCCTAGTGCATACCAGCCCCCCATAGGACAGGAGTGTGTAGTGGTGAGTGATGAGGTGGGGTCCTGACAGGTGCTCCATCCTAACCTGGGAGAGGAGATACCACACCTCTTTCACAAGATGCAGTACCCCCCTGTGGCGACCGAACCCTCAGGGGCGCCACACCCTCTTCCTCTGTTTTTTGTAATCGTTCCACCAGCACTAGATAATTTATTTTTGATAAAATACAATTGTTGCATTTCTCCCATTGAACTAATAGATGAATCTGAGTAATCATCAGGGGTGGCAGCAAAAGAATTATCCGTAACATCATCATGCTCCTTAAAACTCCCTCTTCCAGATCTCTGAAAACGTTTGTGGGAGCGTTTTTTTAAGATGGATGGTAATTGTTTATTCCAACTATAAATCTTGTTCTGCGCATAGTCCTCACTGTCCCTTTTGAACTTGGATCTTTTTATATCCATAATGGTGTTCTCCAACTTGGCCAAATTAGATTTCAGTTTGTCATTACAAATATTAAATTCTTTTAGTTGCACATATTTCCCCAAAGACGATTGTATATTTTTAATATCCAATTTAATTTAAGTCAGTTCCAGTTCCTCATGTCTGATTATGAGGTGCATAAGATTCAGTGAACATTGACTAACAATCGCATTCTGATCTTCTTGAAAACCATCATTGTATATAGTGGTGGCGACTTTTTTTTAAACGCAGACTTCTAGGGATCATTTCCTTTTTTATATATGTGTCCAAGGTTGTGAGATCCCACCAAACTTTAAGTTCTCTGGTCATTTTGTTTTCCATCTGGAACATGAGATCTTTAAATTCATCCGGTTCTGTTGTCACCACTGACGGTTTATTATCAAAAATAGATGCTAGTTTGTTCAGTCTAGCCGAACAATCCTCTGTGTCACTGAAATTCATTATGTCAAATTGAGGGGATGTGAAAATCCACAGGGACTCCCGGTTCAGAAGTGTGCACTTGCAGTCAGTCAAGCCAATGGCCTGGTAACAGGGGCCAAGCAGAGCCGGGTAAGTGGTAATACAAGTGGGCAGTGGAATGAGTCGAGGTTTTGGTAATCATGGTGTAACAGATCGGGCAGACTGACTGGGCAGGAGAGAATTTCATGTTTTCTTGATTATAGCATCATGCGGAGAATTCCTGCTCCTTAATATTAAAAGGGGTTGTCCGGGACTTTTTTTTTTACCATGGACCTAAGAACTAACAGGCAAGTATTTGCTAACTATGTGCCTGTTGTGCCAGGCGCCGATATTTGCTGGTTCAGAGTGGTCACGGAGCGCTCCTGACAGTGATTTTTCAGCTCCCGCTCTGATCTGTTGATGGGGTGTGACTGCCGGTGTCATGCTGATTGACAGCTGGCTCCCTGCTGCCTAACTGCAGGGAGCCGTCTGTCAATCAGCATAAAGTTGGCAGTCACGCCTCTTTGACAGAGCAGTCGGGAAGAGGAAGAGCTGTTCTGTTGACGTGAAGCAGCAGAATCGCTGTTAGGAGCGGTCCAGGAGCAATCTGAGCCACCACAGGGTAGAACAAGCACGTAATAAGCAATTACCTGCCTGATAGTTCTTAGGCCCATTGCATTTTTCTATCTCACCCTGTAGGAGTCACCTTCTCCTCAACCAAAAAGAGAAGGTGCATATCCACCGACATTGTGATACGCCAGCTTCCAGATCCAATTGCAGATAAAATTATGATTTTATTGTTAATCCATTAAAAAGATATACACATTGCAAAAATAAAATAAATAAAGGTGGAGACCTCTGTGAAACCTACACGTTTCGAACGCCAAACGTTCTTAGTCCTGCTATAGAAATACATGTAGGGAGTTACAATTTACATGCTCGACCGCCCCATCATATGGGCGTGTTGATCGTTCCTCACGCCCAATTTTCTAAGTAAAGAAATGATAGGGTGTGGGAATAACAGAATAAAAACAAGTGATCTAATCTTGAAAAGTAGGCAGTGTGTATAAAAAATACACAAAGATGATACAAACAATATGATATATACATTAACATAAAATCAAAAAGATAATAAAAGAAAAGTGCTAAACCTGTGTCAGAGAAAAAGCTCAGAGCTTAGCGCAAGGAAGCACTCCTTAGAAGAACTCCTTAGGAAAACAGATACAACTACAGCAAGCTGTACCTTCCAGGACTGACCAATGACCAAAATCCAAGCTCTGATTTAATAAGATCACGGTTACACCCACATACCTTCTATTGGTGAGCTCATATGAGGACTTGTCATAGGTGTGCTAGATCTTTTAGAAGTTTATGAGATCCCCAACTTTCAGGATATCTTCGCCCATGGAGGTCTCGGGCGGGAAATATCATGGTCATGTTTTCTATCATGATTTTACCTTTCTATAGAGATGAAACATGGCATGGATAGCATTATCCATCTAAACGATATTAAGTTGGGGGTGTTCGGCTGGCCTTACAATGATGTGAGTGAATGCGTTATGATCATCCCTTTGCTACGATGTCGAAAATACATCTCCCATGAATATTGGATCGATGCAAACCCCAATATTCATCACTGACCACAGTCTTCAGAGTGTCTGAGACAAGTCCTTTGAAAAGAGGAAGCCCTTGCATCGGAAATGTACTTATCCGCCTCTGAGTATGCAAATTCTAGACTTGTTGGCTGGTTCTCATCAGATTCTTTGCTGAATTTACCTGACCATGGCAGGAGGCCCTACGTCAATAGAGGTTGAAGTGTCAGCTCTTTCTCACTTTTCTAGTTATAATCCTATATGTTCAATGTGAGGGTGATATGTCCCCTCTCCAGAGATGTCTTTTTGGATTTTACAATTTTTCTTTACGACAGGGTGCAAAATTACCCTCCCCACCCCCAACCAGGATCAAACTGGGGTGTCTGGGGCCCCAATAGGAATTGATTCTAGGGGCCCACACTACAGCTGTATATGAAAACCTGTTAGCCATTATCTCGATTATAGTGGAGCGTCGGCTGTAAAATACAGGAGGCTCCTGCACCTCTTACTGTGCGATACCATAACTGGGATGTACAATTACGGTAATTTGCAGTAAAGGACTTTGTTGGTGAAAACAAGTTATGACCATAGGATCCACAGGAGAGGTGATAACTCCATAGGATCCACAGGGGAGGTGATATCTTATTGGTCAGTGATTGATTGGTCTGACCATTTGGGACTGTACCGACTGGAAGAATGGGGAATTTTTATCCCTGACAGGGCACTTTTATTCCTATTGTAAAATGGAGCGGCAGATCGGGTGTGTCATCTTCTCTGCCAGAAAAAGCCAAGTGCAGTGCTCATATAAAATACATATAATACAGACTGTCTTTGATGTGAGCTCAGGAGCAGATGATGGGAGTGTTACAGATTCCCCTTTAAAAAGGACCTTTTGCTGACAGCCTCTTCACATGGAAGCTCTGTGCTTTGCTCCTGCTCTGCATCCTTTCATTTCCACCTATTAGCAGTGAAATATTGATTCCTTCACACCAAAGGCTGGGGGAAAGTACACAGAGAAGCTTTAAAGTGCACTCACACATGACCAGAAGCAAGCATCAGAAGGAGCAGAGTCCAGATAGTGGGCCTTCCAACATGGCGCCTCCTCCCCCACACCAGCCAGAGTGAGAGATGCTGAGGCTGCTGCAGCAAAGCTGGGGAGATTTGCCAGACTGACCTTAGATTCTGACCCTTCAGATGATTTACAACCTGATCAGGTATGCTCACAGAGGAAGGGAGATACAGAGACTGTGCAGGGGAGGCAATGTGGCACCACTCTCACAGCAACAGTTAAACAGAGAAGTGCAGGAAATGCAGAGCACTAACAACACCTATGGAGAAGTCAATGATTCTGGGCAAGAGCCTACACGACAAGATGTTTTCTCTGCTGGAAAATCCTGTAGCTTCTCATTAGAAATTCTCAACAAACAAATGGGAGGGCTTAGAGAGGACATTAATCTCATCAGACAAAACATGAAGAACATAAACAGCCGAGTCAATGAGTTGGAGGAAAGAGTGAGTTCTGTTGCGGACCAAATGCCTACCATACATAAATATCTCAGGAGAGGTCTTCAGAATATCAATGCCCTTCTCAAGAAGGTTGATGACCTAGAGCATAGGCATCGGCGAAATAACATACGTTTAGTCGAGGTTCATGAAAAAGCGGAGGGTCGTAATTCAGTTGATTTTTTTTTAATCCTGGCTGACTACAATGTTCGGCAAAGACACTCTCTCTCAATTTTTTGCAATTGAAAGAGCTCACAGAGTTCCTACACGTCCTTTGCCACCGGGTGCTCCACCAAGACCTGTACTCATCAAATTACAAAATTTTAAAGAGAGAGATGTGACACCCCAGGGGTCTGTTTGCCACAGTAATAGAGATATTATGTCTGAGAGCAAGTGGGAGGTTTCTCTGGTCAGGATCCCTAAGTATGCAACACGGTCCGCCCAGACCTGGGAGGGGAGGAATCTGCCCTTATAAACTGGGTCTGGGGCGGGATTAGAGTAGTCAGAGCCTGGAGTTCAGTTCCAGACACAGGGAAAGCAAGAACAGGAGCTCTGTAGGAGCAATAGCAGAAGTCCAGGGGCTGGAGCTGAGCAGAGTTCGCCCTGGACGAAGATACTAAAGCCGGACACAGGAGTCCGAGGCTGTGGGGACTGATCTATATCCAGCAGCAGAAACCAGCCGGCAGGGGATTCCAGGTCCTCTGGCCATAGAAGCCCGGAGGCTCAGTCACAAAGAAGGGACCAGCGCCGCCATCCAGGAGCGGAGGCTAACAGAAGGCCCCAAGTCACCAGCCATACGGGTGAGCACCACACGGTATACTCAGGGACGTGGGCTACTTGTAACCGCTGACAGCAAGGTAGCCAGGAAGAGTGCAGATAAACAGGGAGGCCTACAACTCCACCTGGCCAGGGGAACTCCTGCTTGCTCGCAGACTGACCAGGCCCCTTATACTAGCCAGTACTCCCGGGAGGGTCTGCCTTGTACCATCAGTAAAGACCCTGAACTGCACCACACGTCTCTGTGATTCCTTGCCGCACCAGCACCATTAGTACTGGGACCCTCACACCATCACTCCCATCATCTTCCACCTTAGCTGCCCTGAGGCAATACTTCTCCCGTGGGGAGTCATCCCATACTCAGCTGCGCAAACAACATCAGCCTCAGCGGTCTGCAGCGCAGCGGCGGTCCCCACTGACCGCAATCCACGGGTGGCGTAGTCGGACACTTATTACCATACAAATAGACTGCCACTGGTTTGACCACCCTGGGCACGGACCGGGTCACCGCCACGGAGAACTACAACCCCCAGCGATCCGGCTCCGGGTATTCCCCCTGCACAGCAGCACAGCACAGGCCCAGGGGGCGCGTCAACTTTGGCGTAGTCGGCAGGATTTCGTGCCCGCAACCACCGGGTACTGCGTGCCTGAAAAAGACTTTTGAACTTATCTGTGGTGAAGTTTCCCGCCGTCCGGAGTCGTTTCCCGCCATCCGGAGCCGATTCCCGCCATCAGACGCCATCTTGGACCGTTTCCCGCCGTCTTCTGCCTTCTTCCCGCCATCCGCAGCTGCTTCCCGCCTTCGGACGCCATCTTCGGGACGCCGCACGGGAAGAAGAGGGGCGTGGACGCCGAAAGCGCGCGAGATCCGAAGCTCCGCCCCACGCTCCGCCCCACGCTCTGACGCTGCGCAAGGTCCTGGAAGGGAGGAAGAGCGACGCTGACGTCATCGGAGCGCGACGCCAGGTCCTCAACCCCGACGATCGACTGGGAGCCGCGGCCTACGGAAGAAGAGCATCGCAAGGTAGGCCACGGTCCACTAGGGGGGAGGAGGATGCCGGATACCGAGGGGAGCTCCACTGCCACAGCCACCGCCAGCGCAACCGCTGCAGCAGTCATGCCATTCACCATGCCCTATATCCCGGGGGCAACCTGGCTACCCCAGTACTCAGGGGAGTCACATACCCTAAATGACTTTAGAGAAAGACTGGATAGCCTCTTCCAGGTGTACCCTCTCACAGAAGAGCAAAAAGTGAGCATCCTGGTGGCCCAATTAATCGAGGCAGCCCAAAGGGAGGTAAAGTCCTGGCCACCTGGGAGGAAGAGGACTGTCAGAGACATACTAACCCGGCTGAAAGACACATTTGACACCCGCACCTCAGCCGAAATAAAACTAAGATTTTATGGGTGCAAACAATGGGCACATGAGAGTATAAGAGACTATGCTCTAAACCTACAAGAGGCCCTGAGAGCCATTAAGCAGGCAGACCCTGACAGCGTGGGAAATGAAGATAAGCTGTTGACTGAACAATTTATTGAGGGTCTACTGTGCAATGCCCACCGAACCCAGTTGCGGGCAATGGCCTTACAGGACCCTGACCTGGACTTTGCACAGTTCAAGGACAGAGCCATCCGGGTGCTCTGAGAACCGGCACCAGGTGGCGCTGTGACCCACAGGCGCCCTGCTATCACTTACCACCAGGAGACGGCGCCCTTGTCTGCAGGGCCTGTGGGAGCTGATGCGCAGGCTTTAAACAGTGACCCGGCTACAGACCTGCACCATCAGGTCCAAGAGCTGACTAAGAGCATTGCCGCGCTAACCAGAACTGTGCAGTCTTTACAGGTCTCTTCTCCAGGAAAGATCCAGCTGGCATCCGGACCGGAGGACGTCCCGTGGCGCCGACTGAGGAGGACCCCACCGGCCAGAGGAAGACCCAGCGACAGATACATTGAGGACGGACGACCCATCTGCCGCCGCTGCAATCAACCCGGACATGTGGCAAGGTACTGTCATTTAAACGGGCACAACCTGGGGTAGAGGGCCAACCCCCAGGCATAAGACCATCAGGCCCATCAAACTGGCGTGATAAATACGTAGGGGGACGTCCAATCTTGCCTGTGGTACTGGATGGCATTCCTATGAGTGCCCTACTAGACACCGGGTCACAGGTCACCACCATCCCGTACGTGCTCTTCAAGCAGTACTGGAATGACTCGGACATAACCCGCTACCCAGATGACGACCTGAGTATCATCGCCAGCAATGGTCAGCCCGTGCCGCAGGTGGGATTCAAAGAGGTGACCATTAAGATCGGTAAAGTCGAACTGGCGGCACAAGGACTGATTATAGTGGACATAGACAGTCATGAGAGTCACCCTAGAATAACCTTGGGAACTAATGTGATTGAAAATTGTCTTGCAGAGGTGATTCTCATTTTACAGCAGGTTGCCAAGAACGCCAGTTCCGGCCAGCAGCGTGTGCTCCAAAAAGAGATCCGGGCACTGATGAAGCGGCAACAGGTGGAACTATCTGGTGGTGAGATAGGTAGCGTGAGAATGTGTGACCCGTTCCCTATTGCCATGCCCCCAAAAAGTGAGATGATGATTTGGTGCCGGGCAGCTATTGGTCTAAGAGGTAGAGACTACCAAGCAATGGTAGAACCCGTCTACTCAGACAGTAGGCCCACCATTTTGACAGCACGGGGGGTGGTCGATGTACGCCATGGGAGGGTGCCCGTTCGCATCATAAATATCGGGGAGAGAGAAGTATACCTGCCCCGGTATGCCACGCTAGCCAAATTGTTCACCATAAACCAGAATTCTGTACAGGCCGTGGAACCCTTGCCTCCATCTCAACCAGAGGAAGGTAACGGCTCTAAGAAACCAATGGAGGACTGGTGTCAGCAACTGCATTTGGGTACTGACTCCACTCCCTCACACCAGAAACAGGGAGTCTATCGGGTGGTTCGAGAGTACGAGAGAGTGTTTAGTAAACACCCGCTAGACTTCGGGCGAGTAAAGGGGGTAGAACACCACATCCCCACAGGAGACCATCCTCCCATAAAGGAGAGATACCGACCCGTACCCCCGGCACACTACCAACACGCCAAGGGGATGCTTAGAGACATGAAGGAGGCTGGGGTAATCAGGGACAGCTGTAGCCCCTGGGCAGCTCCACTAGTCTTAGTGAAAAAGAAAGACAACACCATGAGAATGTGTGTAGACTACAGGAAGGTCAACCGTATCACACACAAAGATGCGTACCCGTTACCAAGGATAGAAGAGTCCTTAGCTGCATTAAAATCTGCTAACTTCTTCTCTACTTTGGATCTCACTAGCGGGTACTGGCAGGTTCCTGTAGCAGAGGCGGACCGGGAGAAGACCGCATTCACCACCCCGATGGGTCTCAGCGAATTTAACTGTATGCCGTTCGGGCTCTGCAACGCACCAGGAACCTTCCAACGGTTGATGGAATGCTGTCTGGGACACCGGACCTTCAAGACGGTCCTGTTATACCTGGACGATGTCATCGTCTATTCCAAGACCTACGAGGACCACTTGAAACACCTGGCAGAAGTGTTTGAAGCCCTGGCAAACTACGGCCTAAAGGTGAAACCCTCCAAGTGTCACCTCCTGAAATCAAAGGTGCAGTACCTGGGACACGTGGTGAGTGCTGACGGAGTGGCTCCCGACCCTGATAAGATCACCGTAATTAAGGACTGGCCAAGACCCTCCAGCATAAAGGAAGTGCGGCAGTTCCTCGGGTTGGTAGGCTACTACCGTAGATTCATTCCCGGTTTCACCAAAATGGCAGCCCCTATGCAGGACCTCCTGATAGGTCAATCTCGGAAAGCCAAAAACCAGAAGCCGCCCTTCAGGTGGGAAAAGCTGGAAGAGGAGTCCTTCTGCCAGCTGAAAATGGCCCTCACGGGGGATGAAATCCTGGCATATCCAGACTACAGCCAGCCCTTTATCCTCCACACGGACGCAAGCAACATCGGGCTAGGAGCCGTACTGTCCCAGATCCAGCAAGGGAAAGAACGGGTAATCGCTTACGCCAGCCAAAAGCTACGGCCCACGGAGAGGAACCCTGAGAATTATAGCTCATTCAAGCTGGAGTTCCTGGCAGTAGTGTGGGCAGTGACCGAACGTTTCAAGCATTACCTTGCCTCCTCCAAATTCACCGTGTACATGGATAACAACCCGTTGACACACTTGGACACTGCTAGGCTCGGTGCCCTGGAACAGAGATGGATGGCCCGCCTGTCCAACTTTGAATTCACCATCAAATACCGGGCAGGACGCTCAAATGCCAACGCGGATGCCCTGTCTAGAATGCCGAACTTACCGGACGTAGGGGAAGATCCAGAAGTTCTGGAAGAAGTTGAGCTCCCTGCGTTCCACCGTCATGGGATTACCCTGTATTCCCACCGTGTGAAGGACAGGCGCTCCGTGACATTCAATCCCTTGCCCCACTACAACTGGGCAGAGACGCAAGACAGTGATCCCGCAGTCCATTTGGTGAAGGAAATGCTGACCCAGGCCGATGCCCGTCTTGACCCAGATGCTCCGGAGGAGACCAAGCAACTGTGGAAGGAGAAAAGTAAGCTGTTCCTCTACAGGGAGAAGCTGTGCCGGAGAATGGTTAACTCTCGAACACATGAGTTGACCTGGCAGGTAGTGGTCCCAAGACGAGACGCGGCTATGGTTCTGGAGGCATACCACAACGGAGCAGGGCATTTCGGATGGAAGAAGCTGGACTTTTTGTTGCGTGAACGGTTCTACTGGGTAGGCATGAGAGGAGCCATCGAGAGGTGGTGCAGAGACTGTGGCCCGTGCCACCTGAGAAGAAAGGACCGTGCCAGCCAGAAGACTCCCTTGCAGCCCATCATCACCAGACAGCCACTGGAACTGGTAGCCCTGGACCATGTGAAACTGGCTCCAAGCAGATCTGGGTATGTCTACGCCCTCACAATCGTAGATCATTACTCCCGGTTCCTGGTGGTGGTCCCGGTCAAGGACTTAACGGCTCAAACAGCAGCTAGAGCCTTCCAGCAGCACTTCTGCCGTCCACACGGGTACCCGGACCAAGTGTTGACAGACCAAGGACCAGCCTTCGAAGCGGAGGTCTTCCAGGAGTTCTGCAACCTGCATGGCTGCAAGAAGATAAGAACAATGCCCTATCACCCTCAAACCAATGGACTCTGCGAGAAGATGAACCAGGTGGTGATAGATCTGCTAAAAACATTGCCCCTGGAAGAACGCAGTCTGTGGCCTGAGAAACTGCCCGATCTGGTGGACCTGTATAACCACATCCCTGTAGGTTCCACCAACTGTACCCCGGCTTACCTAATGAGAGCAAGACCTGGTAAGCTGCCTGTTGACCTGGATATGGGAGTCCTGACGCCTGAGGACACCTCGCCAGAGGCAGACTGGGATACAGAACGGCAGCAGCAGTATCGGAAAGTACAGGAGAGCGTCGAGCGAAGTCTGTCTCAAGCTAGAGAAAGGCAAGAGAAGGCTTATAACCAGTATGCTCCCGCTGTTCCCCTGGTACCTGGAGAGCAGGTCTTGAAGAGGAAGAGGCGGCTCCACAAGTTGGACGACCAGTGGGAGAAGGACCCGTACACCGTACTGCCATCAAGCCATGAGAACCCAAAAATCTGTGTAATCAGTAAGGATGGAGGAGAAACCACAGCCATTGTCTCCAGAGACCACCTGAAGAAGTGTCCCGAGCAGCTGCAAAGCCCTGAAGAAGATCAAGAAAACCCTCAACCCGCAGAGGAAAGGGAAGAAATGATCAGTACCGTACTCGGAGACTTCCCCCGGTCTTGGACACAAGTAAACGGCGCTGTCGTGGTACCCGTCCTCACCTTTCTCCAGCCAGCCCCGCAAGTGCCTACAGAGGAACCGGTAGAGCTGGAAGAGCAGCCGGCCCAAGAGGCAGAAGAGTCCACACCAGCAGTACAGGAGGATCAACCCTCTGCTAGTAGTGAGCCTGCTGTGCCCCTAGTGAGCCAAACAGTGCGCAGAAAGCTGCCCAGCTTACCCATAACACCTCCTACACCCTGTAGTGCAGAACCAGTTAGTGAGCTCCGTAGGTCCACTAGAGTCACTAGAGCTCAGATGCCCGCTCGCTGGAGAATCTAAACCAATGTACTGTAAAGTTGACTGTTTATTGAAAAATGTTTATGGTTTATGTTTGTTGCCTGTTACTAATTATGTTTCTCAGTTACCCTGCAGATTTATTTGGACTAACAGGTTATGGACGCTGGATAACCGGAACAGTTTTGTAGATAGTTGCACCTTGGTGCCTCTTGCGAAGACGGCCGCGGAAGAGAAAACCTGTCTGGCGTGGCCTCCTTGCGGCCCAAAGTAGTTAGTCTACCCTTGCAGCCACGCCCAAGGACAACGCAAGGGGTTTGCTTTGGACAGGTCCCCTATTCTGTGCCAAGACTTCGCCTTGTTGGGTGATATGGACACCCGGTCACGGAAACGCCGAGACCTCTACAGACTAAAGTTTCTTGCAAATATGTTGTCTTGTTATTGTTATACCTTGTATTTATGTTTCTTTAAAAATGTGTTTAGTCCCAGAGTACTAAAATTTACTAGGGGGGAACGTGACACCCCAGGGGTCTGGTTGCCACAGTAATAGAGATATTATGTCTGAGAGCAAGTGGGAGGTTTCTCTGGTCAGGATCCCTAAGCATGCAACACGGTCCGCCCAGACCTGGGAGTGGAGGAATCTGCCCTTATAAACTGGATCTGGGGCGGGATTAGAGTAGTCAGAGCCTGGAGTTCAGTTCCAGACACAGGGAAAGCAAGAACAGGAGCTCTGTAGGAGCAGTAGCAGAAGTCCAGGGGCTGGAGCTGAGCAGAGTTCGCCCTGGACGAAGATACTAAAGCCGGACACAGGAGTCTGAGGCTGTGGGGACTGATCTATACCCAGCAGCAGAAACAAGCCGGCAGGGGATTCCAGGTCCTCTGGCCATAGAAGCCCGGAGGCTCAGTCACAAAGAAGGGACCAGCGCCGCCATCCAGGAGCGGAGGCTAACAGAAGGCCCCAAGTCACCAGCCATACGGGTGAGCACCACACGGTATACTCAGGGACGTGGGCTACTTGTAACCGCTGACAGCAAGGTAGCCAGGAAGAGTGCAGATAAACGGGGAGGCCTACAACTCCACCTGGCCAGGGGAACTCCTGCTTGCTCGCAGACTGACCAGGCCCCTTATACTAGCCAGTACTCCCGGGAGGGTCTGCCTTGTACCATCAGTAAAGACCCTGAACTGCACCACACGTCTCTGTGATTCCTTGCCGCACCAGCACCATTAGTACTGGGACCCTCACACCATCACTCCCATCATCTTCCACCTTAGCTGCCCTGAGGCAATACTTCTCCCGTGGGGAGTCATCCCATACTCAGCTGCGCAAACAACATCAGCCTCAGCGGTCTGCAGCGCAGCGGCGGTCCCCACTGACCGCAATCCACGGGTGGCGTAGTCGGACACTTATTACCATACAAATAGACTGCCACTGGTTTGACCACCCTGGGCACGGACCGGGTCACCGCCACGGAGAACTACAACCCCCAGCGATCCGGCTCCGGGTATTCCCCCTGCACAGCAGCACAGCACAGGCCCAGGGGGCGCGTCAGAGACCTTATCCTACGAAAGGCCAGGGACAACTCTTCACTTACCCTTGATGGAAGGAAAATATCTATTTATCCTGACTTTTCAACAGAAGTTCAGAAGAAGAGGGTCAAGTTCTGGGATAGAAAAAGGAGGCTCTGTGAAAAGCAGATTTCCTATTCTATAATCTACCCTGCTCGGCTCAGGGTGGAGTTCATATGTTTGACTCCCTTCCAGATGCTTTATCATGAATGGATGCCAGAAAGAGATCTCTGCGAAATGGAGCTGGATGAGAGACTTCTCCTTGAGGCGGTTTTCTCCAAGCACTTTTCATATACCATTATGAAAAAATGCCTATCCCTGAATCTATTCCGTTATTCTGTTATGAGCGGGAAATGTTGAGCTATGATGAGTTTTGTACCTGCCTTATTGTACATACAAAGTATTCTTATTTTGTGAGTGGAGCATCTGTGGAGAAAATCTCTTTTGACAGAAAACTTCATCCACTATACATTTACTTTCAATTATTTGGGTATTTTTCTTGTTTTTGGTTTCTCTTCATCCACTATAAGTTCATGCTCAAAACTTATAATTCTGCTCTCCATCCGGCTAAACAAGTCTACTTTACCACTCTCATCACATGTCTAGCCAACAATCCTAAACGACTCTTTGAAACCTTCCACTCCCTCCTGAGCTCTAAAATACAGACCCCGTCACAAACCTAAGCGCTGACGATCTGGCCACTTATTTCCTGCAAAAAATCAATCATATCTGTCAAGACATTTTTACACAATCCCCTCAGAGTCCGGATTCCCTTCCCTCCCGCACCTCAAGTTCACTTTCCATCTTTGAGCTGGTCACAGAAGAAGAAGTGACCAGACTCCTCACTTCTTCCCGCCCTACAACCTGCAACAGTGACCCTATTCCCTCACAGCTCATTCAGTTCCTTTCCCCAGCTGTCACTGTGGAGGTTTCACCAATTTAAGATACACTAGGTAACTGCTCTCCTCCTAATTAAAGATGTCCGAGTGAATGCAAATCAGCCAAATTTGCTAATATGGTTGAAAAACTTCACTCAGAGACTAAACCACGCAAAATGACATACTTTATTATGTAGACATGGGGTTATATAGTATTCTACTTCTAGGTGGGATTAGTAAAATTCATTGCTCCTTCTGATAACTTGGTACACTACAATTTGCTCATCCATGTATCTCCTGGCCTCAGTAACACCTTAGGAATTCTGATGGGAGGGGTGAAGTCGTCTCTCAGCGCCATCTTTGCCAACTCGACATGAATCTCTCTGTTATCAGCCATGCACATACATGCGTCATTCCCAGGAAATCATTTAGTTGTTCATGTCTACAATAAGGCTGAGTGCCCACGATGCGTTTTTTAAGCGTTTCCGCAGCGGCAATTCCGCTGCAGAAACGCTTAAAAACGCATGGTAGAAGGCCTGCCATGTTCCCCAATGATAATCCGCATGTGCTATGCACATGCTGCAGAAATTTCCGCTGCGTCTTATCATTGCGGAAAAAAACGCCGCACGATCAATTATTTTGCGGAAGCGCTGCATTTTCGCCGCCATTGACTTGCATTGGAACGCATGGAATCCGCATCACTGGATCTGTACATGCGCATTCCATGCGTTTCAATGTGCGGATGGTACCCGGGTCTGGAGAAGAGGAGACTCTCCTCCGGACCCAGGTACCATAGTACCTGTAAAAAAAGAATAAAAAAATAAATAAATATTATACTTACCTTCTGATGGCCCCCGGTGTGCTTGTCTTGGCTTGCCGGCAGATCGCGGTGGACTCAAGGACCTGCGCTGACGTCATTTAGTCATGTGACGGCAGGTCCTTCAGTGTACCGCGAGCTGCCGGCAAGCTGAGACGCATCAGATAAAGACACCGGGGGCCATCAGAAGGTAAGTATGACATTTATTTTTATTTTTTAACATTCTTTCGGACACACTATATAAATCCATGCCGTTTGCATGGATTTATATAGTGTGACCAAGTTGTCAAGCACTTTCCAAGTGATGTTAAAATCGCTTGGAAAGCGCTTTTCAATGCGCATGCGGAAATGCATGTGAAGAACGCTTCACATCCGCTTGTCCTTGGCAGGAAAAACGCATGTAAAATCCGCATGTACAATCCGCATATAAAATCCGCATGTACAATCCGCATACATTTTTTCTGCCAGGGAGATGCAGAAACACTCAGGAAAAATCCGGTGCATTTCTGCATCGTGGGCACATAGCCTGAAAACAGAAACTGTTATATATCATTAACTATTAACATAATCAATGTGCATATACACATTTGCATACATACATACACATAGATTATTCCATCATCTCTATATTAATTCACACTGATTAGGTAATCTATTAAAATAAACTAATTGATTTTCTATAATATATATATTTTACCTTGACATCACTACCCACCTAACTAAAATATTTGACCTCTCTCTTTCTTCAGGTATCTTTCCCTCTTCACTTAAACATGCCATCATAACCCTTTTACTGAATAAGTCATCCCTGGACCAGAACTGCACTGCTAACTACAGACCGGTCTATGGTCCATTCCCGCCTAATCCGCTATCTCTCAGATAACTCTCTTCTCGACCTTTTACAATCCGGTTTCTGCTCCTCACACTCTACTGAAACTGCCCTCACTAAAGTCTCTAATGATCTACTAACAGCTAAATCTAATGGTCACTACTCCCTGCTGTTTCTCCTGGATCTCTCTGCCGCTTTTGACACTGTAGATCATCAGCTCCTCCTCACTATGCTCCGCTGTATAGGCCTCAAGGACACCGCTCCCTCCTGGTTCTTCTCCTACCTCTGACCGCTCCTTCACGGTATCTTTTGCCGGCTCTTCTTCCTCTAATCTTCCACTTACTATCGGGGTTCCACAAGGATCAGTCCTAGGTCCCTTTTCTTCTCCTTGTACACTGCTCCTATTGGACAAACCATCAGCAGATTTGATTTCCAGTACCATCTCAATGCTGATGACACCCAACTATACACCTCTTCACCTGACATCACCCCCACTCTAATACAAAATACCAGTGATTGTCTGTCTGCTGTCTCTAACATCATGTCTTCCCTCTATCTGAAACTGAATCTCTCCAAAACTGAACTCCTTGTTTTTTCTCTCTCTACTAACCTACCTATACCTGACTTTTCAATTTTCTTGGGTTGCGCCACCATAACCCCCAAGCAGCAAGCTCGATGTCATGGAGTCATATTTGACACACAACTTTCCTTTATCCCCCATATACAATCATGTAATGCAGGTGCGGGAATGCAACGCACAGAGACACAAGGCGAGAACAGTCTGAGATGAAAATAAACAATTTTATGCAACAGGTATTCTGAACAAGGGATTAGTAACAAGGGTAATGAACAGTAATTCAATATATCAGCAAAAGGCAAAATCTCTCAAAATAAGACGCAGTCTCTCAAAGTAAGGTGAAGCCTCTCAAAGTAAGGTGAAGTCTCTTAAGTAAGGTGCAGTCTCTTTAGTAGGGTGAAGTCTCTTAAGTAAGGTGAAGTCTCTTAAGTAAGGCGAAGTCTCTTAAGTAGGGTGATGCCCTCAGTCATGGGAGACACCACGTAAGTTCTTTAACTGTACATTTGGCCCTAGCGGGGGTCATCGGTTATTCACGCTAGGCCGTGAGTCTCTTCCGCATAAATTCAATTAGATCACGTTGTGCTCCTTTAGTCCCAACCGTTAACCTCCCAACCTGATTATCTAAACCCAATTGTCCCCGGTACTGTGGGTGAACAGTGGAAGTGACGGCCCTGTTCACGTATGCAGCTCCTCCGCTTCCGCTGGCGTGACTTTCCTGGGGCAACCGTCTCTCAACTCCTCTCTGCTTGGCTGTTGGAGGCAGTCTCTCGAGCCTTGGATAGGGGGGTCCAGGCCTCGTCTGTCGGCAGACGACGTCGGGTTCCGCGAACTCACTCAGCACCGCAATTGGGTTCCTAGTCTCCTCAGCAGGCACAGCACTCAGGTAACATCCGCGAGATATCCGGAGCTCTTTTACCGGTGCCCGGCTGTGGCACCTCACAGGCCTCTAGCTTAGGCCTGTCTCGCGGGGTTTCTCAGGACACAGGGAACACATCTGCTCCTTTCTGCTGCTTGGCGCCAAAGACCCCTCAGGTTTGGCGCGCTGGCCTCTTATTTTCCGAACTCCTTCCTGGAAGTCACCTGATCAGGTCCAGCATCTGAACTTGCTCTCCCTGCAACTTCCCTTGCATATCTTGGTTCCGCTTGACTGCGTCTGGCCAGTAGATGGCAGTCTCTTTCCATCCTTGAAACATCATGTAGAAGTTCTTTTACAATCTCTCTTGACTGGGCTACAATCACTCACTCACTCATGTCACCTGCACCTTAAAAACATCTCCAGAACCCCACATTTTCTCACCTTTGATACTGAAAAAACTCTTACTGTCGCTCTTATTCACTCTCGTCTGGACTACTGCAACCCTCTTCTAATCGGTCTCCCTCTAAACAAACTCTCTCCTCTCCAATCCATTCTGAATGCAGCAGCCAGGGTCGTATTTCTATCAGGCCGCTTCACCAACGCCTCTAACCAGTGCCAGTCATTGCACTGGTTACCCATTCACCACAGAATACAATACAAACTCATCTCTCTCACCCATAAAGCCCTCCACAGTTCTGCACCACCCTATATCTCATCCCTCATTTCTGTCTATCACCCCTCCCGTGCCCTCCGTTCTGCAACTGATCTAAAACTAACATCCTCCTAAATCCCAACCTCGCAGGGGGAGGGGATTTTACCACCTACCTCCACCCTTTCTGGGATAAATTCCATACTGGAAATATTTTTCAAAATGCACAATATACATCTCTACATTATCTGCAAGAGGAGGTAGGCATAGTGGACCTATGGAGAATACGGCACCCTGATGTCAGACAATATTCCTGTTACTTCGCCTCCCATCATTCTTTGTCAAGAATAGACCAAGCTATTGGCTTTGAATCAATCATACCCTATATTAAATCGGTGAAGTATCTGCCAAGGAGTGTCTCTGACCACTCGCCTATACAGGTACAACTGCAGATGGGTGCTGTGAGGTCTCCGGGGGACTATACATGGCACATCAATCCTTTTTGGCTTCAACTAATTGGTCCTACTCTTAGCTCTAGAATCTTAGAATATTTTCGTTTTAATGATAGGTCGTCATCTACGAGATTTATATGGGATGCTATGAAAGCATATGTACGGGGAATATGCTT
Source organism: Phyllobates terribilis (assembly GCF_046119375.1). NCBI lineage: Eukaryota > Metazoa > Chordata > Amphibia > Anura > Dendrobatidae > Phyllobates > Phyllobates terribilis. Next base: position 10,802,675 of record NW_027362795.1, on the reverse strand, counting down.
AGGGGAGATCAATAAGATAAAATCCAAAATAAAGGAGTTAACCCAAAAATTGCAACAGAATGTTTGCGAAAAGGAGGCACAAGTAGAATGAAATGGGAAAATGCACAGAAAATATTGCCTGATCATTTGCTATCATTAGCTTCTCAGAAACAACTGTTTGTTAAGCAAAGATACTTTATAAAGCAAGGGTCTCAAACTCGGCTGGTTAGATGGGCCACATTCTTTGCATGACAAAATGACATTTTTAGTGATATCATTTTTTTTTCTATACACCTTTTGAATTTGTCCTCATCTTGTATTAACCCCTTTACAGCCCATGACGTACTAATACGCGTCTGTGCCCTGTGCTTTAAGAGCCTGACCCGTATTAGTACGTCATGGCGATCGTGCGCGCACACAGGCTGTGCGGGCGCGATCGCCGCCGGGTGTCAGCTGATTGTCACAGCTGACACCCGGTACTATGTGCAGGGAGCGGTCCCGCACTGCTCCCGGCACATTAACCCCCGCAATGCTGCGATCGAAGTCATGACTGCAGTGCATGACCGAACAATCTTCTCACTGTGCAGCGCTCCATCCCTATGCTATGCAGGCGATCAGAATAAAAAAAGTGAAAGTCCCAGAGTGGGACAAAGTAAAAAGGTGTAAAACCTCTCAGAAAGTGGAAAAAAAAAATTAAAAAAATTGTAAAAATATAAAAAAAAAAATAAAAAAAATAATCCACCAAAAATAAAAATATAATGTACCCATCAATAAATGTTATTATGAAAAAAACAAACAAACAATAAAAGTACACATATTTGGTATCGCCACGTCCGGAACGACCTGACCTATAAAACTGTCCCACTAGTTAACCCCTTCATTAAACACGGTAAAAAAAAAAAAAAAAACGAAGCGAAAAACAATGCTTTATCATCATACCACCAAACAAAAAATGGAATAACACGCGATCAAAAAGCTGAATATAAATAAAAATGGTACCGCTGAAAACGTAATCTTGTCCCGCAAAAAACAAGCCACCATACAGCTCCATAATCCGAAAATTCAAAAAGTTATAGCTCTCAGAATAAAGCGATGCAAAAAAATATTTTTTTCTATAAAATGTCTTTTATTGTGTAAAAGCGCCAAAACATAGAAAAAAGATATAAATGTGGTACCGCTGTAAACGTACTGACCCAAGGAATAAAGCTACCTTATCAATTTTACCACACGCGGAGTAGAATAAAAAAAAAAAAACAATTCCTGAATTGTAGGTTTTTGTTTATTATGCCTCCCAAAAGCTGGAATAGAAAGCGATCAAAATATGTCACGTGCCTGAAAATGGCACCAGTAAAAACGTCAACTTGTCCCGCAAAAAAAAATCCATCATATGACTCTGTCGGCCAAAATAAGGAAAAATTATAGCTCTCAAAATATGGCAATGCAAAAACTAGATTTTACAAAATATGTGTCTTTTAGTGTGTGACAGCTGTCAATCATAAAAACCCGATATCATTCTGGTATCTCTGTAGTCGCACCGACCCGAAGAATAAGGTCGTCTAATCACTTATACCACACGAGGAACGGCGTAAAAAATAAACACTAGGGCTGGGGTTGGGGTTAGGGTTGTGCTAATGTTAGGGTTGGGGTCAGGGTTGGGCTAGGGTAGGGTTAGGGTTGGGGGTAAGGGTTGTTTTTTTTTATAAAAAAAAAAAAAAATGACGATATGGCAACTAGTGTTGAACACAAGTGCTCGCTACTTGAGTTTGCATCGGGTACTCGGGTATGCATTGAGTATCGCGGGTGCTCGAGTCTCCGCCCCATATGCTTCGCGGCCAAAATAACCTCGCGGGGATTGCCTGCCATGCTCGAGCAATCCCCGCATGTTTTTTTGGGGGTGTCTAATAACCGTGAAACATGCGGGAGGGGACTCGAGCATTTCACTTGAGCACCTGTGATACATGGTGCATACCTGAGTACCCGATGCAAACTCAAGTAGCGAGCACTTGCGCTCAAGACTAATGACAACTTATTCAATATGATGACCTAATGTCATCAAATTTTGTGTCGTACCTCTGGGTTCAAAATGTTCACTATACCCCTTGATAAAATCCTTGAGGGGTGTAGTTTCCAAAATGGGGTCACTTGTGGGGGGTTTCAACTATTTAGGCACATCAGGGGCTCTTCAAACACGACATGGCGTCCGCTATCGATTCCAGACAATTTTGCGTTCAAAAAGTCACACAGTGCTCCTTCCCTTCTGAACTCTGCCGTGCGCCCAAACACTGTATTTTCCCGACATATGGGGTATTGGCGTACTCAGGAGAAATTGCACAAAAGTTTTTGGGATCCATTTTCTCCTCTTACCCTTGTGAAAATAAAAAAAATGGGGCTAAAACATCATTGTTGTGGAAAAAGTTAGATTTTTTTATATTCACGGCTCCATGTTATAAACTTCTGTAAAGGACTTGGGGGTTCAAGGTGCTCACCACACATCTAGGTAAGTTCCCTGAGGGGTCTAGTTTCCAAAATGGTGTCACTTGTGGGGGGTTTCTACTGTTTAGGCACATCAGGGGCACATCCGCTAATTATTCAAGCAAATTTTACAATCAAAAAGTCAAATGGCGCTCCTTCACTTCCGAACCCTGCTGTGCGCCCAAACAGTGGTTTTCCCCCACATATGGGGTATCTGCTTGCTCAGAAGAAATTGAGCAACAAACTGCATGGTGAAATTTCTCCTGCTACCCTTATGAAAATACAAAAGTGGGGGCTGAAAAACATTTTTGTGGGAAAAATGTGAAAATTTTATTTTTACGGCTCAATGTTATAAACTTCTGTGAAGCACCTGGGGGTTCAAGGTGCTCACCACACATCTAGATAAGTTCCCTGAGGGGTCTAGTTTCCAAAATGGGGTCACTTGTGGGGGGTTTCCACTTTTTAGGCACATCAGGGGCTCCCCAAATGCAATATGGCGTCCGCTAATTATTGAAGCAAATTTTACATTTAAAAAGTCAAATGGCGCTCCTTCCCTTCCGTACCCTGCCGTGCGCCCAAACAGTGGTTTTCCCCCACATATGGGGTATCTGCTTACTCAGGAGAAATTGATCAACAAATTTTGGGGTCTATTTTTTCCTGTTACCCCTGCGAAAATAAAAAAAATTGGGTCTAAAGTAACATTTTTGTGAAAAAAGTTAAATGTTAATTTTTTTCTTCCACATTCCAAAAATTCCTGTGAAGCACCTGAAGGGTTAATAAAGTTCTTGAATGTGGTTTTGAGCACCTTGAGGGGTGCAGTTTTGAGAATGGTGTCACTTTTGGGCATTTTCTGTCATAAAGACCCCTCAAAGTGACTTTAAATATGATGTGGTCCCTAAAAAATTGTTTTCTAAATTTTGTTGGAAAAAGGAGAAATCGCTGGCCAACTTTTAACCCTTATAGCTCCCCAGTAAAAAAAAATTTTGGTTCCAAAATTGTGCTGATGTAAAGTAGACATGTGGGAAATGTTATTTATTAACTATTTTGTGTGACACATCTCTCTGATTTAAGGGCAAAAAAATTCAAATTTTGAAAATTGCTAAATTTTCAAAATTTTTGCCAAATTTCCATTTTTTTCGCAAATAAACGCAAGTGATATCGAAGAAATTTTACCAAAATCATGAAGTAGAATATGTCATGAAAAAACAGTCTCAGAATCAGGGAGATCCGTTGAAGCGTTCCAGAGTAATTACCTCATAAAATGACAGTGGTCAGAATTGTAAAAATTGGCCTGGTCATTAATGTGCAAACCACCTTGGGTTGTAAAGGGGTTAATGACTCATTCTGGTCCTCATCTTGTAGTAATGCCTCGTCTAATGCCTCATCCTGGTCCTCATCTTGTAGTAATGTCTCATCCTGGTCGTCATCTTTTAGTAATGACCCATCCTGGTCCTCATCTTGTAGTAATGCCCCATCCTGGTCCTCAACTTATAGTAATGCACCATCCTGGTCCTCATCTTGTAGTAATGCCCCATACAGGTCCCCATCTTGTCGTAATGTCCCCCATTCAGGTCCCCAACTTGTCGTAATGTCCCCCATCCAGGTCCCCATTTTGTCGTAATGTCCCCCATCTAGGTCCCCATCTTTTTATAATGTCCTCATCTTGTAGGAATGTCTCCCATCCAGGTCCCCACATTGTAGAAATGTTCCTATCCAGGTCCCCACATTGTAGAAATATTCCTATTCAGGTCCCCACATTGTAGGAATTTCCTATCCAGGTCCCCACATTGTAGATATGTCCCAATCCAGTTCCCCATATTGTAGATATGTCCCCATCCAGGTCCCTACATTGTAGGAATGTCCCTATCCAGGTCCCCACATTGTAGATATGTCTCCATCCAGGTCCCCATATTGCAGGAATGTCCCCATTCAGGTCCCACATTGTAGGAATGTCCCCATCCAGGTCCCACATTGTAGGAATGTTCCTATCCAGGTTCCCATATTGTAGGAATGTCTCTATTCAGGTCCCTATATTGTAGGAATGTCCCCATTCAGGTCCCTATATTGTAGGAATGTCCGCTGTTCCATTCTTCACATACATATATAAGAAAAGAAAAAGTCTCTTCTCACCTGTCCTCCGTTCCCTCGGTGTCCTTTCTGCATATGCGGGCGCAGGCACCATAGACCCCTTGACGATCGCGGCCTGGTCCAGGAGCTTCCGGCAGCTGCGCTTTAGTTCAGTGTATTGCTGCGCAGAGACCAATGCCTGCCACCGGCCTATCAGAGGCCAGCAGCTGACATCTACCCATGTTAGTGATGTCATGCACCGCTGCGCTGGGACGCGGATGTCCGCTGCTGGCCTCTGATAGGCCGGTGGCTGGCATTGGTATTGTATCATGCAGAGAGCCGGTCTCTGCGCAGCAATACACTGAACTAAAGTGCAGCTGTCGGCAGCTCCTGGACCGGGCCGCGATCGGGGTCTATGGTGCCTACAGGCCGCATGAACCAGTCTGAAGGGCCACATGCGGCCCGCATGTTTGAGACCCCTGGTTTAGGATGAGTCTGTCTCTCATACTCTGCTGACCTCACCCCTCCTTGGATAAACCCCCTTTCCACTGCCCCCTTTACTTTTTTCCTGCCCCTCTTCAGGGACGCCTGGAGCTGGTGCTCACACACTATCATACAGGTCACCACTCAATAAAGGTAATATGAAGCAATTAAAGTAGTGAAAGAGGTTAAAACATAACCTTTAATGAATACGTAGGTAAAAAAGATATAAAACTAGGACCTAAAATCCAGTTAATGCCTGCCAATGGTAGAAAAACAAAGCTACCTATCATAAATATGTACTCGTTATAAACAGGAATTTATATGGCATGAGCACCAAATGTATCCAACCTGTATATTTAACAAGACAGTGGCAAGAAAAATGATAGAGCTGTCAATAACACATCTCAATAAGCGTGCAACATATCCGACGACCAGTCCTCACACTGTACTCACACAGTGGGTCCTCACACTGTATGCAGGAGGCTGTGTGGGTCCTCACACTGTATGCAGGAGGCTGTGTGGGGACTGATACTGTATATAGGAGGCTATGTGAGGGCTCATACTCATATAGGAGGTTGTGTGAGGGCTCACATTGTATATAGGAGGCTATGTGGGGCTCACACTGTACAGTATATGGAAGGCTATGTGGGGCTGTAAAAAGGAGACTATGTGGTGGCTCCTGTTCAGCAGCCACAGAATATTCATCTGACCACTGGACCACGGTTCTACAAATTGCTCGTCTCTATATACCAGTCATACTGTATATTCTCCTATATATATTGTACTGTATGTGGTATACTATGTATACTATGTGCACGGACATCAGATGAAGCACTCAAGATAATTAGTGACTGCTACATCATATACTATTATGTGGAGTTGAAGTTTACAATTATGATATCATTGATCAAGTATGTTTGAAAACATATACAAAATAATAATTCATAGGTATCTATCTAGCAGACCTGGGCTTATGTGTGACCACCTTTACTCTGCTGATATGTTATTTTAGGAGTGTAGAAAAACACAGCGTACTACACAGGGGCGGACACAGACTGTAGTGGGCCCCTGTGCAAGAATTTTTTTTGGGCCCCCCCCCGCCCTTCATAGGGGGCATGAAGGGCCCCCCCCCCGTGCATCTCTCATCCCTCCCCCCGTGCATCTCTGATTCCCCCCACTCCAAGTTAATTAATTGTATGTAAAAAAAATACAACTTGTTATACTTAGCCCCAGGGCTGGCTCCAGGTTTTTGTGGGCTCTGGGCGACAGAGTTTCAGTGGGCCCCTTTAACACATACCATGATTCATGATGCACAGATACCGCAGAGAAATATATATATATAGTACAAGGCCAAGGATTTCACTTACTACATTACATGAGCGATATCTATTGTAAATTCTACAATAGCTCAGAAACCGGCGAATCCTCACAACGCACAGTGCAGACCAGACAGTATAGTCCTCCATACAGTATTATGGGCACCATATCATGCTCCATACAGGATACTGACCCCCTTATAATGCTCCATACAGGATACTGGTCCCCATATAATGCTCCATACAGGATACTGGTCCCCATATAACACTCCATAGAGGATACTGGTCCCCATATAACACTGCATACAGAATACTGGCCCCCATATAACGCTCCCTACCGAATACTGTACCCCATATATCGCTCCATACAGAATACTGACCCCCATATAACGCTCCATACAGAATATTGGCCCCCATATAACGCTCCATGCAGGCTGTTCCCCCCTTATAATGCCCCATTACACAAGCGATATCTATAGTAAATTCTACAATAGCTCAGAAACCGGCGAATCCTCACATCGCACAGTGCAGACCGGACAGTATAGTCCTCCATACAGTAATATGGGCACCATATAATGCTCCATACAGGATACTGACCCCCTTATAATGTTCCATACAGGATACTGGTCCCCATATAATGCTCCATACAGGATACTGGTCCCCATATAACTCTCCATACAGAATATTGGCCCCCATATAACGCTCCATGCAGGCTGTTCCCCCCTTGTAATGCCCCATTACACAAGCGATATCTATTGTAAATTCTACAATAGCTCAGAAACTGGAGAATCCTCACAGCGCACAGTGCAGACCGGACTGTATAGTCCTCCATGCAGTAATATGAGCACCATATAATGCTCCATACAGGATACTGACCCCCTTATAATGCTTCATACAGGATACTGGTCCCCATATAATGCGCCATACAGCATCCATACAGGATACTGGTCCCCATATAACTCTCCATACAGAATATTGGCCCCCATGTAACGCTCCATATAGACTGTTCCCCCCTTATAATGCCCCATGCAGGATGACACCCGTCTTTTAATGCGCTATGCAGGATGTCACATCTACCCCCCATAAAATGCCCCATGCAGGATGTCACCTCTTCCCCCCATATAATGCCCCTTGCAGGATGTCACTTCCCCCCTTTTCAATGCCCCATGCAGCATGTCAGACCACCCCCTCCCTTATAATGCCCCATGCAGGAGGACACCCACCCTCTATATAATGCCCCATGCAGGATGTCAATTCCCCCCTCCCCCTCTTATAATGTCCCATGCAGGATGTCACACCACCTCACTTATAATGCCCCATGCAGAATGTCACGTCCCCCTCCCTTATAATGCCCCATGCAGGATGTCACTTCTCCCCTTCCCCTCTTATAATGCCCCATGCAGGATGTCACTTCCCCCCTTCCCCTCTTTTAATGCCCCATGCAGGATGTCACTTCCCCCCTTCCCCTCTTATAATGCCCCATGCAGGATGTCACTTCCCCCCTTCCCCTCTTATAATGCCCCATGCAAGATGTCACTTCCCCCTTCCCCTCTTATAATGCCCCATGCAGGATGTCACATCCCCCCCCCTACCCCCATATAATGCCCCCATGCAGGATGTCAATTCCCCCCTCCCCCATATAATGCCCCATTCAGGATGCCAATCCCCCCCCTATATAATGCCCCATGCAGGATGTCACACCACCTCCCCCATATAATGCCCCATGCAGGATGTCACACCCACTGTCCCCCCACCATTAAATGCCCCATGCCCCCATACATAAAAAAAAAAAAAATCAAATACTCACCTCACTTCTTACCTGCTGCGCTCGTCTTCCCGCTCTGTGATGTGACAGCTCAGAAGAGAGCGCGCGGTGTAAAGACGTCACCGCGTCCTCTGACCTGAGACGTCACAGTCAGAGGACACGGCAGACGCTGCGGAGGCACGGGGAGGGGTAAGTATTGTGCCGGCGCCGTCACATGACCGGAGATGTCCCTGCGCTCAGCATGGGGCCCATGCTGAGCGCAGGCACATCTCCGGTCATGTGACGGCGGGGGGTCCTGTGGGGGGGGGGCCATGAGGAGATGCACAAGACGGGGGCTCCGAGGGGGCCCCGACCGGCTGGGCCCCATGCTGGAGTCAGGGCAGTCATGCCATGATGGCGGCCCTGCTGGAGGCTGGAGGGGCCCCCTCTCCCTCGGGGGCCCCCATTCAATGAACCTAGAGAGGGGTCGCTCACTGGTCTATTCGGGTGCTCTGAAGAAAAGAGTAATCTCAATAGCAAAAAGAACTTCGGCACTCCATACATGAATATATAAGAAATATTGTATCTAGACTAATGTCACTTTGAAAAATGAAGGTTTTTTGCGCATAATTTGGCCAATTTATGTGTGCCCATCAACCACGACAAGGTCACCTTCGTATGATGGGAAACTACGCTACGCTACCACTGGATATGCCACTCTTGGGCTGTAAGCCTGTATGGACAATATGTCTCTGCTTGGCCTTTTAACCTACAATGTATGGGCTGGTAGAGCTAGTTAAAACCACCTGTGACTGAATGGGAGGGACACATGGTCAGAAAAAAGGCTGTCAAACTTCTAATAGTGTGAACACGTACCTGCTGCAATGCTCCAGGAGCGGGATCCCAAAAATGATTAATAGAAAAAAGAGAGGGGTCGCTCACTGGTTTATTCGGGTGCTCTGAAGAAAAGAGTAATCTCAATAGCAAAAAGAACTTCGGCACTCCATACATGAATATATAAGAAATATTGTATATAGACTAATGTCACTTTGAAAAATGAAGGTTTTTTGCGCATAATTTGGCCAATTTATGTGTGCCCATCAACCAAGACAAGGTCACCTTCGTATGATGGGAAACTACGCTACGCTACCACTGGATATGCCACTCTTGGGCTGTAAGCCTGTATGGACAATATGTCTCTGCTTGGGCTTTTAACCTACAATGTATGGGCTGGTAGAGCTAGTTAAAACCACCTGTGACTGAATGGGAGGGACACATGGTCAGAAAAAAGGCTGTCAAACTTCTAATAGTGTGAACACGTACCTGCTGCAATGCTCCAGGAGCGGGATCCCAAAAATGATTAATAGAAAAAAGAGAGGGGTCGCTCACTGGTCTATTCGGGTGCTCTGAAGAAAAGAGTAATCTCAATAGCAAAAAGAACTTCGGCACTCCATACATGAATATATAAGAAATATTGTATCTAGACTAATGTCACTTTGAAAAATGAAGTTTTTTTGCGCATAATTTGGCCAATTTATGTGTGCCCATCAACCACGACAAGGTCACCTTCGTATGATGGGAAACTACGCTACGCTACCACTGGATATGCCACTCTTGGGCTGTAAGCCTGTATGGACAATATGTCTCTGCTTGGGCTTTTAACCTACAATGTATGGGCTGGTGGAGCTTCTTTTTGCTATTGAGATTACTCTTTTCTTCAGAGCACCCGAATAGACCAGTGAGCGACCCCTCTCTTTTTTCTATTAATCATTTTTGGGATCCCGCTCCTGGAGCATTGCAGCAGGTACGTGTTCACACTATTAGAAGTTTGACAGCCTTTTTTCTGACCATGTGTCCCTCCCATTCAGTCACAGGTGGTTTTAACTAGCTCTACCAGCCCATACATTGTAGGTTAAAAGCCCAAGCAGAGACATATTGTCCATACAGGCTTACAGCCCAAGAGTGGCATATCCAGTGGTAGCGTAGCGTAGTTTCCCATCATACGAAGGTGACCTTGTTGTGGTTGATGGGCACACATAAATTGGCCAAATTATGCGCAAAAAACCTTCATTTTTCAAAGTGACATTAGTCTAGATACAATATTTCTTATATATTCATGTATGGAGTGCCGAAGTTCTTTTTCCCATTCAATGAACCGGCTGCACGGGCGGTAGGTCCGCCCCTGGTACTACATCTCTAAAAAGGTAAATCTGCTTTAATAATAGTAATACATAAGAATAATATGTACTATGTCTGACCACTGCAAACACTCATCTGAACTGGTCCAAGTGCTGTCAGCTTTTTTCACGGGCAACACTTAGACAATACGGTCGTGTGAATATAGGCTTATGATGCATCTGGTAATAAACATGTTAAGGATGGGCCGCTACTCATGGGCCACTGCTGTGTGCTTGCCCCTCAGGCTAAAATGTGCCAGCCAGCCCCTTCTACACCGGGTGCCAGAAAACCTATATATACCTTTGAATCATAGAATCATAGAATCATAGAATTTGGAATAGGTATCTTGGAATAGGTATCTTTGGAATAGGTATCTTGCAAAGTAAGGATGGGGTTTGGTGTTTTTAAGTGATTTTATTGACTCTGTGCATTTATATTTTGTATTAATAATATGATATGGTTATATATATCTTCTGGATATCAGGAGGGCTTATCCCTGTGCATTGACTCTCTCCTTCTCCTTCGATGTCCTGTATAGGCCAAAAAAAACTACGCGTTTCGAGGACTCACAGTTCCTCTTCGTCAGCTTCTTGCTGGTAGTCAAACTGGTAACCTAATAAAGTCCAAACGCCCCCACAAAGATAATACAACCAAAGAAATGGAGGAAGATCCAATACTATCAAGAGGGTGCAAAAGGACATATGGAGGTGCAATAGAACTAAGATAGAATTCCAATAAGAATAGACTGTGTGTGAAAAAAATAATAATAAAAAAGACTTTGCTCAAACTTTCACAATTAGTTAAAAATGAATAAAAATTATATACTTATATTTCTGATGGCTATAAAAAACAGTCTGTTAATCAGTGTATATTACCAGGATAGTATAAATTCGGCACTTAGTACCATCCAGAGATAAAAAGGAAAAAATGAAGGAGAAAAATAAAAACATTATATTGTATCTCCAATAGGGGTATCAATGTATAGAAACAAATACATATATAAAATAGGTGGATTCAAAGGAATATATCCAAAAGACATATTATATTGATAAAATATAAGGAGGTTCATAAAAGTGCAATGTAAATGTTCAATTGGTACTGGGATAAAAAATACATACAGTATATACCGCTGCGAGTTGAAGGCATACAGCTGACTCTCGTGATTAAGGCCCTTCAGAGCCAAGCTATTTAATGTGAAGATCCATTTGGATTCCATCCGCGACATTAATCTCAGGTAATCACCTCCCCTCCATTTTCTGGGGACTAATCGGATCCCACAAAACTTAGTGTCCTTATAAGATTGGTTGTGGAACTTCCGGTAGTGCCGGGACAGTGGATGCCCCTCAAAACCTTCATTCATGTTGATAAAGTGTTCCTTCAGCCTTTTGATAACTTGCGCTTTGTACAGACATCTCCTCCTGACAAGGTATAAAAAGGGCGTGGCTTGGGGTGTGGATAGGGGCGTGGCCAGACTACGCGTGCCGCATGATTTCGCCCTCTTTCTAGTCCTCATAGGTTGGCGGTATGCTTGTACTGAGGAGATCTGGGATATCAGTGATTAGGTCCCATATTGTGCACTGTAAGGTCTGGAAAAGCTCCTTCTATCCGTCTCTGTAGCACCAGAGGAAGAACAGAGGGGAAAAGACAGGATTTTCTACATGTCGCGTTATGTAGATGTTCTGCAGATTTATCACAACCGTCCACAAGAAGAAACTGCCATCACAGAGCCGCCTTTAGCTGTTGGAAAAGTTTAAACTTAGTTTTGAATAGTTGCTATAGGCAACAGTGACCGTTTCTATTTACTCTGGGTCACATGATGCTGGTGCTGGGTGATGTCATGTGACGGAATGTTGTGGGTGATGATGTCACAGACGGCGTTGTGATGTCACCCTTGGGGTATATAAGGGGGCTCCATCCACCTGGAGCTCATATCTCATTGGTCATATCTTGGTGCTGAGATACCCCCTGGAGACAATGAGGGTCGCCATATTGTTTCTGTGCTGTACCCTGTTCTACCCTGTGAATTACCATAGGCTGCCGGTGAGTACCTGTCTATTATTACATATGGAGGACGTTTAGAATCAGCTGCGGCAGGGGAAGGGGATGGGGAGGGGGGTCCTGTAAGAATTTACCTGCGGGAATAAGAGGTTATGGCAGGGAAAGGAGCTTAGGAAGTGACAGTCAGAGGGGATATAAGTGTGGGGTGACCCCTCTGACTCCCACATTCCTGCTTTGTCCTTGTAGTGATTAATGACTTTGGTGTTGTCCCTTATATATCACTTTGCAGTCACCAGTGATCGCTCCGCACTGTGATCCTAAACTACAGTCTCATTTACCTTTTTGCAAACGCCCAGAAGGGGAGGAGTGACATCACACCCATGTGAGCAGATCCCGCCCACTTTTACTGCAGTCGTAATGCGAGCTAGCTGTATTCTGTTTTCATGGAAATGTCAGCAGCTGCTCCCCCTAGTGTTTACAAGATGAAAACATCAAAACAGTTAAAATATTTTTTTCAGATTTTATACCATTAAAACCTTTTTAAATATATATGTGTATTTATATATAAATATAAATACTTTACAATTTTACAATTGTAAAAAAATTGCTGACACTTTCCCTTTAAAAGATCTAAAGACGTTCTGCTTCATGTGCCATTGTGACCAATCACAGCACAGATTATATCTTTTAAACTTTTCTTGAAAAACTGAAGCTGCTCCATCATTGGAAATCATGTGGAAGGGTTCTCTTTTAGGCTATGTGCCCACGTTGCGGACCTGAAGCATATTTTTTACGCTTCTCCCTGGCGGGAAAATCGCATGCGGATATTACATGCGGTTTTCCCGCCAGGTAGAAGCGTTTGTGAGGCGTCTTTGCATGCATTTCCGCATGCCGGTTATCAAGCACTTCTCCAAGCATCACTTGGAAAAGTGCTTGACAACTTGTTCAGAATGGTAAAAAATAAAAAAATAAACTTTATACTCACCTTCCGATGCATTCTCTGCCCCGTCCGGAGTCTTGAGCGGCTCACGCTGTTGTGTGCAGGACCTGCGGTGACGTCATTGAGTCATGTGGTGGGTCACATGACTCAATGACGTGGCAGGTCCTTCAGACAACAGCGCGACGGAGGGAAAACATCAGAAGATAAGTATAAACTTTATTTTATTCTTTTTTTTACAGGTTCTTTGGTACCCAGGTCTGGATGAGAGTCTCCTCTCCTCCAGACTTGGGTACCATCCGCACATTGATTCCGCTGCGCTTCCGCAAAATTAATGAACATGCTGCGGATTTTTGACCGCAGCATATACGCTGCGGAAAAATCCGCAGCATGGGCATTGACATTGCGGAATGCCATTGGGGACCATGGGGTGCGGATATACATGCGTTTTTCAAGTGTTTACGCTGCGGAAATTCCGCAGCATATACGCTTGAAAAACGCTACGTGGGAACACAGCCTTAGACTTTTAGCTAGGTCCAAAGTATCAGTGACATGATGGGTAGAACTGTGCAATGATGTCACAGAGGGCTTTGTGATGTCACCCCTGGGTATATTAGAAGCCTCGGCCCATCTGCAGCTTGTATCTCATTGACCATACCTTGGTGCTGAGAGACCTCTGGAGATGATGAGTATCATCCTATCATTTCTGTGCTTTACGTTGCTCTACCCCCCACATTACAGTACACTGAGGGCGAGTATGTTCTCATCAATATGGAGGTCACAAGGATCAGCTAATGAGAATATCGCCTCTTGCAGGACTTCTCATACTGGACACGTGACCGTCCGTCATATGAAAGTCCAACTGTAAATAATATTCCATGGACCCTGGAGGTGAATCCCAAACTTCTTCCTGATCTTCTCAATGGGATATTTCTGAAAGTTGCTTGATAATGTATCCATCACTGTATAATAACAAGGGCTCTCTGTTTGACTGGATTGGGTATAAATATACAGGACTTTATTATGTTTTTTTTCTTTATTATAGGATGACCCACTACCCGTGGATCTCAGGAGAAGCACCTATCAAGCTTCCATCAATCTTCCTCTTTGGCTCTTCCGTGGCGCAGTTTTTGTTGCGGTGATGACACTACTGACAATACTAGAGTATTTGGCCTTAAGTCTTGTCCTAAGCAAGTGGGCAATGTCTGAACCTGGTGAAACAATCAGAAAACTCCTGAGAACAAAACCATTCTGAAGGAACAAAGTGCTTGTAAGGAGCCGATTTGCATCCCTCAGATTCAGGAGCAAGACTCCAGGAGAACACCTGTCCTGCCCAATGGCAAATGTTCTACTCCATCCATGGCTCCTGCACCGCAGGATGCGAAAAAGGTTCCTAGCTGCAACTATAAAGTGGCGTTCAGTGATATTGTCTGGGTCAGAACGATCCCTCACAACAATATAGGAAGAAGAGTTCGAAGTTCCACAGAGCATAAAGAGAGGTTACTGATTTTTCAGAGAAACCAACAATCCAGAATTCCAGAGCCAAGAGCACCAGAATCTAGAACACCAGAACCTAGCATGTCAGAACCTAGTATGTCAGAACCTAGAATGCCAGAGCCAGAAATGCCTACAACACCTCAACCCAAAATCTAGAGGAGAAGATGTTTCCTTAGATGTCTTAGAGGCGAGGAAGATTGAGAAGGCAACTGCTTGAACTTTCCCATTGCTCGTGTTTTCATCACAGGTTAGTCCTATACATGCTGTCTGATGGGCACCATCTTACTACATACAAGGCAGCATTGCACCTGAAATCGAATGGATATTTTGTCACACACTTGCACTTTAGCACCTTATCATATGGCGCATATATCTATGAACGCTTTGCTAAGTATCACTGTCTAGTATGTGCTTCTGATGAACCTATTTTATGAAAACGTGTTGAGGTTTGGCATACTATGTACTTGAGTTTGGCGTACTATGTGCTTGTTGGTAAATTCTATTGCCATCTATAATCTACTAGATATTATAATGTCTCTGGTGGGATGCCCCATGCCGAATTGTTGATAACTGACTATGAGCATTGTCCTCTATTTCTTATCTACTATGGTTACAGGTTGATGTGAAGAGAGCTGTGCCATTGGTAGCGATTTTTCTACTGATTTGTCAGTTATATTTATGTTAGTTTAGCAAATTTCTGCTTGTAGGGTCTAATGTTTTAGCATAGTGTATGTTCTGTGAGCTAAATTGTCATACTTATGCACTACATAGATTATAAATTGTGATGCTTATGTACTAGATAGATTATTAGTTTAATCGGTGATTTTTTAAATATTTTTTAACATCAGGAGACTCAAGAATCGCATCTTACAGAAGACAAGAAGCCTAAATGCCGAAGGGTGATGACCTGTTGATGGCCCACAGCTAGAGGGTCATTACCTCTTGATGACACAAAACTGGACAGAAGATAAAAGCATTTGATGGCACACAGCCGGAGGGTGATGACCTATTGATGGCCATAGCCAGAGGGTCATTACCTGTTGATGGCACACAGCCGGACAGAGGATCATTACCTGTTGATGGCACACAGCCGGATGGTCATTACCTGTTCATGGCGCACAGCCGGATGGTCATTACCTCTTGATGGCACACAGCCGGAGGGTGAGGACCTATTGATGGCCATAGCCAGAGGGTCATTACCTGTTGATGGCACACAGCCGGACAGAGGATCATTACCTGTTGATGGAACACAGCCGGATGGTCATTACCTGTTCATGGCACACTGCCGGATGGTCATTACCGGTTGATGGCACACAGCCGTAGGGTGATGACCTATTGATGGCCATAGCCAGAGGGTCATTACCTGTTGATGGCGCACTGCCGGACGGTCATTACCTGTTGATGGCACACAGCTGGAGGGTGATGACCAGTTGATGTTGCACTGCCGGATGGTCATTGCCTGTTGATCGCACACTGCCGGACAGAGGATCATTACCTGTTGATGGCACACAGCCGGATGGTCATTACCTGTTCATGGCGCACTGCCGGATGGTCATTACCTGTTGATGGCATACAGCCGGAGGGTGATGACCTATTGATGGCCATAGCCAGAGGGTCATTACCTGTTGATGGCGCACTGCCGGATGGTCATTACCTGTTGATGGCACACAGCTGGAGGGTGATGACCAGTTGATGTCGCACTGCCGGATGGTCATTACCTGTTGATGGCACACAGCCGGACAGAGGATCATTACCTGTTGATGGCACACAGCCGGTCAGAGGATAAGATCTTTTGATTACATACACCGGGTCCCTCCCTGATAACAAGGAACCCTGAGGAATACTGGTCATCTTGATCCCCCACTGAGTATATACTTGCTCCACCTCAGCCTACACCATCATGGAGGACACTTCCACCTGTGTCCACTGTAAGGTTGGACTTTCTTTTATAATTACAGCAGATTAATAAACATCATAAAGCTGAAAAACTATCGAATAATTTATTATAAATTATTATAAAGAAATATAAATTATAATATATAGCTATAGAGGGCACATAAGACGACTAACTATAGAAAGCATGGTATCGCCTGATATATACTGTATATTCTAGATGGCGTTATTACACTAAATACATCAAAACCTCCAGGGTGATATTACCGTACAATGCGAGATCACTAATAATGGCCTCAGATTATGAGAAAATGACCAGCTCCATAGTCCTGGAGTTATTATAAATGTCTCTAGAGTGAGGCAGGGACTGGACGAGTATTGGAGGGAGGTATATTCCCCCAGGACGTCCTTTATGTATCCATGCTGTAGAATCTGCCGTATACTTCTGTTCTAGCAGTCAGACATTTCACTCTGCAAATCACAGGCTCAACATTGTGTAACACTACCACCGTATATAAGAGCACTCAGAATAAAAACTAGCGGCATGCCGTGCACTGCCCACGTCATGTGTACGGGATACAGGACCTGCAGGACCTGGTACGGCCATTATAATTGATAGATTAATGATACCTGTGCAGATGAAGGGAAAAAAAATATGTGCAACAACAGGAGGAGAAAGTCTCAAAATGTAATTTGAAGAGTATAATAGAGAAATGGGAAACTTCTGGAGATGCAGATAAGTGGTACCAGGGCGAAACGTAAGTGTAGTCAGACAAGGGAAAAGTGCAAATGATCCAGCGTAAAGGTTTGTTTAGTAGAAAAAATATTAAAACTTAGCTTTTATTAGCCATATAAAACACTGCTCCACAAAGAATACAGCAAATGTGCAACTATCATAGCTTACAGACCTACGCGTTTCAACAAATCATGTCTTAATTATGGCCCTATTACTAGAATGACAAAAAGGTACAGTATATATATATATATATATCCACGTGCCTGTATGACCTCCCTACAACGCCTGGGCATGCTCCTGATGAGGTTGCGGACGGTCTCCTGTGGGATCTCCTCCCAGACCTGGACTAAAGCATCCGCCAACACCTGGACAGTCTGTGGTGCAACGTGACGTTGGCGGATGGAGCGAGACATGATGTCCCAGATGTGCTCAATCGGATTCAGGTCTGGGGAACGGGCGGGCCAGTCCATAGCTTCAATGCCTTCATCTTGCAGGAACTGCTGACACACTCCAGCCACATGAGGTCTGGCATTGTCCTGCATTAGGAGGAACCCAGGGCCAACCGCACCAGCATATGGTCTCACAAGGGGTCTGAGGATCTCATCTCGGTACCTAATGAAAGTCAGGCTACCTCTGGCAAGGACATGGAGGGCTGTGTGGCCCTCCAAAGAAATGCCACCCCACACCATTACTCACCCACTGCCAAACCGGTCATGCTGAAGGATGTCGCTCTCCACGGCGACTCCAGACTCTGTCACGTCTGTCACATGTGCTCAGTGTGAACCTGCTTTCATCTGTGAAGAGCACAGGGCGCAAATGGCGACTTTGCCAATCCTGGTGTTCTGTGGCAAATGCCAAACATCCTGCATGGTGTTGGGCTGTGAGCACAACCCCTATCTGTGGATGTCGGGTCCTCATACCACCCTCATGGAGTCGGTATCTAACCATTTGTGCAGACACATGCACATTTGTGGCCTGCTGGAGGTCATTTTGCAGGGCTCTGGCAATGCTCCTCCTGTTCCTCCTTGCACAAAGGCGGAGATAGCGATCCTGCTGCTGGGTTGTTGCCCTCCTACGGCCCCCTCCACATCTCCTGGTGTACGGGCCTGTCTCCTGGTAGCGCCTCCAGCCTCTGGACACAGCCAACCTTCTCGCCACAGCTCGCATTGATGTGCCATCCTGGATGAGCTGCACTATCTGAGCAACTTCTGTGGGTTGTAGAGTCTGTCTCATGCTACCGCGAGTGTGAAAGCACAACCAACATTCAAAAGTGACCAAAACATCAGCCAGAAAGCATTGGTACTGAGATGTGGTCTGTGGTCCCCACCTGCAGAACCACTCCTTTATTGAGGGTGTCTTGATAATTGCCAATAATTTCCATCTATCGTCTATTCCATTTGCACATCAGCATGTGAAATTGATTGTCAATCAGTGTTGCTTCCTAAGTGGACAGTTTGAATTCACAGAAGTTTATTTACTTGGAGTTATATTCTGTTGTTTTAAGTATTCCCTTTATTTTTGGAGCAGTGTATATAGATACATACAGTGAGTACGGAAAGTATTCAGACTCCTTTAAATTTTTCACTCTTTGTTTCATTGCAGCCATTTGATAAATTCTAAAAAGTTCATTTTTTTTCTCATTAAAGTACACTCTGCACCCCATCTTGACTGAAAAAAACAGCAATGTAGAATTTTTTTGCAAATTTATTAAAAAAGAAAAACTGAAATATCACATGGTCATAAGTTTTCAGATCCTTTGCTCAGACACTCATATTTAAGTCACATGCTGTCCATTTCCTTGTGATCCTCCTTGAGATGGTTCTACTCCTTCAATGGAATCCAAATGTGTTTAATTAAACTGATAGGACTTGATTTGGAAAGACACACACCTGTCTATATAAGACCCCACAGCTCACAGTGCATGTCAGACCAAATGAGAATCATGAGCTCAAAGGAACTGCCCAAGGAGCTCAGAGACCGAATTGTGGCAAGGCACAGATATAGCCAAGGCTATAAAAGAATTTCTGCATTACTCAAGGTTCATAAGAGCACAGTGGCCTCCATAATCCTTAAATGGAAGAAGTTTGGGGCCACCAGAAGTCTTCCTAGACCTGGCCGTCCAGCCAAACTGAGCAATCGTGGGAGAAGAGCCTTGGTGAGAGAGGTAAAGAAGAACCCCAAGATCACTGTGGCTGAGCTCCAGAGATGCAGTAGGGAGATGGGAGAAAGTTCCACAAAGTCAACTATCACTGCAGCCCTCCCCCAGTTGGGCCTTTATGGCAGAGTGGCCAGACGGAAGCCTCTCCTCATATGAAAGCCCGCATAGAGTTTGCTCAAAAACACATGAAGGACTCCCAGACTATGAGAAATAAGATTCTCTGGTCTGATGAGACGAAGATAGAACTTTTTGGTGATAATTCTAAGTGGTATGTGTGGAGAAAACCAGGCACTGCTCATCACCTGCCTAATACAATCCCAACAGTGAAACATGGTGGTGGCAGTTGTTAGAACGCTCCTGTTAGTTTTTTCTATTTTGTGGTCACGTGACCTTCTGCCTATTTATTCCAGCTCCACCCTTCAGGCTTTGCTGGACTTTAGTGTTACTTTGACTCTTAATCTAGCCAGGTGCTTTGTACCTACTGTATCTCTCTAGTTTGTTTGGTCCTTGGACCACTAAGTACTTTTGTCTGTTTGTCTTCTTCTGCTACTACTTCTGCCAGGAGGTGTCCAATTTTGTCCCAGTCCTTAGTTCTTTTAGGGACCCCTCCCTTTAATCTATAGGTCTGCGTTCAGACTAGCCGCGGATGAAGGCGGGTCTGTTCACAAGGAACAGGTTGCCCGCTGCATCGTAGGGAATCAGCTTAGTCCTATTGTATGGACAGATTTCCTCTCTTTCCTTAGTTCTTGTAGCAGATCATAACAGCAGTATCATGCTATGGGTGTGTTTTTCAGCTGCAGGGACAGGACGACTGGTTGCAATTGAAGGAAACATGAATGCGGCCAAGTACACAGATATCCTGGATCAAAACCTCTTCCAGAGTGCTCTGCACCTCAGACTTGGCCAAAGGTTCACCTTCCAACAAGACAATGACCCTAAGCACACAGCTAAAATAACAAAGGAGTGGCTTCAGAACAACTATGTGACCATTCTTGACTGGCCCAGCCAGAGCCCTGACCTAAACCCAATTGAGCATCTTTGGAGAGACCTGAAAATGGCTGTCCACCAACGTTTACCATTCATCCTGACGGAACTGGAGAGGATCTGCAAGGAAGAATGGCAGAGGATCCCAAAATGCAGGTGTGAAAAACTTGTTGCATCATTTCCAAGAAGACTCATGGCTGTACTAGCCCAAAAGGGTGCTTCTACTCAATTCTGAGCAAAGGGTCTGAATACTTATGCCAATGTGATATTTCAGTTTTTCTTTTTTATTAAATTTGCAAAAATTTCTACATTTCTGTTTTCTTTCAGACAAGATGGGGTGCAGAGTGGACTTTAATGAGAAAAAAATGAACTTTTTAGAATTTACCAAATGGCTGCAATGAAACAAAGAGTGAAAAATTTAAAGGGGTCTGAATACTTTCCGTACCCAGTGTACATGCATGGAAATAAATGCAGAATTATATTTCTTAATACTGCAGTATCAGATCCTGTCTTGAATTTAACCCCTGTGGTATCCAATGTGAAAATCCACAGGGACTCCCGGTTCAGAAGTTTGCACTTATGATCCCCCCCTCGTGTGGATCTATATACCTTCTCTATCTCCATATATTTAAAGAATGAGGTGTCACCTTTATGAACTCTCGCAAAATGCCTCGATACTGCTGATGTATTTATGGCTTCCAAATTAATCGCATCAGAAAGATGTCTTCTGATACGGACTTTCAGCGCACCTGTGGTACAACCCACATAGTGGACCTTCCACAAGGTGCATTCTATAAGGTATATAACCCCTGATGAATTACAATTGAGGAAATCATGAATTTTATATTCTCTATCATTACTTAAGGACATAAAACTATCTGTTTTAACCGCGTGTAGACACGCTTTGCACCGATTGGCTCCACATCTGAAGAAACCTTTTGTGCTGAGCCAATTTGGTTGTACAGTATTAGTCTCACTGGTGTATAAGCTAGGAGAAAGGATGGTTCCCAGAGCGGGCGCTTTCCTGGCTGCAAAGCCGATGTCATTAGAAAGTAGGTTTTTTAGTTTCTTGCTCTGATATATAATAGGGTTATACTTTTTAATTCTAGATGTAATTTTCTTATACTGAGGACTATAGGTGGTAGAAAACGTTACCCTAGTATCCAATGTGTTAATGTTATTTTTCTGTTTATTTCGGAGTATATCTTTCCGATTTATATTGGAGACAATTCTACTCGCTTTTCTTAAAGACCACTCAGGATAGCACCTATTGGATAGTCTGTTACAATTTTTTTCTGATTCCTTCTGAAAAGTGATGTTATCTGAACAATTTCGTATTGTTCGTATTAGCTCACCGTAAGGGATATTTCTCTTAATATGTGGCGGATGACAACATTTAGCTCATAGAATAGAATTTGAGGCTGTAGATTTTCTGTGGGGATTAATTTTGACCAATTCTTTTTCCTTGGTAGCCTCAAGTTCGAGATCCAAAAAAGTAATTTTGGATGAATGGTAGAACTAAGTGAATTTAAGATTAAAATGATTGCAGTTGATGTACTGTACAAATTGTACCACCTCCTCCTGTGTGCCCCCCACACCAGGAGGAGGTCATCAATAAATCTACCGTACCACACAATGTGTCCACTATATGTGTTATCATTATGGTAAATGAAAAGCTCCCCCACCTACACATCACTATGTTCACTAGCGAAGGAGAAAATTTACTGCCCATGCTGACTCCTCTTTTCTGTAAAAAAAAAACTTTTATCAAAGCTAAAATAATTACGTTCTAAGAGGAACTGTACTGCTATGACCAGAAATTCTTTTATTTCTATAGTGTACGAACTGTATGTGTCAAGGTGGTAGGTTAAAAATGCTAAAGCAATATGGGGTGGAATTGAGGGGGTATAATGCCACCACATCACAGGACAATCATCCAAAGTTTTTTGGCCATTCAAATTTATCAAAAATGGTCACTATGAATTTTGAATCCCTAATGTAACTCGGAGTTTCCTGAACCAGAGGCTGTAGGTAAAAATCCATCCAGGCACTTAATTTTTCACCATTGGAACCAATCCCCACCACTATGGGTCTTAACCCCTTTACAGCCAAGGGCTTACTAATACGTACTGTACCTGCGCCCTGGGCTTTAAGAGCCAGGTACGTATTTGTACGCCCTGTTGATTTCGGCCACACACAGGCTGTGCGGGCGCGATCGCCGCCGGGTGTGAGCTGATTTTTGCTATGTGCTGGGAGCGGTCATGCACGGCTCCCAGCACATTAACCCCCGCAATGCTGCGATCGAAGTCGATCACAGCATTGCGGAGGTAAGTACTGCATACTCACCTCTTCCCCGCTGTCGCGCGCTGTCTGAGGCTGGCTTCCGTGGTTGTCATGGTAACCCAGATGTCATCATGACAACATCCGGGTCACCAGACAGCAGAAAGATACTTTGATCATGCACAGTGCATGACCAAAGTATCTTCTGCATCTACAGCGCTGACAGCCTGTATAGCACAGGGATGGTGCTCCATCCCTATGTTATACAGGCGATCAGAGTATAAAAAGTGAAAGTCCCATAGTGGGACAAAGTATAAAAGTAAAAAAAAGTGGTAAAAAAATGTAAAAAAAAAAAAAATTCACCAAAAATAAAAATATAATGTACCCATCAATAAATATTATAATGAAAAAAAACAAACAAAACAATAAAAGTACACATATTTGGTATCGCCACGTCTGGAACGACCTGACCTATAAAACTGTCTCAGAAGTTAACTCCTTTAGTGAACACGGTAAAAAATTAAAATAAAAAACAAAGCAAAAAACGATGCTTTATCATCATACTGCCAAACAAAGATTGGAATTAAACGCGATCAAAAAGATGAATATAAACAAAAATGGTACCACTGAAAACGTCATCTTGTTCCAGAAAAAACAAGCCGCCATACAGCTCCATCAGCTGAAAAATAAAAAAGTTATAGCTCTCAGAATAAAGTGATGCAAAAAAATAATTTTTTCTAGAAAATAGCTTTTATTGTGTAGAAGCGCCAAAACATAAAAAAAGATATAAATGTGGTACCGCTGTAAACGTACAGACCCAAAGAATAAAGCTACCTCATCAATTTTACCACACGCGGAACAGCATTAAAAAATTAAAAAAAACAATTCCTGAATTGTTTGTTTTTGCTTATTCTGCCTCCCAAAAATCGGAATAGAAAGCGATCAAAAAATGTCACGTGCCTGAAAATGGTACCAATAAAAACGTCAACTCATCCCGCAAAAAACAAGTTGTCAAATGACTCTGTCGGCCAAAATATGGAAAAATTATAGCTCTCAAAATATGGCGATGCAAAAACTAGATTTTGCAAAAAAATGCGTCTTTTAGTGTGAGACAGCTGTCAATCATAAAAACCCGATAGGATTCTGGTATCGCTGTAATCTCACCGACCCAAAGAATAAAGTCGTCTAATCACTTATACTGCACAAGGAACGGTGTAAAAAATAAACTCTAGGGTTAGGGTTGTGCTAGGGTTGGGATTTTTTTCAAAAGCAAAAAAAAAAAAGATGACGATATGGCGACTAGTGTTGAGCACAAGTGCTCGCTACTTGAGTTTGCATCGGGTGCTCGGGTATGCATTGAGTATCACGGGTGCTCAAGTCTCTGCCCCATATGCTTCACAGTCAAAAAAAACGTGCGGGGATTGCCTGCCATGCACCAGCAATCCCTGCATGTTTGTTTTGGGTGTCTAATAACTGTGAAACATGTGGGCAGGACTCGAGCATGTCACTCGAGCACGTGCGATACATGGTGCATACCCGAGTACACGATGCAAACTCAAGTACCGAGCACTTGTGCTCAAGACTAATGACAACTTATTCAATATGATGACCTAATGTTATCAAATTATGTGTCGTACCGGGTTCAAAATGTTCATTATACCCCTTGATAAAATCCTTGAGGGGTGTAGTTTCCAAAATGGGGTCACTTGTGGGGGGTTTCAACTATTTAGGCGCATCAGGGGTTCTTCAAACGTGACATGGCGTCCGCCCTCAATTCCAGCCAATTTTGCGTTCAAAAAGTCACACAGTGCTCCTTCCCTTCTGAACTCTGCCGTGCACCCATACACTGTATTTTCCCCACATATAGGGTATTGGCGTACTCAGGAGAAATTGCAAAAAGTTTTTGGGGCCATTTTCTCCTCTTACCCTTGTGAAAATAAAAAAATGGGGCTAAAACATAATTTTTGTGGAAAAAGTTTGATTATTTATTGTCATGGCTCCATGTTTAAACTTCTGTAAAGGTTCTCTGAGGGGTCTAGTTTACAAAATGGTGTCACTTGTGAGGGGTTTCCACTGTTTAGACACATAAGGGGCTCCCCAAACACAACATGGCGTCCGCTAATTATTCAAGCAAATTTTACTTTCAAAAAGTCAAATGGCGCTCCTTCCCTTCCGAACCCTGCCGTACGCCTAAACAGTGTTTTTTCCCCACATATGGGGTATCTGTGTGGTCAGGGAAAATTGAACAACAAATTTTGGGGTCAATTTTTTCCTGTTAACCCTGTGAAAATAAAAAAATTGGGTCTAAAGTAACATTTTTGTGAAAAAAGTTAAATGTTAATTTTTTTCTTCCGCATTCCAAAAATTTCTGTGAAGCACTTGAAGGGTTAATACATTTTTTGAATGTGATTTTGAGCACCTTGGGGGTGCAGATTTTAGAGTGGTGTTACTTTTGGGTATTTTCTGTCTTAAAGACCCCTCAAAGTGACTTCAAATGTGATGTGGTCCCTAAAAAAATGGTTTTGTAAATTTTGTTGGAAAAATGAGAAATCTCTGGTCAACTTTTAACCCTTATAGCTCTCTAATAAAAAAAAAATTTGGTTAAAAATTGTGCTGATGTAAAGAAGATATGTGGTAAATGTTATTTATTAACTATTTTGTGTGACATATCTCTCTGATTTAAGGGCATAAAAATTCAAATTTTGAAAATTTCTAAATTTTCAAAAATTTTTGCCAAATTTCAGTTTTTGTCACAAATAAATGCAAGTGATATCGGAGAAATTTTACCACAGTCATGAAGTACAATATGCCACGAAAAAACAATCTCAGAATCAGGGGGATCCGTTGAAGCGTTCCAGAGTAATTACCTCATAAAGTGACAGTGGTCAGAATTGTAAAAATTGGCCTGGTCATTAATGTGCAAACCACCTTGGGTAGTAAAGGGGTTAAAGGTAGTGGAAAAATATTTTTATGTATTTTTGGAGGCGAATGGTAAACTGGAACAATTGGGTGATCTACGTATAAATATTCCATTAATTTTTTTTTTAGGGCCCCTCAGTGCAAACCTTCGTTTAATAGATTATACATAGCAGCATTAAACTCAACAGTAGGATCTCTAGCTAACTCCAAATAAACATCCCTATTTTCTAAATCCATCAAATTCAATTTTTTATACAATCCTGCATTCAGTACTATAGTGCCACCTTTATCCGCTGAGCGGACTAGTATGTCTGAATTATCCTTTAATTTTTTCAGAGCGTCTTTTTCTCTATATGTCAGATTAGAGTCCAAATGATTAGTAGAAGATAATTCATTCTTTAATTCCACTAGTTCTTTTTCAATTAAGTCCTGGAACTGATCCAGAACCAATGGTCTGGACTGAAGTGGGTAAAAGAAAGGATTACCAGCCCGAAAGTCCTCATTTAAATTTACATTTGGAATTAAAGATTCCGTCTCGAATTGTTTCATTTGTAATAAAGACTGTTGTTCTGTGAATAATAACATGGAATCCTGGCTTGTCCTAGGAGAAACTTCTTCTGAAGCTGTATTCTGTGGATTTTTCATGTCCATAAAATGACATCGGATGGTGAGGTTACGTGCTAGTTTGTTAACATCCAGAATTGTTCTGAAAATGTCGAATTCGTTAGAAGGTGAAAAGCTCAGGCCTTTAGCCAGGAGAGAAATTTGACTCTCAGATAAGATGTAGCTAGAGAGATTCCAAACAGGTGACTCTAATAATGGCGTTTTTTGCTCTGTGTCGGGTACTTGTTTGCATTTACGCTTACGTCCCGCCCTTGTGTGACCCGCCACTAGCTGTTTCAGTAGCGCCTAACCCTCCCTGGGAAAGGGGTGTACTCGGACGGCGGGCCCAGTTGGTAGAATGGGGATGCAGTCGCGGCCTCGGCCCGGTCCGTGCCCAGGGCGCACACATTAAAAATAGGGGCCAGTTGATGAGTGGCAATTATGAGTGGATAAACGACTACGCCACCTGTGGTGTCTGGTGATGCGCCACCAGCGCTGCTGCAGTCCTCTGAGGGGGGATGTTGTGGCAGCCGATGGTAGTACTACTCCCCACAGGCGGAGCAGGGCCTCAGGGCAGAGGAAAAAGGAGGATGAGGGGAGTCGTAGTAGGTACAGTGGTGCGGTGTGGTGTCGCGCTGCAATAATGGATCGGAGGCAATGGATGTAGTCTTCCAAGCTTTACTCACGTTGTTAGAGGTCAGCTGCAAGGCTTCTCCTTGCTCCTCATGGCGTGCTGTGGCCACCAGAGAAGGGGGTTCGGCACACCCCGGTAGTTCAGGTGCGTCTATCAGGACCCCCAGCACCAGCGTGTTCCTAGAAATCTCCCCCTTGGGCCTCTCCTGTCCGTGTGCAGTGCGTGTTGCAAGGCTGGGTCTCCCTCTGGCTATACACAGAACAAGGGCACGGGTGGCGACTCCGCTCCGTCTGTTACCCGGTGGGAACCACTTAGCCTCCGGGCTTTTCCGACTGAGACGTGAAGTAACAAAGTCAGATATCGGGGGCTGGTACCCCTCTTGCAGCAGGAGTCCCTCTGACTAGGCCAGAATGGAGAGTACAGGTGGCGTATGCCGCTCCATCCGTATTCCCTGGGATCCTTTTGCCTGCGGAGCTCTCCTCCTCAGCTCCCCTCCAGGCCTTCTTAAGCAGGGACCTTGACCGGGTAGAGACCTCCGTTAACTCTATCCTGCTCCTCGTCTCAAGGCCAGAGCACGAGGACCGTGCATCTCCAGCACGCTGCAGGCTCCTACACAAGCCCACTGCCAGCTGTGAAGACCACAATCAAACAACCTTGAACTTAAGATGGCTGGCTGTTAAATATGGACTGTATCTACAAGTGTAACCTAAAAGTGCGTCCTCCACCCTCACCCACTACATGGTTTCCCCTATCTTTGGTTCCCTCATCTCCATTATCCTGCTGGGGCAGCACCCTAGTGCATACTAGCCCCCCATAGGACAGGAGTGTGTAGTGTTGAGTGATGAGGTGGGGTCCTGACAGGTGCTCCATCCTAACCTGGGAGAGGAGATACCACACCTCTTTCACAAGATGCAGTACCCCCCTGTGGCGACCGAACCCTCAGGGGCGCCACGCCCTCTTCCTCCGTTTTTTGTAATCGCTCCACCAGCACTAGATAATTTATTTTTGATAAAATACAATTGTTGCATTTCTCCCATTGAACTCATAGATGAATCTGAGTAATCATCAGAGGTGGCAGCAAAAGAATTATCTGTAACATCATCATGCTCCTTAAAACTCCCTCTTCCAGATCTCTGAAAACGTTTGTGGGAGCGTTTTTTTAAGATGGATGGTAATTGTTTATTCCAACTATAAATCTTGTTCTGCGTATAGTCCTCACTGTCCCTTTTGAACTTGGATCTTTTTATATCCATAATGGTGTTCTCCAACTTGGCCAAATTAGATTTCAGTTTGTCATTACAAATATTAAATTCTTTTAGTTGCACATATTTCCCCAAAGACGATTGTTTATTTTTAATATCCAATTAAATTTAAGTCAGTTCCAGTTCCTCATGTTTGATTATGAGGTGCATAAGATTCAGTGAACATTGACTAAGAATCGCATTCTGATCTTCTTGAAAACCGTCATTGTATATAGTGGTGGTGACTTTTTTTTAAACGCAGACCTCTAGGGATCATTTTCTTTTTTATATATGCGTCCAAGGTTGTGAGATCCCACCAAACTTTAAGTTCTCTGGTCATTTTGTTTTCCATCTGGAACATGAGATCGTTAAATTCATCCGGTTCTGTTGTCACCACTGATGGTTTATTATCAAAAATAGATGCTAGTTTGTTCAGTCTAGCCCAGGGGTCTCAAACACGCAGCCCGCGGGCCGCATGCGGCCCCTGAGGCGGCTTTATGCGGCCCGCAGGCACAGACCCCTTGACGATCCCGACCTGGTCCAGGAGGAGCCGCCGACAGCAGCGCTGAATTGCCACACAGAGACTGTTTCCCAGCACTGCATTTCCAATGTCAGCCGCCGGCCAATCAGAGGCCAGCAGCTGACATCTGCGTGTCGGCGCAGCGAGTATGACGTCATTGCCATATGCAGATGTCAGCTGCTGGCCTCTGATTGGCCGGCGGCTGACATTGGAAATGCAGTGCTGGGAGACGGTCTCTGTGCGGCAATGCAGCGCTGCTGTCGGCGGCTCCTCCTGGACCAGGTCGGGATCGTCAAGGGGTCTGACTCTGTGGTGCCTGCGGGCCACATCTGCAGGAAGGCCGCCGAGGGAACGGAGGACAGGTGAGAATCATCTTTTTTTTTTTCTATTTTATGTGTGTGAAGAACAGCACAGGGGGCACATAGCCACAAGAGGGGACCTGGATGGGGCACATAGCCACAAGATGGGGACCTGGATGGGGCACATAGCCACAGGACGGGGACCTGGATGGGGCACATAGCCACAAGAGGGGACCTGGATGGGGCACATAGCCACAGGATGGGGACCTGGATGAGGCACATAGCCACAGGACGGGGACCTGGATGGGGCACATAGCCACAAGAGGGGACCTGGATGGGGCACATAGCCACAAGATGGGGACCTGGATGAGGCACATAGTCACAAGAGGGGACCTGGATGGGGCACATAGCCACAGGACGGGGACCTGGATGGGGCACATAGCCACAGGACGGGGACCTGGATGGGGCACATAGCCACAAGAGGGGACCTGGATGGGGCACATAGCCACAAGATGGGGACCTGGATGAGGCACATAGCCACAAGAGGGGACCTGGATGGGGCACATAGCCACAGGACGGGGACCTGGATGGGGCACATAGCCACAGGACGGGAACATGGATGGGGCACATAGCCACAGGACGGGGACCTGGATGGGGCACAGAGCCTCAAGATGTGGACCTGGATGGGGCACATAGCCTCAAGATGGGGACCTGGATGGGGCACAGAGCCACAAGATGGGGACCAGAGCCACAAGATGGGGACCTGGATGGGGCACATAGCCACAAGATGGGGACCTGGATGGGGCACATAGCCACAAGATGGGGACCTGGATGGGGCACATAGCCACAAGATGGGGACCTGGATGGGGAACATTGCCACAGGATGGGGACCTGGATGAGGCACATTAGTACAAGATGGGCGCCAGGATGGGGAACGTTGCCACAGGATGGGGACCTGGATGGGGCACAGAGCCACAAGATGGGGACCTAGATGGGGCACAGAGCCACAAGATGGGGACCAGAGCCACAAGATGGGGACCTGGATGGGGAACATTGCCACAGGATGGGGACCTGGATGGGGCACATAGCCACAGGATGGGGACCTGGATGAGGCACATTAGTACAAGATGGGCGTCAGGATGGGGAACGTTGCCACAGGATGGGGACCTGGATGGGGCACATTAGTACAAGATGGGGACTTGGATGGGGAACATTACTACAAGATGTTTTCCATTATTACTATATGATGCTAATTGTAAGACAATATTACTGTATGTGGCCAATTGGGGGAAATAAAATTGTAAAAAAAATAAAAAATAAAATAAAGCATGAAAAAATATTGGGCACTAAAAATGCTGTTTTTTATGTAAACTAAAGTAAACACAAAAAAGTGCACGTTTATTATCGCCACATCCATAACGACCCAAGCCATAAAAAAATAAACACGGCAAAAATGTTCAAAAGGTGTATACAAAAAAAATGGTATCACTAAAAATGTCACATTGAACAAAGAATGCGGCCCCCAAATTCAAATTTTTTCCATGTGCGGCCCATATACCCAGCCGAGTTTGAGTCCCCTGGTCTAGCCGAACAATCCTCTGTGTCACTGAAATTCATTATGTCAAATTGAGGGGATGTGAAAATCCACAGGGACTCCCGGTTCAGAAGTGTGCACTTGCAGTCAGACAAGCCAATGGCCTGGTAACAGGGGTCAAGCAGAGCCGGGTAAGTGGTAATACAAGTGGGCAGTGGAATGAGTCGAGGTTTTGGTAATCATGGTGTAACAGATCGGGCAGACTGACTGGGCAGGAGAGAATTTCATGTTTTCTTGATTATAGCATCATGCGGAGAATTCCTGCTCCTTAATATTAAAAGGGGTTGTCCGGGACTTTTTTTTTTTTTTTTTTACCATGGACCTAAGAACTAACAGGCAAGTATTTGCTAACTATGTGCCTGTTGTGCCAGGCGCCGATATTTGCTGGTTCAGAGTGGTCATGGAGCGCTCCTGACAGTGATTTTTCAGCTCCCGCTCTGATCTGTTGATGGGGTGTGACTGCCGGTGTCATGCTGATTGACAGCTGGCTCCCTGCTGCCTATCAGCATAAAGTTGGCAGTCACGCCTCTTTGACAGAGCAGTCGGGAAGAGGAAGAGCTGTTCTGTTGACGTGAAGCAGCAGAATCGCTGTTAGGAGTGGTCCAGGAGCGATCTGAGCCACCACAGGGTAGAACAAGCACGTAATAAGCAATTACCTGCCTGATAGTTCTTAGGCTCATTGCATTTTTCTATCTCACCCTGTAGGAGTCACCTTCTCCTCAACCAAAAAGAGAAGGTGCATATCCACCGACATTGTGATGCGTCAGCTTCCAGATTCAATTGCAGATAAAATTATGATTTTATTGTTAATCCATTAAAAAGATATACACATTGCAAAAATAAAATAAATAAAGGTGGAGACCTCTGTGAAACCTACACGTTTCGAACGCCAAACGTTGTTAGTCCTGCTATAGAAATACATGTAGGGAGTTACAATTTACATGCTCGACCGCGCCATCATATGGGCGTGTTGATCGCTCCTCACGCCCAATTTTCTAAGAAAGAAATGATAGGGTGTGGGAATAACAGAATAAAAACAAGTGATCTAATCTTGAAAAGTAGGCAGTGTGTATAAAAAATACACAAAGATGATACAAACAATATGATATATACATTAACATAAAATCAAAAAGATAATAAAAGAAAAGTGATAAACCTGTGTCAGAGAAATAGCTCAGAGCTTAGCGCAAGGAAGCACTCCTTAGAAGAACTCCTTAGGAAAACAGATACAACTACAGCAAGCTGTACCTTCCAGGACTGACCAATGACCAAAATCCAAGCTCTGATTTAATAAGATCACGGTTACACCCACATACCTTCTATTGGTGAGCTCATATGAGGACTTGTCATAGGTGTGCTAGATCTTTTAGAAGTTTATGAGATCCCCAACTTTCAGGATATCTTCGCCCATGGAGGTCTCGGGCGGGAAATATCATGGTCATGTTTTCTATCATGATTTTGCCTTTCTATAGAGATGAAACAGGGCATGGATACATAGGCGGATTATAATGAGGGCAATCCGGGTGACCGCCCGGGGCCCCGAGCCGGCAGGGGGCCCGCGGCTCCAGGCGGGGTGTCTAATGCCGGATTGCCCTCATTATATGTGCGGGCCGCCGCGGCACATAGCGGTAGCAGTGGCGGGAGGGGGGGGCCCGGACCACTCCCCCAGCAGCGGCCGCCGCTACTTCTTCATCGGCCGGGCCAGCACTGCAGCAGTTAACTTCCCTGTGCTGGCCCGGCCGCGTCACTGCTAGGAGACATGGCCCTGTGCGCGGCTGTGTCTCCTAGCTGTGACGTCACGCAGTGCGCCCCGGCCTGCAGTGCTGCACCGGAAAAGAGACAGAGCAGGCAGGAGGAATGGAGCCGGGGGATGGTGAGTGTGTGTGTGGGCGGGCATATGTGTGTGTGGGCAGGTGTGTGTGTGTTTGTGGGCAGCTGTCTGTGTGGGCAGGTGTGTGTGTGTGTGTGTGTGTGTGGGCAGGTGTGTGTGTGTATATGTGTGTGTGTGTGGGCAGGTGTGTTTGTGTGTGGGCAGGTGTGTGTGTGTGTGTGTGGGCAGGTGTGTTTGTGCGTGGGCAGGTGTATGTGTGTGTGGGCAGGTGTGTGTGTGTGTGTGGGCAGGTGTGTGTGTGGGCAGGTGTGTGTGTGTTTGTGGGCAGGTGTGTGTGTGTAGGTGTGTTTGTGTGTGGGCAGGTGTGTGTGTGTGGGCAGGTGTGTGTGTGTGTTTGTGGGCAGGTGTGTGTGTGTATATGTGTGTGTGTGTGTGGGCAGGTGTGTGTGTGTGTGTTTGTGGGCAGGTGTGTGTGTGTGTGCGTGTATATGTGTGTGTGTGTGTATGTGTATGTATGTGTGTGTGTATGTATGTGTGCGTGTATATGTGTGTGTGTATGTATGTGTGTGTGTGTGTCTATGTGTGTGTGTGTGTATGTATGCCTGCATGTGTGTGTGTGTATATGCCTGCATGTGTGTGTGTATATATACCTGCATGTGTGTATATGCCTGCATGTGTGTGTGTGTGTATGCCTGCATGTGTGTGTGTGTGTATATGCCTGCTTGTGTGTGTGTATGTATGCCTGCATGTGTGTGTGTGTATATGCCTGCATGTGTGTGTGTGTGTATATGCCTGCATGTATGTGTGTTTGTGTATGCCTGCATGTGTGTGTGTGTATATGCCTGCATATGTGTGTGTGTGTGTGTGTATATGCCTGCTTGTGTGTGTGTGTATGTATGCCTGCATGTGTGTGTGTGTATATGCCTGCATGTGTGTGTGTATATGCCTGCGTGTGTGTGTATATGCCAGCATGTGTATGTATTTGAGTGCCTGCATGCCTACGTGTATATGTGTCTTCACACGTTTGTGCGTGCTTCCCTGCTTGTCTGCATTTTTGTGTGTGATTGTCTGAGTGTGTCTGTGCATGATTGCGTGTGCATTTCTGTGTGTGCTTGCCTGCGTGTGTACGTGTCCCCATTTCTGTGGGTATGTGTATCTGCGTGTGTATATTAGGGCTCTTTCACATGTCCTGATATTTACGGGACTGGAGATATGTGTCCACCTGTGTGTCATCCGTGTGACACATACCAGTGCTTGGGAATCAGTGTACAGTTAACGCTGTTCCCAAGAGCCGGGTGCTGAGCGCTTGCCCTCATCATGGATCCCTGCCGGCACTGCGATCAGCAGCAGCAGGGTCAATGATGAGAGTAGTAGTCAACTCCCGCCGTGTCCAACTGTAAAAATAGGAATAAAATTAAAAAATCCTTGTACTCACCTCTCCTAAGTGTCACCCGCTGTAATCTGTGCGAGCGCTCACGCCGAAGAGAATGACTTCTGCAGCGAGCGGGCCTCGGAGCTGCACTCAGTGATTGACAAGGCACCGCTTGTTGAGCGCAGCTCCGGGGTCCACTCGCTGCAGGAGTCATTCTCCTCGGCGTGAGTGCTCGCACGGATTACAGCGGGTGACTCTTAGGAGAGGTGAGTATAAGGATTTTTTTTATTTTATTCCTATTTTTACAGTTGGACACTGCTGGAGTAGACTACTACTCTCATCATTGACCCTGCTGCTGCTGATCGCAGCGCCAGCAGGGATCTATGATGAGGGCAGCGCTCAGCACCCAGTGCTTGGGAAGAGCACTAACTGTCATCAGTGTGCGGGACGTTTTGCGGCCTGTGCAGCAGGTAAAAAACAGACATGTCAGCGTGTTTTGCCCATGGACACCACATGGTCTGTGGAAAGTGGAAACACACTGACGTGTGCACATTCATTTGAATGGGTCTACGTGTACCAGTGTCTGTGGTACATGAGGAAACTGTCACCGCATGTACTGACGTGTGAAAGAGCCCTTAGTATGTGTCTGTGTGCGCTTGTTTTCGTGTGTGTAAGCGCGCTTCTGCATGTCTGTGTGGTCTTCCGATGATTTATTATATTTGGGGAGAGAAATTTTAGGAGACAAAATGGGGAGATGTGTGAAGAAACGGTATGGTGAACTAGAGGAGGGGTGGGAATGAGTGCAGGAACAGAATGGGGAAGGGGGATGTATAAGGAAACAGTATGGAGAGTGGGGGAATAGTGTGAGGAGATAATATGGAGAGAGAAAAGTGTGATGTGACACAGCACAGAGACTAGGTAGTGAGGGGGAAGGTATAGAGATGCGTCAGTATAGGGGAAACAGTGTGAGGGCACAGAAAGGAGGTAACAGTATGCTGAGGAGGTGGAGTGTGATGAAGGGGCACAGTATAGAGACTGGGTAGTATAGGGGGGACACAGTGTGAGAGGACAGTGTGAAGAGGGGGCCCAGTATGGTAAGGAGAGGACAGTGTGGAGAGCATGTACCCTAACAGTGGTAGAGTGTATGTCATATTTTGTGCAGGGAGCATTGTAAGAGTTAGGTTTATTTAGGGGCTCAGTGTAGATATTTTTATTCAGGAGCATTATAATGACACTGCTATCTTTAAGGGCATCATGTGGGGATGTGCTGCAGAAGACCGGAGAAGATGGAAGTCTGCAGAGACGAGCTGTGGAACTCATCATGGAGTCTGGACAAGAGGAAGAACAGAAAGAGAACGACTCTAATCAGAGAAGCCGTCTCAGGTAAGATACCTGCATGTAAATGTTCATTTGTGATCCTGCCTGTGTCTCATCAGTAATGTGGTTCCTGTATGGTCTGCAGTCTGATGATGACTGATAACTCCCAGTATCTCTATTGTTAATTACATACTGGGAGCTGTAGGTTTATGCGATACAAAGATATATGGGTCTGACCTGACATTACAATTGATGGTGGTTCAGATGATGTATTCGTGTACTGATGTGTATGTGCGCGTCTGCGTGTTTGTGCGCGTCTGCGTATCTGGAATAATATGTATTTTTGTAAGATGCGTGTATGTAACTGTGCATTGTGGTGTGTAATAACATTCATATGCTTGAGGCACCTTTACTAAATCTGTTAGGACTCACTCACATGTGTTAGGGAATTCCATTTGTCTTTCCACATTTAGGAACAGACAAGTGAAATATGCTAACCCTGACAAAACTGTCACCATAGGGATGTGCTTGTATGGACACGGGTTCAGGAGCTGAGCCTGCTCCATACTGGGCAGATGTCGGCTGTGTTACATAGCCGGCGTCTGCCTGTAACAGCAGTGATCAGAGCTCGCCTTGATTGCTGCTGTTTTGAGTATTTAAGTGCCCTTGTCAATCACTGACAGCGGCATTTAGATAGCACAATGGCCGGTGCATGCAGTCACCTGTTCCCTTCAGCCCCCTGTGACGCAGTTGCAGGTTGCTGATGGGTTGCCAGTAGTGCTGAGTGCGCGTGGTCGGATAAGAGACATTACAGTCACCGCGAGCTACAAAGTGCTGCAATAACGTCAGGCACCTTAATTGTGACACTTCCATGGAGCCCAACCTCAGGCTGAGCGTTATTGAATGACTAACATGGCAGCAACACCTGGCAACTAGTGCTGAGTGAGTGTGGTTGGATAAGGTGTGATCCCAGCATGCTCAGGTGTTATCTGAGTATCTTGTAGTGCTCTGCTAATATGCTCGAGTCCCCGGGGTAGCATGTTTTGCGGCGGTAGACAGAAGCAATACATGCAGGGATTACCTAACAAACAGGCAATTCCTGCATGTGTTGCGTCTGTCTACTGCCGCAAAACATGCTACCCCGGGGACTCGAGCATATTAGCAGAGCACTACAAGATACTCAGATAACACTTGAACATGCTGGGATCACACCTTATCCGACCACACTCACTCAGCACTAGTTGCCTGGTGTTGCTTCCATGTTAGTCATTCAATGAAGCTCAGCCTGAGGTTGGGCTCCATAGAAGATGTCACAATCAAGGTGCCGGACGTTATTGCAGCACCCTCACTTTGTAGTTCGTGGTGACTGTAATGTCTCCCTCCTTGCACCGACCCAATAACAGGAAGCGAGTGGCGGCAGGGAGAATAAAATGTAATTTTCTCTGTGTAGCCAATGCTTTTCCAATAAGCCGTCTAACCAGGCTTTACACCCTATTTACCTGCAGATTACCCTTTTATCTGCAGATAAATAGCATTTTTCAAGGTGACAAGTTACCATTAAAGGGACTCTGGCAGTACGGAATGACTGTTCGAATATAGTCCTGCAACTTGGTGCTCCACAGCGCGGCCAATTATAGAACATTATAGAAAAGCATAACAAGTAATAAAACCGTTTATGGTGGGCTGTAGTGTGGGCCCCTAGAGTCAGTTCCCCTGGTGGGCCCTAGCCACCCCAGTCCGACCCTGGTTGTCAGCCTGCAGAATCACATCAAGTGTGTGATGACAGGGGGAGCATCTGGAGCAGTTCAAATTTGTTGAAGAGGTCCTGTTTACTGTGCTTATTACACAATAAGAAGATTTGATAAGTCCTGGGCGGGAGCTTTAAAGGGAACCTGTCACCAGAAAAAGCACTATTAACCTGCAGATATGGGGTCAATCATCAGGGTAATAGCGTTACTAACCTGCCTGGTGCCTGCACTTAGCTGAACGCTGCGAGGAGAAAATGAACTTCATTCCTTCCAGCAGTGTTCCAGTTTCAGTCACGGGGCGGTGC
This sequence comes from Phyllobates terribilis, assembly GCF_046119375.1. NCBI lineage: Eukaryota > Metazoa > Chordata > Amphibia > Anura > Dendrobatidae > Phyllobates > Phyllobates terribilis. The sequence continues at coordinate 10,765,570 of NW_027362795.1, read as the reverse complement.
CGGCGCGGTTTCAGTCACCGGTCTGAAAATACAGAGCAGTGGCTGTAACTGCGCCCCCGGCCCTGACTGACAGTCGCTCTGCATTGGGGCCGGCTGTCAGTCAAGGCCAGGGGCACGGTACTGTAAACTCAGATCGGTGACTGATCCTGTGCCCCCATGACTGAAACTGAACGTTGCTGGAGTGAATAAAGGACATTTTCTCCCCATAGCGTTCTGATATGTGTGGGCACCGGGCAGGTTAGTAACACTATTAACCTGCAGATTAAGCCTATATCTGCAGATTAATAGCGTTTTTTTCTGGTGACAGGCTCTCTTTACAATACCCAGCTGACTTGACTTGAGCAACCAATAGTTGCTCTAGAGGGTGAGGGGAGGAGCGCAGAACCACTGTGCAGAAAGGAGACCAGCCATTGGCAGCATTTCTCAAAAGTTCACAAAGAAAAGTTTAGTATTTTGTTGTGTCATATTCAACCTCAGGTAATGGATTTAAAGGGGTTGTCAACTACTAGGGAACCCCCTCTCAAAGGGTTTATCTAGAATTATATTAATTTTTTACTATGGGCATAAGTGCTGACAGGCAGGTGGTTACTAACTACCTGCCTATTCTACCCAGCGCAGATCTCTCCTAGCACAGAGTGGTCACAGACCATTCCTGACGATCATTCTGAGACTTCCGCTGACGTCACATTGTCGCAACAGCTTCTCTTCCGCTCTGTAGCCAGGGTGTAACTGCTGATGTCATGCTGACAGCCAGCTCCTCGCTGCCTCATTGCGGGGAGCCGTCTCTCAATTAGCATGATGTTGACAGTCACATCCTGGCAACAGAGCAGCCCAAGTTACACCACTGACACCAAACATCTACCGCAAAAACTACATAATAGCTCTGCGTTATCAATACAGTTGTTGGGACTGCTTAAGGATCTTTGATGACACCACAGTCGTAACCATGATATCATCACAGGTCCTGTACTGTGCAGGAGTTTAGAAGAAGTGAAGAGGAAGAGACAGACTGGTAAGTATTGTGCATATATACAGTACAGACCAAAAGTTTGGACACACCTTCTCATTTAAAGATTTTTCTGTATTTTCATGACTATGAAAATTGTACATTCACACTGAAGGCATCAAAACTATGAATTAACACATATGGAATTATATACTTAACAAAAAAGTGTGAAACAACTGAAAATATGTCTTATATTCTAGGTTCTTCAAAGCAGCCACCTTTTGCTTTGATGACTGCTTTGCACACTCTTGGCATTCTCTTGATGAGCTTCAAGAGGTAGTCACCGGAAATGGTCTTCCAACAATCTTGAAGGAGTTCCCAGAGATGCTTAGCACTTGTTGGCCCTTTTGCCTTCACTCTGCGGTCCAGCTCACCCCAAACAATCTCGATTGGGTTCAGGTCTAGTGACTGTGGAGGCTAGGTTATCTGGCGTAGCACCCCATCACTCTCCATCTTGGTCAAATAGCCCTTACACAGCCTGGAGGTGTGTTTGGGGTCATTGTCCTGTTGAAAAATAAGTGATGGTCCAACTAAACGCAAACCGGATGAAAAAGCATGCCGCTGCAAGATGCTGTGGTAGCCATACTGGTTCAGTATGCCTTCAATTTTGAATAAATCCCCAACAGTGTCATCAGCAAAGCACCCCCACACCATCACACCTCCTCCTCCATGCTTCACGGTGGAAACCAGGCATGTAGAGTCCATCCGTTCACCTTTTCTGCGTCGCACAAAGACACGGTGGTTGGAACCAAAGATCTTAAATTTGGACTCATCAGAGCAAAGCACAGATTTCCACTGGTCTAATGTCCATTTCGTCTGTTCTTTAGCCCAAACAAGTCTATTCTGCTTGTTGCCTGTCCTTAGCAGTGGTTTCCTAGCAGCTATTTTACCATGAAGGCCTGCTGCACAAAGTCTCCTCTTAATAGTTGTGGAAACGATGTGTCTGCTGCTAGAACTGTGTGTGGCACTGACCTGGTCTCTAATCTGAGCTGCTGTTAACCTGCGATTTCTGAGGCTGGTGACTCGGATAAACTTATCCTCAGAAGCAGAGGTGACTCTTGGTCTTCCTTTCCTGGGGCGGTCCTCATGTGAGCCAGTTTCTTTGTAGCACTTGATGGTTTTTGCAACTGCACTTGGGGACACTTTCAAAGTTTTCCCAATTTTTCGCACTGACTGACCTTCATTTCTTAAAGTAATGATGGCAACTCGTTTTTCTTTACTTAGCTGCTTTTTTCTTGCCATAATACAAATTCTAACAGTCTATTCAGTAGGATTATCAGCTGTGTATCCACCAGACTTCTGCACAACACAACTGATGGTCCCAACCACAATCATAAGGCAAGAAATCCCACTTATTAAACCTGACAGGGCACACCTGTGAAGTGAAAACCATTGTTGGAAGACCATTTCCAGTGATAACCTCTTGAAGCTCATCAAGAGAATGCCAAGAGTGTGTAAAGCAGTCATCAAAGCAAAAGGTGGCTACTTTGAAGAACCTGGAATATAAGACATATTTTCAGTTGTTTCACACTTTTTGTTAAGTATATAATTCCACATGTGTTAATTCATAGTTTTGATGCCTTCAGTGTGAATGGACAATTTTCATAGTCATGAAAATACAGAAAAATCTTTAAATGAGAAGGTGTTTCCAAACTTTTGGTCTGTACTGTATATATATGTGCTTAATAAATATATATATATATATAAACACAAGTCTATATCTATGTGCTCATATATACAGTGGGGAAAATAAGTATTTGATACATTGCTGATTTTGCAAGTTTTCCCACCTACAAAGAATGAAGAGGTCTGTAATTTTTATCGCGGGTACACTTCAACTGTGAGAGACAGAATATAAAAAGTAATCTAGAAAATCAGACTGTATGATTTTTACATTTTTACATAATTAATTTGTATATTATTGCTTGAAATAAGTATTTGATATAATAGAAAAACTGAACTATGTGTATGTAGCATCCACAGTTATAAATCCCGGCAGCACAGACAAAAGTTAATAAGTGTAAAGATTGGCAATTGCCCAATGAATGAGCAAAATGCTGCTCATTCATCGGGTGATTGGATTGTTTATGGCAGAACAAAAATCATTATTCTCAGCAGCACATCACTAGTAATTGTTCATCACTGTTCATCATGCGCTCATCATTGTTAGTCAGCCTGTCTAAAGACGCCAAAATCAAGCACAGAACGACTTGACAATTGCACTCGCTTAACGGCCTGAACTCTGTGCATGTAAATGCAACTGAAATGTTTCTGTGTGATGGTACAATATATGAGCGTTTGGTGCCCCACTTTAAACTTTTGCCCAGGGCCCCACTTTGGCTAAAACCGGCCCTGGATGTGGGGGGAACAGGATTGGAAGATATGTCGCCTGCAGTGAGGAGAAGCAGAGAGAGGTAGAGCAGGTGGGAGAAGGAGAGTGACTGTTTTTTCATGTTTTAGTAGGATAGATCTGAGGTTGAAGAGCAGTATGGCAGATGAGGACAGGTGTGGAGATAAGAGGGAAGGAGAGATAATTATTTGGTTAGAGGGTGCTGAGGTTTGGGGATAGCGAAGGAGACTGAGGATTAGTGGAGCCAAAACTGTGAGCATATGTAAGCATGTTGAAGGAGTAGGAGTAGGTTAAAAGAAAAGCTAGGTACATGTAATAAGCAGTGCTTACTGTTCCCTTCTGGTTTATTCCTGGTATACAGTGGGTACGGAAAGTATTCAGACCCCTTTAAATTTTTCACTCTTTGTTTCATTGCAGCCATTTGGTAAATTCTAAATAGTTCATATTTTACTCATTAGAGTACACTCTGCACCCCATCTTGACTGAAAAAAAAACAGAAATATAGAAATTTTTGCAAATTTATTAAAAAGAAAAATTTAAATATCACATGGTCATAAGTATTCAGACCCTTTGCTCAGACACTCATATTAAAGTCACATGCTGTCCATTTCCTTGTAATCCTCCTTGAGATGGTTCTACTCCTTCATTGGAGTCCAGCTGTGTTTAATTAACTGATAAGACTTGATTTGTAAAGGCACACCCCTGTCTATATAAGACCTAACAGCTCACAGTGCTTGTCAGACCAAATGAGAATCAAAGGAACTGCCCAAGGAGCTCAGAGACAAAATTGTGGCAAGGCACAGATCTGGCCAAGGTTACAAAAGAATTTCTGTATTACTCAATGTTCCTAAGGGCACAGTGGCCTCCATAATCCTTAAATGGAAGAAGTTTGGGACCACCAGAAGTCTTCCTAGACCTGGCCATCCAGCCAAACTGAGCAATCATGGGAGAAGAGACTTGGTGAGAGAGGTAAAGAAGAACCCCAAGATCACTGTGGCTGAGCTCCAGAGATGCAGTAGGGAGATGGGAGAAAGTTCCATAAAGTCAACTATCACTGCAGTCCTCCACCAGTCAAGGACTCCCAGACTATGAGAAATAAGATTCTCTGGTTTGATGAGATGAAGATAGAACTTTTTGGTGATAATTCTAAGCAGTATTTGTGGAGAAAACCAGGCACTGCTCATTACCTGCCCAATACAATCCCAACAGTGAAACATGGTGGTGGCAGCATTGCTATGGGGGTGTTTTTCAGCTGCAGGGACAGGATGACTGGTTGCAATTGAAGGAAACATGAATGTGGCCAAGTACAGAGATATCCTGGCTGAAAACCTCTTCCAGAGTGCTCTTGACCTCAGACTTGGCCAAAGGTTCACCTTCCAACAAGACAATGACCCTAAGCACACAGCTAAAATAACAAAGGAGGGGTTTGAGAACCACTCTGTGACCATTCTTGACTAGCCCAGTCAGAGCCCTAACCTAAACCCAATTGAGCGTCTCTGGAAAGACCTGAAAATGGCTGTCCACCAACGTTCAGCATCCAACCTGACGGAACTTGAGAGGATCTGCAAGGAAGAATGGCAGAGGATCCCCAAATCCAGGAGTGAAAAACTTGTTGCACCATTCCGAAGAAGACTCATGGCTGTACTAATTCAAAAGGGTGCTTCTACTCAGTACTGAGCAAAGATTCTGAATACTTATGACCATGTGATATTTCAGTTTTTCTTTTTTAATAAACTTGCAAAAATGTCTACATTTCTGTTTTTTTCAGTCAAGATGGGGTGCAGAGTGGACTTTAATGAGAAAAAAATGAACTATTTAGAATTTACCAAATGGCTGCAATGAAACAAAGAGTGAAAAATGTAAAGGGGTCTGAATACTTTCCGTACCCACTGTATTACTGCAGCACACTTACAGAGCAACACAGAATTCGTCACCAGACCTGTATCTACACATGTAAACCTACATAAGAGATATCACTAAAGAGAAGTGTGTTGTACCCCTAAGAAGATATCAAAACCAAAAAGAAGGGAATCCTAGTCAAATACCGCTCAATATATATAATGTTAATAAATATGGAGGAGACGGAGACCCAAACGAAAACAAAGGTTTGTTAAATATATAAACCATTTTATTGTACATCAATTATAAATATAATACCAATAATACAACAATACAAGGTAAGGGGGAGAAGTGCAATTAAAAAACAGGGAGGATGGAAACAATCCCTGAATATAAGGATAGAACCAGATAATGAGGAGCTCCTGTGAGATGAAAAATGCTCTAGAGTTCTAGGGGCAAACACAATTAAGGTGGGCTAGTAATTACTGCAAACTGCGAGACTAAGAAATATGATGAATAGTCTATAAAAAACAGGAAAAATTATGAATATACCTGCAAAAGAAGTATACTAACAAGTAGAATATGCAAGCATATAATCCGGTATAATTAAATAAATTAAATACTAAAACCTCACAGCTAACTGACAATTATATAAGGTATAAATATCAGAGAGTTTAGCTGATCAATTGTGAGTGGCCGTAGTTTTAACCCCTTAAGCCCCGGAGCATTTTTCGTTTTTGCATTTTCGTTTTTGCTCCCCTTGTTCCCAGAGCCATAGCGTTTTTATTTTTTGGTCAATATGGCCATGTGAGGGCTTATTTTTTGCGGGACGAGTTGTACTTTTCAACGCCATTACTAGTTTTATCATATCCTGTACGGGAAAACGGGAAAAAAATTCCAAGTGCGGTAAAATTGCAAAAAAAGTGCAATACCACAGTTGTTTTTTATTTATTTTTTTTACTATGTTCACTGAATGCTAAAACTGACCTGCTCTTCTTATTCTACAGGTCATTACGAGTTCATAGACACCAAACATGTATAGGTTCTTTTATATTTAAGTGGTGAAAAAAAATTCCAAAATTTGGTAAAAAAAAAAATAAAAAAATAGCGCCATTTTCTAAGACCCGTAGCGTCTCCATTTTTCGGGATCTGGGGCTGGTTGAGGGCTTATTTTTTGCGTGCCGGGCTGACATTTTTATTGATACTATTTGGGGGTAGATCCGATGTTTTGATCGCCCGTTATTGCATTTTATTGCAATTTTGCAGCGACCAAAAAACGTAATTCTGGCGTTTAGAATTTTTTTCTCGTTACGCCGTTTACCGATCGGAATAATTATTTTTTTATATTGATAGATCGTGCGATTCTGAATGCGGCGATACCAAATATGTGTATGTGGGTTTTTTTTTTATATATTTTATTTTGAATGGGGCGAAAGGGGGGTGATTTAAACTTTTATATTTTTTTATTTTTTTTTATATTTTTAAAAACTTTTTTTTTTTACTTTTTGCATGCTTCTATAGTCTCCATAGGAGACTAGAAGCAGCAACTGTCCGATCGCCTCTGCTACATACAGGGGACGAGCAGGTCCCCTGCATGCAGCAGAAATGGTCCTGTGCTATGAGCGCCGACCACTAGGTGGCGCTCATAGCGACAAGATCATGAGAACCACAGGCGTCTGCTGCAGACCCTGGGTTGTCATGCACGCCCATCGGCGACCCGCGATCACGTGACGGGGTCGCCGGTGGGCGGGGCTTATGACGCGCTACCCGGAAGCGCGCGTTAAATGCTGCTGTCGGAGATTGACAGCAGCATTTAACTGGTTAACAGCCAAGGGTGGATCGCGATTCTACCCGCGGCTGTTGCGGGCACATGTCAGCTGTAAGAATCAGCTGACATGTGCTCGGTTCAGTGAGGGCTCAGCGCCGGAGCCCTCACTGAACCGGCGGTACGCAAATATGCGTACTAATACGTCCCCGGTAAGTAAGGGGTTAATAAGAACCCGGAAAAAAGGCTCGATGTTTATAATACGTTTTAACAGTACGCAAAATATAGGTGAAGCAACCCTGATGTTCTACAGCACTAGTGTCTTATAAGTGGCGTGCATTGCAGTCAGTTAAATAAATACATAGTAGAGAGCAGGAAGGCAAAACTTTAAACTTTGCCTGTATAATACCCCTGCAATATCTATATAATAATCAGAAGTTGGTCAAAAGACGAGATGGCCGCAGTAGATGCTAATCCCCAATATGGGGTGCAGGTGAAAATAATGAAGCCAATTAACCCTGGTAGATATAATCATAACAAGAGCATAAAGAGATAAACATATGATGGTATCAGGAGAGCCCGAAGATAATCAGTCATAAAGTATGTGCACCAGTACCATGTCTCACGAGAAGCACAGGAGCATCCAGATGGTGTGTGTGAGCCTCGACATGCATTTCACCAACTGCGGCCTCGTCAGGCTCTCCGGACACCGTCATATGTTTATGTCCTTATGCTTTTGTTATGATTATATCTAGCAGTGTTGCTAGATATAATGCTATGATTTAACAAAAAAAAAAACCTGGCCTCCTCCACCCCTTAATAGCCAGCCATCACACACCTTATTTCCCCCGTCGCCCAGTACAGCTCAATGAGTTGTTATGGAGGAGGGGGAAAAGTGTAACTATAGTCACAGGTAAATGTAATTATTTTACATAGCAAAGCAATACAGCTTTAAATGCTATGATTTAAAAAAAAAAATCTGGCCTTCTTCCACCCCTTAATAGCCAGCCATCACACACCTTATTTCTCCGTCGCCCAGGACAGCTCAATGAGTTGATATAGAGGAGGGGGAAAAGTGTAACTATAGTCACCAGTAGTCACCGGTAAATATAATTTTTTTTACATAGCAATGCAATATAGCTTTAAATGCTATGATTTAAAAAAAAAAAAAACTGGCCTCCTTCCACCCCTTAATAGCCAGCCATCACACACCTTATTTCCCCGTCGCCCAGGACAGCTCAATGAGTTGTTATAGAGGAGGGGGAAAAGTGTAACTATAGTCACCGGTAGCCACCGGTAAATATAATTATTTCACACAGCAAAGCAATATAGCTTTAAATGCTATGATTTAAAAAAAAAAAAAAAAAAAAAAAAACTGGCCTCCTTCCACCCCTTAATAGCCAGCCATCTCACACCTTATTTCCCCGTCGCCCAGGACAGCTCAATGAGTTGTTATGGAGGAAGGGGAAAAGTGTAATTATAGTCACCGGTAGTCACCGGTAAATATAATTATTTTACATAGCAAAGCAATATAGCTTTAAATGCAATGATCAAAAAAAAAAAAAAAAAAAAAACTGGCCTCCTTCCACCCCTTAATAGCCAGCCATCTCACACCTTATTTCCCCGTCGCCCTGGACAGCTCAATGAGTTGTTATGGAGGAGGGGGAAAAGTGTAACTATAGTCACCGGTAGTCACCGGTAAATATAATTATTTTACATAGCAAAGCAATATAGCTTTCAATGCTATGATTTAAAAAAACAAACCAAAAAAAAAAAACTGGCCTCCTTCCACCCCTTAATAGCCAGCCATCTCACACCTTATTTCCCCGTCGCCCAGGACAGCTCAATGAGTTGTTATGGAGGAGGGGGAAAAGTGTAACTATAGTCACCGGTAGTCACCGGTAAATATAATTATTTTACATAGCAAAGCAATATAGCTTTAAATGCTATGATTTATAAAAAAAAAAAAACTGGCCTCCTTCCACCCCTTAATAGCCAGCCATCTCACACCTTATTTCCCCATCGCCCAGGACAGCTCAATGAGTTGTTATGGAGGAAGGGGAAAATTGTAATTATAGTCACCGGTAGTCACCGGTAAATATAACTAGAATATTTTTTCTCTTATGTACTATATACATAGCGTAACACTATACATATAGTATCATAAGGCTCTTATTGTCAGGGGCATGTAGTGTGCATGGTATTCCCAGGCACACCATAATGCCACACATAACCCTACTGGGCACTTACCTCCCTTGCCTCATCCATCTTTATGGCCATCCTTTTGAACAGGAATATCTTCTGTGTTCTTCTGGGGTCCTGATCCTGGCTTGAGTCCTGACACGCTTATTTCTTGCTTGTCCAGGTCCTGCTTGCCCTTCCGGATCTTCTTATTTTGATGTTCTTCTTGGGGTTTAGGAAGACAGCTTGCTCTGATGATATTAAAGAGCCGGTGGATGGTTTGGGGTTTTCCAGCTGATGTTGGTAAATGAAAACCCCGTGAACAAGGCCTGGTGGTCTGCTGAGAGGGCTGAGTTGTTAGCCTCTGCTGCTTCCAGAATTTGAAGATTGAATGGTCTGGAGCCGCGCTGGATGTTACTTGGCTATAAGAGAAAAAGAAAACACAAGAAGGTGATTACATAAGAACAGTATATAGTAAAGTTCAGGAAAGCTAGAGGCTCTCTACATATGTCAACCAATGATCGGCAGATTTTGTCACTATCTGCTGATCATTTAACATGTATGGGGGCTTACAATCTCACCACTGACAAATCAGCGACCTTCACTGTTATTAGTAATCTGACGAATTTGGAAAAAGTGATTAAAGCTATGTGAAACTATTCATAAATGAGTCTGTATAAAACATCTCCTCTAATACTTACTGGCACAGGAACATGTGGGGGACACATTCTAAGGGCTTCCACCGAGTCCCAGTCAATACGCTGGAAAAACCTATGGGCTCTGATGTTACCATGGACTCCGAGGCGCCTGGCAGGATCTTCCCGGAGGAGCTACAAAAGAAGAAAAAAAAATGTTTATATTTATATAACAGCTTCATAAATAAAATTTAACTAAAATAAATAAATATTATATATATTTATGAAAAAAAAAAGCCTAATATTAGTGTTTTTTTTCTGACATCTTCAATAATACATGACAGGTAATATATACCATCACGTCACCCCTACAAGTGTTTACGTGTTATATTGAACACGTAAACACTTGACCTAACATGAGATTCCACTCCCACCAATGGAGCTGAATATAATAGTAAATTACCGCTAACATCACAATAAATCACACAATAATATAAAAGTAATACAACTTATATCATGTACTGACCTTTTTAATGATGTTCTTCGCCTCCTTGCTGGAAGCGTTGAATAGTCCTCGATGGTATTTGGACCTGCTGGTAATCATGATGTTCAAAATGATGCCAAATGCATACCAGTCTACCCCAGCATTGTACTCCTCCGCAGCCAGCATCTCAGGAGCCATGAAGCCTGGTGTCCCAGCGTATTCGGTGGCTGTCCGGTCTCCATAGATGTTCTCAAGTGCCAGACCGAAGTCGGCAATCTTTATATGGCCCGTCGCAGCCACCAAGATGTTAGAAGGCTTGAGATCTCTGTGAAGAAGACAAATGGATTCTTATCAGTGTCCGCTGTATAATTCTCAGTATTGCTGTGTATAGTTATAGGCATCACTGGTGGTGGAGGATTAGATGTATTTCTAGTTACCGGTGGATGATGCCCTTAGAATGCAGGTGTTGAATTCCACACACAAGTTCTGCGGCGTAGAATCTGGCCGAAAGAAAAGAGGAGAAAATAGTTTTTAGTGAATCAGAAACTCAGAAATATATATTGCCCAAAAGACTAGACAGGCAGGACTTATCAGGATTTTATATTTCTGGTTATTATATACAAGTATTTATATTATTATAATGGTCTAGAAGGGCAGTCGCACATATCGTATTGATTATAAGGCACCTGGACCTGCTCATCCTAAGTATAGGACATCAATGTTAAAGTAGTGGATAACCTCTTTAAGTTCCTTCTTGCCTATAGGGATACACAATTGCTACTATTACAATGTATATTCATATGGTGTTAAAGGATTATCCAGGATCAGAAAAACATGGTGTCTTTCTTTAAAAAATAACGCCACATGACTAATGTGAATGAGGATGAACTGCGATGCCTCACACAACCTGTGGACAGGTGCGGTGCTATTTTTGGAAATAAAAATTAGAGCTGTATTTTTCTAAGTGTTTCCCTAATAACATCCCTGTGAATGGGAGATATGAATTTACGTGAACGTTAGGGCTAACAATCGAATCAATCTAGTCAGTCTCATTTAGAAAATACATAGCTGTATGGCTTAGACTGTGAATACTGTACCGTGCACTGGGGATGTCAAGACACCCCTTCCTCATCAGGAGATGGTGGAATTCGCCACAGGTGACATACTCCATCCCAAGAAGCACAAGCTCCTGTCAGACAAGACGTAGAAATCAGTCGTATGATAAAGTCATTGTAGCAGTCATACATTTACTAACACTCAATAATCAGTGATTTCTTCTGCGATTTCTTCTGTGATTAATCTCTGTTCCACTTACTCGTGGAGATATAGTTGCATAATAATAGCAGTAATGATACTTTCTTCTTTTACTATGTGTTTATTAGTTATTCTAAGTATATACATATAGAAGATATATCTACATATGTAGAATGTGATGTGCTAAATGTACAGCATTACTTTTCACTGTAATGTTGCCTTCTGCATTTCTCACCATTATGAAGTACTCATTAAGAATGACATCCATAGGGGTGGACAAATGACTTCAGATATTGGGAGCCAGTTGAACCACTCCAAGACTTTCCATAGACTTCAATAGAGAAACCCCAAAAGTTAACCGTCAGCATCATATTTCTAGGCACATTGCCTGGTTCCCAGGGTTTGTCCAGTGTTCCCACAGTAGGTGACAGCTACACATACAAGGAGCAGGACATGAAAATGTTTCCAATGCTGAAATGTTAACAAACACCAGATATAAACGTGGACATATCCTGTGCATATAGATGAGTGCACTTTATTCTTTATCCAATATTAATGAACAGGTCACAATTTTACCTTGGTCTGAAAGGCGAATGTGCCATGAAGAAGGAAGGGGCTGCCAGATGCAAGTTGTAACACACGCCGCTCCACCAACGCACGCTCCTCTCCTTCAGCTAGCAGGTTCCTCTTTGTGATGACTTTTACAGCAAATTGCTGGCGGGTATATCTATCTTCCGCCAGCACCACCTAGAAAAAATGGTCATTAGTTGATGATCTTCATTAAAGGTGTTGTCTGGCCTTGGGGTACAAGTCTGCAGATACTTTATGTGAGTGTAGACTCATGAGGATTCTCCAGTGATGGGAGCAGATGGTCATTTATCCGGCCTCACTCAATTCCCTTGTATTGAGCGAGCCTGTGTAAGGGGGTGTTGACTGGACCGTCGCATTCATACCCCTGAAGACACCAATCGTGTTGTATTGTAGTGCAGTTTTCAGTATATATGGTGTAATTACATAGTTACAGTATGTCATATTATGTGAATTGTAATATAGAGTGTGATATGGTCATATGTATAATGTATAGTGTACAGCATAGGATTGCGCAAGATAAGACATAGTTTAGGACTTAGGAGTTGACATAGGTAGGATGAGAATAGTGTAAGAAAGTGTTCATGTTTAGGACTAGCTCATAGTGGGAGGGAAAAGTGCCAGTTAAAGGAGACTGCTTCCTGTTTGTAGAGCGTTCGTGAGTGATATAAGATCAAATTCAAGGGCAGTTGGGGCTGATATCAAGAGTGAGTACATATTGTTCTGGGTGATATGAGGCCTTACAAAAATTCACTGCAGACATTCCTGCAATGTCCAGAGATCAGGGCTCGATTCAGGTGCTATGGCAAGCACCTCACCCCTTTACATACAGAGGAAGATGGACGTGCAATTGTGTATGGGAAATGTAACAGATCTCGGGTGTATTGTGGAACTCAACTGGGAAATCCTGGGGCTGACAGGATCAGTGAACGTAGGGATAGTCCAGTTAGAACGTAAATAAATGCTGAAAATGTTCTGTACTATGGAAATAAGAAATGGAGAATGTTGTGCCCGATACTGTGTATTACAATCTGATGCAATTGAACTGTCGAGTAAACTTCTGTGTGTTGAAACGAACTGAGTGTTCCCTAATCTATGTGCGGCAGCTCCTTAAGTTGAAGACCTGGAGACAGCTGGGGCCTGTGGCCTACAAGTGAGTGTAACGCACCCTACACGCAACAGCACATTTGAACTGGCACACAATTTTTCTGTAAAGTGCCAGGGTGACATGGACAGCTGCACATGTCTCGTCGGCACATGACCACATGTATGCAAATTGCATACCTGCAGTTATGCTCCTGCCCATTCCTGGCACCGGCACTGGAGAACCTCAACAGCACACACACTGCACACTGTGAGGACTCACAAGTCTGTAGTCACATAGTTACTGCAGACTTGTACCCTAAGGCCGAACAACTCATTGAAATAAGTGTGGAGGGGAGCAGGAAAGTGACACCATTGCTATTTCTTTAATAATTATTTTATATTTCTACAGTTTCTTACTAGCTTACATACAGGAGATCTAATAGCTATAAACATGGGCACTAGGAAATAACCCCACTAGAATTACCCATTAAAGCTAGGAGGTTAAAGGATTACTTCAGTCTTAGCCATGCATGATTGAGACAGGAATAACTACAACTCCAGAGCTGGTTGGCATTATTCCTGTGTCAGCCATGAAAAGCTGAGATGAGAATCAATATAAACAGACTGTGTTGGGGTGCAGAGCTCAGCTGTACATAGATGCTGGCATCAAAGACCATGCTGCAAATGTATGCCTATCTATACTAGGGTTATTTTGTGCAGCATATATACTTTATCACATTTGGCGTCTATTACACTTTATATGTGTGTAGGAATTATTTCCACCCAACATACCTTTTTCTAATAGCCTATTATGTATACATTACTTAATATTGCTGCATATTCTTTTGTTATGCACCATGGGGTTTGCCTGTGTTTTTAGCCTTATCTGATTTTCTCTTTTTTCATCAGATTTTATCATGTGTCTAAATTGTACTAATAAAATATATACCTTTTATGCTACCTTGGCTATTGCTCATAGTTTTTTGTATAGGTTATTTCAAGATCGATAAAGATTTAAGCAAAACAAAAGATCATTTTACCCTATGAAAGACCACTTTGCTTGTTTGTCGGGCGAACGTCAGCCTGTTTCTACTGGTTTCCGATAACTGCGCAGTGTGAATGCACCTTAAACTGCAGCACAGACCTGAGACTACATTTGCAGACACTTTGTCCTGATCCTAAACTCCTTTTCACTCCACAGCACCTCTGGTGTCAGGTTTTATGTTGCAGTGATGCCAGGAGTTAGGCTATGTGCCCACGATGCAGAAATGAAGCAGAAAATTTCTGCAGCATTTCTGCATCTCCCTGGCAGAAAAAACGCATGCAGATTGTACATGCAGATTGTGCATGCTTTTTTCCTGCAGAATACATGCGGATCCACATGCGGATTCACATGCGTTTCCGCATGCAGATTGACAAGCGCTTTCCAGGCGATAGCATCACTTGGAAAGTGCTTGACAACTAGGTCACACTGTATAAATCCATGCAAACAGCATGGATTTATACAGTGTGAAACGTAAAAATAAAATAAAATAAAGCTATACTCACCCCCGATGCCCCGGCGTGGCTGCAGCGCTCCTTCCTGTCTAGTTCCCGGCTGCCGGCATATCGTGAGACAGAGCGGTGAAGGGCCTGCGGTCACATTACTGTGACGTCACCGAAGGTCCTTCAGCGATGCCGGCATGCAGAGAAGCCTTCGGAAAGGTGAGTATTAACTTTATTTATTATTTTATTCTTTTTTTTACAGGAAGAATGGTACCCAGGTCTGGATGAGAGTCTTCTCTCCTCCTGAACTGGGTACCATCCGTACATAGAGACGCATAGAATTCACTTGTAGAAATGTACAGACGCGCATTCTATGCGTCTCAATGCAAGTCAATAGCGGGGCTTCCGCTGCGCTTCCGCAAAATTAAATGACATGCTGCGGATTTTTGTACGCAGCATAAACGCTGCGGAAAAATCCGCAGCATGTGCATAGAACATGCGGAATCCCCTTGGGGACCATGGGGTGCGGATTACCTAGTGTTTCACAAGCGTTTCCGCTGCGGAAATTCCGCATCATAAACGCTTGAAAAACGCTACGTGGGCACCCAGCCTTATAAGAATTGCAGAAAACACGAGAGGTGAATATATTGTGAAGAGTATGCTTTGGGATATTTGCTGGCTTCTCTGGTAATCAAGGAGCTCTCTCCTTTTCCCAGGAATGTCCTAAAAAATCAGAGAGTTGTCTGTAATAGTATTAGGAGGCTTGTCCTCAATTCGATTTTTGTCCTAACTTCAGGGAGTAGTATGATTAAAAAAATAAAACGATACTACCCTGATAAATCCTTTGCTATTCCAGAGCCTGGCACAGTAGTCCAAACCTGCACTTGTTTACCTTGCTGCAGACAATCACTGGTCTCATTGAGGATGTCTCTATTTATTGGACAAAACCATTGAGACGAGTCATTGGTTAGCAATCAGGAGAATGTATGAGACGTCACCACTGCTGACACGGAATTTTTTGAATTATTACTTTTTAACTGTGGACAATATCTTTAATAAATGTCATTCTCAGTACACACACATATATTTACTCATACTTATGTAGCTACGTACATGCAGATGTACAATGTAGTGCCTTGAAAAAGTATTCACATCCTGTGAACTTTTCCACATTTTTTCAAGTTACATGCAAAAACTTAAATGTATTTTATTGGAATTTTATGTGATATACCAACACAGAGTACAAGTATTTGTGAAGTGTAAAGGAAATGATACATGTTTTTCTGAATATTTTAAAAATGTAAATCTGAAAATTGTGACGTGCATTTGTATTCAGCCCCTCTGAGTCAACACTTTGTAGGACCACCTTTTGCTGCAATTACTGCTGCAAGGTATTTTTCTACCAGCTTTGCACTATAGGTTGAAATTTTTGCCCACTCTTCTTTGCAAACTAGCTGTGAGATTGGATAGAGAGCGTTTGTGAACAACAATTTTTAAGCCTTGCCACAAATTCTCAATGAGATTTATGTCTGGACTTTAACTGGGCTATATAAACACACGAGTATGTTTTTATTTAAACCATCTTATTGTAGCTCTGGAAGTATGTTTAGAGTCGTTGTCCTGCGGGAAGGTGAACCTTCATCTCTGTTTCAAGTTTTTCCAGCCTCTAACAGGTTTTTCCTACAAGATTGTCTTGTATTTAGCTCCATCCATCTTCTAATCAACTCTGACGAGCGTCCCTGTTAAAGAAAAGCATCCCCACAGCATGATGATTCCACCACCATGTTTGACGGTGGGGATGGTGTTTTCAGGGTGATCTGCAGTGTTAGTTTTCCTCCACACTTAGTGTTTTTCATTTAGCAAAAAATTTAAATTATTGGTCTCATCTGACCAGAGCACATTCTTCCACATTCTATGTGGGTGACACAGCTAGCATGGATAAAGGTGGATGAAAGTGCTCTGGTCACATATTTGCATGTAGAGTTTCTACGGCAGCTGTCACTTCTGCATGATGTTGTCTATACAGGTGTCTGGCCCACACTTGCACAGCCAACAGGATCGTGCACCTGTATTGAAAAATAGATGTTGTTATCTGCTGGCCATCCAAGATTCCAAGGTGCAGGCATGTGGGGAAAACAGCAGCACCTGCAACTTCCTAGTGCAGAAGTTAGAGGCACCAGAAAAATACTTTAACCCACTGTAGACTATCAGAAAACACTATTACACATATATAGGTAGCAACACATTTGGAAACCGCCCTGCATCTGCCTTTGTCAGAAACACCTGAATTTGGGGATCTAAGATGGTTATTAACAGTGTTATTCTCTACTTCATTCATGATCTTATATTGTATAGCAAACAATATACAATCTGGGCTCGTAATGTTATAGGTTCTTACCTTTCCAAAACTCCCCCGGCCAAGCACTTGATGAAAATCTAGTCTCTTGATGTTGTCAGAGATTGTGCTGCCGGGGAGAGATGGCCGCACACCACTGTCTCCTAAAATGGCAAACAGAAATAAGACGAGAAATTAGAAAAAGAATTTACTGTCCATGTATAAAGTGTTGGTTATTTTGTAACCTTAGCAGAGAATTCAGTTTTGGTCAGCATTGGAGTATTCATCTTTGTAAACATATTGCTTTATGCTGTTAATTGAAAAACAGACTATAATTTACTATTCAGTTTAGCACAAAGGGTTAATTATGTTATTACAAAATGGAGAATCAGTATCATTTATGTGCGGAATAATACTGGTAGCACAGTGATTGTCCTATATTAAGTGTACTGCCTTAGAAAACAATTACAGCTCAACGCTAATATTGTCCTGCAACAGTGTTAAAGGGCCCCTTCCCCTGGGACTGAGAAGTGGGTATACGTTTCGCATGTATAGGCACTCTACCTGAAGCCCTCCATTAGCTCCCCGATGCCTCCTCTGCTGGGATAGGCGTTCCTTTCCTCCTGCTTCCAAGATGACGGTCATAGCAGCATGGAGTACACTGGTAAATCTAAACCTCACCTCTCCTGCCTTTCCTTTCCCATCCCACAGCACAGAAAAGACAGGGAAGATGTGGTTTAGACTTACCAAACTGGTGGCCATCTTGGAGGTAGTAGGAACAGAACACAGATCTAAGCAATGGAGGTAGCGGGAGGCAAAAGAAGGGCGTCAGGAAGGATGACTGTATATTTACAAAGTGTAGTAACTTTTCAGTCTCAGGGTATAAGGTTGCTTTAATATACATTTTTTCCTATACTCAGTCACTAAGTTGCAAAGAGGGGAATTTATTAAATATACATAAAAAAACAAATACATTTTAATCAGATTGATTCTTCCTTGTTCCTCCATATTTTTGCCATTCTGCTAAAACGACTCAACACCGGTATGACATTCACTTCTATATAGTCCACCATCTTATGTGATATATTTAATGCCAAATATTTCAAACTGTTGCCCTCTTGGATAATAAGTATATCACCATCTGTAATTTGGAAATT
Source organism: Phyllobates terribilis (assembly GCF_046119375.1). Lineage (NCBI taxonomy): Eukaryota > Metazoa > Chordata > Amphibia > Anura > Dendrobatidae > Phyllobates > Phyllobates terribilis. The sequence goes on along the minus strand of NW_027362795.1, from coordinate 10,747,405 downwards.
CTTGTCCAATAATGATATCTGACTTATTCCAATTAATCTTCAATCCAGAAAAAATACCAAATCCATTCACCAATGTAATATCTGTCCTTAGATCTTCCTTTACATTTATTAAAATAATAACAAATCACCTGTGTACATCGCTAATATTTCCTCCTGAGTCCAAAACTGAGAACCCCTTATTCCTTTACAACCTTAGGCTGTGTGCCCACAATGCGTTTTTAATGCGTTTCCGCAGCGTTTTTATAGCTGCTGAAACGCATTAAAAACGCATGGTAGAAGGGCAGCAATGTTCCCCAATGATAATCCGCATGTGCTGTGCACATGCTGCGAAAATTTCCGCTGCGGAAAAAAACGCAGCGCTACCAATTATTTTGCAGAAGTGCTGCGTCTTCGCCGCCATTGACTTGCTTTAGATCACATGGATTACGCATCACTGTATATGTAGATGCGTAATCCACGCGTTCCAATGTGCAGATGGTACCCGGGTGTAGATGAGAGGAGAGTCTCCTCCACACCCAGGTACCATTAAAAAATCTGTAAAAAAAGAATAAAATAAAAAATAACTGTCTACTTACCTTCTGTCGGCCCGCGCTGCGCTCCTACTTGCTTCCCGGCACTTTGCAATGAATTGAAGGACCTGCGCTGACGTCAGAGTCATGTGACGGGTCACGCGATGCTGACGTCGGCAGGTCTTTCAATTCACTGTTGCCGGCAAGGGAGAACGGAGTGTAAAGCAGGACACCGGGGGCCATCGGAGGGTAAGTATACATTTATTTTTTTATTTTTACCACTCTCTCGGGTCACACTATATAAATCCATGCAATTTGAATGAATTTATATAGTGTGACCTAGTTGTCACAAGCACTTTCCAAGTGATGCTAATCGCTTGGAAAGCGCTTGTCAATCCGCATGCGGAAATGTCAGTGAATAAAGCTCCATTTCCGCATGTCCCTGGCAGGAAAACGCATGTACAATCCGCATGTACAATCCGCATGTACAATCCGCATGTACAATCCACATGTACAATCCGCATGCGTTTTTTTCTGCCAGGGAGATGCAGAAACGCTCAGGAAAAAATCCTGAGCATTTCTGCATCGTGGGCACATAGCCTTATATATGGTCAATAAGTAGGGCAAAGAGCAGCTTGGATTAGGAAATCCATGTCTTGTGCCCATAAAAAGGACAAAAAGCTGGGACATAACCCCATGCACCTACTACTTTAGGAGGGCACCATCTAATAACTGGGATCTACCTGCCACATGTCATACAACATCATACGAATTTCAAAAAGAAAAGAAGACATGCACCTAAGCGGTGATCACCTGAAGAAATAATCACGGAATATTTGAATATAAATTACATCAATTTATTACAGTATCTCCTGACACATATATAAGAATACGCACAAAAAAAATTATTTTAAAACACCATTAAAAATAGTGGAGGAATCCACTGCTTGAGGAACCCACTACTTTAGAGACCTTCCCATATTATAATGACAGAAAATACAATAAAGTGCAGTCAAATAGATGAACTCTAACAGGCTGTATAGAATATCTATGATGGTCAATATTGCACAAGCCCAAAGTATTCTATATAAATAGAGAATACACAAAAAACAATATGTATATAAAGTGCAACAACAGGTATCTGTGTGAAAATCAATATGGTGTCCCTGTATACAGGGTAATAGGTCTATAGAACAGTATAATTGTAAACTGGCGATTGCCAATAGACCCTTTCACCTCACACTGGAGATGACTACTCCATAACCACTCCATCACATACACTCAATTGTGGCCACCCGTGCTGCCCCAGCAAAAAATAATAGTAGAGCCAATTAAACAATATGATCATAGAAAGCAAATACTCAATCAAATCAGCCTGTAAATGGGAAGGTGCAAATGGGACCTCAGTGCCCAGTGCGTGTCGCCACACACGGTGGCTTCATCAGGGGCATTTAAAGTACATATCCTCGTGTCCCGGTATATATGTAGCCTAGAATCAAAATAATTACCGAGAAAATGTTTAATTTACCTGGAGAGTGCAGTTTATGAAGTCCGAATAAACCCACCTTGGACATTTTTAAAGAAACTGACTCCTGTGACTATCTTAAAAGTGGCTGAGTGAGTACCAACCCAGTTACAATTAGTGGAGAATGTGGGCAAGATTCCAGGAAAACGTGTACCTGCCACAGAGATCGATGGATGTCCTGGGTAAAGGCCGCCAGCCAGCCAGAGATGTCCGGCACCATGAAAGAGCCACTCAAACACCTGCTGCAAAGCCAACAACAGCAGCACCGGCAGCACTTGCAGAGCCAGCAGAGCCTGCAACAGCAGCACCGGGAGCAGCAACAGATGCAGCAAGAGACTAATAAACTTCTGATGCAGCAGATTCAGCAGCAACAACGGCAGATGGAACTTCTAGCGGGGAAAGTTCGCAGCAGAGAGGCCGTCCCTCCCTCAACTCCAGGTAATGATTCACACGTCAGGAAGACGGTAAGAAGAGCATTGCAAAAGATTACTCCGGGTGATGACGTCGAGGTCCTAACGTTCTTTGGGAGGGTGGCGGAGCGGGAGAGATTGCCTCCAGAGCAGTGGGCGGAGGTGCTGGTGCCATATTTAATGGGCCAGCCTCAGAAAGCCCATTATGACTTGTTTGGCCCTGCAGGACGCAAAGGAGTGCGCCAAATTAAAAACAGAAATTTTGGCGCGCTTGGGAGTGACTCTGACTGTTAGGGTGCAACGGGTGCACCACTGGGCCTATTGCAGTGACAAACCTCCCAGGTCCCAAATGTTCGACCTCCTACACTTGGTTCAAAGTGGTTGTAACCTCAATCTTCCTCCCCAGTACAGATGGTGGAAAAGGTCATCATGGACAGGTTCATCCACTCCCTTCCAAAGTCGGTGCAAGCCTGGGTTGCCCAGGGAGATCCCCGTAAAAGCTGCTGAGTGAGTATCAACCCCCTTAAAGGAGTTTATACAAAATTTCTCCATTGCCAAAAACCATATCAATAGGGAATCAGGATTGCTAAGTCTTAGAGTAACATGAATCCTGATAATCCTTGGGATTAATAAGCCTCTTCCCCAAAAAATTCTTCCAGAGGATTGGAAAAGATGTTGTATCACTAGACTTTGACGCACGTCTACATGATTTTCTATTACAGGTAAAGTCAATTACAGTATTAAAATCTCCTACAATCAAAATCGGATATTGCAAGTTTTCACTTTCTTCATAGTGAAGCTCAGATTTATATGGGAGAGGAATACAGGTGTTTGCAATTTCTAACCTTATGTTGTTAATTTTACATTTCAACAGTTTATATATATATATATATATATATATATTTATATATATATATATATCTTACTTCTACCCTGTGTAATACATACTTATATTTACACCCCTTTGAACAAGGATAAAGACCCTCGTGAGTAGATATTATGTACAGCATGATATACATGTACTTGACAACCCACTTTTAGCTACTTTCTTGAATCACTATCTGAATGTGTCTTTTGAAGACATATCAGAGACATCAGATCTCTTCTCATCCAAGCAAAGAAATACCATTTCAACTTATCTTAAACCCTTCTAACATTAAATTAGATAACTTTCACCATATTAAAATAATAATTAAGTTAAAATATCCCTCCTCTTCTGATACCTCCCCCACTCCACCTTCCACTTCACCCCTTCAAACCATCTCCCACTCTTAGCTCCCCAACTACACGTTAGGCCGGGTCACACAAGTGTTGATTCTCTCATGTGAGAGAATTGGATCATTTATGCTAATGACACTAGGCTCAAGCTCTGACCAGAGTTTGAGCCGAGTGTCAGTTTACTGGGATCCGTTTCTCTTGTTTGAGACAATCATATTACAGGTGCGGAGAAGATGGAGAACTTCGTTTCTCCAACTTTTCCATCGTCTGTGTCTGCATAAATCAAACTGCACTGGGATGAAATCCAAGTCTGGGCCAAGGTTTTACACGCACCCATAGACTTGTATGGGTGCATGTGATCCGATTTGCTGAGCCACTCTCAGCGTGCTGCAATTGTTTTCCCATGCCGAATCGTCATGAGCAAAAACATTTCAGATCTGCACTGCCCCATAGTATAATATTGGGCTGAGTGCTGTCTGATAAAACATCAGAGAGCACTCTACTATGTCATACAGCAGTGTGAACGAGTTCTTAGAGAACTCCTCAACCAGACATCCACCCACCCTCCAACTAACCTGCCTTAAATAAATGAATCTTCCATAATCAATTGTAAGGGAGAATATCTCTCTATTTACATCTCAAAAACCCTTAGATTAGCCACTGACACAGAATTTAAGAAAACAAATAGTAAGATATTGTATGGTAATTCAATAGTGTATTAAATAATGTTTAAGTGCATTTATAAAATGACCCTAAAAATTCTTTATTAGATGTAGATATTTGAGTCTTAAAAGAAGTAGTAATAAGATCTTATTAATACGTATTTTGTCTCAAACTCTGTTTGCAGTTATGAGGAAATGGAAGGTAAAAGAACAACCTGAATTAAATTAATTGATAAGCGAAAAAAGAGAAAGTGGTCTACGATAATAAAAATCAGACAACTGTTTATGAGCATATCTGGGAAGAATGGACAGGTGTAGAGCAATGCTAGTTATGGGGTGAAGGGTTTTCCTTGTATCCTCCCCTTCAGTTTGGGGGTGCAGGTGGGGTTTGTTTTGATTCAAGGGAGGAGGGATGATGGAATAATATGGAAGGGTTAATATTTGTTCCATTTTGTTTTTCTTAAACAGATGATTGAAGCGTATGGATATTTATTGTATATGAGAGAATATAAATAAATGTTATATGTGAAGTACTATAACTGCATTAAAATAAATGAGATTATTGCAACATATTACTATTTAATAAACTATTTGTAATCTTTAAGAAAAAAAAATAGCAAGGAGGGGAATTTTATATGCATTTGTTGGAAATGTGTTTTTTGAGTATAAATGGTGCAAGATAAAAGATCTTCACCCTGAGGTTTCTGCCCCCATAATCAGTGCAGGAGAGCAAATGCTATGCAAAACCATGAATCTGCAACAACAGTAGTGGATTTTCTGTTTCCCATTTTGCTACAATGAATAATAATGGTACATACCCTCAAAATGGTACTTACCACACTAAAGAAATAGAGGCTACATACACATGCATCTCACTAAATTAGAATATCATCAAAAAGTTTATTTATTTCAGTTATTCAATACAAAAAGTGAAACTCACATATTATATAGAGTCATTACAAGCAGAGTGATCTATTTCAAGTGTTTATTTCTGTTAATGTAGATGATTATGGCTAACAGCCAATGAAAACACAAGCGTCATTATCTCAGTAAATTAGAATACTTTATAACAACAGCTTGAAAAATGTTTTTAAAATCTGAAATGTTGGCCTACTGAAATGTATGTTCAGTAAATGCACTCAATACTTGGTCGGGCTCCTCGTGCATCAATTACTGCATCAATGCGGCAATGTGGCATGGAGGCGATCAGCCTGTGGCACTGCTGAGGTGTTATGAAAGCCCAGGTTGCTTTGATAGCAGCCTTCAGCTCGTCTGCATTGTTGGGTCTGGTGTCTCTCATCTTTCTCTTGACAATACCCCATAGATTCTCTATGGGGTTAAGGTCAGGCGAGTTTACTGGACAATCAAGCACAGTGATACTGTTGGTTTTAAACCAGGTATTGGTACTTTTGGCAGTGTGGACAGGTGCCAAGTCCTGCTGGAGAATGAAATTTCCATCTCCAAAAAGCTTGTTAGCAGAGGGAAGCATGAAGTGCTCTAAAATTTCCTGGTAGACGGCTGCGCTGACTTTGGCCTGGAAAAAACACAATGGACCTACACCAGCAGATGACATGACTCCCCAAACCATCACTGATTGTGGAAACTTCACACTAGACCTCAAGCAGCTTGGATTGTGGCCTCTCCACTCTTCCTCCAGACTCTGGGACCTTGATTTCCAAATGAAAATTGGAACTCTGTGACCTTGTGGGGTGTGTCATTGACTGCCTTCTGGACATCTGTCAAGTCAGAAGTCTTCCCTATGATTGTGGAGCCTACTGAAACAGACTAAGGGACTTTTTAAATGCTTAGGAAGCCTTTGGAGGTGTTTTTTGTTAATTATTCTAATTTACTGAGACAATGACTTTTGTGTTTTCATTGGCTGTAAGCCATAGTCATCAACATTAACAGAAATAAACACTTGAAATAGAAAGGGTGCTTCTACTCAATACTGAGCCAAGGGTCTGAATTCTTATGACCATGTGATATTTCAGGGTTTTTTTTTAATAAATTTGCAAAAATTTCTACATTTCTGTTTTTTTTCAGTCAAGATGGGATGCAGAGTGTACGTTAATGAGAAAAAAAATGAAATTTTTAGAATTTACCAAATGGCTGCAATGAAACAAAGAGTGAAAAATTTAAAGGGGTCTGAATACTTTCTGTACCCACTGTATGCCCACATACTGTCCCTCTCCAAAATATTCCCCTGTACATTGCCCGATTGAATGAAGGAACCCCCACCACAATTGTGCCCCCTTTGACAATTGTCAACCTCATTATGTGCCCTCACTGTAACATTAGCCCCTTCCTTCCTCATCCACAATGATATAATTAATTTAATCTTTGGCTCCTTGACTTACTATTGGCTGTGCCATCTCTTCTCCTCTGAGGTGTTTGGGTGCCGACAATAGTGTGATGACGTCAGCAGCGTGCCGAGCAGCAGCATGTCGAGGCTGGGACTGACGAGCGCTGTTTTACCCTAGTCCCGATGACAGTGTTCAAATATGTTTGCGTCTGAAACATTTGAATATAAGAAGATGGGAGCTCCATATCCTGGACGGCTCCATGGGCTGCAGCAAAACTTTGGTGGGCTGCATGCGGTACATGAGCTGTTTGTTGTGCAGGTCTGTTCTAAAACAACACTACATTGTATAACACCTGCACCAGATTGTGCAGTTACCTCAGCCGGGAGCCTACCGGCAGTCACAGTCGGACTCCCTATAGAGAAGGTAGAGAGGATTTATTACCATCTCTGGCTTTTCAATTACTGTGATAGATGTTAGAAATGCATTGGGGAAATATTGGCCCATTTTGAAGCAAGACCTAGTCCTTTCCAAATGTACTACACCAGTCCCTTCCACCACCTATAGAAGGGCGATGAACCTGAGGGACTTGCTGGTACATAGTTACCATAAAGATCCGGGACCAGAGAAAGCCTTCAGCTCAAAAGGCCCCAGATGGGGCTTCTATCCATGCAAGAACTGTGCGGCCTGTGTAAATCTGGTGCGGTGTACATCCTTCCCATCAAGTGATGGTCATAAGGAGTTTCAAATCACACAGCATACATCTTGCAATACAGAAGGCGTAATCAACCACGCCTTGTGTCCATGTGGCCTCATCTATGTGGGTCTTACTTTTCGCCAACTGAGAGTGCGTGTGAGGGAGCACGTGCAAGATATTAAGAATGCATCAGAATCTCTTGCCGATACTGTATTGAAGCCTATCCCAAGGCATTTCAAGTTAAAACATGGGTGTGATGCTAGCCTCCTCCAAATTCGGGGTATTGACCGGATATTAATTGACTGGGGGGGGGGATTGGAGAAAGACCGTTGGTGGATTATGAAAATTGATTGCATATGCCCCAAAGGCCTCAACGAGGTCCTCAGTTTTGTCCCTTTCTTGTAATGTGCTATTGTGTTTAGGTTTTACTTATGTTTTATGCTGTTTATAACTTCTCACTTTTTTATTTACATGCAGGGTATCCAGTATTTTTGTACACTCTACTGTGAGACAGATGCTGGACCACCACTCACTTGGAGGATCTTCTTCTCCCTTCCCTCCCTCCCTTTTTCTGCCCCCCTCGGGGACCGGGTGCCTGATCGTCCTTGCGGGCCAGCGCTCCACGCGTCTCCCTTTTTATGGATATGTACTCACCTTTCAGCAGCATCCCGCCCTGCTGCTCTCTCTTTTTCGGACCTGTCTATTTCCTGTGCGGTGTGCCACTAATTGATTCCATCCGCTATAAGCATTTTTTATAAAACATTTTACTCACTATTGTTATTCATCGGCTTTTACTCTTTGTTTATTGTTGCTTTAAATCTGTGATTTTGGATGCAAAAAAAGGGCACTTTAAGATGCACTTCCTGTGTCACACTGACACGTCAGTATTCCTATCACTTGTATATTTTTTATTTTATTTTTTCGATTCCTCTTGCCCATTGTGGCTTATAATTTTCTGATTTTTTTATTGTACATTTTCCATTATACTGATGTCAGTAGCTATGTTACTATATAACACATGTCTATGCTCACTCGTATGTGAAGGGCACACATACATTTGTATTGTGACATTAACTATCTCTTCATACTATTGTTATTTATTATATTTATTTTACCTGTGATTGGTCTCACTTGTAGTGATGGGCGAGCGTGGTTTGTTAACCCTTTCAGCGAGCATGCTCGGGTGCTCGCCCAGTATCTTCAGCGTGCTGAGGTGTTATGTTTGAGTTATTGTGTGTGCATGATTTGCGACTGACAGCTTTAATACATGTGAGGAAAGCCTAACAAACAGGCATTCCTCACATGTGTTAAAGCTGTCAAACAGTCGCAAATCATGCACACACAGTGACTCAAACATGATATTCAAGTACACTGAAGATGCTCGGAAAACACCCGAGCATGCTCATAAATCTCGAGTAACGAACGTGCTCGCTCATCACTACTCACTAGTGTAACACTTTCACGTAACATATGTGGTTTTTCACGTTGCTGTGATTCTGGTTGCCATTGGATGCATCCGACATCTGCACCACATGGGCTTGGTCACGAAATAATAATAAAAAATATTCACACAATTCGTGCACTCTCTGTTTATTATTGTTTCCATGTTTTCATTCACTTGTCACATCTTCATTTTTTCTTCCTTTTCCCTTTCCCTTCCCTCCCCTCTTTTTTACCACCATTAGTTTTGCACATTTATGCACAATTTATAACTTTGTTCTGTTGATACTCATGGTATTCCCATATTCTCTGTACCATATTGAGTACATATTATATTATATTGTCTCATGACTCTCTCTATATATACTCCTTTATATTTAATAATGATACTTTGGGTATTACTTGGTGGACATTATACTTTATACACATATGTTGTATATAATTCTCACAATATGATGTCTATATTTTCCTGATTGTGTGTTTTCATATATTATTTTCCCTCTTTTATCTACATCTTTGTATCTTTGTGTATTTATATATATATATATATATATATATATATATATAGTGGTCCAAAAGTAGGTGGACAGAAAATAATAACATTTATTTTGATTTATATATAAAATTATATTTACTAACACAAGCATAACATTGACAATTACATTTTATTCTGAACAATAACACAAAAGCCCTTAAATGTTATCAACGCAGGGGCTCAAACTGTTTTCCATTACAATTTGCACAGCTTTGAAGTCGCCTCTTGCGCTTCAACAAACTTTTTTGCACAAGTCTCTTTGGGTATTAATTTCTTGAAGTGCATCTCTTATGTCATTTTTCAAGTCACTGACACTTTTTGGTTTTCGACTATAAATTTTGTCCTTGAGTACTCCCCAAAAGAAAAAATCCATTGGGGTCAAGTCTGGTGAACGTACCGGCCAATCAAGTGGGCCTCTTCGGCCAATCCATTTATTAGGAAATGTTTCATCAGGATACTCGCGGATTACTCTTGAATAATGTGGAGGGGCCCCAACTTGTTGGAAATAGACTTTTTTTTTCAAAGAGTCTGTGAGGTATGAAAAGTGGAATCTGATTGGTTGCTAAGGGCAACTGAGCCAGTTTTACTTTACACCATGTTTGATAAATCTCCCCCTTCATAACCTTATTACACTTTCTGTCCACCTACTTTCGGACCACCCTGTATATATATATATATATATATATATATATATATATAATATAACCGGGGATGCATCCCTCTGTCTGAAGCCTCGATAGACTGCGCATGCGCGACGCACAGTCTGGCTTCAGACAGAATCATGCATCCAGCCGTTACAGGTAAGAGGAGGTGTATGGCGCCGGAGATCGCGGTATGCGTAGACACTGAACACATACCGCGTTCTCCGGCGCCATACTTGCATACTTACCTGACCGGGAGGAGCGTTGCCACGGCACCTCTCTTCTGGCCGGAGACCGGGGGCAGGAGTGAGGCGTCGGATCGGCGCGTGCACATAGCGCTATCCTTCGCCATTTTACTGAAGACACATTTACAGTGTGTCTTCAGCAAAATGGCGCCGGACAGCGCGGTGCTCCGGCGCCGGTCTCCGCCCCCGGCCTCCGGCAGAAGAGGACGCAGCAGCGCTGGAGCACAGAGAACAAAGGTGAGTATAACTGTTAATTTTTTTTTGTATATGTGTACAGTGTGAAAGGGATGAGGGGGCCACACATATCAGGATTGTGGGGTGAGGGGACCATGCATATACCAGGATTGTGGGGTGAGGGGACCATGCATATACTAGGATTGTGGGGTGAGGGGTACCACGCATACTAGGATTGAGGATGAGGGGAGCCACGCATACCGGGATTGGGGATGAGGGGTGCCACGCATATCGGGATTGGGGATGAGGGGTGCCACGCATACCGGGATTGGGGATGAAGGGTGCCACGCATACCGAGATTGGGGATGAGGGGTGCCATGCATACCGGGATTGGGGATGAGGGTTGCCACGCATACCGGGATTGGGAATGAGGGGTGCCACGCATGCCGGGATTGTGGATGAGGGGTGCCACGCATACCGGGATTCGGATGAGGGGCCATGCATACCAGGATAGGGATGAGGAGTGCAATGCATGCCAGGATAGGATGGTGCGGACAGGATGGGGGCAGCACAAATACCAGGAGGGGGGCAGCACATACCACACATACCAGCATGGGAGACCATATACCAATAAAAATGCTCACCACCCGGGCATAGAACGGCTTCAATAGCTAGTATATATATATATACATAGAAAGTCATGATTAACTTACACCAGGTATGGGCCGGTAATGTTCTCCGCAATTTCTTTCTCTCCCTCTAAGTATGTCTGCATCTCTTGGCATCCTGATGATTGTGCACATTCTGCCAGCCGGCAAGAAGCACCTGGTTGCCATGGATACGTGTCCCTATGACGCGGCACTTCGGGGACTCCTTACTGATGTGTCAGCGGGAGGCGGGCACCTGCTGCGTTGGACACTGACTCCCTTGCTTCCGGCGCTGGCTTCCGCCACTGGAAGCGCCGCTGTACCCCCGCTACACGTGCCAAAATACTTTGGATATATATACCCCCCTGCCTGTCACCCATACACAATCGCCCCCTGGAGAAGCAGGACTTGAAACGCGCGTCAGGGCCGCTTTCATGCCATCCACAGGTTGTAACTAGGCTGTACTCTCATTTTATGTGGGACCATAACTTTCTATATGTGTCACTGTGTATTACTCTCACTAGAAGATATACTTATGTTGTGACATCTGTGTCATAGGCATGATTCTTCTCCTTATTTGGATATTAGCAACTTGTACTGTATAACTAGTTCCTGCTGTGCACTCGTACTTTATATGCTTTACTTGTGATCTGGACTCTGATACATTCTTTTCCAGTTGCTCTATGTCTTATCCCTAATTTAGTGTATCATTAACCTTTGTGCATGGGATGCAGTAAGTATGTTAATGAATCAATTGAACGTATTTATTGATTTTTCTCTGCCTCCCTTGGGACGAATCATGCTTTAATAACACTTGTTGATTATTCCTTCTTTATAGACACTTAACTGTATGTATATATATATATATATATATATATATATATATATATATATATAAAGTTATAAATATATATTTTTACATAATGAAATGGTATTCCTACTTATGGAGGGAATTGGATTGTAATGTATTCCCAATTAAACACCTGAGATTGGGAAGGAGGTGGAGACCTGTTGAAGGTTCCTCCTCTGGCCTATTAATCTCACTCCATGGATGAACCTAGGAATAGGGAATTCCATGGAAGGGTGTTTGGGTTATGTAATAAATATTATCCCTCAGTTCATTTATGGACACAGGAATCACTATTTGAATACTGTCATTGCAATGCAAATATATTGGGAAACTGCTAACAGAATGTTGTCCCTAATAATGAGAAATAGTGCGCTTTTATTATAAATAGGGGATAAGAGAAATCATTAAAGCACATACGTTGTTTACATTTGAAGAAAAGCTTTTGGTGGGGCTTGCCAATTTAAAAGATGGCGATCGTAGCATTAGAAGTGTAATGCGCATGCCCGGTGACGTCACGAAGCGGGCGGACCAGGTTTGCCCCGATCATGTGACGAGATAATGGGGATTTCCTGGGAGACATGCGCAGATGGGATTTTGAGACGCCGAGGACAGCGTGGAGGAAGTAAGAAACGTGGTCATGCATGATTGCTGCAGTGTGAGTCGCAACCTCAAATATATTATGATTTATAATGTACACCTGGCACTGATAAATACTAATCAAAGCACTTATCACTTTATGAGAGTTATGGCTACTGTAATTGATGATAATAATATATCTGTCTAAAATTTTATCACTATGTATGTAACTGAATAATATTTTGTGATATGCACTACTGCACTTTTCTTATGTAATCATGGTTTTGTATCAATTAATTATAATTATGGAATCACTGTTTGTAACTATATATATTGCACTATATGCACTTGAACTCTGCTTGAGAAAGATTCTGTGAACCGAAACGTTGCCTTTGGGCTCATTAAAGTCCATTTTTCTATAATATTTTTGGAGTGCTGCCTCTTGATATTCTTTCTTTCTATATATATATATATATATATATATATATATATATATATAAATAAATATACTGTATATATATATATATATATATATATATATATATACATATATGTATACACAGGGTGGGCCATTTATATGGATTCACCTAAATTAAATGGGAATGGTTGGTGATATCAACTTTCTGTTTGTGGCACATTAGTATATGGGAGGGGGAAAACGTTTCCAGATGGATGGTGACCATGGTGGCCATTTTGAAGTCGGCCATTTTGGATCTAACTTTATTTTTTTCAATGGGAAGAGGGTCATGTGACACATCAAACTTATTGACAATTTCATAAGAAAAACAATGGTGTGCTTGGTTTTAACGTAACTTTACTCTTTCATGAGTTTTTTACAAGTTTATGACCACTTATAAAATGTGTTCAAAGTGCTGCCCATTGTGTTGGATTGTCAATGCAACCCTCTTCTCCCACTCTTGACACACTGATAGCAACAACGCAGAAGAAATGCTAGCACAAGCTTCCAGTATCCGTTGTTTCAGATGTTGCACATCTCATATCTTCACAGCATAGACAATTGCCTTCAGATGACCCCAAAGATAAAAGTCTAAGGGGGTCAGATCGGGAGACCTTGGTGGCCATTCAACTAGCCCACGACGACCAATCCACTTTCCAGGAAACAGTTCATGTAGGAATGCTCGGACCTGACACCCATAATGTGATCGTGCACCATCTTGTTGGAAAAACTCAGGGAACGTGCCATCTTCAGTGCATAAAGAGGGCAACACATCAACATGTAGCAGTTTCAGATATCCAGTGGCATTGAGGTTTCCATTGATGAAGAATGGCCCCACTATCTTTGTACTCCATATACCACACCATACCATAAAGATGCGAGATGTGCAGCAACTGAAACAATGGATACTGGAAGCCTGTGCTAGCATTTCTTCTGCGGCATTGCTGTCAGTGTGTCAAGAGTGGGAGAAAAGGGTTGCATTGACAATCCAACACAATGGGCAGCACTTTGAACACATTTTATAAGTGATCATAAACTTGTAAAAAACTCATGAAAGAATAAAGTTATGTTAAAACCAAGCACACTATTGTTTTTCTTATGAAGTTCTCAATAAGTTTGATGTTTCACATTACCCTCTTCCCATTGAAAAAAATAAAGTTGGACCCAAAATGGCCGACTTCAAAATGGCCGCTATGGTCACCACCCATCTGGAAAAGTTTTCCCCCTCCCATATACTAATGGGCCACAAACAGGAAGTTGATATCACTTAGGTGTATCCATATAAATGGCCCACCCAGTATATATATATATATATATATATATATATATATATATATATATATATACATATATATACAGTAGATATATTGTCTCTTGCCTTACATTGGTTTATTCCTGTGGTTCCGTGGCACTTTGTTGTCACCTCTTTCCCTTGGATTTTTTATCTCTTTTGATTATGTCTGATTTTACTTACATTTTTGCAATAAAAATGTAACTTTTATTGGATTTGCTCCTGTTTCTATTTTTCTCTTTTTGGGTTATATAGTTATGGAAGAGCATTTATAGGGGCCGACTCTTTTCTTTTTGGATACTCCCTATAGAGAAGGTAGAGAGGATTTATTACCGTCTCTGCCTTTTCAATTACTGTGTACACAGCTCTGAACAAGTGCTGTGTATTCAGTATGGTAAGCGCAGATAGCGCTTCCTGCTCCAGACCCAGAGATCATGTGATGGCCGGGTGTAGAGAAAGAGCAAGAGCTTCTGGGTCCTAGGAGACCCAGTCAACCCTGCTATATAGGCAGTAGGTTGAATGTCCCCTGTAACTAGGATCAATATACCAGCAGATGTGTTTGGGACACAGGTTTATTAACAATTACTATTATATAAGTATGGCAGGTTCTCCTCCTGCACTTGTTAGTTCAGCTTTCCTCACATACTGCACAGCTCTCCAGTCCATACAATGGTCACTGATGGAGGAGCATGTAACCAGACCACTCCATCAGCCTTGTCCTATTGAGAACCTCCCATGAGAAAGATGCTTTTATAGTGAAGTAGACTGACGGACAGGTCTGGTCACTGCTCCTCCACCAGCAGCCATATTATAGACTAGAGAGCTGGGCAGTCTGTAAGGAAAGCTGCAGTAACAAGAGCAGGAGGAGAATCTGACATACCTACAGTATATCATAGTAAATGCCACAAAATCATGTCCCCAACACATCTGTTAAAGTAAAGATAAAATGGTCAACCTCATTAACTAATTCTGCAGCCAGCAATAGACAGCGCAACACAAAGACTATAGGAGGCAAACGACTCAATTTTATTTTAATGAAACCATATTGCAATTTTTTTTATCCATTCAAGCAAGAAAAAAATCAAATGTTTCAAAAGTTAAGACAACCCCTGTGTAAAATCATTGAAATAAAGAGCAAAAAAACCAGGAAAAAATAAATAAAAAAACAATGACTATCCAAATTGCATTTACAAGCCCCATCCCTAACAAAAAACCATGTAACTAATATATAAAAATAACACAAGCACAGAAATCCTTTATTTACTACAGATATTACCAGAAAAAAAATAAAATAATATTAAAATATTGTAAAATTTAGACTCGATGTTTCACAAAAAAATATTTAAATATCCAAACATTACAATTTTTTACAGTTTTTTAAACCATATGTATGAAAATAAGAAAAAAATGTGCCTTGGCAAGAATGGGGAAAAATGGCCTGATCATGTAGGGGTTTAACAAAGTACTGAATATATACATATATATAAATGGACTGGGGAACAGTTCTACAACCCTCCAGCTTCAGATCTTGCTCATGTATCACATCCTCCACCTGTCAGATTTAAAAGATGTGTAACTTGTGTAAAGTGACAACATTGCCCTGATCTGTAAGTGTGGGCATGAGAAGCTACATGTCATGGTGCTCCCTGTGGTAAGCTGATGTATAGTATTACCTGTGCCCTTGGTGGTCTTCTGCCCTTCTTCTTCTTTCTTGATTGAAGAGCTTTCATGTGATGAGCCAAAGATTTGTCTTCTCCTCTTGGCTCCACTTCTTCTAGCTAGGACCTCCTGATGACATTCCTGTTCTTCTTTCTGGCCTTGGTGATCAATCTTCTGAGAGACGATCTCCAACTCTGAGCCATTTCTCTTCTCTCCTCCCCTATGGCTCTTCTTGATGGACGGCTTCTCATCATCCGATGAGTCCAAAACATTTCTTCTCCTTTTCTTCCCTCTCATCCTAAAGACCTCCTCTTTAATCTCCATAATGTCGCTTTGCTGAAGGCAGCTCCTCCTCATCCGCATGCAAGCCAACCGCAACTCTCCAACTGCCAACCGGCAACATTCCAATGTGCTCACTGGTCATGTGATAGGAATTGACCATAAGCAGTCATATATATGAGTTATCAGATATTGGTGTTTTTCTATTTTATTCTCATCATATCACATAGTATTAGGCCAAGCTCACAGATAGAGGTTTATTTTAGCTTTTCTGCTGCCTTTTTTCCTATAGAAAGACTCAAATATCCAGATCTTTTTCACATTTTCAGGTTAAGACTTGAATATACTTTGCAGCAATCTCGATAGTAATATTTACACGTAATGACAACTATAGGTTTCTAAAGAATAATTTCTAGTTACTATAATGGCTTCTTAGAAAACCCACATGTGTGAGTTTGCTGTTTTGCAGAACGCTCTTTGCCACCATTTTCCTTCTGACGCTGTTTTGCAGCATTTAGGGGATGTGCACACGGTTATTATTTGTAGAGGAAAAGAAATACTAGAGTGTTGGCGGGTAAAATGCTGCCTAAAATATGTGCAAAAACGCTTCAAGAATTGACATGCAGAAGATATGAAACTTCTTCAAATCTGCAAGGAAAAAATAAGCAGAATGTACATGAGATTCCATAAATCTCATTGACTTTGCTAGTACATTAAAACACTGCGTTTTTTCATGCAAAGAACGTGCGGAAATAACTTTTGAAAATACGGCAAAAATGCAACATGTGAACATGCCCTTGGCTTCTAGTCCATCAAAAATAGTGTAAGTCTGAACTTGAGATGCCGCTGTGGATACTCATTCTGGTGTTAATACTATAGGAAATGACAAGGCAATGATCGCGCTTTTTATTAGTGTAAATAGGGAAATACAGCCCTCCTAGACCGGACACAAGGATTTTATTTGCCAATAGTAATAATATTGGTGGGTTATATTTTTTACACTATACTACATACTTTTTTCACATATAACTATTTTCCTGTGATAAATTGTATTATCAATATATGGACTGGAGTTATTTGTAATTTAATTCCATATTTGGTGCACACAGATTGTTCTTTCTGCTGAATTCTAGATTAGTCATTGCTAGTGTCTCGGCATATTAGCATGTTTTTGTAACTTTTTGCTAAACCCTAATGAGGATTATTTGCTTATACTTGATATTCGCTTCTCAATAGTATTCGCTTATTCACTATATTCTAGATTATACATTTTGTCTTAGATGTATATTGGAAGTTCTTCATATTTTTTTCTTATGTCACATTATTATTTTTCACAGTGAATGTTTGATAAAGATCATGTTGACGCTTTTGTATTATACATTTTACTTTGACTTAAAAATAATACTTAGTACAATTTTAATGGAAACAATTTGCTTCAATAACACAGACCCTTATTAAATGACCCAGCATGCCACTTCTGGCCTGAGCTTTCAATGTAGAATTACATATTTGCTGTGTAACTAAATAGCTGTAATGCATAGAATAATTGGGCTTACTACAGAAGGGATAGATGCTCTTCTAGTGAAGCTTCATGATGTCCATTGCTCCAGAGTAGACGACCTTCTCTATGAACACTAAATGCCTGTAAGGCACAGTGTGATTATGGGGTGGGAATGCTTTAGGACATTTCTTTAGGATACAATGACATTGGTGGCAGACTGGTATCTGGTGTCACCACTAAAGGACGGCAGAAGTAATTCAGGCACATACTGGTGACAGTTTAGGATAATGTTACTGAAAAGAGGCAACAAGCTTACTGGTCACAGAGTCTCCGAGACGCCAACATGCTTCATAACTACAAATACTCTTAAATAGGGGAACAGCTTCACCACAGATAGATGACTGGCAAAAACATTTACGCTGGGCTTCCACTTTCCAAACTTTACACCACCTGCTGGAAGGCTCCTCCGCAGTATCTCAAGCTGTCTCGGTGTCCGTCCTCTTACAGAACAGCACTCACACGTTCAAGCAGTTATATGACCAGATTTCACAAAGCAAACTGTAAAAATACTATTAATCAGATCTCGGACCAGATGGGGCTGATGTATGTGGCACCCCAGGGGTCTGGTTTTCCACAGTAATGTAATGTTATGTCTGAGAGCAGGTGGGAGGTCCTTTGGTCAGGGATCCTGTGCATGCCACACCTCCTGCCCAGTCTTGGGAGGGGAAGAACTTCCCCTGTATAAACCCTGGGCTGAGGCAGGGTTAGTCAGTCAAGGAGAGTAGAGACAAGAGACAGTCACAGGAAGAAACAGCAGAAGCTCAGTGGGAGCAATACTACTACAAGTCAGGGGCTGGCAGCTGCAGAGCTCGCCCTGACTGAGAAGCTTTCTTACCGGACCCGGCGTCCGAGGCTGTGGGGACTAACTCTTACCCAGCAGCAGAAGCCGACCGGCAGGGGATTTCAGGTCCTCTGGCCCAGAAACCCGAAGGCACGGTCACACGCGTGGGACCAGCACCGCCATCGTGGAGCGGAAGCCATTAGAAGGCCCCGAGTCACCGGCCATACGGGTGAGCACCACACGGTACACTCAGGGACGTGGGCTACTTATATCCGCTTCTAGCAAGGTAGCCAGAAGAGTA
Organism: Phyllobates terribilis; assembly: GCF_046119375.1. Lineage (NCBI taxonomy): Eukaryota > Metazoa > Chordata > Amphibia > Anura > Dendrobatidae > Phyllobates > Phyllobates terribilis. The sequence goes on along the minus strand of NW_027362795.1, from coordinate 10,728,647 downwards.
CAGTCAGTTTGGGAGGCCTACAGCTCCGCCTGGCCAGGGGAGATCCCATCTGCTCAAGGACTGACCAGGCCCCGTTCACTAGCAAGTACTCCGGGAGGGTCTATCGTTGTTACCAGTAAAGACCCTGAATTACACCGCACCGTCTCTGAGTGGTTCCTGCTACCCCCATCATCCACATCTGCTGCCCTGAGGCCATACCCCTCCCGTTGGGGGTTATACCATCTACGCTGCACCATCCATCCACCGGCCTCAGCGGACTGTCTTGCAGCGGCAGCTCCATAGCTGCATTCAACGGGTGGCGTAGTCGTCCTACATCTACCGCTGTTACATCGCCGCTCAGTTTGACTCCCTGGGCACGGACCGGGTCACCGCCACGAGACTACAACCCTCAAGAGATCCGGCTCCGGGTAAGCTCCCGCGTGCGCAACGCAGCGCGACACAGGCCCAGGGGCGCGTCAACTTTGGCGTAGTCGGCAGGATTTCGTGCCCGCAACCACCGGGTACTGCGTGCCTGAAAAAGAGACTTTTAAAACTTACCATCCGTGAAGTTTTCCCGCCATCGGTGAAGATTCCCGCCATCCGGCGCCATTTTCAGCCTTCTTCCCGCCATCTGTGAAGATTCCCGCCATCCGGCGCCATCTTCAGCCTTCTTCCCGCCATCCGTGGAGTTTTCCCGCCGTTGGACGCCATCTTGAGGACGCCGCGCGGGAAGAAGAGGGGCGTGGACTCCGAAAGCGCGCGAGAACTGAAGCCCCGCCTCACGTCCGGACGTTGCGTAAGGTCCTGGAAGGAGCCCAGCAGACGCCGACGTCACAGGAGCGCGACGGAAGGTCCTCAACCCTGACGATCCACTGCGGAGCCGCGGCCTACGGAACAGGATCATCGCAAGGTAGGCCACGGAGGAGGAGAGCTTCACTGCCTCAACCCCCGCCAGCGCTACCGCTGCTGCAGTTATGCCCTTCACCATGCCCTATATCCCGGGAGCAGCTTGGCTACCCCAGTACTCAGGGGAGTCACATACCCTGCATGACTTTAGAGAAAAGCTGGATAGCCTCTTCCAGGTGTACCCCCTCACAGAAGAGCAAAAAGTGAGCATTCTGGTGGCCCAACTAACCGGGGCAGCCAAAAGGGAAGTAAAATCCTGGCCACCTGGGAGGAAGACTGTTGCAGGGATACTAACCCGGCTGAAGGACACCTTTGATACCCGCACCTCAGCCGAGATTAAGCTTAGATTCTACGGGTGCAAGCAGCGAGCGCATGAGAGTATAAGGGACTATGCACTAAACCTACAAGAGGCCCTGAGGGCCATTAAGCAGACCGACCCTGATGGAGTGGGAAACGAGGACAGGCTGTTGACCGAACAGTTTATAGAGGGACTGTATTGTAATACCCACCGAACCCAGTTGCGGGCAATGGCCTTACAGGATCCCCATCTGGGCTTTGCACAGTTCAAGGACAGAGCCATCCGGGTGCTCCGAGAACCGGCACCGGGTGGCGTTGTGACCCACAGGCGCCCAGCTAGCACTTACCACCAGGAGGCGGCGCCCTTGTCGGCAGGGCCTGTGGGAGCTGATGCGCAGGCTTTGGACAATGACCCGGCTCCAGACCTACACCATCAGGTCCAAGAGCTAGCTAAGAGCGTTGCTGCGCTAACCCGAACTGTGCAGTCTTTACAGGTTTCCACCCCAGGGAAGATCCAGCTGGCATCCGGACCGGAGGACATCCCGTGGCGTCGACCAAGGAGGACCCCACCGGCCAGAGGAAGACCCAGTGACCGATACAGCGAGGACGGACGACCCATCTGCCGCCGCTGCAATCAACCTGGACATATGGCAAGGTACTGTTCTTTAAATGGGCACAACCTGGGGTAGAGGGCCAACCCCCAGGAAAAAGATCACCAGGCCCATCGAACTGGCGCGACAGATATGTGGGAGGACGTCCAGTCTTGCCTGTGGTACTGGATGGCATTCCCATGAGTGCCCTACTGGACACCGGGTCACAGGTCACCACCATCCCGTACGTGCTCTTTAAGCAGTACTGGAATGACTCGGATATTACCCGCTACCCTGACGACGACTTGAGTATCATCGCCAGCAATGGCCAGCCCGTGCCACAGATCGGATTTAAAGAGGTGACCATCAAAATCGGTAGAGTCGAACTGGCAGCACAGGGACTGATCATTGTAGATATTGACAAGCATGAGAGTCACCCAAAAATAACTCTAGGAACTAATGTAATTGAAAATTGTCTTGCAGAGGTGATTTTCCTTTTACAGCAGGTTGCCAAGAACGCCAGCTCCGGCGAGCAGCGGGTGCTCCAGAAAGAGATCCGGGCACTGATGCGACGGCAACAGGTGGAACTCTCCGGCGGTGAGATTGGTAGCGTAAGAATGTGTGACCCTTTTCCTATTGCCATGCCCCCAAAAAGTGAAATGATGATTTGGTGCCGGGCAGCTATTGGTCTGAGAGGTAGAGATTACCAGGCAATGGTAGAACCAGTTTACTCGGACAGTAGGCCCACCATTTTGACAGCACGGGGGGTGGTTGATGTACGCCATGGGAGGGTGCCCGTTCGCATAATAAATATCGGGGAGAGGGAAGTGTACCTGCCCCGGTATGCCACGCTAGCCAAATTATATACCATTAACCAAAATTCTATACAATCTGTGGAACCCTTGCCTCCATCTCACCCGGAGGAAGGTAACGGCTCTAAGAAAAACATGGAAGACTGGTGTCAGCAACTACATCTGGGTACTGACTCCACTCCCGCACACCAGAAACAAGGAATCTATCGGGTGGTTCAGGAGTACGAGAGAGTGTTCAGTAAACACCCGTTAGACTTCGGGCGAGTCAAGGGGGTAGAACACCACATCCCCACGGGAGACCATCCTCCTATAAAAGAGAGGTATCGACCCGTACCCCCTGCCCACTACCAACACGCCAAGGGGATGCTTAGAGACATGAAGGAGGCTGGGGTGATCAGGGATAGCTGTAGCCCCTGGGCAGCTCCACTAGTCTTAGTCCGAAAGAAAGACAACACCATGAGGATGTGTGTAGATTACCGGAAAATCAATCGTATCACACACAAGGATGCGTACCCCTTACCAAGGATAGAGGAGTCATTGGCTGCTTTAAGATCTGCTAACTTCTTCTCTACCTTGGATCTCACTAGCGGGTACTGGCAGGTTCCTGTAGCAGAGGCGGACCGGGAGAAGACCGCATTCACCACCCCGATGGGACTTAGCGAGTTCACCTGCATGCCGTTCGGACTCTGCAACGCACCGGGAACCTTCCAATGACTAATGGAGTGTTGTCTGGGCCACAGAAACTTCGAGACGGTCCTGTTGTACCTGGACGATGTCATCGTATATTCCAAGACGTATGAGGACCACCTGAAACACCTGGCGGAAGTGTTCGAAGCTCTGGCGAGTTACGGCCTAAAGGTGAAACCCTCCAAGTGTCACCTCCTGAAACCAAAGGTGCAGTACCTGGGACACGTGGTGAGCGCTGACAGAGTGGCTCCCGACCCTGATAAGATCACTGCAATTAAGGAATGGCCAAGCCCCTCCAGCGTAAAAGAAGTGCGGCAGTTCCTCGGGTTGGTAGGCTACTACCGAAGGTTTATTCCCGGTTTCACCAAAAAGGCAGCACCTATGCAGGACCTCCTGATAGACCAGTCCCGGAAGGCCAAGAACCAGAAGCCGCCCTTCAAATGGGAGGAGCTGGAAGAAGAGTCCTTCCGCCAGCTGAAGATGGCCCTCACGGGGGACGAAATCCTGGCGTACCCGGATTATAGCCAGCCCTTTATCCTCTACACCGACGCCAGTAACATCGGGCTAGGAGCCGTACTGTCCCAGATCCAGCAGGGGAAGGAACGAGTAATCGCCTACGCCAGCCGAAAACTGCGACCCACCGAAAAGGAACCCCGAGAATTACAGCTCATTTAAGTTAGAGTTCCTGGCCGTAGTATGGGCAGTCACCGAGCGCTTTAAGCATTACCTCGCTTCTTCCCGGTTCACCGTGTACACGGATAACAACCCGTTGACACACCTGGACACGGCAAGACTCGGTGCCCTGGAGCAGAGGTGGATGGCCCGTCTGTCCAACTACGAGTTCACAATCAAATACCGGGCAGGACGCTCCAATACCAACGCGGACGCCCTGTCCAGGATGCCCAACCTGCCGGACGGAGGAGAAGATCCGGAGGGACTGGAAGAAGTTGAACTCCCTGCGTTCCACCGTCATGGGACTATCCAGTATTCCCACCGGGTAAGGAGTAAGCAGGCTGCTACGTTGAACCCCTTACCCCACTACAACTGGGCGGAAACGCAAGACAGCGACCCTGCCGTCCGACTGGTGAAGGAGATGCTGACTCGGCCGGAGGCTCGCCTTGAACCAGACGCTCCGGAGGAAGCCAAACAACTATGGGCAGAGAAGAGTCGACTGTTCCTTTACAAAGGGAAGTTGTGCCGCAGAATGGTTAACTCCCGGACGCATGAATTACTCTGGCAAGTAGTGGTGCCACGAAGAGACGCAGCCATGGTGATGGAGGCATACCACGACGGAGCTGGACACTTCGGGTGGAAGAAGCTGGAGTTCCTGCTGCGCGAGCGGTTCCACTGGGTAGGCATGAGGGGAACCATCGAGAAGTGGTGCAGAGACTGTGGCCCGTGCAACCTGAGAAGGAAGGACCGTGCCAGCCAGAAGACTCCCCTGCAGTCCATCGTCACCCGGCAACCGTTGGAACTGGTAGCCTTGGATCATGTAAAACTGACCCCAAGCAGAAGTGGCTACGTCTACGCGTTAACCATCGTGGATCATTACTCCCGGTTTCTGGTTGTCGTCCCCGTCAAGGACTTAACGGCTCAAACAGCAGCTAGAGCCTTCCAGCAGCACTTTTGCCGTCCACACGGGTACCCGGACCAAGTGCTGACGGACCAGGGACCTGCCTTTGAAGCGGAGGTCTTCCAGGAATTCTGCAATCTGTATGGCTGCCGGAAGATAAGGACGACACCCTACCATTCGCAAACTAATGGACTTTGTGAGAAAATGAACCAGGTGGTAATGGATCTTCTAAAAACGTTGCCCCTGGAAGAACGCAGTCTGTGGCCTGAGAAGTTGCCCGATCTGGTGGACCTATACAACCACATCCCGGTAGGTTCCACCAACTGTACCCCGGCTTACCTAATGAGGGCAAGACCTGGTAAGTTACCTGTTGACCTGGAAATGGGAGTCCTGACACCCGAGGACACTTCACCAGAAACAGACTGGGACACAGAGAGGCAGCAGCAGTACCGGAGAGTACAGGAGAGCGTGGAGCGAAGTCTCTGTCAGGCTAGGGAAAGACAAGAGAAAACTTACAACCAGTATGCTCCCGCTGTTCCCCTGGTACCCGGAGAGCAGGTCTTGAAGAGGAAGAGACGGCTCCACAAGTTGGATGACCAGTGGGAGAAGGACCCGTACACCGTACTGCCCTCAAGCCACGAGAACCCGAAGGTTTGTACCATCAGTAAAGACGGAGGGGAAACCACAGCCATTGTATCCCGGGACCACCTGAAGAAGTGTCCCGAACAACTGAGGAACCCTGAAGAGGAACAAGAAGACCATCGACCCGTAGAGGAAAGGGAAGATATGGTTAGTACTGTGCTCGGGGACTTCCCTCGGTCTTGGACTCAAGTCAATGGTGCAGTTGTGGTACCCGTACTCACCTTCCTCCAACCAGCATCCCAAGCACCTACGGAGCAACAGGTAGAGCTGGAAGAACAGCCGGTCCAGGAGGCAGAAGACTCCACACAAGCAGAACAGGAGGATCAACCCTCTGCTTATAGTGAGCCTGCCGTACCCCTAGTGAGACAAAGAGCCGGTAGACAGCTGCCCAGTTTACCCTTGACAGCTCCTACACCCTGTAGTTCAGGGCTAGACAGTCAGCTCCGTAGGTCCACTAGGGCCACTAGAGGCCAGTTACCCGCACGCTGGAGGATTTGAAGTGTATAAATTGTTTTATTTATGTTTATCTGTGTATTGTTGCTTGTGTATAATTTTGTGTTTCCAGTTATTTTTAGGAATCCTTGGTGTATTTACCGGGAATCCTTGTACATAGTTGGAGCGTAACCCAGGATGGACTAGAGACTGTTAAGGACTCGGGGTAGGACAGACCCCTACCTGGTTACGTCTCCCTGTTTTGGTGAAATGGACACCTTGCTTTCTTCAAAGACTGCACCCGGTTACGGACACGCCGTGACCAGCTTTATGTGTTTCCTTATTGTAATGTTATTGTTTATACTTTGTTATGTTACAAAAATATGTTTAGTCCCGGAGTACTAAATTTCACTAGGGGGGAATGTGGCACCCCAGGGGTCTGGTTTTCCACAGTAATGTAATGTTATGTCTGAGAGCAGGTGGGAGGTCCTTTGGTCAGGGATCCTGTGCATGCCACACCTCCTGCCCAGTCTTGGGAGGGGAAGAACTTCCCCTGTATAAACCCTGGGCTGAGGCAGGGTTAGTCAGTCAAGGAGAGTAGAGACAAGAGACAGTCACAGGAAGAAACAGCAGAAGCTCAGTGGGAGCAATACTACTACAAGTCAGGGGCTGGCAGCTGCAGAGCTCGCCCTGACTGAGAAGCTTTCTTACCGGACCCGGCGTCCGAGGCTGTGGGGACTAACTCTTACCCAGCAGCAGAAGCCGACCGGCAGGGGATTTCAGGTCCTCTGGCCCAGAAACCCGAAGGCACGGTCACACGCGTGGGACCAGCACCGCCATCGTGGAGCGGAAGCCATTAGAAGGCCCCGAGTCACCGGCCATACGGGTGAGCACCACACGGTACACTCAGGGACGTGGGCTACTTATATCCGCTTCTAGCAAGGTAGCCAGAAGAGTACAGTCAGTTTGGGAGGCCTACAGCTCCGCCTGGCCAGGGGAGATCCCATCTGCTCAAGGACTGACCAGGCCCCGTTCACTAGCAAGTACTCCGGGAGGGTCTATCGTTGTTACCAGTAAAGACCCTGAATTACACCGCACCGTCTCTGAGTGGTTCCTGCTACCCCCATCATCCACATCTGCTGCCCTGAGGCCATACCCCTCCCGTTGGGGGTTATACCATCTACGCTGCATCATCCATCCACCGGCCTCAGCGGACTGTCTTGCAGCGGCAGCTCCATAGCTGCATTCAACGGGTGGCGTAGTCGTCCTACATCTACCGCTGTTACATCGCCGCTCAGTTTGACTCCCTGGGCACGGACCGGGTCACCGCCACGAGACTACAACCCTCAAGAGATCCGGCTCCGGGTAAGCTCCCGCGTGCGCAACGCAGCGCGACACAGGCCCAGGGGCGCGTCATGTACGTACTCTGAAAATTCACATCAGGATGGCTGTGCAATCCTGATGTTAAGAGGAGCGTTTTATCCTTATTTTAATGTGATAAAGGAAAAGTTTCACAAAGGATTATACAGCCATCCTTATGCATATGCTGACAAGTACACCAGCCTCATCTGGGCTAACAGATTTGCATAATAATATATAATACTATAAGCAGTATGTATTGTAAAATCAGTGCTTGGATGTGGCATGAGGCATTGGAGGAGCTCAAGGACCCTGAAGGTGGCTGAATCCTGGTATCTAGACAGCTTCTCAGCAGCACTCACAAGCTCCATGGGAAACAAGTTGTAAGCGCTGTCCTCCTTGTTTGGGAGAACAGTCAACTCTGACAGACAGAATGGTGGCTGACCTAGGCAACAAGCAAATTCTAGAATTCAAAATACCTCCTCTCATGAGAAATGAAGAGAATTTTTAAAAAGGGGTTATTTGCAAAGTTCCCTATTTTTACAAGCACTTTGCAATTTTACCCAATTAAGAAATTGCGTATAGCCTTTTAATAATGTAATTAATCTGACTGATGTAAAAAACTATCCTTTTATAGACAGCACATTAAATATAAAATACAGGTGGATACAATTCTGTTACCATATACTGGGAATATAACTAGTGCCATGAACTGCCCATATGGGTAATGCCATTCAACTGTGCCATATAGTTGCCATATGTACAATATAGGAGCTATAAGAAATGTGCACTTTGAACTTCTGAATTCCAGCACCATGCGGAGCCTACACATGTATCGGTATAATGTGCCATAATGACTATTGTCATACCTGGGTTTATAATATTGGTGGTGAATATATTCTTATGGGCTCTGTATGACATTACTGACATGGGCAGCATTTGCCACTAATGATGGAGCACTGCATGACACTTTATGTTGGCGTTTTGTCCTATTATCTTGGGATAATCTTATTTTTCTGATCACTGTATATTACTAATATTCTGGATACTATACTTTTGGAATCATCTTCTAGTTGTAGCTCTGAAACTTGGGATAAAAGTGACTCTGTAAATGTCAGATTGACATTTTCTAGAATTGAAGAGCATTGTGGTAAGTATGAGAATGTACCAGGCAATAGATGTGTGTAATGCAATGCACATACCGCAGCCTCATGCTGAACCCCTCACCGCAGATTCATGAGTGTGAATGGCCCAAAGGCCAGACCGAAATCCCATTGAGGATCTGTGGCAAGACTTGAAATTGCTGTTCACAGACGTCTCCATCCAATCTCACTGAGATAGAGCATTTACAAAGAAGAATGGGAGAAAATGTCACTTCTAGATGCAAAGCTGGTAGAGACATACCTGAAAAGACTTGCAGCAGTAATTGCAGCGAAAGGTGGTCCTACAGACTATTTACTCCGGAGGGATAAATACAAATGCAAGTCACAGTTATCAGATTTATATTATCTCAATATATAGAAAACCTTGTAGAATTTACTTTACACTTCACACATACAGTGGTGTGAAAAAGTGTTTGCCCCCTTCCTGATTTCTTATTCTTTTGCATCTTTGTCACACTTAAATGTTTCAGGTTAGTAATGGGGGTGTCTTATAGACGCCCATCATTACTAACCTGGGCTTCATGGCAGCTGGCGCTGACATGAAAACCAACCCTATTACCCCCTGCCACCGCACCAGGGCAGCGTGGAAGAGCGAGGTTAAGTGCCAGAATTGGCGCATCCTATGGATGCGCCATTTCTGGGGTGGCTGACGGCTGGTGTTTCTAGCCTGGGAGGGGGCCAATATTCATGGCACCCTTACTGGGCTATTAGTATCAGCCCCCAGCTGTCTGTCCAGCCTTTGCTAGCTATTAAAATAGGGGGGACCCCACATCATTTTTTTGGGTGGGTCTCCCATTTTAATAGTTAGTAAAGGCTAGGTATTCAGCTGGGGGCTGATATTAGTAGCCGGGGAAGCTCCATGGGTATTACCCCCTTCCCAGGCTTCAAACATCTGCCCCAGCTGTCTGCTTAACCTCCGATAGAGACTAAAATTAAGGGGGATCCCACGTCAAATTTTTTTTAATAAATCCTTTATTTTAACACTAAATGACACTTGAGGGGTTAATAAAGATGCAGTCCCTAAATTAATATTTATTTTTTAATTAATTTTTCCCAAAAATTTTGACGTGGGCTTTGCCATATTTTTGTATGCGAGCCAGGTACAGAATCCAGGAACGGGCTGCCCCCAACTCCCAGCTGCCTATTTTTACCTGGCCGGACACAATATAGGGAAGCCCTTTTTTTTTATTATTTCATGAATTTCATGAAATAAGTTTAAAAAAGAAAAATACGTGGGGCTTCGCCCTATTTTTGTGTCCAGCCAGGTACAAATAGGCAATTTTTTTTTAATTATTTCAGGAAATTCATGAAATAATTAAAAAAAAATTGATGTGGGGTTTCGCACTATATTTGTGTCCAGCCAGGTACAGCAGACAGGAACGGGCTGACCCCAACCTCCAGCTGCCTATTTGTACCTGGCCGGACACAACAATATAGGGAAGCCCTTTTTTTTTAATTATTTCATGAAATAATTAAAAAAAAATTGACGTGGGGCTTCGCACTATATTTGTGTCCAGCCAGGTACAGCAGGCAGCAACGGGCTGCCCCCAACCACCAGCTGCCTATTTGTACCTGGCCGGACACAACAATATAGGGAAGCCCTTTTTTTCTTAATTATTTCATGAATTTCATGAAAAAATTAAAAAAAAAATACGTGGGGCTTCGCCCTATTTTTGTGTCCAGCCAGGTACAACTAGGCAGCTGGGGGCTGGAATCTGCAGCGCAGGGAGGCCCAAGCTTTCTGGGCCCCACCCGCTGCAAATTGCAGTCCACAGCCACCCCGGAAAATGGCGCGTTCATAGAAGCGCCATCTTCTGGCGCTGTACCCAACTCATCCAGGGCCCTGGTGCGGTGGCTCACTGGGTAATAAAGGGGTTAGGGCCAGCTTGGCATTATCAGCTGGCCCTAAGCCCGAAATTCATGGGGTCACGCCAATATTAGACATGACCGCCATGAATTTCTAGTAAAGTATTTAAAAAAAAACACAAACACCCAGAATAAAGTCCTTTAATTGAAATAAAGACACAATTCTTTATTGTTCTAAATTAAACCATACTTACCATCACGCCCATTCCAGCTGAAGCCAACGATCTCCTGCAATAAAAGAAAAATAATAAAGCAACATCATTCTTACCTTTCGATGGTTCCCAGGACAGCTCCAGCTCTGCTACATCGAGATGACAGGCTGGACCGCAGCAGAACGCTGCCATCCAGCCTGTCATCCCGCAGACACTGAGAAGCGCAGGCATGCTTGCGCTCCTCAGTATCAGGCTGTGACGGCATCCCGATGAGCCGAGTCTCTCACGCTCACCGCATGCGCAGGAGAATTCTCCCACGCTATCAGTGACGTGCATGAGGTGAGCTGAGTTCATTGTTGGCTCATCGGGATGCCGTCACAGTCAGACACTGAGGAGCGCAAGCATGCCTGTGCTTCTCAGTGTCTGCGGGATGACATGCTGGATGGCAGCTTTCTGCTGCGATCCAGCCTGTCATCTCCATGTAGCAGAGCTGGAGCTGTCCTGGGAGCCATCGAAAGGTAAGGATGATGTTGCTTTATTATTTTTCTTTTATTGCAGGAGATCGTTGGCTTCAGCTGGAATGGGCGTGATGGTAAGTAAGGTTTAATTTAGAACAATAAAGAATTGTGTCTTTATTTCAATTAAAGGACTTTATTCTGGGTGTTTGTGTTTTTTTTTTAACTTTGACTATGGGGTTAGTAATGGGGGTGTCTTATAGACGCCTCTCCATTACTAACCTGGGCTTGATGTCAGCTGGCATTATAAGCTGACATCAACTCCAACCCTATTACCCCACTGCCACCGCTACAGGGCAGTGGGAAGAGCGAGGCTAAGTGCCAGAATTGGCGCATCCTATGGATGCGCCATTTCTGGGGTGGCTGACGGCTGGTGTTTCTAGCCTGGGAGGGGGCCAATATTCATGGCACCCTTCCTGGGCTATTAATATCAGCCCCCAGCTGTCTGCCTAGCCTTTGCTAGCTATTAAAATAGGGGGGACCCCACGTCATTTTTTGGGGGGGGTCCCCCATCTTAATAGCTAGTAAAGGCTAGGTATTCAGCTGGGGGCTGATATTAGTAGCCTGGGAAGCTCCGTGGGTATTACCCTCTTCCCAGGCTTCAAACATCTGCCCTAGCTGTCTGCTTAACCTCCGCTAGAGACTAAAATTACGGGGAGCCCCACGCCAATTTTTTTTTTAATAAATCCTTTATTTTAACACTAAATGACAAGTACAGTAACCAACACTATCACTGTACTTATTATATATGTGACTGACATGTTTCTATCTATCTAATCTATGTGTGATGCTCTATTATTTCTGTTGTAAATTGTCGGGTACCGCTGCTGAATTGCCGGCCGGCTTTTTTAAAGAGACGGTGCATGAAAACACTAAGATTTTTTTAAATAAATCCTTTACACTAAATGACAAGTACAGTAAGCAACACTGTCACTGCACTTCTTATATATGTGACTGACATGTTTCTATGTATCAAATCTATGTGTGATGCTCTTTCTTTCTGTTATAAATTGTCGGGTACCGCTGCTGAATTGCCGGCCGGCTTTTTTAAAGAGACGGTGCATTAAAACACTAATATTTTTTTAAATAAATCCTTTACACTAAATGACAAGTACAGTAAGCAACACTGTCACTGTACTTCATATATATGTGACTGACATGTTTCTATCTAATCTATGTGTGAAGCTCTATTCTTTCTGTTCTAAATTGTCGGGTACCGGTGTATGCCACTGATGAATTGCCGGCTTTTCATGTTTCACTGTGAGCACTGTTCCCATCGATTTGGGCAACCACCTCCACCAATACATTCTACATTATTGTTAGTTGTTTTCCTTCATGTAGAATTAACCTACAAGGAAAGAAAGGGTTTATTTTCATTCCGATATTTGTGTCCCATTGATTTGCATTGGTTTCCGGTATCGGAATCGGCGATATCCGATACTTTTTGGGTATCGGCCCGATCCAATCCGATCCGATATTTCCTGATATCGGAAGGTATCCCTCAATACTAGTCCTGACCTCAATCCCATTGAAAATCTTAGGGGTGAGCTGAAATCTGCCATTGGGAAAAAGAACCCTGCAAACATTCAAGAGCTTGAACAAACTGCAAAGGAAGAGTGGGAGAAAATTCCAGCTGAGAAGTGCAAGAAGCTTACAGATGGCTACAAGAAATGTCTGGAGGCTGTCAGCAATGACAAAGGGTGTGCAACCAAGTATTAATTAGGGGTGCCATTATTGTGGCACATTCAGTTTTTTCTTTGATATTGCAACATTGAAGTTGAAAAACAATATTGTATTGTTGTATTACTTTGGACCACAAATCCTGAGGATATAACTTTGGTACATTTCCATTTATTTCTGAAGATATTGTACAGTCTACGAAAAAATGAAGGCGTGACAAGAATGGTGAGCAGCACTGTAGTACAATAAATCATTAAAAATTTAAATATATATAGAATATAAAAAATAAAAAAAGATTAAATTAAATTAATAATTAATTTTTTAAAACCTTTTTTTAAAAAGCATTTTCCCTTGCAATTATATACTGTATATATAAAGGATAGAGCTTATGTGTTCAGTAATAATGTTGTCGTGTCAATGGAAGGGTGAAAAAAAATGGTAAGAGGAGGATATATAGATGGAAAACGTCCAATCACTAGCTGCCTCTATCTGTACCAGAAGCTAGGTACCACCCGACCAATTATCCATAGATCATCGCAACCCAGGGAATCATCTATTAACTTTCATAGCTGCAAATCATTATCCGGTAATCTTAAGACAAATTTACATACCAAGAAAGGGGGACATTCAACTCATTTTGGTGAAACATTATTTCTATGTCTGTTATTCCTTTCATTCATCCTGCTCTGTTCAGCCGCTGTTTAGCGTGATAGTATCAATCCTTTATCTAGTAGCCATTCTTCCTTACGGGTTTTCACACAGGACCCGCTAATCTATCAGCAGCTTCCAGCAATACCCACTCCCCTTTTTTCGGCGCTAGTGTTTTAAAGCCTAATTTCTTTCTAGATTCAGCTCCGGACATTTGTGATAGATTATTTCCTCCTATACTCGTATATAGATATAGCCATTTGAATTGCTGTTATGAAATGTTTTGAAATGATTGAAAGTGCATGTTTAACAAAAAAAAATTTCTATTCTTATTAATCTGTTCTCCTCTCCTTTTTTAAGAGGTCTCAGAGTCCTGCCAATATATTGCTTTGAACATGGGCACTGAATTAAATCTATAACTCCTTCACTTTCACACCTTAAAATGCACCCAACAAAAAAATGCAAGTGTATTTCTGCAATTGTCCCATCTTTAATGTAACGGCAGTTCACACATTCATTCCTAGTGCTGTATATGGGAATCACTGACATTTCTACAGTATGTTATATTTTATCTTGATTATCAATATTTCTTGCACGGGGTCCCCATGGTATCATATTACTGATTGTAATTTTTTTATGTGTAATAAATGATTATTAATAGGGGGATTTATATGTGCCTGTAATTATTTTTCTTCAATAAACATAAAGCTAGAATCGCTACAGAATGTGCCTCTGCCATATACTAGTCTGTAGAGTTTGAATACTCGTGCAAGAAGCATTTATCAGGTTTGAATTTTATGAGAAAGTTTGCAGATATATAATGAATATGTGTAAATCAATCTGTACCACTAGGTAAAAATCCTTACATCAAGGAGACCAAGTAGACAAAAGTGAGCACTTCAAGTTAGTGTGTATAAAAAACAAATGATTTTACTGAACAATATCATAGACATTACCAAACACATACATAAAATAAAAACAGATGCCTCTTGTTTGAGGGATGGTAAGAAATGCCAACCCAGTATGCATGAATACTATCTCCTGGTGCACCCCACAAAATAGCATAGAACAACCTAGCAGAGATAGTCACTGCAGAGTAACCTATACCATTACATAATCCAACGATTCCAAGGATTGAAACTATCCAAAGTGCATGTGCATGTCAAAGAAGGAAATTGTTCATTAATTGGGGTGGTCCAGTGGTTAAACAAAAACAAAATAAACCCTGCTTCAAAGTCACCAATCAAGAGATAAATACATAATAAACCCTTAAAGTGCATGTGTATGGAGAATTATAATGCTCAGAATTATAATACACCAATGTCTGGAAATGACAGGGCTACTACAGAGCATGTATATAACTTAGTGTTCACAGAAGCGAAAGAGTCGAGGTGAAAAGCAGTTTATATGCTTGTTAGAAACTCACAACATGTATGGCTATACATGCAATACCGCACGCCTGGAAAACATGGACTGCCTCTGATGTACAAAAGCCCTGCTAGATGCAATCAAAAATAGGTAAAATGCAGTGGTGTACCACTAATGGAGGCAGACCACACGACTGCTATGGGGCCCGTGAGCTGGGGGGCCCCATAGCAGTCCAGGGGCGGACATATCGCTGCTGGTGCAGCTGTGCCGGGGGGCCCGCCGGTGCAGCGTCTCCCTGCTCGTGGCGGGCAGGGAGCGATCCCTGCATCCCCGCTGCTGACAGGACAGAATGGCAGCGGAGCTGCAGAGATCCATCCTCTGCTTCCTGCCCGCCGCTTCCTCCCTTACACAGGCACGCGCTCCTTGATGACATCATCATGCAGCGCGGGCCTGTGTGAGGGAGGAAATTGCAGCGGCCTGCGGGGGCAGAGAGGTAAGTGTTTTTTTTTTTGTTTTTTTTACTGAAACGCTGGTGAGATCAATAATGGGGCTGATGGAGCTGGAGAGCGCAATAAGGGGGCTGATGGGGCTGGGTAGAGCAATGGTGGGGCTGGTGTGGCTGGGGATAACAATGGTGGGGCTGGGAAGAGCAGTGATGATGCAGCTTGCGGGGGAACGGGCAGAGGGGTAAGTGTTTTTTTTTTTATTTTTACTGAAACGCTGGGGAGAGCAATAATGGTTATAACTGGGCTGGAGAGAGCAAAAGTGGGGCTGATGGGGCTGGTGAGAGCAATGGTAGGGCTGATGAGGCTGGGGAGAGCAATGGTGGGGCTGGGGAGAGCAATGGTGGGGCTGATGGGGCTGGGGAGAGCGCTGATGGGTCTGGGGAGAGCAATGGTGGGGCTGGGAAGAGCAGTGATGGGACTGATGGGGCGGGGAGAGCAATGATGGGGATTAGTAGACCAATGACGGGGATGGGGAGAGCAATGATGGGTTGCTGGGAGAGAGCAATGATGGAGGTGCTGGGAGAGTAATGACGGGGGTTGCTGGGAGAGAACAATGATAGGGGTGCTCGGAGAGAGCAATGACGGGGTGCAGGGAGAGAACAATGACGGGGGTGCTGGGAGAGAGCAATGACGGGGGTGCTGGAAGAGAGCAATGATGGGGGTGCTGGGAGAGAGCAATGATAGTGGTGCTGGGACAGAGCAATAATGGGGGTGCTCGGAGAGCGCAATGACGGGGATGCTGGGAGACAACAATGATGGGGTGCAGGGAGAGAGCAATGACGGGGGTGCAGGGAGAGAGCAATGACGGGGGTGCTGGGAGAGAGCAATTACAAGGGTGCTGGGAGAGCAATGACTGGGGTGCTGGGACAGAGCAATGTTGGGGGTGTTGGGAGAGAGCAATGATGGAGGTGCTGGGACAGAGCAATGATGGGGGCGCTTGTATATTTTCCGTGTGCACATAGCCTTACAGTTAATTGGGGAGAGTCACAGAGACTGAATAATTTATATTATTGGCAGGTGGAGATTATAGTTAATGGGGGGCACAGTGCTGCTTATCACTTTATATTTTGATTACTAAGTGGCTACCCCTAGTATATTAATGGGGGATAACAGACCTGTATTCAGGGGCGCAGTGCAGGAGAGACACATGTATATATACAATATATGTGACCTTGTTATTATCTAGGCTGGAGATCATCATGACAAGACGAATCGTGACTGGGAGATGTCGACATGAAGGTCTGACCAGATGGAGAAGAAGCAGCAGAAACCGACTCTGATCAGGCGAGACGTCAGCGGTAAGTGCCTGGATGTAAATATTATTCTGTATCTGCGCTGTATGACTTGGAGTGATAATGTTACATGTAAAATCCCTTAGGCTGCATTCTCACATTTGTGTAAAATGTCAGATTTTTTTATCGGATGGTCCACGGACTTGTAGAGTTTTATAGATCACGGATCACGGATCTGAGAATGAGATCTGTGAGGATCAGAGAATGTCCTGTTCTGATCCGATTTTGAGGATTACAATAGGACATGCTCAATGCGTCTGTAAAACAGGGTAGCACACTGACACTGCACACAAATGCAGGAATATAGCCGTATTATGTATAGCACAGTCCCTTAGTACATAGTGTAATCACTTATTATGTATAGCATACGCCCTTAGTATATAGTGTACTCGCTTATTATGTATAGCGCCGTCCTTAGTTATATAGTTTCATCTTTTATTATATATAACACCCTCCCTTTTTACCTACCATCCTCTCTAGTTCTAGAGCTCACAATTGGGGGATCATACTGTGTTGGGGTCAGCAAACTTTGCCCTGGTAGTTGAGGTGAGGTACAGTAGGGTCATTATACTGCGCATGTGGAGGAATTCACCATGGGGGTATCATACTGTGTTTGGGGGACACTTTTGTTGGTATCACACTTCATGGGACAATGAAAGAGGGGTCTAGGACGTCAGCAGGAGGAAAATTACTATGTAAAGGCTGGAAGGTTGTGTGATCTGCTCTTCTGTGACACTGACAATTATTTACATTTTTTTTGGGGGGGGGCCCAATTTGAACTTCTGCTATGGGGCCCCATGAATCCTATGTACGCCCCTGGTAAAATGTATTGCTAATAGCATTGTGCCACTTACACAGTGGAGTGTGAGACAGGGTTTGTCCTGCATCCCTCTTCCCCGACGCGCATTTTGTCCACACTTCCTCAGGGCCGTGTCAGAGGAGAGGGACGCTGGACCTTTTAAGTGATCACTGTACCAATGGTTGACGGAGGCTAGATATCACATGATTTAAACCTTCAGGGTTGTGAAGGATATGACGTGGCACATCGTAGGATTTTTTACCTTGTACATTGATTTACAGTTGTCCCTGTGACACTATGTTTGTTTTCAATCATTTTTATTAATATTTTATAACAGTTCAAGGGGTAGGGATATGGTTAGGGAATAGAGGAATATATGGGGGACGGGAGAGTAATGGATAAGTGTGGGAAAATGGATAAGGGGAAGGAGAACTCAAAATTGAATAAACAGTAGAATATATAGTATTACAACAAGTAAATTAAGATGAAAATCAAAATTTGGTTATAGAACAACTTAGTCGTAATATAATAGATATCCAATTAAATCTAATAAGTATATGTATTAATAATTTAAGTAACAATCAGGAATATATTTCAGGCCACTTTGTTCATTTTTTGAAATATTTGTTAAGGTTATTATTAGAGTTTGCAAATCAGTATTCATATAATTTATGTAGAGCCATTTTTTCTTTAATAACTGAAAAGATAGGTACATCCGTTTTTTTCCAGTAAGATGCAATGGCATTTTTAACTACCATATTTTTCGGACTATAAGACGCACCGGACCATAAGACGCACCTAGGTTTTAAAGGAGAAAAATAGGAAGAAAAAATGTAAGCAAAAAATGTGGTCCTGATGCCCTGTTATGGGGGAGGGGGTCTGCTGCTGACACTGGCATTGGGATAATGTCCCTCAATTCTGTTAATATCCTCTATCCTGGTATGTATGGCCTCTCCTTCCTGGTATAAGTGGCCCCCATCCCATCCTGGTATGCATGGCACCCCTTTATCCCCCATCCTGGTATGCATGGCACCCCTTTATACACCATCCTGGTATGCATGACACCCCTTGAGCCCCCATCCTGGTATGCATGGCAACCCTTGAGCCCCCATCCTGGTATGCATGGCACCCCTTGAGCCCCCATCCTGGTATGCATGGCACCCTCTGAACCCCCATCCTGGTATGCATCTTGCCCCGCTTCAAGTGGACCGGGTGAGAGGCCCGAATCTATGAATGTAAAAGTGAACAGCTCTTCAGAGTGTCCATGTGTGGGATCAGTTGTCTCTGGGCGCTTGGCATGGTGGGAGGAAGGAGGATCAGGGTGAGGAATATGCGGTCCAGACTCACGGCTACTGAGACTTGACCGTGTGGAAGACAGGGTGGTGGTGGTGGCGGCTAATTGACTGGAAGCATTATCCGCTATCCAACCAACAACCTTTTGACACTGCTCTGGGTTCAATAGTGGTGTGCTGCGGTCCCCTAGCAGTTGGGACAGTAAGGTCGGGCGAGAAGATGTGGGTGTTTGTTGTGGCACAATTTCAGCTTGCCCACGGCCTTGTCCTCGGCCTCTGCATGCACCATCACCATCACGTCCAGTTCCCCGTCCCTTGCCACGTGCCTTGCCCATTTGTCTTGTCCTCGGCAGAGATGAGGGGGTTGGAGGGGGCAGTGGTGGGCAGAGGAAGGAGTTAAAAGTATTAAATAACCATTTGGACTTGAAAAATAAGGACAGGGTCGGACTGGCCTGGCGGAATGCCGGTGAAATGCCAGGTGGGCCCCACAGAAGGAGAGGAAAAAAAACTTTTTTTGTAAGGACATGGGCCTTTTAAAAGTGCGGGTGGCAGGAGAACGCGCATGCAGACCTGACCCGCCGTGATGACCATGGCCGGCGTCACCGCCACTAGGCGCACCCAAGTAAGTGTTGGGGCCCCGGGGTTGAGGGACACCGGCACGCTACTGGGCCTATGAGTCGGGGGAGGGAGAGCCCCCTACGGAGAGGGGGAGCGCCCCCTTCAGGAGGGAGAGCCCCCGCCCCCACCTCTCCTCCTCAAATACTTACCTATCCTCCTCGTTCCCTGCAGCTCCAGTGATGTTAGCGTCTTCTGATTCTGACGTCTCAGGGCAGAGGGCGAGGTGACATCACTACCGCACTCTGCTCTGAGCACTGCAGAGTCAGAAGACGACGTGCTGAGTACACCAAACCTGCAGGGAACGGGAGAGGTATTTGATTTTTTTTATGTATGCAGCATCATGGGGGCCCATATACTGTATGGAGCAGCATCATGTGGGCCCATATACTGTATGGAGCAGCATCATGGAGGCCCATATACTGTATGGAGCAGCATCATGGAGGCCCATATACTGTATGGAGCAGCATCATGGGGGCCCATATACTGTATGGACCAGCATCATGGGGGCCCATATACTGTATGAAGCAGCAGCATGGAGGCCCATATACTGTATGGAGCAGCATCATGGAGGCCCATATACTGTATGGAGCAGCATCATGGGGGCCCATATACTGTATGTACCAGCATCATGGGGGCCCATATAATGTAAGGAGCAGCATCATGGGGGCCCATATATTGTATGGAGCAGCATCATGGGGGCCAAATACTGTATGGAGCAGCATCATGGGGTCCAATATATTGTATAGAGCAGCATCATGGGGGCCCATATACTGTATGGAGCAGCATCATGGAGGCCCATATACTGTATGGACAACAAAGAAAATGACGGCACTTCCACTACAAAAAATAGGTGTGAACAGGTGCTTACTAAGAGCAGCTACCTCCATATATAATGAACAAATAACACTGAGTATATAGATATGAAATATGAAATATGAATAACATAACTGCTGTAGAAAATAGAAATAAATGAAAAAAATTTTGAAAATTTTTTTTTAGCGCATGTAAATATGAAGTATGAAAAATGAATAGCATTACTGCTGTAAGTAAATGAGAAATCTTAGCACATAAATTGGCCAATTCATGTGTCCCTGATAGCCGCGGTAAGGAGTTTCTCGATGTCAGGACCTACCAATGTGAATACCTCTCTAAGAGGTACACATAATCAGACAGAGGTCTCTTAGAGAGGTATTCACATTGGTAGGTCCTGACATCGAGAAACGCCTTACCGCGGCTATCAGGGACACATGAATTGGCCAATTTATACGCTAAGATTTCTCATTTACTTACAGCAGTAATGCTATTCATTTTTCATACTTCATATTTACATGCGCTAAAAATAAATTTTCAAAAATTTTTTCATTTATTTCTATTTTCTACAGCAGTTATGTTATTCATATTTCATATTTCATATCTATATACTCAGTGTTACAGTGTGCTACTTTATTTGTTCTTCATATACTGTATGGAGCAGCATCATGTGGGCCAGTATACTGTATGGAACAGCATCATGGGGGCCCACATACAGTATGGAGCAGCATCGTGGGGGCCCACAAACTGTATGGAGCAGCATCATGGGGGCCGATACAATGTATGGAGCAGCATCATGGGGGTCAATACACTGTATGGAGCAGCATTACATGGGGCCAATATACTGTATGGAGCAGCATCATATGGGGTCAATATACTGTATGGAGCAGCATTACATGGAGCCAATATACTGTATGGAGCAGCATCATATGGGGCCAATATACTGTATGGAGCAGCATTACATGGGGCCAATATACTGTATGGAGCAGCATTATATGGGGTCAATATACTGTATGGAGCAGCATTACATGGAGCCAATATACTGTATGGAGCAGCATCATATGGGGCCAATATACTGTATGGAGCAGCATTACATGGGGCCAATATACTGTATGGAGCAGCATTACATGGGGCCAATATACTGTATGGAGCAGCATCATATGGGGCCAATATACTGTATGGAGCAGCATTACATGGGGCCAATATACTGTGTGGAGCAGCATTACATGGAGCCAATATACTGTATGGAGCAGCATTACATGGGGCCAATATACTGTATGGAGCAGCATCATATGGGGCCAATATACTGTATGGAGCGGCATCATATGGGGTCAATATACTGTATGGAGCAGCATGATATGGCGCCAATATACTGTATGGACCAGCATCATATGGAGACAATATACTGTATGGAGCAGCATTACATGGGGCCAATATACTGTATGGACCAGCATCATATGGAGACAATATACTGTATGGAGCAGCATTATATGGGGCCAATATACTGTATGGAGCAGCATCATATGGAGACAATATACTGTATGGAGCAGCATTATATGGGGTCAATATACTGTATGGAGCAGCATTACTTGGGGCCAATATACTGTATGGAGCAGCATCATATGGAGACAATATACTGTATGGAGCAGCATCATATGGAGACAATATACTGTATGGAGCAGCATTACATGGGGCCAATATACTGTATGGAGCAGCATTACATGGGGCCAATATACTGTATGGAGCAGCATTATATGGGGCCAATATACTGTATGGAGCAGCATTATATGGGGTCAATATACTGTATGGAGCAGCATTACTTGGGGCCAATATACTGTATGGAGCAGCATCATATGGAGACAATATACTGTATGGAGCAGCATCATATGGAGACAATATACTGTATGGAGCAGCATTACATGGGGCCAATATACTGTATGGAGCAGCATTACATGGGGCCAATATACTGTATGGAGCAGCATTATATGGGGTCAATATACTGTATGGAGCAGCATTACATGGGGCCAATATACTGTATGGAGCAGCATTACATGGAGCCAATATACTGTATGGACCAGCATCATATGGAGACAATATACTGTATGGAGCAGCATTACATGGAGCCAATATACTGTATGGACCAGCATCATATGGAGACAATATACTGTATGGAGCAGCATGACAGGGGGCCAATATACTGTATGGAACAGCATCATATGGGGCCAATATACTGTATGGAGCAGCATGACATGGGGCCAATATACTGTATGGAGCAGCATCATATGGGGCCAATACACTGTATGGAGCAGCATCATATGGGGCCAATATACTGTGTGGAGCAGCATTACATGGGGCCAATATACTGTATGGACCAGCATCATATGGAGACAATATACTGTATGGAGCAGCATTACATGGGGCCAATATACTGTATGGAGCAGCATTATATGGGGTCAATATACTGTATGGAGCAGCATTACATGGGGCCAATATACTGTATGGAGCAGCATCATATGGGGCCAATATACTGTATGGAGCAGCATTACATGGGGCCAATATACTGTATGGAGCAGCATTACATGGGGCCAATATACTGTATGGAGCAGCATTATATGGGGTCAATATACTGTATGGAGCAGCATCATATGGGGCCAATATACTGTATGGAGCAGCATTACATGGAGCTAATATACTGTATGGACCAGCATCATATGGAGACAATATACTGTATGGAGCAGCATTACATGGAGCCAATATACTGTATGGACCAGCATCATATGGAGACAATATACTGTATGGAGCAGCATGACAGGGGGCCAATATACTGTATGGAACAGCATCATATGGGGCCAATATACTGTATGGAGCAGCATGACATGGGGCCAATATACTGTATGGAGCAGCATCATATGGGGCCAATACACTGTATGGAGCAGCATGACAGGGGGCCAATATACTGTATGGAGCAGCATTACATGGGGCCAATATACTGTATGGAGCAGCATTACATGGGGCCAATATACTGTATGGAGCATCATCATATGGGGCCAATATACTGTATGGAGCAGCATTACATGGGGCCAATATACTGTATGGAGCAGCATTACATGGGGCCAATATACTGTATGGAGCAGCATTATATGGGGTCAATATACTGTATGGAGCAGCATCATATGGGGCCAATATACTGTATGGAGCAGCATGACAGGGGGCCAATATACTGTATGGAACAGCATCATATGGGGCCAATATACTGTATGGAGCAGCATGACATGGGGCCAATATACTGTATGGAGCAGCATTATATGGGGTCAATATACTGTATGGAGCAGCATTACATGGGGCCAATATACTGTATGGAGCAGCATCATATGGGGCCAATATACTGTATGGAGCAGCATTACATGGGGCCAATATACTGTATGGAGCAGCATGACAGGGGGCCAATATACTGTATGGAGCAGCATTATATGGGGTCAATATACTGTATGGAGCAGCATTACATGGGGCCAATATACTGTATGGAGCAGCATCATATGGGGCCAATATACTGTATGGAGCAGCATTACATGGGGCCAATATACTGTATGGAGCAGCATTATATGGGGTCAATATACTGTATGGAGCAGCATCATATGGGGCCAATATACTGTATGGAGCAGCATTACATGGAGCCAATATACTGTATGGACCAGCATCATATGGAGACAATATACTGTATCGAGCAGCATTACATGGAGCCAATATACTGTATGGACCAGCATCATATGGAGACAATATACTGTATGGAGCAGCATGACAGGGGGCCAATATACTGTATGGAACAGCATCATATGGGGCCAATATACTGTATGGAGCAGCATGACATGGGGCCAATATACTGTATGGAGCAGCATCATATGGGGCCAATACACTGTATGGAGCAGCATCATATGGGGCCAATATACTGTGTGGAGCAGCATTACATGGGGCCAATATACTGTATGGAGCAGCATTACATGGGGCCAATATACTGTATGGAGCAGCATCATATGGGGCCAATATACTGTATGGAGCAGCATGATATGGCGCCAATATACTGTATGGAGCAGCATGACATGTGGCCAATATGCTGTATGGAGCAGCATCATATGGGGCCAATATACTGTATGGAGCAGCATGACATGTGGCCAATATACTGTATGGAGCAGCATGACATGTGGCCAATATACTGTATGGAGCAGCATCATATGGCACCAATATACAGTATGGAGCAGCATTACATGGGGCCAATATACTGTATAGAGCAGCATCATATGGGGAAAATATACTGTATGGAGCAGCATTACATTGGGCCAGTATACTCTATGGAGCAGCATTACATGGGGCCCATAATTCTGTATGGAGGTGGTCACTGTATTACCTGTATATTTCTGTATTACAGCATATATAGGTACTCTGTATATGCTGTAATGTCTCTGGTGATCACTGTATTACCTGTACACCGACACTATATACAGAGCTCCTGTGTATTATGTCACCAGTGGTATTATTAATGTTATTAGTATTGTGTTTTTTATTAATGATCAGTATTGTATTATTCGGTCACTGAGGTGGTAATATATGATCTGGTTATGGTGGGGAGGTATTTGTTCCTTGTACAGTATGTGGTATTATTCGGTCACTATGTGGTAGTAATACATGCTCTGGTCATGGTGTGACAGTATTATTCAGTCACTATGTGGAGGTAATATGTGGTCTGGTCATGGTGTGACTGTATTAATTGCCTGTATGTGGTATTTGGTCAATATGTGGTCTGGTCATGGTGTGGCGGTATTTATCTCTTGTATGTGGTGGTATTGGTCTTGGTATAGTGGATTGTGTTGTGTATGGAGGTCACTTGTTCCCTTTGATATCAATAAGGGGAAGATTCTTGATTTCCAATGGAGATTAAATACTTGGATGTTTAACGCCTCCCTGTCCTGTGGCTATTGCACAGTAGCAAATATGCACTTACAGGGGTTCTACGGTGAAAACAAGTAATCACCTCTCCTAAGGCCATGTTCACATGTTCAGCATATGGTCAGTATTTTACATCAGTATTTGTAAGACAAAACCAGGAGTGGGTGAAAAATGCAGAAGTGGTGACATCTTTCTACTTTACTTTTCCTCTGATTGTTCCTCACAAATACTGATGTAAAATACTGACCAAATGCTGATCGTGTGAACGTGGCCAAAGGATAAATAAGTTATTGAATGCTGTGACCTGGAGAATGTGCAACCTTTATCCCCATTAGTATGGAGCGGCAAGTACGACTCGACCACTGATCCATTTATTCCCTAAGGGGCTGCACTTGGCTTTTTCTGGAAGCCCCCAAAGAGGATGAATGGAGCTACGGTCAGACATACCACATGCCGCTCCATTTTAAAATGGCGATAAAAGTGTCCTGTCAGGGATAAAAGTTCCCCATTCTTTCAATCAGTGCGGTTTGCAATGCATAAGGAGAAAGGATTACCAGCTTCATGAATAGTTCAAAAAATAGGTTTCTTTATTGTGACAAAAGCTCTTTAAAAACAGATTCCATAGTCACATAGTGTAGCCAGGGCAACGCGTTTCGAACGCTAAAGATGCGTTCTTTGTCAAGACTACAGTAATTGTACATCCCAGTTATGGTGGCGCACAGTAGATGTGCAGGAGCCGCCTGTGATTTACAGTCGACGCTCCACTATAACAGGGATAACGGCTAACAGGTATGTGCATATAGCTGTAGGGTGGGCCCCTAGGGTCAATTTCCCCTGTGGGCCCCAGACACCCCAGTGTGACCCTGGATAAGGAAGATACGAGGGTTGTGAAGTAAGCCTGTTTAGCAGAGGTAAGGGCTGATTTGAAAGCGAGTGTTGCTTGTTTGAATGCCGAGAAGTCATCTTGCGAATGTGTTTTCTTCCAATGCCGCTCCATGACCCCAGGGCCGCCATCAGGGCATTACTACCCTTACTACTGTATGGGGCCCGGTGAAAAGAAGCAAGAAGGGGGGGCAGGCACGCTGGCAGCCCGGGGCCCCTCTCTTTGCTTCTTCTTACCGGGCCTCAGGGGTAACAGTTAAATGCCCGATGCACCCGGCAGACGGAAATGGGTGCTTTACCTTTAAGCAGCGGCCAGGTGCATCATGGTCCTGACTCCAATCTCCTGACACACTGCATGCTCATCTTCATTCCTGAGCAGAGCAGCATGTCTCGGAGGCGGTGGCTAGTGTGTGAGTAGCAGGAGGAGGAAGCTGCTGCTGAGTTTGGTGGTGAGTGGGGCCTGGTGGTGCTCAGAGGGGCCTGCTGATGGTGATGAGGGGGCCTGCTGATGGTTATGCGGGGCCTGCTGATGGTTGTGGGGGGCCTGGTGATGGCAGGACCTGCTGCTAGTGATGGGCGGCCTGCTGCTGGTGATGCGGGGGCCTGCTGATTGTGGTGGGGGGGCCTGCTGATGACGGTGGGGGGGCCTGCTAATGGTGATGAGGGGAGGCTGCTGCTTCTGGTGGTGAGGGGAGGCTGCTGCTGGTTCTGAGGGGAGGCTGCTGCTGGTGCTGAGGAGAAGCTGCTGCTGGTGCTGAGGGGAGGCTGGTGCTGAGGGGAGGCTGGTGCTATTGCCAAGGGGAGGCTGCTGCTGCTGGTGGTGAGGGGAGGCTGCTGCTGGTTCTGAGGGGAGGCTGCTGCTGGTGCTGAGGAGAAGCTGCTGCTGGTGCTGAGGGGAGGCTGGTGCTGTTGCCAAGGGGAGGCTGCTGCTGGTGCTGAGGAGAGGCTGCTGGTGCTGAGGGGAGGCTTGTGCTGAGGGGAGGCTGGTGCTGGTGCCAAGGGTAGGCTGCTGCTGGTGCTAAGGAGAGGCTGCTGGTGCTGAGGGGAGGCTTGTGCTGAGGGGAGGCTGGTGCTGGTGCTGAGTAGAGGCTGCTGGTGCTGAGGGGAGGCTTGTGTGGAGGTTGCTGCTGGTGCTGAGGGGAGGCTGCTACTGGTGCCAAGGGGAAACTGCTGCTGGGAGGAGGCTGGTGCTGGTGCCGATGGGAGGCTGGTGCTGGTTCCGAGGGGAGGCTGCTGCTTGTGCCGAGGAGAGGCTGGTGCTGGTGCCGAGGGGAGGCTGGTGCTGGTGTCGAGGGGAGGCTGCTGCTGGTACCGAGGAGAGGCTGCTGCTGGTGCAGAGGAGAGGCTGCTGGTGCTGAGGGGAGGCTTGTGGTGAGGCTGATGCTGGTGCTGAGGGGAGGCTGCTGCTGGTGCTGAGGGGAGGCTGTTGCTGGTGGTGAGAGGAGGCTGGAGGTGAGGGAAGGCTGGTGGTGGAGAGGGGAGGTTGCTGCTGGTGATGAGGGGAGGCTGCTGCTGCAGCTGCTGAGGGGAGGCAGCTGCTGGTGCTGAGGAGAGGCTGCTGAGGTGGTGAGGGAAGGCTGCTGATGTTGGTGAGGGGAGACTACTGGTGGTGGTGAGGCGAGGCTGCTGGTGATGAGGGGAGGTTGCTGCTGGTGATGAGGGGAGGCTGCTGCTGGTGATGAGAGGAGGTTGGTGCTGAGTGGTGGCTGGTGCCGAGGAGAGGCTACTGCTGGTGCTGAGGGGAGGCTGATGGGGAGGCTGCTGCTGGTGATGAGGGGAGGCTGGTGATGAGGGGAGGCTGCTGGTGGTTGTGATGAGGGGAGGCTGGTGGTGATGAGGGGAGGCGGCTGGCGGTGGTGAGAGGAGGCTGCAAGTGGTGGTGAGGGGAGTCTGCTGGTGGTGGTGAGGGGAGGCTGCTGCTGGGGGGAGGCTGCTGCTGGTATTGAGGGGAGGCTGCTGGTGGTTCTGAGTTGAGGCTGTTGCTGGTGCTGAGGGGGGCCTGTTTCTGAGGGGAGGCTGCGTCCGGCAGGGTGAGGCTGGTGCTGAGGGAAGGCTGCGACCGGCAGCGAGAGGCTGAGGAGGCGGTGGCGAGGACGACCAGGGCTAGTCGACAAGGATATGCCAATTGCATATCAAGATGATGCCAACCTCTGTGGACAGGTAGGAGGAACAAGAGTAGTTGACAAATAGGGTGATCAATAGACCTTGGAATAATAATAACTTCCACAATTGGATGTGTTTAAATAAAATGTTCCTGTGCTGAGATAATCTTATACATGTGCCCCTGCTGTGTACTGTGTAATGGCTGTGTCTGACCGTGCAGGAACATGGTCTGATCATACCACATCTCCTGGGCAGGGGAGGAAGAAAAAGAATATACAGACATTACAGCAGGGGATCACAGCTGATTCTTTCTGTGAGGTAAAACATTTCACTGCCTGTTTTTAAACAATGTTTTACTTCAAAGAAAGAAACAGTTGGGATCCCATGCAGAAATGTCTGTATACTCTTTTGTTTCCTCCCCTTAGCATGAGATGTGGTTGTGGCACCCCAGGGGTCCGGTTGCCACAGTGGCATTGCCTCCCTCACAAGAGTTGATGCCATGCCTGGAAGCAAGCAGGAGTCCCCTAATCAGGTTTTACTAAGCATGCAACACTTTCCTGGCTCCAGACCAGCAAGGGGAGTCCCTCCCCTTGGCAACTGGGATCTGGGGGCGTGGTTAGTGAGACTTAGTGTGTGAGGAGTTGAAGTCAGGACATCGAGGAGAGAGGAGCTGGGGACTGAAGCTGCGCGGCAGCTCACCCCAGAAGAACCAGCACAGAAGAACCGGACACCGGAGTCCGAGGCTGTGGGGCACCGAAGGCCCAGCAGTAGAAACCGGAGGGCAGGAGACTGCAGGTCTCCTGGCCCCATCAGACGCCCAAAGGCTCAGCAGCACCGCAGGGTTCAGCACCGCCACGTGAGAGCGACGCACCAGCAAGGCCCGAGCTGCCTGCCATACGGGTGAGCACAGAAACGTTGCACTCAGGGACGAGGGCCGCGCACAGCTACAAGCAGCAGGGCCAAAGAGTTTAGTGTAAAGGGAAGGCCTCCAATTTCACCTGGCAAGGAGGATTCTTTACTTGCTTCCAGGATGCCCGGACTTCCACTTCTAGCCAGCACCCTAGTCCCGGCTTGTCTAATCACCACCAGTAAAGATAAGAGGAAACCGCCATTGA
Organism: Phyllobates terribilis; assembly: GCF_046119375.1. Taxonomy (NCBI): domain Eukaryota; kingdom Metazoa; phylum Chordata; class Amphibia; order Anura; family Dendrobatidae; genus Phyllobates; species Phyllobates terribilis. Next base: position 10,699,620 of record NW_027362795.1, on the reverse strand, counting down.
GTTGTGGATTATTGCTGCGCCATCAACCCCTGCACTACAACGTCCAGCATGACCCATAACATCTACACTGCCCTGGAGCTAAGTTCTACCTGTGGAGAGCCACACTATCCCTGCTGCAGTAACATCAGCTCCAGAGGACCTGCTCCGCAGCGGCGGCTCCCCTAGCCGCATACCACAGGTGGCGTCACAAACTTTATACAATCACCATAAATCCCCTATCAATAACCCCTGGGTCACGGACCGGGTCACCGCTACTGTGACATCCCCCAGCATTTACCGGCCCGGCACCGGGTACCCCACGGCCCAGAGGGCGCGTCATGGTATGATCAGACCGTGTTCTGTACACGGTCAGACACAGCCATTACATTATTCAAAGATCTATTGATTAAAATTAACTTTTGTTCGTGGGAAAACCCCTTTAAGTTCATGTATTAATTTGTCCACCATCTCAGTACATGATTATATGATACAATCATTCCCTCTGCTCCTGAAAGGGGGGAGGGGAGGGAATGATTGATATAAGTGTATACAGTGCATTGTGAAAGTATTTGGTCCCCTTGAACTTTTCTAACTTTTGCCACATTTCTGGCTTCAAACATAAAGATATAAAATTCTATTTTTGGGGGAAGAATCAAAAACAAGTGGGACACAATCGTGAAGTGGAACGAAATTTATTGGAAATGTTAAACTTTTTTAACAAATTAAAAACTGTGGGACTGCTGGCTTGTGGATTTAGACTGGACAACCCCTTTAAGGCTCCTTCAGCCATCAGTGAATATCGGTCTGTGCTCGGACCGCAATGCATGGACTTGCCGCGGGTCTCCTGACCTCAACTCAGCAGCCTCACAGCATGTATGAGGATGCGGGTCAGCATGATTGGTGCCCAGTCCAAGCACTGCAGACTGAGAGCAGAACGATTTCTCACTTCCAGTATTTACACTGTCATAATAATAAAGATGTTTCCCAATCATATACAGTGCATTGTGAAAGTATTTGGCCCCCTTGAACTTTTCTACCTTTTGCCACATTTCTGGCTTCAAACATAAAGATATAAAATTCAAATTTTTTGGAAAGAATCAACAACAAGTGGGACACAATCGTGAAGTGGAACGAAATTTATTGGAAATGTTAAACTTTTTTAACAAATTAAAAACTGAAAAGTGGGGCATGCAATATTATTCGGCCCTCTTGAGTTAATAATCGCCATCTTTTGCTGCGATTACAGCTGAAAGTCGCTTGGGGTATGTCACTATCAGCTTTGCACATCGAGAGGCTGAAATTCTTGCCCATTCTTCCTTGCAAAACAGTTCGAGCTCATTGAGGTTGGATGGAGGGCGTTTGTGAACAGCAGTTTTCAGCTCTTTCCACAGATTCTCGATTGGATTCAGGTCTGGACTTTGACTTTGCCATTCTAACACCTGGATACGTTTATTTTTGAACCATTTTATTGTAGATTTTGCTTTATGTTTGGGATCATTGTCTTGTTGGAAGATAAATCTCCGTCCCAGTCTCAGGTCTTTTGCAGACTCCAACAGGTTTTCTTCCAGAATGGTCCTGTATTTGGCTCCGTCCATCTTCCCATCAATATTAACCATCTTCCCTGTCCCTGCTGAAGAAAAGCAGGCCCAAACCATGATGCTGCCACCACCATGTTTGACAGTGGGGATAGTGTTTTGAGGGTGATGAGCTGTGTTGCTTTTACGCCAAAGATATCGTTTTGCATTGTGGCCAAAAAGTTTGATAATGGTTTCATCTGACCAGAGCACCTTATTCCACATGTTTGGTGTGTCTCCCAGGTGGCTTGTGGCAAACTTCAAATGAGACTTTTTATGGATATCTTTGAAAAATGGCTTTCTTCTTGCCACTCTTCCATAAAGGCCAGATTTGTGCAGTGTATGACTGATTGTTGTCCTATGGACAGACTCTCCCACCTCAGCTGTAGATCTCTGCAGTTCAACCAGAGTGATCATGGGCCTTTTGGCTGCATCTCTGATCAGTCTTCTCCTTGTTCGAGATGAAAGTTTAGAGGGACGGCTGGGTCTTGATAGATTTGCAGTGGTCTGATAATCCTTCCATTTCAATATGATCGCTTGTACAGTGCTCCTCGAGATGTTAAAAACTTGGGAAATCTTTTTGTATCCAAATCCGGCTTTAAACTTCACCACAACAGTATCTCGGACCTGCCTGGTGTGATCCTTGGTCTTCATGATGCTCTCTGCACTTGAAACAGAACCCTGAGACTATCACAGAGCAGGTGCATTTATACGGAGACTTGATTACACACGTGGATTCTATTTATCATTGCCAGTCATTTAGGACAACATTGGATCATTCAGAGATCCTCACTGAACTTCTGGACTGAGTTTGCTGCACTGAAAGTAAAGGGGCCGAATAATATTGCACGCCCCACTTTTCAGTTTTTAATTTGTTAAAAAAGTTTAAAATATCCAATAAATTTCGTTCCACTTCACGATTGTGTCCCACTTGTTGTTGATTCTTTCCCAAAAAATTGAATTTTATATCTTTATGTTTGAAGCCAGAAATGTGGCAAAAGGTAGAAAAGTTCAAGGGGGCCAAATACTTTCACAATGCACTGTATATGATTGGGAAACATCTTTATTATTATGACAGTGTAAATACTGGAAGTGAGAAATCGTTCTGCTCTCAGTCTGCAGTGCTTGGACTGGGCACCAATCATGCTGACCCGCATGCTCATACATGCTGTGAGGCTGCTGAGTTGAGGTCAGGAGACCCGCGGCAAGTCCATGCATTGCGGTCCAAGCACAGACCGATATTCACTGATGGCTGAAGGAGCCTTAAAGGGGTTGTCCAGTCTAAATCCACAAGCCAGCAGTCCCTCTGTGTCACTGACTGAAGACTTGTGAATCCACACATCGTAAGCACTGTGAGGATTCGCTGGTGTCAGAGTCAGGAATGGCAATCACTTGGCTTCAAGGATGTGAAATGCAGACTCCCAGCCAGAAGGGGGGGTGTGGAGATAGAGGGAGAACAAACAGGTGGGCAGGTGAATTTAAAGGGTTGGCTCTGCCGTGAAGTACCGAGTGGTGGGACTTTATTTGAACAGTCATCCTGTGCTGACAGAGTCCCTTTAAACATAAGTCATACTCATCTTCTGGCGTCTTCATCAATTTTCAGCACTGCTTCGGTCTTGCGGCGCCATCTTGTGAACGCAGCTTCTGACTGACTGGAAGTCAGAAGCTATGTCACAATCTCTCAATGCAAGTCTGAAAGCCTGAACGATGCTCTCATAGACTTGATCTGGTCATGGTGTGACAGTATTTGTCTCTTGTATGTGGTATTATTCAGTCACTATGTGGTGGTAATATGTGGTGTGGTCACAGTGTGGCAGAAAGTAGAGTTTTTCCAAGAGTGGTCGGTGGGACTGTGGAAGGTTTGAGGAGTGGAGGCGGAGCTGGGGTGAAGCCTGGGTGGAGTTTCAAGGGGGCCCCAAAATTTTGCCAGTATGGGGCACCGAAATTCCTAGCAGCAGCCCTGCACGACCCTGGACACTTGCCAAAGCTTTTTAGTGATGCTATTGTGCCAGTTTTGTCTATTGATTCGTCACACTCTGTCATGCATGAGAGGGGTAACCGAGTCAATAGCTGGTGCTATGCTAGAGTGGCATTGTAGAAGGCAGTGACACTGTCTGTGTCGTGGAGTGAAGATATGGATGTCAGTGGTAGAATAGAATTAGAGAGTGTGTGAGTGTGGAGACATGCAAGGTTTCTTCAGGGGTGTGCTATTTGCTGACATGGGTGACAGGTGAGGAGGACAGAGATGAGAAAGTGTTGGAATAATACATATTAATCTGTATGTGTATTGCAACAACTACTGTGCTGTTTCATATGTTGTGCATATTGTGAGGTTGTTAACAAAGTTTAGTTAAAAAAAAAAAAAAAAAACTCCCACAGACAGGATGCCCCCTCCTTCTCTTCCTGTGTTGTTGTTATATATCTGATTTGATTTCCTCATGCTGCAGTAACATCATGCTGTGCCTGTGCTGGATATAAATAAACCTACATTCTGTGTTCTAAACTCTGGATGTCACGCGGATTAATCCTCTGCTAACAGGTTATGGGCCCAGATGTACCAGAGTCCCAGAGTCACAGATCCCCAGAACACAGAGGAAAGAAAAGAAAGAAAGACAGCAAACTGAGAAGAAGCAAAGATGGCCACCAGCAGCAGCTCCATGAAATTTACAGTGCCAAGTCTCACTAACCAGAATTATCAATCCTGGAAATTCAAAGTGAAAATGCTGCTAATAAGAGAAGGTACGTGGAAATACACACAGGAGCCTAAACCTGACCCAGTGCCACAGGAGTGGACAGAGATGGATCAGAAAGCACAAAGTACCATATCACTCAGTATAGATGATGACCAGATTGTGCATGTGTGTAAATGTAATACTGCAAAGGAAATGTGGGAGCAGTTGCAAAAGGTACATGAGAGGATAAATTTAAGCAATAAGCTCTATCTCATGAGAAAGCTGTACCAGTCTAAGCTACAGAAAGGCCAGGATATGCAGGATTACATAAGAAGTGTTCTGGAAGTTGTAGAACGCCTGAGAGTCATTGGGGAAGATCTAAAGGACTTTCATGTGGCCGCATTACTGCTTAGTGACCTTTCAGAGAGGTATGATACGCTTGTAACCGCACTAGATGCGCGTCCAGATGATGAGCTTACACTGGATTATGTCAGGGGGAAGCTCATAAATGAATATAAGCGAAAGGCAGAAGGTGTAAACAGTAGGACATGCAACACAGAATCTGCTTTACAGACACAAAACCTATCTGATAACAGGAAGCACATAAAAGAAACACGTGAATGTTTTGTTTGCAAGAAATCAGGACATTTGAAAGCTGACTGCAGAGTCTGGAAAGCTAGAATGAATCAGCTGAAAAAGCAAAGCAGTCATCAAAGGGTTAAAAGTGCTGTATCTGGAGAAAATGATTCTGTGAATACTGAAACTGCATTTACTGTCAGTGCAAATACATCAAAGCATGCATGGTGTATAGACTCTGGAGCAGCTAGTCACATGACTAATAACAGAGACTTCTTTTCTAAGCTTAACCAAAGTAAATCAGAGAAAGTGATTATGGCTAATGGTCAGTACATGACTTCAGAAGGCATAGGAGATGGTTATATTGATTGTCAAATCTCACCAACACAAAGCAGGAAGATCCCAGTAAAGGATGTGCTGTATGTGCCTAGTCTTGAAAGTAATCTACTATCTGTGAAGAAACTCACAAAACAAGGAAATGAAGTTACATTTAAGCATGATAGCTGCATCATCTCAAAGGAAGGTCACACACTAGTAGAGGGAAACATCACAGATGAACTTTATCAGCTGAAATGCAAAGAGTGTGTGTATACAGCGCAACAAGAAGAGCATAAAAACTGTATTCATGTGTGGCATATGCGTCTGGCACACAGAGACCCAGAAGCAATAAGAAAGTTAGTCCAAAAGCAACTAGCTGAGGATATTACAATTGATCTATGTAACCAGACAATGAAGTGTACTAGCTGCATCAAAGGGAAAATGTCTAGGAAAGCTTTTCCTAAGAGAATTAGTACAACAACAGCACAGCCACTAGATTTAATACACACAGATGTCTGTGGTCCAATGAGCACTCTGACCCCAGGGAAGAAGAGATATTTTCTCACATTTATTGATGATCATTCAAGATATACAGTTGTCCACCTGCTTCACAGCAAGAAGGAAGTTCCAGAGAAACTTGAAATATACCTAGCTGAAGTATATAATAAATTTGGAAGAATGTCAAAGATTCTACGTGCAGATAATGGGACTGAATATACAAGTAATGAGACACAGAGCATTTTAAAGAAAAATGGAATCCTATTTCAGACCACTGTACCGTACAACCCAGAGCAAAATGGTGTCGCGGAAAGAAGGAACCGAACACTATGTGAAAGTGGAAGAAGCATGTTATTTGATGCAAATCTGCCCACAGTATATTGGGGTGAAGCAATCATGACAGCTTGCTATCTTCAGAACAGACTACCAGGTAAAGCTACAGACAAAACTCCATTTGAGCAATGGAATAGCAGAAAGCCAAAACTACATCACATAAGAATATTCGGAAGTAAAGCATTTGTACATGTTCCCAAAGAAAAGCGAACTAAGTGGGAATCTCACGCTAAGGAAGGTATCCTGGTAGGCTACAGCGAAACCCAGAAAGGTTATAGGATTCTACACCCAGATAAAATATGTGCAAAATACAAGGACCTAAAAACACAGATGTACTGTCTGTGATATTAGATAGCCAAAATACTTCCATGTATTGTTGCGTCCAAAGATATTTTCTTCATATTTCTTCATATTTCTTCATATTCCCCTTTTTTTTTTTTTTTTTTTCATAATTTCACCTTTATTTCCATTTTTATTTTCATAATAATTTTTTGTTTGGGCTTTAAGTGCGCTCTCGACCTGGGCCGTGGCACCACTGTGCGGTTTTGACCTATGAGGTATTTCCAGCTCATGAACCATTGGGGCAGAATATACGCGGTTAGTATATACCGCGGTACATACGGTATGTGCCTGGATGGGTGTCAGCTACTGTATAACTTGGACATTTGCCCTGGCCTGGGGTACTTATGGATGGGAGGGCTTCATGTCACCATCCAACACAAGATGTCAGTTGGTTACCTTGTGTGCCCCTTAATCGTCGCTCCGTAGTGTGCGGTTTTTCCTTGTCTGTGATGCGCACACCGGATGTGACGCTTGCGTGTCACGCCCGGCACCTGCGTTCCACATACCGGATGTCAGCTGACCGGAACCGGAAGTGACACGATCGCGAGTATAGCGCGACTAGGATTTAAAAGAGGACTTATCAGAGTGTCAAATGGCGCTGTCTGGTGAATGAGCTGCGCGATTGTGGGCAGCGTGCATACCGCATGTCTTCTCTTTTTTTCCCCTGATGACTAGCTAAGGCAAAGAAACGCGTCGGGAGCGGTATATTGTGATGGGCTGGTGACCCTATGAGACTTGGTCTGCCCCCATCATATGGAGCTATCTTGAAGTCTGAGAGCAGGAACGGATATCAAAATTGGTGAGGATGTTCCATTTCTATATATAGCAAGGTTAAATGGTTACCATTGATAGGGTTAATGTTTCTGCGTTCTCACATATTGAGACACAATAAGTTGTTATAGTGTCCCGTAGGCTCCATCATTTTCTTTTTGCCACACTTTCTTGGTTGCGTCAGAGATACAATATGCTTATATGACATATATCTATATCTTTGGACGCAACAATACATGGAAGTATTTTGGCTATCTAATATCACAGACAGTACATCTGTGTTTTTAGGTCCTTGTATTTTGCACATATTTTATCTAGTGGTAATAAATGTTAAGTTTTACATTTCTATAGCACTACACCTGCTTGTGTTTACATTTATTTTTTTGTGTAGTTATTTCTAAAACCCCTGCTGCTGCATTTTGATTCTACACCCAGAAACAAAATAGATCACAATAAGTAGAGATGTAGTGATTGATGAGAACTTTGTATCACCCAAGTTTTGTGACATCACGCCAGTAGTCCAGCTGAAGTCACAATTACAAGACAGCAACAAGGAGGATGTAGAGGTCTGGCTGGATTCTTCAACTAATGAAGGAACAACAGAAAAATCAGGTGAATCTGAAATCAGGAGATCGTCAAGATCAAGCAAAGGTATACCAGCTAAACGTCTATCCTACATTGTCAAGACACTACCTGAGTCAGAGCCGCAGTCATGGGATGAAATGCAAGCACTACCTGTCCATGAAAGAACAAAGTGGATCGATGCCGCTAATGAGGAAATCAAATCGCTTCATCAACTCCAAACTTGGAAACTCACCAAGCTACCACAGGGCAAAAAGGCAATCAAGTGCAAGTGGGTCTTCAAAACCAAATATGACTCAGAAGGTAAAGTCCACAGATTCAAAGCAAGGTTGGTCGCAAAAGGATATTCTCAAAAGTATGGCGAAGATTACGATGCTACATTTGCTCCAGTCACTAAACAGACCACGTTCAGAGCTTTGTTAGCTGTAGTTGCTGTACAAAAGATGTATGTCAGACATTTGGATATAAAAACTGCCTTTTTAAATGGTGACATTGAGGAGGACTTATACATGACTCAACCTGAAGGTTATGTAAAAAGAGGTCAAGAGAATCTTGTTTGCAAACTACAAAAATCTCTCTATGGTCTTAAGCAATCAGCAAGAGCATGGAACACCAAGATGAATAAAGTCTTGTTGGAAGACAAAATATACAGATGGAAAGTGGATGTATATTCTCTTATATGTGGACGACGTGATTGTTGTTCATCAAGACGACGCAGAAATTGGAAAAATGACTGAAATTCTGAATCAGCACTTTGAATCAAAAGACCTTGGAAGTGTGACATATTATCTAGGAATCCAAATCCAGAGAGAGGAAGATGGAAGTTTTCTTCTAAACCAAAGTGCAAAAATTAATTTGATTCTGAATCAGTTTAAAATGTCGGAGGTCAAAGGTATATCAACCCCAATGGAACCATCCTACCTGAAGCTGGAAGGAGAAGATGACCTGTTGCCTAACAATGAGAAATATCGTCAGGCAGTGGGGACACTTCTATACATATCAACTATGACTCGACCGGATATCACAACAACAGTTGGAATCCTTTGCAGATATGTGGAAAAACCGCGCCAAAGAGACTGGAATGCTGTTAAGAGACTTCTCCGATATTTGAAAGAAACGCAAGATGTAAATTTAAAACTATCTGCAGCAGGAGATCTAGAACTTACCGGCTATGTAGATGTGGATAGGGCTGGTGATTCGCGTGATCATAAATCCACAAGTGGATACTTGTTTAAAGTTGGAGAAAGTTCAATCTCCTGGTCTAGTAGGAAACAAGTGTCTGTTGCCTTGTCATCTACAGAAGCGGAGTATGTGTCCGCAGCCTATGCAAGCCAGGAGGTTGTTTGGCTAAGACAATTGATGGACGATCTTGGCAAACCGACAACTCAGCCGACGGTGATTTATGAGGACAACCAAGGATGCATTAAACTTGCATGCAGTGAAAAAATCAGTGCTAGAACCAAGCACATTGACGTCAGACATCATCATCTACGTGATTTGATAGATCGTGGGATAATTCACTTTGTCTATTGTGAAACTGATAAGATGGTAGCTGACATTATGACAAAGCCATTGCCACGAGCTAGGTTAAAAGAATTGAGAACCACAATGGGACTAAGAGGATAAGTAGTTGTTGAGTGGGGGTGTTGGAATAATACATATTAATCTGTATGTGTATTGCAACAACTACTGTGCTGTTTCATATGTTGTGCATATTGTGAGGTTGTTAACAAAGTTTAGTTAAAAAAAAAAAAAAAACTCCCACAGACAGGATGCCCAGTCCTTCTCTTCCTGTGTTGTTGTTATATATCTGATTTGATTTCCTCATGCTGCAGTAACACCAGACTCCATGCTGTGCCTATGCTGGATATGAATAAACCTACATTCTGTGTTCTAAACTCTGGATGTCACGCGGATTAATCCTCTGCTAACAGAAAGTGAGTAGATGGTGATGAGGTAGGGGGAGAGGGGAGGTTGTGAAGTTAGATAGGGAGCAGAGACGGGTGAAGATAAGGTCTAATGTATTTCCGTCTGTGTGGGTGGCTGAGGAGGAACATTGAGTAAGTTCAAAAGATAAAGTAAGACACAGGAGTTTGGAGGCTGCTGACTGGAGGGTGTCAGTAGGGATGCTGAAGTCACCCATTATGATAGTGGGAATGTCAGCGGAAAGAAAGTGAAGAAGCCAGGTGGAGAATTAGTCAATATAGGTAGTGGCCGGGCCCGGAGGTCGGTATATGACGGCCACTTGGAGGTAGAATAGATGCGGACAGAGTGGACTTCAAAAGAGAAGATAAGGGAGGTTAGAGGTGGGATTGGATTAAAGGTGCAGTTGGTAGAAAGAAGAAGACCCACTCCTCCGCTATGTATGTTGCCAAGGAGAAGAGTGTGGGCAAAGTGGAGGCCATCATAACACAGCGGAGCAAGGGAGGCAGTGTTGGAGGGTGTCAGCCATGTTTCGGTGAGGCCCAGGAAGGAGAAATTGTGAGAGGTAAGGAGGTCAATGTGTTTTGGGGGTTAAAGTTCATTTTCTGGGCAAATATTGACTTTGCAAGTACAGTAATTGCTGTTAAGCTGATCAATCTTTGACATTCAGGAGTATATGCAAATTGCCATTACAAAAAATGAAGCAGTAAACTTTGGAAAAATTACTATTTGTCTCATTCTCAATACTTTTGGCCATGACTGTATGTGTATATGCCTGCGTGTGTGTATATTCCTGTGTGTGTGTATATGCCTGCATTTGTGTGTGTATATGCCTGTGTGTGTACAGTGTGTGTATATGCCTGCCTTCATGTGTGTGTGTGTATGCCTGCATGTGTGTACAGTGTGTGTGTATATGCCTGCATGTGTGTGTGTATATATACCTGCATGTGTGTGTATATGCCTGCATGTGTGTGTGTGTATGCCTGCATGTGTGTGTGTGTATATGCCTGCTTGTGTGTGTGTATGTATGCCTGCATGTGTGTGTGTGTATATGCCTGCATGTGTGTGTGTGTGTATATGCCTGCATGTATGTGTGTTTGTGTATGCCTGCATGTGTGTGTGTGTATATGCCTGCATATGTGTGTGTGTGTGTGTGTATATGCCTGCTTGTGTGTGTGTGTATGTATGCCTGCATGTGTGTGTGTGTATATGCCTGCATGTGTGTGTGTATATGCCTGCGTGTGTGTGTGTGTATATGCCAGCATGTGTATGTATTTGAGTGCCTGCATGCCTACGTGTATATGTGTCTTCACACGTTTGTGCGTGCTTCCCTGCTTGTCTGCATTTTTGTGTGTGATTGTCTGAGTGTGTCTGTGCATGATTGCGTGTGCATTTCTGTGTGTGCTTGCCTGCGTGTGTACGTGTCCCCATTTCTGTGGGTATGTGTATCTGCGTGTGTATATTAGGGCTCTTTCACATGTCCTGATATTTACGGGACTGGAGATATGTGTCCACCTGTGTGTCATCCGTGTGACACATACCAGTGCTTGGGAATCAGTGTACAGTTAACGCTGTTCCCAAGAGCCGGGTGCTGAGCGCTTGCCCTCATCATGGATGCCTGCCGGCACTGCGATCAGCAGCAGCAGGGTCAATGATGAGAGTAGTCAACTCCCGCCGTGTCCAACTGTAAAAATAGGAATAAAATTAAAAAATCCTTGTACTCACCTCTCCTAAGTGTCACCCGCTGTAATCTGTGCGAGCGCTCACGCCGAAGAGAATGACTTCTGCAGCGAGCGGGCCTCGGAGCTGCACTCAGTGATTGACAGGGCACCGCTTGTTGAGCGCAGCTCCGGGGTCCACTCGCTGCAGGAGTCATTCTCCTCGGCGTGAGTGCTCGCACGGATTACAGCGGGTGACTCTTAGGAGAGGTGAGTATAAGGATTTTTTTTATTTTATTCCTATTTTTACAGTTGGACACTGCTGGAGTAGACTACTACTCTCATCATTGACCCTGCTGCTGCTGATCGCAGCGCCAGCAGGGATCTATGATGAGGGCAGCGCTCAGCACCCAGTGCTTGGGAAGAGCACTAACTGTCATCAGTGTGCGGGACGTTTTGCGGCCTGTGCAGCAGGTAAAAAACAGACATGTCAACGTGTTTTGCCCATGGACACCACATGGTCTGTGGAAAGTGGAAACACACTGACGTGTGCACATTCATTTGAATGGGTCTACGTGTACCAGTGTCTGTGGTACATGAGGAAACTGTCACCGCATGTACTGACGTGTGAAAGAGCCCTTAGTATGTGTCTGTGTGCGCTTGTTTTCGTGTGTGTAAGCGCGCTTCTGCATGTCTGTGTGGTCTTCCGATGATTTATTATATTTGGGGAGAGAAATTTTAGGAGACAAAATGGGGAGATGTGTGAAGAAACGGTATGGTGAACTAGAGGAGGGGTGGGAATGAGTGCAGGAACAGAATGGGGAAGGGGGATGTATAAGGAAACAGTATGGAGAGTGGGGGAATAGTGTGAGGAGACAGTATGGAGAGAGAAAAGTGTGATGTGACACAGCACAGAGACTAGGTAGTGAGGGGGAAGGTATAGAGATGCGGCAGTATAGGGGAAACAGTGTGAGGGCACAGAAAGGAGGTAACAGTATGCTGAGGAGGTGGAGTGTGATGAAGGGGCACAGTATAGAGACTGGGTAGTATAGGGGGGACACAGTGTGAGAGGACAGTGTGAAGAGGGGGCCCAGTATGGTAAGGAGAGGACAGTGTGGAGAGCATGTACCCTAACAGTGGTAGAGTGTATGTCATATTTTGTGCAGGGAGCATTGTAAGAGTTAGGTTTATTTAGGGGCTCAGTGTAGATATTTTTATTCAGGAGCATCATAATGACACTGCTATCTTTAAGGGCATCATGTGGGGATGTGCTGCAGAAGACCGGAGAAGATGGAAGTCTGCAGAGACGAGCTGTGGAACTCATCATGGAGTCTGGACAAGAGGAAGAACAGAAAGAGAACGACTCTAATCAGAGAAGCCGTCTCAGGTAAGATACCTGCATGTAAATGTTCATTTGTGATCCTGCCTGTGTCTCATCAGTAATGTGGTTCCTGTATGGTCTGCAGTCTGATGATGACTGATAACTCCCAGTATCTCTATTGTTAATTACATACTGGGAGTTGTAGGTTTATGCGATACAAAGATATATGGGTCTGACCTGACATTACAATTGATGGTGGTTCAGATGATGTATTCGTGTACTGATGTGTATGTGCGCGTCTGCGTGTTTGTGCGCGTCTGCGTATCTGGAATAATATGTATTTTTGTAAGATGCGTGTATGTAACTGTGCATTGTGGTGTGTAATAACATTCATATGCTTGAGGCACCTTTACTAAATCTGTTAGGACTCACTCACATGTGTTAGGGAATTCCATTTGTCTTTCCACATTTAGGAACAGACAAGTGAAATATGCTAACCCTGACAAAACTGTCACCATAGGGATGTGCTTGTATGGACACGGGTTCAGGAGCTGAGCCTGCTCCATACTGGGCAGATGTCGGCTGTGTTACATAGCCGGCGTCTGCCTGTAACAGCAGTGATCAGAGCTCGCCTTGATTGCTGCTGTTTTGAGTATTTAAGTGCCCTTGTCAATCACTGACAGCGGCATTTAGATAGCACAATGGCCGGTGCATGCAGTCACCTGTTCCCTTCAGCCCCCTGTGACGCAGTTGCAGGTTGCTGATGGGTTGCCAGTAGTGCTGAGTGCGCGTGGTCGGATAAGAGACATTACAGTCACCGCGAGCTACAAAGTGCTGCAATAACGTCAGGCACCTTAATTGTGACACTTCCATGGAGCCCAACCTCAGGCTGAGCGTTATTGAATGACTAACATGGTAGCTGCACCTGGCAACTAGTGCTGAGTGAGTGTGGTTGGATAAGGTGTGATCCCAGCATGCTCAGGTGTTATCTGAGTATCTTGTAGTGCTCTGCTAATATGCTCGAGTCCCCGGGGTAGCATGTTTTGCGGCGGTAGACAGAAGCAACACATGCAGGGATTACCTAACAAACAGGCAATTCCTGCATGTGTTGCGTCTGTCTACTGCCGCAAAACATGCTACCCCGGGGACTCGAGCATATTAGCAGAGCACTACAAGATACTCAGATAACACCTGAACATGCTGGGATCACACCTTATCCGACCACACTCACTCAGCACTAGTTGCCTGGTGTTGCTTCCATGTTAGTCATTCAATGAAGCTCAGCCTGAGGTTGGGCTCCATAGAAGATGTCACAATCAAGGTGCCGGACGTTATTGCAGCACCCTCACTTTGTAGTTCGTGGTGACTGTAATGTCTCCCTCCTTGCACCGACCCAATAACAGGAAGCGAGTGGCGGCAGGGAGAATAAAATGTAATTTTCTCTGTGTAGCCAATGCTTTTCCAATAAGCCGTCTAACCAGGCTTTACACCCTATTTACCTGCAGATTACCCTTTTATCTGCAGATAAATAGCGTTTTTCAAGGTGACAAGTTACCATTAAAGGGACTCTGGCAGTACGGAATGACTGTTCGAATATAGTCCTGCAACTTGGTGCTCCACAGCGCGGCCAATCATGTAATTATAGAACATTATAGAAAAGCATAACAAGTAATAAAACCGTTTATGGTGGGCTGTAGTGTGGGCCCCTAGAGTCAGTTCCCCTGGTGGGCCCTAGCCACCCCAGTCCGACCCTGGTTGTCAGCCTGCAGAATCACATCAAGTGTGTGATGACAGGGGGAGCATCTGGAGCAGTTCAAATTTGTTGAAGAGGTCCTGTTTACTGTGCTTATTACACAATAAGAAGATTTGATAAGTCCTGGGCGGGAGCTTTAAAGGGAACCTGTCACCAGAAAAAGCACTATTAACCTGCAGATATGGGGTCAATCATCAGGGTAATAGCGTTACTAACCTGCCTGGTGCCTGCACTTAGCTGAACGCTGCGAGGAGAAAATGAACTTCATTCCTTCCAGCAGTGTTCCAGTTTCAGTCACGGGGCGGTGCCGGCGCGGTTTCAGTCACCGGTCTGAAAATACAGAGCAGTGGCTGTAACTGCGCCCCCGGCCCTGACTGACAGTCGCTCTGCATTGGGGCCGGCTGTCAGTCAAGGCCAGGGGCACGGTACTGTAAACTCAGATCGGTGACTGATCCTGTGCCCCCATGACTGAAACTGAACGTTGCTGGAGTGAATAAAGGACATTTTCTCCCCATAGCGTTCTGATATGTGTGGGCACCGGGCAGGTTAGTAACGCTATTAACCTGCAGATTAAGCCTATATCTGCAGATTAATAGCGTTTTTTTCTGGTGACAGGCTCTCTTTACAATACCCAGCTGACTTGACTTGAGCAACCAATAGTTGCTCTAGAGGGTGAGGGGAGGAGCGCAGAACCACTGTGCAGAAAGGAGACCAGCCATTGGCAGCATTTCTCAAAGGTGCACAAAGAAAAGTTTAGTATTTTGTTGTGTCATATTCAACCTCAGGTAATGGATTTAAAGGGGTTGTCAACTACTAGGGAACCCCCTCTCAAAGGGTTTATCTAGAATTATATTAATTTTTTACTATGGGCATAAGTGCTGACAGGCAGGTGGTTACTAACTACCTGCCTATTCTACCCAGCGCAGATCTCTCCTAGCACAGAGTGGTCACAGACCATTCCTGACGATCATTCTGAGACTTCCGCTGACGTCACATTGTCGCAACAGCTTCTCTTCCGCTCTGTAGCCAGGGTGTAACTGCTGATGTCATGCTGACAGCCAGCTCCTCGCTGCCTCATTGCGGGGAGCCGTCTCTCAATTAGCATGATGTTGACAGTCACATCCTGGCAACAGAGCAGCCCAAGTTACACCACTGACACCAAACATCTACCGCAAAAACTACATAATAGCTCTGCGTTATCAATACAGTTGTTGGGACTGCTTAAGGATCTTTGATGACACCACAGTCGTAACCATGATATCATCACAGGTCCTGTACTGTGCAGGAGTTTAGAAGAAGTGAAGAGGAAGAGACAGACTGGTAAGTATTGTGCATATATACAGTACAGACCAAAAGTTTGGACACACCTTCTCATTTAAAGATTTTTCTGTATTTTCATGACTATGAAAATTGTACATTCACACTGAAGGAATCAAAACTATGAATTAACACATGTGGAATTATATACTTAACAAAAAAGTGTGAAACAACTGAAAATATGTCTTATATTCTAGGTTCTTCAAAGCAGCCACCTTTTGCTTTGATGACTGCTTTGCACACTCTTGGCATTCTCTTGATGAGCTTCAAGAGGTAGTCACCGGAAATGGTCTTCCAACAATCTTGAAGGAGTTCCCAGAGATGCTTAGCACTTGTTGGCCCTTTTGCCTTCACTCTGCGGTCCAGCTCACCCCAAACAATCTCGATTGGGTTCAGGTCTAGTGACTGTGGAGGCTAGGTTATCTGGCGTAGCACCCCATCACTCTCCATCTTGGTCAAATAGCCCTTACACAGCCTGGAGGTGTGTTTGGGGTCATTGTCCTGTTGAAAAATAAGTGATGGTCCAACTAAACGCAAACCGGATGAAATAGCATGCCGCTGCAAGATGCTGTGGTAGCCATACTGGTTCAGTATGCCTTCAATTTTGAATAAATCCCCAACAGTGTCATCAGCAAAGCACCCCCACACCATCACACCTCCTCCTCCATGCTTCACGGTGGAAACCAGGCATGTAGAGTCCATCCGTTCACCTTTTCTGCGTCGCACAAAGACACGGTGGTTGGAACCAAAGATCTTAAATTTGGACTCATCAGAGCAAAGCACAGATTTCCACTGGTCTAATGTCCATTTCGTCTGTTCTTTAGCCCAAACAAGTCTATTCTGCTTGTTGCCTGTCCTTAGCAGTGGTTTCCTAGCAGCTATTTTACCATGAAGGCCTGCTGCACAAAGTCTCCTCTTAATAGTTGTGGAAACGATGTGTCTGCTGCTAGAACTGTGTGTGGCACTGACCTGGTCTCTAATCTGAGCTGCTGTTAACCTGCGATTTCTGAGGCTGGTGACTCGGATAAACTTATCCTCAGAAGCAGAGGTGACTCTTGGTCTTCCTTTCCTGGGGCGGTCCTCATGTGAGCCAGTTTCTTTGTAGCACTTGATGGTTTTTGCAACTGCACTTGGGGACACTTTCAAAGTTTTCCCAATTTTTCGCACTGACTGACCTTCATCTCTTAAAGTAATGATGGCAACTCGTTTTTCTTTACTTAGCTGCTTTTTTCTTGCCATAATACAAATTCTAACAGTCTATTCAGTAGGATTATCAGCTGTGTATCCACCAGACTTCTGCACAACACAACTGATGGTCCCAACCACAATCATAAGGCAAGAAATCCCACTTATTAAACCTGACAGGGCACACCTGTGAAGTGAAAACCATTGTTGGAAGACCATTTCCAGTGATAACCTCTTGAAGCTCATCAAGAGAATGCCAAGAGTGTGTAAAGCAGTCATCAAAGCAAAAGGTGGCTACTTTGAAGAACCTGGAATATAAGACATATTTTCAGTTGTTTCACACTTTTTGTTAAGTATATAATTCCACATGTGTTAATTCATAGTTTTGATGCCTTCAGTGTGAATGGACAATTTTCATAGTCATGAAAATACAGAAAAATCTTTAAATGAGAAGGTGTTTCCAAACTTTTGGTCTGTACTGTATATATATGTGCTTAATAAATATATATATATATATATAAACACAAGTCTATATCTATGTGCTCATATATACAGTGGGGAAAATAAGTATTTGATACATTGCTGATTTTGCAAGTTTTCCCACCTACAAAGAATGAAGAGGTCTGTAATTTTTATCGCGGGTACACTTCAACTGTGAGAGACAGAATATAAAAAGTAATCTAGAAAATCAGACTGTATGATTTTTACATTTTTACATAATTAATTTGTATATTATTGCTTGAAATAAGTATTTGATATAATAGAAAAACTGAACTATGTGTATGTAGCATCCACAGTTATAAATCCCGGCAGCACAGACAAAAGTTAATAAGTGTAAAGATTGGCAATTGCCCAATGAATGAGCAAAATGCTGCTCATTCATCGGGTGATTGGATTGTTTATGGCAGAACAAAAATCATTATTCTCAGCAGCACATCACTAGTAATTGTTCATCACTGTTCATCATGCGCTCATCATTGTTAGTCAGCCTGTCTAAAGACGCCAAAATCAAGCACAGAACGACTTGACAATTGCACTCGCTTAACGGCCTGAACTCTGTGCATGTAAATGCAACTGAAATGTTTCTGTGTGATGGTACAATATATGAGCGTTTGGTGCCCCACTTTAAACTTTTGCCCAGGGCCCCACTTTGGCTAAAACCGGCCCTGGATGTGGGGGGAACAGGATTGGAAGATATGTCGCCTGCAGTGAGGAGAAGCAGAGAGAGGTAGAGCAGGTGGGAGAAGGAGAGTGACTGTTTTTTCATGTTTTAGTAGGATAGATCTGAGGTTGAAGAGCAGTATGGCAGATGAGGACAGGTGTGGAGATAAGAGGGAAGGAGAGATAATTATTTGGTTAGAGGGTGCTGAGGTTTGGGGATAGCGAAGGAGACTGAGGATTAGTGGAGCCAAAACTGTGAGCATATGTAAGCATGTTGAAGGAGTAGGAGTAGGTTAAAAGAAAAGCTAGGTACATGTAATAAGCAGTGCTTACTGTTCCCTTCTGGTTTATTCCTGGTATACAGTGGGTACGGAAAGTATTCAGACCCCTTTAAATTTTTCACTCTTTGTTTCATTGCAGCCATTTGGTAAATTCTAAATAGTTCATATTTTACTCATTAGAGTACACTCTGCACCCCATCTTGACTGAAAAAAAAAACAGAAATATAGAAATTTTTGCAAATTTATTAAAAAGAAAAATTTAAATATCACATGGTCATAAGTATTCAGACCCTTTGCTCAGACACTCATATTAAAGTCACATGCTGTCCATTTCCTTGTAATCCTCCTTGAGATGGTTCTACTCCTTCATTGGAGTCCAGCTGTGTTTAATTAACTGATAAGACTTGATTTGTAAAGGCACACCCCTGTCTATATAAGACCTAACAGCTCACAGTGCTTGTCAGACCAAATGAGAATCAAAGGAACTGCCCAAGGAGCTCAGAGACAAAATTGTGGCAAGGCACAGATCTGGCCAAGGTTACAAAAGAATTTCTGTATTACTCAATGTTCCTAAGGGCACAGTGGCCTCCATAATCCTTAAATGGAAGAAGTTTGGGACCACCAGAAGTCTTCCTAGACCTGGCCATCCAGCCAAACTGAGCAATCATGGGAGAAGAGACTTGGTGAGAGAGGTAAAGAAGAACCCCAAGATCACTGTGGCTGAGCTCCAGAGATGCAGTAGGGAGATGGGAGAAAGTTCCATAAAGTCAACTATCACTGCAGTCCTCCACCAGTCAAGGACTCCCAGACTATGAGAAATAAGATTCTCTGGTTTGATGAGATGAAGATAGAACTTTTTGGTGATAATTCTAAGCAGTATTTGTGGAGAAAACCAGGCACTGCTCATTACCTGCCCAATACAATCCCAACAGTGAAACATGGTGGTGGCAGCATTGCTATGGGGGTGTTTTTCAGCTGCAGGGACAGGATGACTGGTTGCAATTGAAGGAAACATGAATGTGGCCAAGTACAGAGATATCCTGGATGAAAACCTCTTCCAGAGTGCTCTTGACCTCAGACTTGGCCAAAGGTTCACCTTCCAACAAGACAATGACCCTAAGCACACAGCTAAAATAACAAAGGAGGGGTTTGAGAACCACTCTGTGACCATTCTTGACTAGCCCAGTCAGAGCCCTAACCTAAACCCAATTGAGCGTCTCTGGAAAGACCTGAAAATGGCTGTCCACCAACGTTCAGCATCCAACCTGACGGAACTTGAGAGGATCTGCAAGGAAGAATGGCAGAGGATCCCCAAATCCAGGAGTGAAAAACTTGTTGCACCATTCCGAAGAAGACTCATGGCTGTACTAATTCAAAAGGGTGCTTCTACTCAGTACTGAGCAAAGATTCTGAATACTTATGACCATGTGATATTTCAGTTTTTCTTTTTTAATAAACTTGCAAAAATGTCTACATTTCTGTTTTTTTCAGTCAAGATGGTGTGCAGAGTGTACTTTAATGAGTAAAATATGAACTATTTAGAATTTACCAAATGGCTGCAATGAAACAAAGAGTGAAAAATGTAAAGGGGTCTGAATACTTTCCGTACCCACTGTATTACTGCAGCACACTTACAGAGCAACACAGAATTCGTCACCAGACCTGTATCTACACATGTAAACCTACATAAGAGATATCACTAAAGAGAAGTGTGTTGTACCCCTAAGAAGATATCAAAACCAAAAAGAAGGGAATCCTAGTCAAATACCGCTCAATATATATAATGTTAATAAATATGGAGGAGACGGAGACCCAAACGAAAACAAAGGTTTGTTAAATATATAAACCATTTTATTGTACATCAATTATAAATATAATACCAATAATACAACAATACAAGGTAAGGGGGAGAAGTGCAATTAAAAAACAGGGAGGATGGAAACAATCCCTGAATATAAGGATAGAACCAGATAATGAGGAGCTCCTGTGAGATGAAAAATGCTCTAGAGTTCTAGGGGCAAACACAATTAGGGTGGGCTAGTAATTACTGCAAACTGCGAGACTAAGAAATATGATGAATAGTCTATAAAAAACAGGAAAAATTATGAATATACCTGCAAAAGAAGTATACTAACAAGTAGAATATGCAAGCATATAATCCGGTATAATTAAATAAATTAAATACTAAAACCTCACAGCTAACTGACAATTATATAAGGTATAAACATCAGAGAGTTTAGCTGATCAATTGTGAGTGGCCGTAGTTTTAACCCCTTAAGCCCCGGAGCATTTTTCGTTTTTGCATTTTCGTTTTTGCTCCCCTTGTTCCCAGAGCCATAGCGTTTTTATTTTTTGGTCAATATGGCCATGTGAGGGCTTATTTTTTGCGGGACGAGTTGTACTTTTCAACGCCATTACTAGTTTTATCATATCCTGTACGGGAAAACGGGAAAAAAATTCCAAGTGCGGTAAAATTGCAAAAAAAGTGCAATACCACAGTTGTTTTTTATTTATTTTTTTTACTATGTTCACTGAATGCTAAAACTGACCTGCTCTTCTTATTCTACAGGTCATTACGAGTTCATAGACACCAAACATGTATAGGTTCTTTTATATTTAAGTGGTGAAAAAAAATTCCAAAATTTGGTAAAAAAAAAATTAAAAAAATAGCGCCATTTTCTAAGACCCGTAGCGTCTCCATTTTTCGGGATCTGGGGCTGGTTGAGGGCTTATTTTTTGCGTGCCGGGCTGACGTTTTTATTGATACTATTTGGGGGTAGATCCGATGTTTTGATCGCCCGTTATTGCATTTTATTGCAATTTTGCAGCGACCAAAAAACGTAATTCTGGCGTTTAGAATTTTTTTCTCGTTACGCCGTTTACCGATCGGAATAATTATTTTTTTATATTGATAGATCGTGCGATTCTGAATGCGGCGATACCAAATATGTGTATGTGGGTTTTTTTTTTATATATTTTATTTTGAATGGGGCGAAAGGGGGGTGATTTAAACTTTTATATTTTTTTATTTTTTTTTATATTTTTAAAAACTTTTTTTTTTTACTTTTTGCATGCTTCTATAGTCTCCATAGGAGACTAGAAGCAGCAACTGTCCGATCGCCTCTGCTACATACAGGGGATGAGCAGGTCCCCTGCATGCAGCAGAAATGGTCCTGTGCTATGAGCGCCGACCACTAGGTGGCGCTCATAGCGACAAGATCATGACAACCACAGGCGTCTGCTGCAGACCCTGGGTTGTCATGCACGCCCATCGGCGACCCGCGATCACGTGACGGGGTCGCCGGTGGGCGGGGCTTATGACGCGCTACCCGGAAGCGCGCGTTAAATGCTGCTGTCGGAGATTGACAGCAGCATTTAACTGGTTAACAGCCACGGGTGGATCGCGATTCCACCCGCGGCTGTTGCGGGCACATGTCAGCTGTAAGAATCAGCTGACATGTGCTCGGTTCAGTGAGGGCTCAGCGCCGGAGCCCTCACTGAACCGGCGGTACGCAAATATGCATACTAATACGTCCCCGGTAAGTAAGGGGTTAATAAGAACCCGGAAAAAAGGCTCGATGTTTATAATACGTTTTAACAGTACGCAAAATATAGGTGAAGCAACCCTGATGTTCTACAGCACTAGTGTCTTATAAGTGGCGTGCATTGCAGTCAGTTAAATAAATACATAGTAGAGAGCAGGAAGGCAAAACTTTAAACTTTGCCTGTATAATACCCCTGCAATATCTATATAATAATCAGAAGTTGGTCAAAAGACGAGATGGCCGCAGTAGATGCTAATCCCCAATATGGGGTGCAGGTGAAAATAATGAAGCCAATTAACCCTGGTAGATATAATCATAACAAGAGCATAAAGACATAAACATATGATGGTATCAGGAGAGCCCGAAGATAATCAGTCATAAAGTATGTGCACCAGTACCATGTCTCACGAGAAGCACAGGAGCATCCAGATGGTGTGTGTGAGCCTCGACATGCATTTCACCAACTGCGGCCTCGTCAGGCTCTCCGGACACCGTCATATGTTTATGTCCTTATGCTTTTGTTATGATTATATCTAGCAGTGTTGCTAGATATAATGCTATGATTTAACAAAAAAAAAAACCTGGCCTCCTCCACCCCTTAATAGCCAGCCATCACACACCTTATTTCCCCCGTCGCCCAGTACAGCTCAATGAGTTGTTATGGAGGAGGGGGAAAAGTGTAACTATAGTCACAGGTAAATGTAATTATTTTACATAGCAAAGCAATACAGCTTTAAATGCTATGATTTAAAAAAAAAAATCTGGCCTTCTTTCACCCCTTAATAGCCAGCCATCACACACCTTATTTCTCCGTCGCCCAGGACAGCTCAATGAGTTGATATAGAGGAGGGGGAAAAGTGTAACTATAGTCACCAGTAGTCACCGGTAAATATAATTTTTTTTACATAGCAATGCAATATAGCTTTAAATGCTATGATTTAAAAAAAAAAAAACCTGGCCTCCTTCCACCCCTTAATAGCCAGCCATCACACACCTTATTTCCCCGTCGCCCAGGACAGCTCAATGAGTTGTTATAGAGGAGGGGGAAAAGTGTAACTATAGTCACCGGTAGCCACCGGTAAATATAATTATTTCACACAGCAAAGCAATATAGCTTTAAATGCTATGATTTAAAAAAAAAAAAAAAACTGGCCTCCTTCCACCCCTTAATAGCCAGCCATCTCACACCTTATTTCCCCGTCGCCCAGGACAGCTCAATGAGTTGTTATGGAGGAAGGGGAAAAGTGTAATTATAGTCACCGGTAGTCACCGGTAAATATAATTATTTTACATAGCAAAGCAATATAGCTTTAAATGCAATGATTAAAAAAAAAAAAAAAAAAAACTGGCCTCCTTCCACCCCTTAATAGCCAGCCATCTCACACCTTATTTCCCCATCGCCCTGGACAGCTCAATGAGTTGTTATGGAGGAGGGGGAAAAGTGTAACTATAGTCACCGGTAGTCACCGGTAAATATAATTATTTTACATAGCAAAGCAATATAGCTTTCAATGCTATGATTTAAAAAAACAAACCAAAAAAAAAAAACTGGCCTCCTTCCACCCCTTAATAGCCAGCCATCTCACACCTTATTTCCCCGTCGCCCAGGACAGCTCAATGAGTTGTTATGGAGGAAGGGGAAAATTGTAATTATAGTCACCGGTAGTCACCGGTAAATATAACTAGAATATTTTTTCTCTTATGTACTATATACATAGCGTAACACTATACATATAGTATCATAAGGCTCTTATTGTCAGGGGCATGTAGTGTGCATGGTATTCCCAGGCACACCATAATGCCACACATAACCCTACTGGGCACTTACCTCCCTTGCCTCATCCATCTTTATGGCCATCCTTTTGAACAGGAATATCTTCTGTGTTCTTCTGGGGTCCTGATCCTGGCTTGAGTCCTGACACGCTTATTTCTTGCTTGTCCAGGTCCTGCTTGCCCTTCCGGATCTTCTTATTTTGATGTTCTTTTTGGGGTTTAGGAAGACAGCTTGCTCTGATGATATTAAAGAGCCGGTGGATGGTTTGGGGTTTTCCAGCTGATGTTGGTAAATGAAAACCCCGTGAACAAGGCCTGGTGGTCTGCTGAGAGGGCTGAGTTGTTAGCCTCTGCTGCTTCCAGAATTTGAAGATTGAATGGTCTGGAGCCGCGCTGGATGTTACTTGGCTATAAGAGAAAAAGAAAACACAAGAAGGTGATTACATAAGAACAGTATATAGTAAAGTTCAGGAAAGCTAGAGGCTCTCTACATATGTCAACCAATGATCGGCAGATTTTGTCACTATCTGCTGATCATTTAACATGTATGGGGGCTTACAATCTCACCACTGACAAATCAGCGACCTTCACTGTTATTAGTAATCTGACGAATTTGGAAAAAGTGATTAAAGCTATGTGAAACTATTCATAAATGAGTCTGTATAAAACATCTCCTCTAATACTTACTGGCACAGGAACATGTGGGGGACACATTCTAAGGGCTTCCACCGAGTCCCAGTCAATACGCTGGAAAAACCTATGGGCTCTGATGTTACCATGGACTCCGAGGCGCCTGGCAGGATCTTCCCGGAGGAGCTGCAAAAGAAGAAAAAAAAATGTTTATATTTATATAACAGCTTCATAAATAAAATTTAACTAAAATAAATAAATATTATATATATTTATGAAAAAAAAAAGCCTAATATTAGTGTTTTTTTTCTGACATCTTCAATAATACATGACAGGTAATATATACCATCACGTCACCCCTACAAGTGTTTACGTGTTATATTGAACACGTAAACACTTGACCTAACATGAGATTCCACTCCCACCAATGGAGCTGAATATAATAGTAAATTACCGCTAACATCACAATAAATCACACAATAATATAAAAGTAATACAACTTATATCATGTACTGACCTTTTTAATGATGTTCTTCGCCTCCTTGCTGGAAGCGTTGAATAGTCCTCGATGGTATTTGGACCTGCTGGTAATCATGATGTTCAAAATGATGCCAAATGCATACCAGTCTACCCCAGCATTGTACTCCTCCGCAGCCAGCATCTCAGGAGCCATGAAGCCTGGTGTCCCAGCGTATTCGGTGGCTGTCCGGTCTCCATAGATGTTCTCAAGTGCCAGACCGAAGTCGGCAATCTTTATATGGCCCGTCGCAGCCACCAAGATGTTAGAAGGCTTGAGATCTCTGTGAAGAAGACAAATGGATTCTTATCAGTGTCCGCTGTATAATTCTCAGTATTGCTGTGTATAGTTATAGGCATCACTGGTGGTGGAGGATTAGATGTATTTCTAGTTACCGGTGGATGATGCCCTTAGAATGCAGGTGTTGAATTCCACACACAAGTTCTGCGGCGTAGAATCTGGCCGAAAGAAAAGAGGAGAAAATAGTTTTTAGTGAATCAGAAACTCAGAAATATATATTGCCCAAAAGACTAGACAGGCAGGACTTATCAGGATTTTATATTTCTGGTTATTATATACAAGTATTTATATTATTATAATGGTCTAGAAGGGCAGTCGCACATATCGTATTGATTATAAGGCACCTGGACCTGCTCATCCTAAGTATAGGACATCAATGTTAAAGTAGTGGATAACCTCTTTAAGTTCCTTCTTGCCTATAGGGATACACAATTGCTACTATTACAATGTATATTCATATGGTGTTAAAGGATTATCCAGGATCAGAAAAACATGGTGTCTTTCTTTAAAAAATAACGCCACATGACTAATGTGAATGAGGATGAACTGCGATGCCTCACACAACCTGTGGACAGGTGCGGTGCTATTTTTGGAAATAAAAATTAGAGCTGTATTTTTCTAAGTGTTTCCCTAATAACATCCCTGTGAATGGGAGATATGAATTTACGTGAACGTTAGGGCTAACAATCGAATCAATCTAGTCAGTCTCATTTAGAAAATACATAGCTGTATGGCTTAGACTGTGAATACTGTACCGTGCACTGGGGATGTCAAGACACCCCTTCCTCATCAGGAGATGGTGGAATTCGCCACAGGTGACATACTCCATCCCAAGAAGCACAAGCTCCTGTCAGACAAGACGTAGAAATCAGTCGTATGATAAAGTCATTGTAGCAGTCATACATTTACTAACACTCAATAATCAGTGATTTCTTCTGCGATTTCTTCTGTGATTAATCTCTGTTCCACTTACTCGTGGAGATATAGTTGCATAATAATAGCAGTAATGATACTTTCTTCTTTTACTATGTGTTTATTAGTTATTCTAAGTATATACATATAGAAGATATATCTACATATGTAGAATGTGATGTGCTAAATGTACAGCATTACTTTTCACTGTAATGTTGCCTTCTGCATTTCTCACCATTATGAAGTACTCATTAAGAATGACATCCATAGGGGTGGACAAATGACTTCAGATATTGGGAGCCAGTTGAACCACTCCAAGACTTTCCATAGACTTCAATAGAGAAACCCCAAAAGTTAACCGTCAGCATCATATTTCTAGGCACATTGCCTGGTTCCCAGGGTTTGTCCAGTGTTCCCACAGTAGGTGACAGCTACACATACAAGGAGCAGGACATGAAAATGTTTCCAATGCTGAAATGTTAACAAACACCAGATATAAACGTGGACATATCCTGTGCATATAGATGAGTGCACTTTATTCTTTATCCAATATTAATGAACAGGTCACAATTTTACCTTGGTCTGAAAGGCGAATGTGCCATGAAGAAGGAAGGGGCTGCCAGATGCAAGTTGTAACACACGCCGCTCCACCAACGCGCGCTCCTCTCCTTCAGCTAGCAGGTTCCTCTTTGTGATGACTTTTACAGCAAATTGCTGGCGGGTATATCTATCTTCCGCCAGCACCACCTAGAAAAAAATGGTCATTAGTTGATGATCTTCATTAAAGGTGTTGTCTGGCCTTGGGGTACAAGTCTGCAGACACTTTATGTGAGTGTAGACTCATGAGGATTCTCCAGTGATGGGAGCAGATGGTCATTTATCCGGCCTCACTCAATTCCCTTGTATTGAGCGAGCCTGTGTAAGGGGGTGTTGACTGGACCGTCGCATTCATACCCCTGAAGACACCAATCGTGTTGTATTGTAGTGTAAACGATGTCCTGCAGTTTTCAGTATATATGGTGTAATTACATAGTTACAGTATGTCATATTATGTGAATTGTAATATAGAGTGTGATATGGTCATATGTATAATGTATAGTGTACAGCATAGGATTGCGCAAGATAAGACATAGTTTAGGACTTAGGAGTTGACATAGGTAGGATGAGAATAGTGTAAGAAAGTGTTCATGTTTAGGACTAGCTCATAGTGGGAGGGAAAAGTGCCAGTTAAAGGAGACTGCTTCCTGTTTGTAGAGCGTTTGTGAGTGATATAAGATCAAATTCAAGGGCAGTTGGGGCTGATATCAAGAGTGAGTACATATTGTTCTGGGTGATATGAGGCCTTACAAAAATTCACTGCAGACATTCCTGCAATGTCCGGAGATCAGGGCTCGATTCAGGTGCTATGGCAAGCACCTCACCCCTTTACATACAGAGGAAGATGGACGTGCAATTGTGTATGGGAAATGTAACAGATCTCGGGTGTATTGTGGAACTCAACTGGGAAATCCTGGGGCTGACAGGATCAGTGAACGTAGGGATAGTCCAGTTAGAACGTAAATAAATGCTGAAAATGTTCTGTACTATGGAAATAAGAAATGGAGAATGTTGTGCCCGATACTGTGTATTACAATCTGATGCAATTGAACTGTCGAGTAAACTTCTGTGTGTTGAAACGAACTGAGTGTTCCCTAATCTATGTGCGGCAGCTCCTTAAGTTGAAGACCTGGAGACAGCTGGGGCCTGTGGCCTACAAGTGAGTGTAACGCACCCTACACGCAACAGCACATTTGAACTGGCACACAATTTTTCTGTAAAGTGCCAGGGCGACATGGACAGCTGCACATGTCTCGTCGGCACATGACCACATGTATGCAAATTGCATACCTGCAGTTATGCTCCTGCCCATTCCTGGCACCGGCACTGGAGAACCTCAACAGCACACACACTGCACACTGTGAGGACTCACAAGTCTGTAGTCACATAGTTACTGCAGACTTGTACCCTAAGGCCGAACAACTCATTGAAATAAGTGTGGAGGGGAGCAGGAAAGTGACACCATTGCTATTTCTTTAATAATTATTTTATATTTCTACAGTTTCTTACTAGCTTACATACAGGAGATCTAATAGCTATAAACATGGGCACTAGGAAATAACCCCACTAGAATTACCCATTAAAGCTAGGAGGTTAAAGGATTACTTCAGTCTTAGCCATGCATGATTGAGACAGGAATAACTACAACTCCAGAGCTGGTTGGCATTATTCCTGTGTCAGCCATGAAAAGCTGAGATGAGAATCAATATAAACAGACTGTGTTGGGGTGCAGAGCTCAGCTGTACATAGATGCTGGCATCAAAGACCATGCTGCAAATGTATGCCTATCTATACTAGGGTTATTTTGTGCAGCATATATACTTTATCACATTTGGCGTCTATTACACTTTATATGTGTGTAGGATTTATTTCCACCCAACATACCTTTTTCTAATAGCCTATTATGTATACATTACTTAATATTGCTGCATATTCTTTTGTTATGCACCATGGGGTTTGCCTGTGTTTTTAGCCTTATCTGATTTTCTCTTTTTTCATCAGATTTTATCATGTGTCTAAATTGTACTAATAAAATATATACCTTTTATGCTACCTTGGCTATTGCTCATAGTTTTTTGTATAGGTTATTTCAAGATCGATAAAGATTTAAGCAAAACAAAAGATCATTTTACCCTATGAAAGACCACTTTGCTTGTTTGTCGGGCGAACGTCAGCCTGTTTCTACTGGTTTCCGATAACTGCGCAGTGTGAATGCACCTTAATCTGCAGCACAGACCTGAGACTACATTTGCAGACACTTTGTCCTGATCCTAAACTCCTTTTCACTCCACAGCACCTCTGGTGTCAGGTTTTATGTTGCAGTGATGCCAGGAGTTAGGCTATGTGCCCACGATGCAGAAATGAAGCAGAAAATTTCTGCAGCATTTTTGCATCTCCCTGGCAGAAAAAACGCATGCAGATTGTACATGCAGATTGTGCATGCTTTTTTCCTGCAGAATACATGCGGATCCACATGCGGATTCACATGCGTTTCCGCATGCAGATTGACAAGCGCTTTCCAGGCGATAGCATCACTTGGAAAGTGCTTGACAACTAGGTCACACTGTATAAATCCATGCAAACAGCATGGATTTATACAGTGTGAAACGTAAAAATAAAATAAAATAAAGCTATACTCACCCCCGATGCCCCGGCGTGGCTGCAGCGCTCCTTCCTGTCTAGTTCCCGGCTGCCGGCATATCGTGAGACAGAGCGGTGAAGGGCCTGCGGTCACATGACTGTGACGTCACCGAAGGTCCTTCAGCGATGCCGGCATGCAGAGAAGCCTTCGGAAAGGTGAGTATTAACTTTATTTATTATTTTATTCTTTTTTTTACAGGTACAATGGTACCCAGGTCTGGATGAGAGTCTTCTCTCCTCCTGAACTGGGTACCATCCGTACATAGAGACGCATAGAATTCACTTGTAGAAATGTACAGACGCGCATTCTATGCGTCTCAATGCAAGTCAATAGCGGGGCTTCCGCTGCGCTTCCGCAAAATTAAATGACATGCTGCAGATTTTTGTACGCAGCATAAACGCTGCGGAAAAATGCGCAGCATGTGCATAGAACATGCGGAATCCCCTTGGGGACCATGGGGTGCGGATTACCTAGTGTTTCACAAGCGTTTCCGCTGCGGAAATTCCGCATCATAAATGCTTGAAAAACGCTACGTGGGCACTCAGCCTTATAAGAATTGCAGAAAACACGAGAGGTGAATATATTGTGAAGAGTATGCTTTGGGATATTTGCTGGCTTCTCTGGTAATCAAGGAGCTCTCTCCTTTTCCCAGGAATGTCCTAAAAAATCAGAGAGTTGTCTGTAATAGTATTAGGAGGCTTGTCCTCAATTCCATTTTTGTCCTAACTTCAGGGAGTAGTATGATTAAAAAAATAAAACGATACTACCCTGATAAATCCTTTGCTATTCCAGAGCCTGGCACAGTAGTCCAAACCTGCACTTGTTTACCTTGCTGCAGACAATCACTGGTCTCATTGAGGATGTCTCTATTTATTGGACAAAACCATTGAGACGAGTCATTGGTTAGCAATCAGGAGAATGTATGAGACGTCACCACTGCTGACACGGAATTTTTTGAATTATTACTTTTTAACTGTGGACAATATCTTTAATAAATGTCATTCTCAGTACACACACATATATTTACTCATACTTATGTAGCTACGTACATGCAGATGTACAATGTAGTGCCTTGAAAAAGTATTCACATCCTGTGAACTTTTCCACATTTTTTCAAGTTACATGCAAAAACTTAAATGTATTTTATTGGAATTTTATGTGATATACCAACACAGAGTACAAGTATTTGTGAAGTGTAAAGGAAATGATACATGTTTTTCTGAATATTTTAAAAATGTAAATCTGAAAATTGTGACGTGCATTTGTATTCAGCCCCTCTGAGTCAACACTTTGTAGGACCACCTTTTGCTGCAATTACTGCTGCAAGGTATTTTTCTACCAGCTTTGCACTATAGGTTGAAATTTTTGCCCACTCTTCTTTGCAAACTAGCTGTGAGATTGGATAGAGAGCGTTTGTGAACAACAATTTTTAAGCCTTGCCACAAATTCTCAATGAGATTTATGTCTGGACTTTAACTGGGCTATATAAACACACGAGTATGTTTTTATTTAAACCATCTTATTGTAGCTCTGGAAGTATGTTTAGAGTCGTTGTCCTGCGGGAAGGTGAACCTTCATCTCTGTTTCAAGTTTTTCCAGCCTCTAACAGGTTTTTCCTACAAGATTGTCTTGTATTTAGCTCCATCCATCTTCTAATCAACTCTGACGAGCGTCCCTGTTAAAGAAAAGCATCCCCACAGCATGATGATTCCACCACCATGTTTGACGGTGGGGATGGTGTTTTCAGGGTGATCTGCAGTGTTAGTTTTCCTCCACACTTAGTGTTTTTCATTTAGCAAAAAATTTAAATTATTGGTCTCATCTGACCAGAGCACATTCTTCCACATTCTATGTGGGTGACACAGCTAGCATGGATAAAGGTGGATGAAAGTGCTCTGGTCACATATTTGCATGTAGAGTTTCTACGGCAGCTGTCACTTCTGCATGATGTTGTCTATACAGGTGTCTGGCCCACACTTGCACAGCCAACAGGATCGTGCACCTGTATTGAAAAATAGATGTTGTTATCTGCTGGCCATCCAAGATTCCAAGGTGCAGGCATGTGGGGAAAACAGCAGCACCTGCAACTTCCTAGTGCAGAAGTTAGAGGCACCAGAAAAATACTTTAACCCACTGTAGACTATCAGAAAACACTATTACACATATATAGGTAGCAACACATTTGGAAACCGCCCTGCATCTGCCTTTGTCAGAAACACCTGAATTTGGGGATCTAAGATGGTTATTAACAGTGTTATTCTCTACTTCATTCATGATCTTATATTGTATAGCAAACAATATACAATCTGGGCTCGTAATGTTATAGGTTCTTACCTTTCCAAAACTCCCCCGGCCAAGCACTTGATGAAAATCTAGTCTCTTGATGTTGTCAGAGATTGTGCTGCCGGGGAGAGATGGCCGCACACCACTGTCTCCTAAAATGGCAAACAGAAATAAGACGAGAAATTAGAAAAAGAATTTACTGTCCATGTATAAAGTGTTGGTTATTTTGTAACCTTAGCAGAGAATTCAGTTTTGGTCAGCATTGGAGTATTCATCTTTGTAAACATATTGCTTTATGCTGTTAATTGAAAAACAGACTATAATTTACTATTCAGTTTAGCACAAAGGGTTAATTATGTTATTACAAAATGGAGAATCAGTATCATTTATGTGCGGAATAATACTGGTAGCACAGTGATTGTCCTATATTAAGTGTACTGCCTTAGAAAACAATTACAGCTCAACGCTAATATTGTCCTGCAACAGTGTTAAAGGGCCCCTTCCCCTGGGACTGAGAAGTGGGTATACGTTTCGCATGTATAGGCACTCTACCTGAAGCCCTCCATTAGCTCCCCGATGCCTCCTCTGCTGGGATAGGCGTTCCTTTCCTCCTGCTTCCAAGATGACGGTCATAGCAGCATGGAGTACACTGGTAAATCTAAACCTCACCTCTCCTGCCTTTCCTTTCCCATCCCACAGCACAGAAAAGACAGGGAAGATGTGGTTTAGACTTACCAAACTGGTGGCCATCTTGGAGGTAGTAGGAACAGAACACAGATCTAAGCAATGGAGGTAGCGGGAGGCAAAAGAAGGGCGTCAGGAAGGATGACTGTATATTTACAAAGTGTAGTAACTTTTCAGTCTCAGGGTATAAGGTTGCTTTAATATACATTTTTTCCTATACTCAGTCACTAAGTTGCAAAGAGGGGAATTTATTAAATATACATAAAAAAACAAATACATTTTAATCAGATTGATTTTTCCTTGTTCCTCCATATTTTTGCCATTCTGCTAAAACGACTCAACACCGGTATGACATTCACTTCTATATAGTCCACCATCTTATGTGATATATTTAATGCCAAATATTTCAAACTGTTGCCCTCTTGGATAATAAGTATATCACCATCTGTAATTTGGAAATTCTTGTCCAATAATGATATCTGACTTATTCCAATTAATCTTCAATCCAGAAAAAATACCAAATCCATTCACCAATGTAATATCTGTCCTTAGATCTTCCTTTACATTTATTAAAATAATAACAAATCACCTGTGTACATCGCTAATATTTCCTCCTGAGTCCAAAACTGAGAACCCCTTATTCCTTTACAACCTTAGGCTGTGTGCCCACAATGCGTTTTTAATGCGTTTCCGCAGCGTTTTTATAGCTGCTGAAACGCATTAAAAACGCATGGTAGAAGGGCAGCAATGTTTCCCAATGATAATCCGCATGTGCTGTGCACATGCTGCGAAAATTTCCGCTGCGGAAAAAAACGCAGCGCTACCAATTATTTTGCAGAAGTGCTGCGTCTTCGCCGCCATTGACTTGCTTTAGATCACATGGATTACGCATCACTGTATATGTAGATGCGTAATCCACGCGTTCCAATGTGCAGATGGTACCCGGGTGTAGATGAGAGGAGAGTCTCCTCCACACCCAGGTACCATTAAAAAATCTGTAAAAAAAGAATAAAATAAAAAATAACTGTCTACTTACCTTCTGTCGGCCCGCGCTGCGCTCCTACTTGCTTCCCGGCACTTTGCAATGAATTGAAGGACCTGCGCTGACGTCAGAGTCATGTGACGGGTCACGCGATGCTGACGTCGGCAGGTCTTTCAATTCACTGTTGCCGGCAAGGGAGAACGGAGTGTAAAGCAGGACACCGGGGGCCATCGGAGGGTAAGTATACATTTATTTTTTTATTTTTACCACTCTCTCGGGTCACACTATATAAATCCATGCAATTTGCATGAATTTATATAGTGTGACCTAGTTGTCACAAGCACTTTCCAAGTGATGCTAATCGCTTGGAAAGCGCTTGTCAATCCGCATGCGGAAATGTCAGTGAATAAAGCTCCATTTCCGCATGTCCCTGGCAGGAAAACGCATGTACAATCCGCATGTACAATCCGCATGTACAATCCGCATGTACAATCCACATGTACAATCTGCATGCGTTTTTTTCTGCCAGGGAGATGCAGAAACGCTCAGGAAAAAATCCTGAGCATTTCTGCATCGTGGGCACATAGCCTTATATATGGTCAATAAGTAGGGCAAAGAGCAGCTTGGATTAGGAAATCCATGTCTTGTGCCCATAAAAAGGACAAAAAGCTGGGACATAACCCCATGCACCTACTACTTTAGGAGGGCACCATCTAATAACTGGGATCTACCTGCCACATGTCATACAACATCATACGAATTTCAAAAAGAAAAGAAGACATGCACCTAAGCGGTGATCACCTGAAGAAATAATCACGGAATATTTGAATATAAATTACATCAATTTATTACAGTATCTCCTGACACATATATAAGAATACGCACAAAAAAAATTATTTTAAAACACCATTAAAAATAGTGGAGGAATCCACTGCTTGAGGAACCCACTACTTTAGAGACCTTCCCATATTATAATGACAGAAAATACAATAAAGTGCAGTCAAATAGATGAACTCTAACAGGCTGTATAGAATATCTATGATGGTCAATATTGCACAAGCCCAAAGTATTCTATATAAATAGAGAATACACAAAAAACAATATGTATATAAAGTGCAACAACAGGTATCTGTGTGAAAATCAATATGGTGTCCCTGTATACAGGGTAATAGGTCTATAGAACAGTATAATTGTAAACTGGCGATTGCCAATAGACCCTTTCACCTCACACTGGAGATGACTACTCCATAACCACTCCATCACATACACTCAATTGTGGCCACCCGTGCTGCCCCAGCAAAAAATAATAGTAGAGCCAATTAAACAATATGATCATAGAAAGCAAATACTCAATCAAATCAGCCTGTAAATGGGAAGGTGCAAATGGGACCTCAGTGCCCAGTGCGTGTCGCC
Source organism: Phyllobates terribilis (assembly GCF_046119375.1). Lineage (NCBI taxonomy): Eukaryota > Metazoa > Chordata > Amphibia > Anura > Dendrobatidae > Phyllobates > Phyllobates terribilis. Next base: position 10,665,099 of record NW_027362795.1, on the reverse strand, counting down.
ACACACGGTGGCTTCATCAGGGGCATTTAAAGTACATATCCTCGTGTCCCAGTATATATGTAGCCTAGAATCAAAATAATTACCGAGAAAATGTTTAATTTACCTGGAGAGTGCAGTTTATGAAGTCCGAATAAACCCACCTTGGACATTTTTAAAGAAACTGACTCCTGTGACTATCTTAAAAGTGGCTGAGTGAGTACCAACCCAGTTACAATTAGTGGAGAATGTGGGCAAGATTCCAGAAAAACGTGTACCTGCCACAGAGATCGATGGATGTCCTGGGTAAAGGCAGCCAGCCAGCCAGAGATGTCCGGCACCATGAAAGAGCCACTCAAACACCTGCTGCAAAGCCAACAACAGCAGCACCGGCAGCACTTGCAGAGCCAGCAGAGCCTGCAACAGCAGCACCGGGAGCAACAACAGATGCAGCAAGAGACTAATAAACTTCTGATGCAGCAGATTCAGCAGCAACAACGGCAGATGGAACTTCTAGCGGGGAAAGTTCGCAGCAGAGAGGCCGTCCCTCCCTCAACTCCAGGTAATGATTCACACGTCAGGAAGACGGTAAGAAGAGCATTGCAAAAGATTACTCCGGGTGATGACGTCGAGGTCCTAACGTTCTTTGGGAGGGTGGCGGAGCGGGAGAGATTGCCTCCAGAGCAGTGGGCGGAGGTGCTGGTGCCATATTTAATGGGCCAGCCTCAGAAAGCCCATTATGACTTGTTTGGCCCTGCAGGACGCAAAGGAGTGCGCCAAATTAAAAACAGAAATTTTGGCGCGCTTGGGAGTGACTCTGACTGTTAGGGTGCAACGGGTGCACCACTGGGCCTATTGCAGTGACAAACCTCCCAGGTCCCAAATGTTCGACCTCCTACACTTGGTTCAAAGTGGTTGTAACCTCAATCTTCCTCCCCAGTACAGATGGTGGAAAAGGTCATCATGGACAGGTTCATCCACTCCCTTCCAAAGTCGGTGCAAGCCTGGGTTGCCCAGGGAGATCCCCGTAAAAGCTGCTGAGTGAGTATCAACCCCCTTAAAGGAGTTTATACAAAATTTCTCCATTGCCAAAAACCATATCAATAGGGAATCAGGATTGCTAAGTCTTAGAGTAACATGAATCCTGATAATCCTTGGGATTAATAAGCCTCTTCCCCAAAAAATTCTTCCAGAGGATTGGAAAAGATGTTGTATCACTAGACTTTGACGCACGTCTACATGATTTTCTATTACAGGTAAAGTCAATTACAGTATTAAAATCTCCTACAATCAAAATCGGATATTGCAAGTTTTCACTTTCTTCATAGTGAAGCTCAGATTTATATGGGAGAGGAATACAGGTGTTTGCAATTTCTAACCTTATGTTGTTAATTTTACATTTCAACAGTTTATATATATATATATATATATATATATATATATATATATATTTATATATATATATCTTACTTCTACCCTGTGTAATACATACTTATATTTACACCCCTTTGAACAAGGATAAAGACCCTCGTGAGTAGATATTATGTACAGCATGATATACATGTACTTGACAACCCACTTTTAGCTACTTTCTTGAATCACTATCTGAATGTGTCTTTTGAAGACATATCAGAGACATCAGATCTCTTCTCATCCAAGCAAAGAAATACCATTTCAACTTATCTTAAACCCTTCTAACATTAAATTAGATAACTTTCACCATATTAAAATAATAATTAAGTTAAAATATCCCTCCTCTTCTGATACCTCCCCCACTCCACCTTCCACTTCACCCCTTCAAACCATCTCCCACTCTTAGCTCCCCAACTACACGTTAGGCCGGGTCACACAAGTGTTGATTCTCTCATGTGAGAGAATTGGATCATTTATGCTAATGACACTAGGCTCAAGCTCTGACCAGAGTTTGAGCCGAGTGTCAGTTTACTGGGATCCGTTTCTCTTGTTTGAGACAATCATATTACAGGTGCGGAGAAGATGGAGAACTTCGTTTCTCCAACTTTTCCATCGTCTGTGTCTGCATAAATCAAACTGCACTGGGATGAAATCCAAGTCTGGGCCAAGGTTTTACACGCACCCATAGACTTGTATGGGTGCATGTGATCCGATTTGCTGAGCCACTCTCAGCGTGCTGCAATTGTTTTCCCATGCCGAATCGTCATGAGCAAAAACATTTCAGATCTGCACTGCCCCATAGTATAATATTGGGCTGAGTGCTGTCTGATAAAACATCAGAGAGCACTCTACTATGTCATACAGCAGTGTGAACGAGTTCTTAGAGAACTCCTCAACCAGACATCCACCCACCCTCCAACTAACCTGCCTTAAATAAATGAATCTTCCATAATCAATTGTAAGGGAGAATATCTCTCTATTTACATCTCAAAAACCCTTAGATTAGCCACTGACACAGAATTTAAGAAAACAAATAGTAAGATATTGTATGGTAATTCAATAGTGTATTAAATAATGTTTAAGTGCATTTATAAAATGACCCTAAAAATTCTTTATTAGATGTAGATATTTGAGTCTTAAAAGAAGTAGTAATAAGATCTTATTAATACGTATTTTGTCTCAAACTCTGTTTGCAGTTATGAGGAAATGGAAGGTAAAAGAACAACCTGAATTAAATTAATTGATAAGCGAAAAAAGAGAAAGTGGTCTACGATAATAAAAATCAGACAACTGTTTATGAGCATATCTGGGAAGAATGGACAGGTGTAGAGCAATGCTAGTTATGGGGTGAAGGGTTTTCCTTGTATCCTCCCCTTCAGTTTGGGGGTGCAGGTGGGGTTTGTTTTGATTCAAGGGAGGAGGGATGATGGAATAATATGGAAGGGTTAATATTTGTTCCATTTTGTTTTTCTTAAACAGATGATTGAAGCATATGGATATTTATTGTATATGAGAGAATATAAATAAATGTTATATGTGAAGTACTATAACTGCATTAAAATAAATGAGATTATTGCAACATATTACTATTTAATAAACTATTTGTAATCTTTAAGAAAAAAAAATAGCAAGGAGGGGAATTTTATATGCATTTGTTGGAAATGTGTTTTTTGAGTATAAATGGTGCAAGATAAAAGATCTTCACCCTGAGGTTTCTGCCCCCATAATCAGTGCAGGAGAGCAAATGCTATGCAAAACCATGAATCTGCAACAACAGTAGTGGATTTTCTGTTTCCCATTTTGCTACAATGAATAATAATGGTACATACCCTCAAAATGGTACTTACCACACTAAAGAAATAGAGGCTACATACACATGCATCTCACTAAATTAGAATATTATCAAAAAGTTTATTTATTTCAGTTATTCAATACAAAAAGTGAAACTCACATATTATATAGAGTCATTACAAGCAGAGTGATCTATTTCAAGTGTTTATTTCTGTTAATGTAGATGATTATGGCTAACAGCCAATGAAAACACAAGCGTCATTATCTCAGTAAATTAGAATACTTTAGAACAACAGCTTGAAAAATATTTTTAAAATCTGAAATGTTGGCCTACTGAAATGTATGTTCAGTAAATGCACTCAATACTTGGTCGGGCTCCTCGTGCATCAATTACTGCATCAATGCGGCAATGTGGCATGGAGGCGATCAGCCTGTGGCACTGCTGAGGTGTTATGGAAGCCCAGGTTGCTTTGATAGCAGCCTTCAGCTCGTCTGCATTGTTGGGTCTGGTGTCTCTCATCTTCCTCTAGACAATACCCAATAGATTCTCTATGGGGTTAAGGTCAGGCGAGTTTGCTGCCAATCAAGCACAGTGATACTGTTGTGTGTAAACCAGGTATTGGTACTTTTGGCAGTGTGGACAGGGGCCAAGTCATGCTGGAGAATGAAATTTCCATCTCCAAAAAGCTTGTCAGCAGAGGGAAGCATGAAGTGCTCTAAAATTTCCTGGTAGACGGCTGCGCTGACTTTGGCCTGGAAAAAACACAGTGGACCTACACCAGCAGATGACATGGCTCCCCAAACCATCACTGATTGTGGAAACTTCACACTAGACCTCAAGCAGCTTGGATTGTGGCCTCTCCACTCTTCCTCCAGACTCTGGGACCTTGATTTCCAAATGAAAATTGGAACTCTGGAACCTTGTGGGGTGTGTCAATGACTGCCTTCTGGACATCTGTCAAGTCAGAAGTCTTCCCCATGATTGTGGAGCCTACTGAAACAGACTAAGGGACTTTTTAAATGCTTAGGAAGCCTTTGGAGGTGTTTTTTGTTAATTATTCTAATTTACTGAGACAATGACTTTTGTGTTTTCATTGGCTGTAAGCCATAATCGTCAACATTAACAGAAATAAACACTTGAAATAGAAAGGGTGCTTCTACTCAATACTGAGCCAAGGGTCTGAATTCTTATGACCATGTGATATTTCAGGGTTTTTTTTTAAATAAATTTGCAAAAATTTCTACATTTCTGTTTTTTTTCAGTCAAGATGGGATGCAGAGTGTACGTTAATGAGAAAAAAAATGAACTTTTTAGAATTTACCAAATGGCTGCAATGAAACAAAGAGTGAAAAATTTAAAGGGGTCTGAATACTTTCTGTACCCACTGTATGCCCACATACTGTCCCTCTCCAAAATGAATGAAGGACCCCCCACCACAATTGTGCCCCCTTTGACAATTGTCACCCTCATTATGTGCCCTCACTGTAACATTAGCTCCTTCCTTCCTCATCCACAATGATATAATTAATTTAATCTTTGGCTCCTTGACTTACTATTGGCTGTGCCATCTCTTCTCCTCTGAGGTGTTTGGGTGCCGACAATAGTGTGATGACGTCAGCAGCGTGCCGAGCAGCAGCATGTCGAGGCTGGGACTGACGAGCGCTGTTTTACCCTAGTCCCGATGACAGTGTTCAAATATGTTTGCGTCTGAAACATTTGAATATAAGAAGATGGGAGCTCCATATCCTGGACGGCTCCATGGGCTGCAGCAAAACTTTGGTGGGCTGCATGCGGTACATGAGCTGTTTGTTGTGCAGGTCTGTTCTAAAACAACACTACATTGTATAACACCTGCACCAGATTGTGCAGTTACCTCAGCCCCGAGCCTACCGGCAGTCACAGTCGGACTCCCTATAGAGAAGGTAGAGAGGATTTATTACCATCTCTGGCTTTTCAATTACTGTGATAGATGTTAGAAATGCATTGGGGAAATATTGGCTCATTTTGAAGCAAGACCTAGTCCTTTCCAAATGTACTACACCAGTCCCTTCCACCACCTATAGAAGGGCGATGAACCTGAGGGACTTGCTGGTACATAGTTACCATAAAGATCCGGGACCAGAGAAAGCCTTCAGCTCAAAAGGCCCCAGATGGGGCTTCTATCCATGCAAGAACTGTGCGGCCTGTGTAAATCTGGTGCGGTGTACATCCTTCCCATCAAGTGATGGTCATAAGGAGTTTCAAATCACACAGCATACATCTTGCAATACAGAAGGCGTAATCAACCACGCCTTGTGTCCATGTGGCCTCATCTATGTGGGTCTTACTTTTCGCCAACTGAGAGTGCGTGTGAGGGAGCACGTGCAAGATATTAAGAATGCATCAGAATCTCTTGCCGATACTGTATTGAAGCCTATCCCAAGGCATTTCAAGTTAAAACATGGGTGTGATGCTAGCCTCCTCCAAATTCGGGGTATTGACCGGATATTAATTGACTGGGGGGGGGGATTGGAGAAAGACCGTTGGTGGATTATGAAAATTGATTGCATATGCCCCAAAGGCCTCAACGAGGTCCTCAGTTTTGTCCCTTTCTTGTAATGTGCTATTGTGTTTGGGTTTTACTTATGTTTTATGCTGTTTATAACTTCTCACTTTTTTATTTACATGCAGGGTATCCAGTATTTTTGTACACTCTACTGTGAGACAGATGCTGGACCACCACTCACTTGGAGGATCTTCTTCTCCCTTCCCTCCCTCCCTTTTTCTGCCCCCCTCGGGGACCGGGTGCCTGATCGTCCTTGCGGGCCAGCGCTCCACGCGTCTCCCTTTTTATGGATATGTACTCACCTTTCAGCAGCATCCCGCCCTGCTGCTCTCTCTTTTTCGGACCTGTCTATTTCCTGTGCGGTGTGCCACTAATTGATTCCATCCGCTATAAGCATTTTTTATAAAACATTTTACTCACTATTGTTATTCATCGGCTTTTACTCTTTGTTTATTGTTGCTTTAAATCTGTGATTTTGGATGCACAAAAAAGGGCACTTTAAGATGCACTTCCTGTGTCACACTGACACGTCAGTATTCCTATCACTTGTATATTTTTTATTTTATTTTTTCGATTCCTCTTGCCCATTGTGGCTTATAATTTTCTGATTTTTTTATTGTACATTTTCCATTATACTGATGTCAGTAGCTATGTTACTATATAACACATGTCTATGCTCACTCGTATGTGAAGGGCACACATACATTTGTATTGTGACATTAACTATCTCTTCATACTATTGTTATTTATTATATTTATTTTACCTGTGATTGGTCTCACTAGTAGTGATGGGCGAGCGTGGTTTGTTAACCCTTTCAGCGAGCATGCTCGGGTGCTCGCCCAGTATCTTCAGCGTGCTGAGGTGTTATGTTTGAGTTATTGTGTGTGCATGATTTGCGACTGACAGCTTTAATACATGTGAGGAAAGCCTAACAAACAGGCATTCCTCACATGTGTTAAAGCTGTCAAACAGTCGCAAATCATGCACACACAGTGACTCAAACATGATATTCAAGTACACTGAAGATGCTCGGAAAACACCCGAGCATGCTCATAAATCTCGAGTAACGAACGTGCTCGCTCATCACTACTCACTAGTGTAACACTTTCACGTAACATATGTGGTTTTTCACGTTGCTGTGATTCTGGTTGCCATTGGATGCATCCGACATCTGCACCACATGGGCTTGGTCACGAAATAATAATAAAAAATATTCACACAATTCGTGCACTCTCTGTTTATTATTGTTTCCATGTTTTCATTCACTTGTCACATCTTCATTTTTTCTTCCTTTTCCCTTTCCCTTCCCTCCCCTCTTTTTTACCACCATTAGTTTTGCACATTTATGCACAATTTATAACTTTGTTCTGTTGATAGTCATGGTATTCCCATATTCTCTGTACCATATTGAGTACATATTATATTATATTGTCTCATGACTCTCTCTATATATACTCCTTTATATTTAATAATGATACTTTGGGTATTACTTGGTGGACATTATACTTTATACACATATGTTGTACATAATTCTCACAATATGATGTCTATTCCTGATTGTGTGTTTTCATATATTATTTTCCCTCTTTTATCTACATCTTTGTATCTTTGTGTATTATATATATATATATATATATATATATATATATATATATATATATAGTGGTCCAAAAGTAGGTGGACAGAAAATAATAACATTTATTTTGATTTATATATAAAATTATATTTACTAACACAAGCATAACATTGACAATTACATTTTATTCTGAACAATAACACAAAAGCCCTTAAATGTTATCAATGCAGGGGCTCAAACTGTTTTCCATTACAATTTGCACAGCTTTGAAGTCGCCTCTTGCGCTTCAACAAACTTTTTTGCACAAGTCTCTTTGGGTATTAATTTCTTGAAGTGCATCTCTTATGTCATTTTTCAAGTCACTGACACTTTTTGGTTTTCGACTATAAACTTTGTCCTTGAGTACTCCCCAAAAGAAAAAATCCATTGGGGTCAAGTCTGGTGAACGTACCGGCCAATCAAGTGGGCCTCTTCGGCCAATCCATTTATTAGGAAATGTTTCATCAGGATACTCGCGGATTACTCTTGAATAATGTGGAGGGGCCCCAACTTGTTGAAAATAGACTTTTTTTTTCAAAGAGTCTGTGAGGAATGAAAAGTGGAATCTGATAGGTTGCTAAGGGCAACTGAGCCAGTTTTACTTTACACCATGTTTGATAAATCTCCCCCTTCATAACCTTATTACACTTTCTGTCCACCTACTTTCGGACCACCCTGTATATATATATATATATATATATATATATATATAATATAACCGGGGATGCATCCCTCTGTCTGAAGCCTCGATAGACTGCGCATGCGCGACGCACAGTCTGGCTTCAGACAGAATCATGCATCCAGCCGTTACAGGTAAGAGGAGGTGTATGGCGCCGGAGATCGCGGTATGCGTAGACACTGAACGCATACCGCGTTCTCCGGCGCCATACTTGCATACTTACCTGACCGGGAGGAGCGTTGCCACGGCACCTCTCTTCTGGCCGGAGACCGGGGGCAGGAGTGAGGCGTCGGATCGGCGCGTGCACATAGCGCTATCCTTTGCCATTTTACTGAAGACACATTTACAGTGTGTCTTCAGCAAAATGGCGCCGGACAGCGCAGTGCCCCGGCGCTGCTCTCCTCCCCTGGCCTCCGGCAGAAGAGGACGCAGCAGCGCTGGAGCACAGAGAACAAAGGTGAGTATAACTCTTTATTTTTTTTTGTATGTGTGTACAGTGTGAAATGGATGAGGGGGCCACACATATCAGGATTGTGGGGTGAGGGGACCATGCATATACCAGGATTGTGGGGTGAGGGGTATCACGCATACCAGGATTGGGGATGAGGGGAGCCACGCATACCGGGATTGGGGATGAGGGGTGCCACGCATACCGGGATTGGGGATGAGGGGTGTCACGCATACCGGGATTGGGGATGAGGGGTGCCACGCATACCAGGATTGGGGATGAGGGTTGCCACGCATACCGGGATTGGGAATGAGGGGTGCCACGCATGCCGGGATTGGGGATGAGGGGTGCCACGCATACCGGGATTCGGATGAGGGGCCATGCATACCAGGATAGGGATGAGGAGTGCCATGCATGCCAGGATAGGATGGTGCGGACAGGATGGGGGCAGCACAAATACCAGGAGGGGGGCAGCACATACCACACATACCAGCATGGGAGACCATATACCAATAAAAATGCTCGCCACCTGGGCATAGAACGGCTTCAATAGCTAGTATATATATATACATAGAAAGTCATGATTAACTTACACCAGGTATGGGCCGGTAATGTTCTCCGCAATTTCTTTCTCTCCCTCTAAGTATGTCTGCATCTCTTGGCATCCTGATGATTGTGCACATTCTGCCAGCCGGCAAGAAGCACCTGGTTGCCATGAATACGTGTCCCTATGACGCGGCACTTCGGGCCCTCCTTACTGACGTGTTAGCGGGAGGCGGGCACCTGCTGCGTTGGACACTGACTCCCTGGCTTCCGGCGCTGGCTTCCGCCACTGGAAGCGCCGCTGTACCCCCGCTACACGTGCCAAAATACTTTGGATATATATACCCCCTGCCTGTCACCCATACACAATCGCCCCCTGGAGAAGCAGGACTTGAAACGCGCGACAGGGCTGCTTTCATGCCATCTACAGGTTGTAACTAGGCTGTACTCTCATTTTATGTGGGACCATAACTTTCTATATGTGTCACAGTGTATTACTCTCACTAGAAGATATACTTATGTTGTGACATCTGTGTCATAGGCATGATTCTTCTCCTTATTTGGATATTAGCAACTTGTACTGTATAACTAGTTCCTGCTGTGCACTCGTACTTTATATGCTTTACTTGTGATCTGGACTCTGATACATTCTTTTCCAGTTGCTCTATGTCTTATCCCTAATTTAATGTATCATTAACCTTTGTGCATGGGATGCAGTAAGTATGTTAATGAATCAATTGAACGTATTTATTGATTTTTCTCTGCCTCCCTTGGGACGAATCATGCCTTAATAACACTTGTTGATTATTCCTTCTTTATAGACACTTAACTGTATGTATATATATATATATATATATATAAAAAGTTATAGATATATATTTTTACATTATGAAATGGTATTCCTACTTATGGAGGGAATTGGATTGTAATGTATTCCCAATTAAACACCTGAGATTGGGAAGGAGGTGGAGACCTGTTGAAGGTTCCTCCTCTGACCTATTAATCTCACTCCATGGATGAACCTAGGAATAGGGAATTCCATGGAAGGGTGTTTGGGTTATGTAATAAATATTATCCCTCAGTTCATTGAGGCTGGGTGCCCACGTAGTGTTTTTCAAGCGTTTATGCTGCGGAATTTCCGCAGCATAAACGCCTGTTAAACGCTAGGTAATCCGCCCCCCATGGTCCCCAAGGGGATTCCGCATGTTCTATGCACATGCTGCGGATTTTTCCGCAGCGTTTATGCTGCGTACAAAAATCTGCAGCATGTCATTTAATTTTGCGGAAGCGCAGCGGAACTCCCGCCATTGACTTGCATTGAAATGCATAGAAACCGCGACTGTACATTTGTACAAGCGGATTCTATGCGTCTCTATGTGCGGATGGTACCCAGTTCTGGAGGAGAGGAGACTCTCCTCCAGACCTGGGTACCATTGTACCTGTAAAAAAAGAATAAAATAACAAATAAAGTTATATTCACCTGTCCGGCGTCTTCTCTCTGAATGCCGGCATCGCTTGAGGACCTGCGGTGACGTCACAGTCATGTGACCGCAGGCCCTTCACCTCTCTGTCTCGCGATATGCTGGCAGCCGGGAACCAGCCAGGAAGCAGCGCTGCAGCCACACCGGGGCCTCGGGGGTGAGTATAGCTTTATTTGTTTTAATTTTTACGGTTCACACTATATAAATCCATGCTGTTTGCATGGATTTATACAGTGTGACCTAGTTGTCAAGCACTTTCCAAGTGATGCTATCGCCTGGAAAGCGCTCGTCAATCTGCATGCGGAAACGCATGTGAATCCGCATGTGGATCCGCATGTATTCTGCAGGAAAAACGCATGCACAATCTGCATGTACAATCCGCATGCGTTTTTTCTGCTAGGGAGATGCAGAAATGCTGCAGAAATTTTCTGCTTCATTTCTGCATCGTGGGCACATAGCCTTATGGACACAGGAATCACTATTTGAATACTGTCATTGCAATGCAAATATATTGGGAAACTGCTAACAGAATGTTGTCCCTAATAATGAGAAATAGTGCGCTTTTATTATAAATAGGGGATAAGAGAAATCATTAAAGCACATACGTTGTTTACATTTGAAGAAAAGCTTTTGGTGGGGCTTGCCAATTTAAAAGATGGCGATCGTAGCATTAGAAGTGTAATGCGCATGCCCGGTGACGTCACGAAGCGGGCGGACCAGGTTTGCCCCGATCATGTGACGAGATAATGGGGATTTCCTGGGAGACATGCGCAGATGGGATTTTGAGACGCCGAGGACAGCGTGGAGGAAGTAAGAAACGTGGTCATGCATGATTGCTGCAGTGTGAGTCGCAACCTCAAATATATTATGATTTATAATGTACACCTGGCACTGATAAATACTAATCAAAGCACTTATCACTTTATGAGAGTTATGGATACTGTAATTGATGATAATAATATATCTGTCTAAAATTTTATCACTATGTATGTAACTGAATAATATTTTGTGATATGCACTACTGCACTTTTCTTATGTAATCATGGTTTTGTATCAATTAATTATAATTATGGAATCACTGTTTGTAACTATATATATTGCACTATATGCACTTGAACTCTGCTTGAGAAAGATTCTGTGAACCGAAACGTTGCCTTTGGGCTCATTAAAGTCCATTTTTCTATAATATTTTTGGAGTGCTGCCTCTTGATATTCTTTCTTTCTATATATATATATATATATATATATATATATATATATATATATACTGTATATATATATATATATATATATATATATACATAAATGTATACACAGGGTGGGCCATTTATATGGATTCACCTAAATTAAATGGGAATGGTTGGTGACATCAACTTCCTGTTTGTGGCACATTAGTATATGGGAGGGGGAAAACGTTTCCAGATGGATGGTGACCATGGTGGCCATTTTGAAGTCGGCCATTTTGAATCTAACTTTATTTTTTTCAATGGGAAGAGGGTCATGTGACACATCAAACTTATTGACAATTTCATAAGAAAAACAATGGTGTGCTTGGTTTTAACGTAACTTTATTCTTTCATGAGTTTTTTACAAGTTTATGACCACTTATAAAATGTGTTCAAAGTGCTGCCCATTGTGTTGGATTGTCAATGCAACCCTCTTCTCCCACTCTTGACACACTGATAGCAACAACGCAGAAGAAATGCTAGCACAGGCTTCCAGTATCCGTTGTTTCAGATGTTGCACATCTCATATCTTCACAGCATAGACAATTGCCTTCAGATGACCCCAAAGATAAAAGTCTAAGGGAGTCAGATCGGGAGACCTTGGTGGCCATTCAACTAGCCCACGACGACCAATCCACTTTCCAGGAAACAGTTCATGTAGGAATGCTCTGATCTGACACCCATAATGTGATCGTGCACCATCTTGTTGGAAAAACTCAGGGAACGTGCCATCTTCAGTGCATAAAGAGGGCAACACATCAACATGTAGCAGTTTCAGATATCCAGTGGCATTGAGGTTTCCATTGATGAAGAATGGCCCCACTATCTTTGTACTCCATATACCACACCATACCATAAAGATACGAGATGTGCAGCAACTGAAACAATGGATACTGGAAGCCTGTGCTAGCATTTCTTCTGCGGCATTGCTGTCAGTGTGTCAAGAGTGGGAGAAAAGGGTTGCATTGACAATCCAACACAATGGGCAGCACTTTGAACACATTTTATAAGTGATCATAAACTTGTAAAAAACTCATGAAAGAATAAAGTTACGTTAAAACCAAGCACACTATTGTTTTTCTTATGAAGTTCTCAATAAGTTTGATGTTTCACATTACCCTCTTCCCATTGAAAAAAATAAAGTTGGACCCAAAATGGCCGACTTCTAAATGGCCGCTATGGTCACCACCCATCTGGAAAAGTTTTCCCCCTCCCATATACTAATGGACCACAAACAGGAAGTTGATATCACTTAGGTGTATCCATATAAATGGCCCACCCTATATATATATATATATATATATATATATATATATATACAGTGCTGGCCAAAAGTATTGGCACCCCTGCAATTCTGTCAGATAATACTCAGTTTCTTCCTGAAAATGATTGCAATCACAAATTCTTTGGTATTATTCTCTTCATTTAATTTGTCTTCAATGAAAAAAACACAAAAAGAATTGTCCTAAAGCCAAATTGTATATAATTCCACACCAAACCTAAAAAAGGGGGTGGACAAAAGTATTGGCACCCTTTGAAAAATCATGTGATGCTTCTCTAATTCGTGTAATTAACAGCACCTGTAACTTACCTGTGGCACCTAACAGGTGTTGGCAATAACTAAATCACACTTGCAGCCAGTTAACATGGATTAAAGTTGACTCAACCTCTGTCCTGTGTCCTTGTGTGTACCACATTGAGCATGGAGAAAAGAAAGAAGACCAAAGAACTGTCTGAGGACTTGAGAAACCAAATTGTGAGGAAGCATGAGCAATCTCAAGGCTACAAGTCCATCTCCAAAGACCTGAATGTTCCTGTGTCTTCCGTGCATAGTGTCATCAAGAAGTTTAAAACCCATGGCACTGTGGCTAACTTCCCTAGATGTGGACGGAAAAGAAAAATTGACGAGAGATTTCAACGCAAGATTGTGCGGATGGTGGATAAAGAACCTCGACTAACATCCAAACAAGTTCAAGCTGCCCTGCAGTCCGAGGGTGCAACAGTGTCAACCCGTACTATCCGTCGACATCTGAATGAAAAAGGACTGTATGGTAGGATACCCAGGAAGACCCCGCTTCTTACCCCGAGACATAAAAAAGCCAGGCTGGAGTTTGCCAAAACTTACCTGAGAAAGCCTAAAACGTTTTGGAAGAATGTTCTCTGGTCAGATGAGACAAAAGTAGAGCTTTTTGGGAAAAACCATCAACATAGAGTGTACAGGAAAAAAAAAGAGGCATTCAAAGAAAAGAACACTGTCCCTACAGTCAAACATGGCGGAGGTTCCCTGATGTTTTGGGGTCGCTTTGCTGCCTCTGGCACTGGACTGCTTGACCGTGTGCATGGCATTATGAAGTCTGAAGACTACCAACAAATTTTGCAGCATAATGTAGGGCCCAGTGTGAGAAAGCTGGGTCTCCCTCAGAGGTCATGGGTCTTCCAGCAGGACAATGACCCAAAACACACTTCCAAAAGCACTATAAAATGGTTTGAGAGAAAACACTGGAGACTTCTATGGTGGCCAGCAATGAGTCCAGACCTGAATCCCATAGAACACCTGTGGAGAGATCTCAAAATGGCAGTTTGGAGAAGACACCCTTCAAATATTAGGGACCTGGAGCAGTTTGCCAAAGAAGAATGGTCTACAATTCCAGCAGAGCATTGTAAGAAACTCATTGATGGTTACCAGAAGCGGTTGTTCGCAGTTATTTTGGCTAAAGGTTGTGCAACCAAGTATTAGGCTGAGGATGCCAATACTTTTGTCCGGCCCTTTTTTGGAGTTTTGTGTAAAATGATCAATGATTTGATTTTTGCTTCATTCTCTTTTGTGTTTTTCCTTGCAAGCAAATTAAATGAAGAGAATAATATTAAAGAATTTGTGATTGCAATCATTTTCAGGAAGAAACTGAGTATTATCTGACAGAATTGCAGGGGTGCCAATACTTTTGGCCAGCACTGTATATATACATATATATATATATACATATATATACAGTAGATATATTGTCTCTTGCCTTACATTGGTTTATTCCTGTGGTTCCGTGGCACTTTGTTGTCACCTCTTTCCCTTGGATTTTTTATCTCTTTTGATTATGTCTGATTTTACTTACATTTTTGCAATAAAAATGTAATTGTTATTGGATTTGCTCCTGTTTCCATTTTTCTCTTTTTGGGTTATATAGTTATGGAAGAGCATTTATAGGGGCCGACTCTTTTCTTTTTGGATACTCCCTATAGAGAAGGTAGAGAGGATTTATTACCGTCTCTGCCTTTTCAATTACTGTGTACACAGCTCTGAACAAGTGCTGTGTATTCAGTATGGTAAGCGCAGATAGCGCTTCCTGCTCCAGACCCAGAGATCATGTGATGGCCGGGTGTAGAGAAAGAGCAAGAGCTTCTGGGTCCTAGGAGACCCAGTCAACCCTGCTATATAGGCAGTAGGTTGAATGTCCCCTGTAACTAGGATCAATATACCAGCAGATGTGTTTGGGACACAGGTTTATTAACAATTACTATTATATAAGTATGGCAGGTTCTCCTCCTGCACTTGTTAGTTCAGCTTTCCTCACATACTGCACAGCTCTCCAGTCCATACAATGGTCACTGATGGAGGAGCATGTAACCAGACCACTCCATCAGCCTTGTCCTATTGAGAACCTCCCATGAGAAAGATGCTTTTATAGTGAAGTAGACTGACGGACAGGTCTGGTCACTGCTCCTCCACCAGCAGCCATATTATAGACTAGAGAGCTGGGCAGTCTGTAAGGAAAGCTGCAGTAACAAGAGCAGGAGGAGAATCTGACATACCTACAGTATATCATAGTAAATGCCACAAAATCATGTCCCCAACACATCTGTTAAAGTAAAGATAAAATGGTCAACCTCATTAACTAATTCTGCAGCCAGCAATAGACAGCGCAACACAAAGACTATAGGAGGCAAACGACTCAATTTTATTTTAATGAAACCATATTGCAATTTTTTTTATCCATTCAAGCAAGAAAAAAATCAAATGTTTCAAAAGTTAAGACAACACCTGTGTAAAATCATTGAAATAAAGAGCAAAAAAAACAGGAAAAAATAAATAAAAAAACAATGACTATCCAAATTGCATTTACAAGCCCCATCCCTAACAAAAAACCATGTAACTAATATATAAAAATAACACAAGCACAGAAATCCTTTATTTACTACAGATATTACCAGAAAAAAAATAAAATAATATTAAAATATTGTAAAATTTAGACTCGATGTTTCACAAAAAAATATTTAAATATCCAAACATTACAATTTTTTACAGTTTTTTAAACCATATGTATGAAAATAAGAAAAAAATGTGCCTTGGCAAGAATGGGGAAAAATGGCCTGATCATGTAGGGGTTTAACAAAGTACTGAATATATACATATATATAAATGGACTGGGGAACAGTTCTACAACCCTCCAGCTTCAGATCTTGCTCATGTATCACATCCTCCACCTGTCAGATTTAAAAGATGTGTAACTTGTGTAAAGTGACAACATTGCCCTGATCTGTAAGTGTGGGCATGAGAAGCTACATGTCATGGTGCTCCCTGTGGTAAGCTGATGTATAGTATTACCTGTGCCCTTGGTGGTCTTCTGCCCTTCTTCTTCTTTCTTGATTGAAGAGCTTTCATGTGATGAGCCAAAGATTTGTCTTCTCCTCTTGGCTCCACTTCTTCTAGCTAGGACCTCCTGATGACATTCCTGTTCTTCTTTCTGGCCTTGGTGATCAATCTTCTGAGAGACGATCTCCAACTCTGAGCCATTTCTCTTCTCTCCTCTCCTATGGCTCTTCTTGATGGACGGCTTCTCATCATCCGATGAGTCCAAAACATTTCTTCTCCTTTTCTTCCCTCTCATCCTAAAGTCCTCCTCTTTAATCTCCATAATGTCGCTTTGCTGAAGGCAGCTCCTCCTCATCCGCATGCAAGCCAACCGCAACTCTCCAACTGCCAACCGGCAACATTCCAATGTGCTCACTGGTCATGTGATAGGAATTGACCATAAGCAGTCATATATATGAGTTATCAGATATTGGTGTTTTTCTATTTTATTCTCATCATATCACATAGTATTAGGCCAAGCTCACAGATAGAGGTTTATTTTAGCTTTTCTGCTGCCTTTTTTCCTATAGAAAGACTCAAATATCCAGATCTTTTTCACATTTTCAGGTTAAGACTTGAATATACTTTGCAGCAATCTCGATAGTAATATTTACACGTAATGACAACTATAGGTTTCTAAAGAATAATTTCTAGTTACTATAATGGCTTCTTAGAAAACCCACATGTGTGAGTTTGCTGTTTTGCAGAACGCTCTTTGCCACCATTTTCCTTCTGACGCTGTTTTGCAGCATTTAGGGGATGTGCACACGGTTATTATTTGTAGAGGAAAAGAAATACTAGAGTGTTGGCGGGTAAAATGCTGCCTAAAATATGTGCAAAAACGCTTCAAGAATTGACATGCAGAAGATATGAAACTTCTTCAAATCTGCAAGGAAAAAATAAGCAGAATGTACATGAGATTCCATAAATCTCATTGACTTTGCTAGTACATTAAAACACTGCGTTTTTTCATGCAAAGAACGTGCGGAAATAACTTTTGAAAATACGGCAAAAATGCAACATGTGAACATGCCCTTGGCTTCTAGTCCATCAAAAATAGTGTAAGTCTGAACTTGAGATGCCGCTGTGGATACTCATTCTGGGGTTAATACTATAGGAAATGACAAGGCAATGATCGCGCTTTTTATTAGTGTAAATAGGGAAATACAGCCCTCCTAGACCGGACACAAGGATTTTATTTGCCAATAGTAATAATATTGGTGGGTTATATTTTTTACACTATACTACATACTTTTTTCACATATAACTATTTTCCTGTGATAAATTGTATTATCAATATATGGACTGGAGTTATTTGTAATTTAATTCCATATTTGGTGCACACAGATTGTTCTTTCTGCTGAATTCTAGATTAGTCATTGCTAGTGTCTCGGCATATTAGCATGTTTTTGTAATTTTTTGCTAAACCCTAATGAGGATTATTTGCTTATACTTGATATTCGCTTCTCAATAGTATTCGCTTATTCACTATATTCTAGATTATACATTTTGTCTTAGATGTATATTGGAAGTTCTTCATATTTTTTTCTTATGTCACATTATTATTTTTCACAGTGAATGTTTGATAAAGATCATGTTGACGCTTTTGTATTATACATTTTACTTTGACTTAAAAATAATACTTAGTACAATTTTAATGGAAACAATTTGCTTCAATAACACAGACCCTTATTAAATGACCCAGCATGCCACTTCTGGCCTGAGCTTTCAATGTAGAATTACATATTTGCTGTGTAACTAAATAGCTGTAATGCATAGAATAATTGGGCTTACTACAGAAGGGATAGATGCTCTTCTAGTGAAGCTTCATGATGTCCATTGCTCCAGAGTAGACGACCTTCTCTATGAACACTAAATGCCTGTAAGGCACAGTGTGATTATGGGGTGGGAATGCTTTAGGACATTTCTTTAGGATACAATGACATTGGTGGCAGACTGGTATCTGGTGTCACCACTAAAGGACGGCAGAAGTAATTCAGGCACATACTGGTGACAGTTTAGGATAATGTTACTGAAAAGAGGCAACAAGCTTACTGGTCACAGAGTCTCCGAGACGCCAACATGCTTCATAACTACAAATACTCTTAAATAGGGGAACAGCTTCACCACAGATAGATGACTGGCAAAAACATTTACGCTGGGCTTCCACTTTCCAAACTTTACACCACCTGCTGGAAGGCTCCTCCGCAGTATCTCAAGCTGTCTCGGTGTCCGTCCTCTTACAGAACAGCACTCACACGTTCAAGCAGTTATATGACCAGGTTTCACAAAGCAAACTGTAAAAATACTATTAATCAGATCTCGGACCAGATGGGGCTGATGTACGTACTCTGAAAATTCACATCAGGATGGCTGTGCAATCCTGATGTTAAGAGGAGCGTTTTATCCTTATTTTAATGTGATAAAGGAAAAGTTTCACAAAGAATTATACAGCCATCCTTATGCATATGCTGACAAGTACACCAGCCTCATCTGGGCTAACAGATTTGTATAATAATATATAATAATATAAGCAGTATGTATTGTAAAATCAGTGCTTGGATGTGGCATGAGGCATCGGAGGAGCTCAAGGACCCTGAAGGTGGCTGAATCCAGGTATCTAGACAGCTTCTCAGCAGCACTCACAAGCTCCATGGGAAACAACTTGTAAGCGCTGTCCTCTGTAGCGCCGGCGTCCCTGCCCTCTGCTAGGCAGGGACGCTGTTCCCCTCACCTCCCTGCTCCGTGCCCGGCGTCCTCCTCCCGCTCTGCTGGCAGCGCGCGCTCCTTCCCGGCCACTGTGCTTAGGGCGCGCGCGCTCTCCCTCCCTCTTAAAGGGGCCGCGCGCGCCGTCCTAAGGAGTCCCCGGCCAATGGCCGGAGGACTTCACCATATATAAGGCACCTCCTCCAAAATGGAGGTGCCCGAGCAATGTTGTTGCACTGTTCACTACTCTGCTTCAGCCCTCAGGTCCCGTTGCCAGTTACCTGCCAGTTACCTGCCTGATTTCTGCCAGAGTCCTGCCAGTTTGCTGTCTGTTTCCTGCCTGTTGTTCCTGCTACCTGCTTGCTAGCCTGAGGTCCGACGGTCTGCCTTACAACTCCTTTCAGTCTGTCTAAGGACCAGCTTGCCCGCTCACCTGGGAGCGCTTCTCCGCTACCTGCCTGCTTGCCTACCTGGAGGCTCCGCCGTCACGTGCTGTGACCACCAGCTATTCCAGAGACTCTTGCCCGCTCACCTGGGAGCGCTTCTCCGCTACCTGCCTGCTTGCCTGCCCGGAGGCTCCGCTGTCACGTGCTGTGACCACCAGCTATTCCAGAGACTCTTGCACGCTCACCTGGGAGCGCTTCTCCGCTACCTGCCTGCTTGCCTGCCCGGAGGCTCCGCCGTCACGTGCTGTGACCACCAGCTATTCCAGAGACTCTTGCCCGCTCACCTGGGAGAGCTTCTCCGCTACCTGCCCGCTTGCCTACCTGGAGGCTCCGCCGTCACGTGCTGTGACCACCTGCTATTCCAGAGACTCTTGCCCGCTCACCTGGGAGCACACATCCTCCATCTGCCTTGCTAGCCTACCTGGAGGTTCAGCCATCACAGGTCGTACCTACCCTTTACCTAGAGACTGCCCCGGTCACTTGCCGTGACCTCCAGCCCGTTCTTCCAGAGACTGCCCCGGTCACTTGCCGTGACCTCCAGCCCGTTCTTCCAGAGACTGCCCCGGTCACTTGCCGTGACCTCCAGCCCGTTCTTCCAGAGACTGCCCCGATCACTTGCCGTGACCCCCTGCCCGTACACCCAGAGACTGTCCCGGTCACCTGCTGTGACTGCCTGCCTGGTCGCCACCCGCTCCCTTACAAGGACCGCCCCCTTGTATAGTAGCCCAGAGATTCCGCCTCCCAGACCCGTTACAGTTTGCTCGGGCCATGGAACCCGGTGGCACCCAAGCTCCCTCGCTCTTGGACCTCTGTCATGAACTGTCCCGTCAGAGGTCCCAACAGGAGTCCATCCTGGGTCACCTGCGGAATGTCAATTCTCGCCTGGATACTCTGACTGCTCCACCAGCAACCTCCGCCAGTGCCATGACTCGCAACCCGGCAGCTCCGCTGCCCACCAATACCATGGTATCCTACCCCGGACCCCGGCTTTCTGCACCTCCTCGCTTCGGAGGCGACTCCGCCCAGGATCGGGGCTTCATAAATCAGTGCACCCTGCACTTTGAACTGTTGTCCCACCAGTTTAACTCCGACCGGGCCAAAATTGCCTTCATCATGTCCCATCTCACCGGGGAGGCCCTGGCCTGGCTAAATCCTCTATGGGAGAGAGGAGACCCCCTGGTGTCCGACTTGCCTGCCTTCCTCACGGCTTTCCGGAAAGTCTTCGACGAACCCGGACGGAAGACCTCATCCGCATCATCTCTGCCACGCCTCCGTCAGGGAAGTCTCACCATGGGCCAATATGCCATACGGTTCCGTACCCTTGCCTCGGAGCTGGCCTGGGATAACGACGCTCTGGTATCCGTCTTCTGGGAGGGTCTGTCCGGCCGTATTAAAGATGAACTTGCCGGTCGGGACATTTCTACCACTCTCGATGACCTAATAACTCTTGCCACCCGGATTGACCTACGGTTCCAGGAGCGTGCCAAAGAGGTCACCCGTGAGAGGAGGTTTCCACGTCTAGCTCCTTCTTTTCAGAAACCCGTCACTCCCTCCGTCTCTCCCCAGGTACACTCTCCTGAGTCTATGCAGGTCGACCAGACCAAGATGGTCAAAACACGTCAGGACTTACGCCGTGCCGAGGGGAGCTGCTTCTACTGTGGCAGTAAGGAGCACCGGATCCGTGCCTGCCCAGAGAGGTCGGGAAACGCCTGTGTCTAGGTTCGCTCAGAGAGGTTGACCTAGACAAGAATAAATCCTCTCCATCTCTGCTGCTGTCAGTTTCAATCGTCTGCGGGGAGAACCGTTATTTCGAATTAGCCCAACTGGACTCTGGAGCAGCCGGGAATCTTATTTCACAGTCCCTGGTAGAGAAATACCGCATCCCCACCAAACCTCTGGCTGTACCCTTGTCTGTTGCTGCCGTGGATGGGGGTCTCTTACCACGCCCCATCCAACTCATCACCGAATCCATTACTCTACAGGTGGGAATGCTGCATTCTGAGAGTATCTTCTTTCATGTTCTGCCTGGACTCTCTCACGCCCTCCTGCTAGGTCTACCTTGGCTCCAGAGACATGCACCCGTGCTTGACTGGCAGACCGGAGAACTCCTTCGCTGGGGACAGGACTGCCATAAGACCTGTCTGGTTCCCGTCCATCCCGTCCGTCCTTCTCCTACCCCAGCTAATCTACCTGGACTTCCGATTCCTTATTGGTCTTATGCTGATGTCTTTAATAAAAAGGAAGCAGAGACACTACCCCCTCATAGACCATACGACTGCCCTATCGACCTGTTACCCGGTACTACTCCTCCCCGTGGGCGTATTTATCCATTATCCGCTGCTGAGACCCGGTCGATGTCCGAATATATTGAGGAGAATCTGGCCAGGGGATTCATCCGGAAATCTACCTCCCCGGCGGGAGCAGGCTTCTTCTTCGTAAAAAAAGGACGGCTCTCTCCGTCCCTGTATAGACTATAGAGGCCTAAACCAGATCACGGTGAAGAATAAGTACCCCCTTCCGCTCATTCCGGAGTTATTTGATCGTCTGAGAGGGGCTAGAATCTTCACCAAACTGGACCTCCGTGGGGCGTACAACCTGGTTCGTATCCGTCAGGGGGATGAATGGAAGACGGCATTCAACACCCGGGACGGCCACTATGAATATCTGGTAATGCCCTTTGGTCTCTGTAACGCTCCTGCCGTCTTTCAAGAGTTGGTCAATGACATCTTCCGGGACCTTCTCTACTCCTGCGTAGTGGTGTACCTGGACGACATCTTGGTCTTCTCTCCGGATCTCCAGACTCACCGGAGGGACGTTCGTCAGGTCCTGCTCAGGCTCAGGCAGAATCACCTCTTCGCTAAATACGAGAAGTGCCTCTTTGAGCAGACCTCGCTTCCGTTTTTGGGCTACATTATTTCTCAGACCGGCCTACGAATGGATCCAGAGAAACTGTCTGCCATCGAGAAATGGCCTCGACCGGAGGGGTTGAAGGCCATTCAGCGGTTCCTGGGCTTTGCCAACTACTACCGCCTCTTCATACCACACTTCTCTTCCCGGACTGCCCCAATTTCCGCGCTCACCCGTAAGGGTACTAATCCCAAAGAGTGGCCGCCCGAAGCAGAGGAGGCCTTTCTTTCCTTAAAACAGGCCTTCTCTTCCGCCCCGGTGCTGCATCGCCCGGACGGCAACAAGCAGTTCTTCCTGGAAGTTGACGCCTCCTCCTCTGGAGCCGGAGCGGTACTTACTCAAAAATCATCTTCCGGGAGGATGGTAACTTGCGGCTTCTTCTCTAAACTCTTCTCTTCCACAGAGCGCAATTATTCCATAGGAGACCGAGAGTTATTGGCCATCAAACTGGCATTGGAGGAGTGGCGTTACCTGCTCGAGGGGGCTCTTCACCCGGTAATAATTTACACTGACCACAAGAACTTGGCTTACCTCCAGCATGCCCAGAGACTTAACCCGCGCCAAGCCCGGTGGTCCTTGTTTTTTGCTCGCTTTGATTTTGTTCTTCATTTTCGCCCGGCTGACAAAAACGTCAAGGCAGACGCCTTGTCTCGATCCTTTCTGGTGTCTGATCTCGAGGAAGATCCGAAACACATCATCGATCCCGCCAGAGTAATGCAGGTGGCTCCCGTGAGTCTAAATCGTCTCCCTCCCGGAAAGACGTTCGTATCAGTACCTGATCGGGAGAAGATCCTTCACTGGGGTCACTCGTCTAAACTGGCTGGCCATGCCGGTCAGAAAAAGACCCTCCAGCTTATTACCCGGCACTACTGGTGGCCTACCCTGCACAAGGACGTAATAGACTTTGTTTCTGCCTGTGTGTCCTGCGCCCGCAACAAGGTTCCGAGACATCTGCCAGCCGGTCGCCTCCTTCCGCTCCCAGTACCTGCTGCCCCCTGGCAGCATATAGCAATGGACTTTATAACAGACCTCCCAGTCTCTGCCGGTTGTACGGTCATTTGGGTGGTCGCTGACCGCTTCTCCAAGATGGCTCATTTCGTTCCCCTGCCAGGCCTCCCGTCTGCACCCGAGCTAGCTAAAGACTTTATTCGTCACATCTTCCGTCTTCATGGCCTGCCCCTCCACATCGTGTCGGATCGTGGGGTACAGTTCACCTCACGCTTCTGGAGAGCCACTTGTAAACTGCTAGACGTCACCCTGGACTTCTCTTCCGCTTACCACCCACAGTCCAATGGTCAAGTGGAGCGGATCAATCAGAACCTGACCAGTTACCTCCGGCACTTCGTTAATGCCCATCATTCAGACTGGGTGGATCTCCTACCATGGGCCGAGTTCTCTTATAACAATCACGAGAGTGAATCCTCCTCCAAATCCCCGTTTTTTGTAGTCTTCGGTCAGCATCCTCGGATTCTTTTTCCTGTCTCCACCTCTGTGGACAACCCGGCTGCGGAATCTCTCGTTAGCAAATTTTCCTCCATTTGGGAGAGTACCCGATCCGCACTCCTTCAGTCGTCCGAACGGATGAAAAGACACGCTGACAAAAAACGCCTGGATCCTCCACAATTTCGTCCCGGAGATAAAGTCTGGCTCTCATCTAAATATGTCCGACTCAAGATACCTTCTTACAAGTTAGGGCCTCGGTTCATCGGCCCCCTGGAGGTCATCAGTCAGATCAACCCGGTGGCCTATAAATTGAAACTCCCGGCCAACTTACGGATCCCTAACTCCTTCCATGTATCTCTCCTCAAACCTGTGGTACTTAACTCTTTTTCCAAGTCTACAGGTACGCCTCCTGCTCCGGTTTCTGCTGAGGACGAGTTTGAGGTAGAGAACATTCTTGCCACCAAAAGGGTAAGAGGAAAGACCTTTTTTCTAGTAGATTGGAAGGGGTTTGGTCCTGAGGAGAGAACGTGGGAGCCCCGGGAGAACATCCATGCCCCTCTTATCCTTGCTAAATTTCTGTCTGGCCTAAAAAAGGGGGGGCCTAAAGGGGGGGGTACTGTAGCGCCGGCGTCCCTGCCCTCTGCTAGGCAGGGACGCTGTTCCCCTCACCTCCCTGCTCCGTGCCCGGCGTCCTCCTCCCGCTCTGCTGGCAGCGCGCGCTCCTTCCCGGCCACTGTGCTTAGGGCGCGCGCGCTCTCCCTCCCTCTTAAAGGGGCCGCGCGCGCCGTCCTAAGGAGTCCCCGGCCAATGGCCGGAGGACTTCACCATATATAAGGCACCTCCTCCAAAATGGAGGTGCCCGAGCAATGTTGTTGCACTGTTCACTACTCTTCTTCAGCCCTCAGGTCCCGTTGCCAGTTACCTGCCAGTTACCTGCCTGATTTCTGCCAGAGTCCTGCCAGTTTGCTGTCTGTTTCCTGCCTGTTGTTCCTGCTGCCTGCTTGCTAGCCTGAGGTCCGACGGTCTGCCTTACAACTCCTGTCAGTCTGTCTAAGGACCAGCTTGCCCGCTCACCTGGGAGCGCTTCTCCGCTACCTGCCTGCTTGCCTACCTGGAGGCTCCGCCGTCACGTGCTGTGACCACCAGCTATTCCAGAGACTCTTGCCCGCTCACCTGGGAGCGCTTCTCCGCTACCTGCCTGCTTGCCTGCCCGGAGGCTCCGCTGTCACGTGCTGTGACCACCAGCTATTCCAGAGACTCTTGCCCGCTCACCTGGGAGCGCTTCTCCGCTACCTGCCTGCTTGCCTGCCCGGAGGCTCCGCCGTCACGTGCTGTGACCACCAGCTATTCCAGAGACTCTTGCCCGCTCACCTGGGAGCACTTCTCCGCTACCTGCCCGCTTGCCTACCTGGAGGCTCCGCCGTCACGTGCTGTGACCACCTGCTATTCCAGAGACTCTCGCTTGCTCACCTGGGAGCACACATCCTCCATCTGCCTTGCTAGCCTACCTGGAGGTTCAGCCATCACAGGTCGTACCTACCCTTTACCTAGAGACTGCCCCGGTCACTTGCCGTGACCTCCAGCCCGTTCTTCCAGAGACTGCCCCGGTCACTTGCCGTGACCTCCAGCCCGTTCTTCCAGAGACTGCCCCGGTCACTTGCCGTGACCTCCAGCCCGTTCTTCCAGAGACTGCCCCGGTCACTTGCCGTGACCTCCAGCCCGTTCTTCCAGAGACTGCCCCGATCACTTGCCGTGACCCCCTGCCCGTACACCCAGAGACTGTCCCGGTCACCTGCTGTGACTGCCTGCCTGGTCGCCACCCGCTCCCTTACAAGGACCGCCCCCTTGTATAGTAGCCCAGAGGTTCTGCCTCCCAGACCCGTTACAGTCTCCTTGTTTGGGAGATCAGTCAACTCTGACAGACAGAATGGTGGCTGACCTAGGCAACAAGCAAATTCTAGAATTAAAAATACCTCCTCTCATGAGAAATTAAGAGAATTTTTAAAAAGGGGTTATTTGCAAAGTTCCCTATTTTTACAAGCACTTTGCAATTTTACCCAATTAAGAAATTGCGTATAGCCTTTTAATAATGTAATTAATCTGACTGATGTAAAAAACTATCCTTTTATAGACAGCACATTAAATATAAAATACAGGTGGATACAATTCTGTTACCATATACTGGGAATATAACTAGTGCCATGAACTGCCCATATGGGTAATGCCATTCAACTGTGCCATATAGTTGCCATATGTACAATATAGGAGCTATAAGAAATGTGCACTTTGAACTTCTGAATTCCAGCACCATGCGGAGCCTACACATGTATCGGTATAATGTGCCATAATGACTATTGTCATACCTGGGTTTATAATATTGGTGGTGAATATATTCTTATGGGCTCTGTATGACATTACTGACATGGGCAGCATTTGCCACTAATGATGGAGCACTGCATGACACTTTATGTTGGCGTTTTGTCCTATTATCTTGGGATAATCTTATTTTTCTGATCACTGTATATTACTAATATTCTGGATACTATACTTTTGGAATCATCTTCTAGTTGTAGCTCTGAAACTTGGGATAAAAGTGACTCTGTAAATGTCAGATTGACATTTTCTAGAATTGAAGAGCATTGTGGTAAGTATGAGAATGTACCAGGCAATAGATGTGTGTAATGCAATGCACATACCGCAGCCTCATGCTGAACCCCTCACCGCAGATTCATGAGTGTGAATGGCCCAAAGGCCAGACCGAAATCCCATTGAGGATCTGTGGCAAGACTTGAAATTGCTGCTCACAGACGTCTCCATCCAATCTCACTGAGATAGAGCATTTACAAAGAAGAATGGGAGAAAATGTCACCTCTAGATGCAAAGCTGGTAGAGACATACCTGAAAAGACTTGCAGCAGTAATTGCAGTGAAAGGTGGTCCTACAGACTATTTACTCCGGAGGGATAAATACAAATGCAAGTCACAGTTATCAGATTTATATTTTCTCAATATATAGAAAACCTTGTAGAATTTACTTTACACTTCACACATACAGTGGTGTGAAAAAGTGTTTGCCCCCTTCCTGATTTCTTATTCTTTTGCATCTTTGTCACACTTAAATGTTTCAGGTTAGTAATGGGGGTGTCTTATAGACGCCCATCATTACTAACCTGGGCTTCATGGCAGCTGGCGCTGACATGAAAACCAACCCTATTACCCCCTGCCACCGCACCAGGGCAGCGTGGAAGAGCGAGGCTAAGTGCCAGAATTGGCGCATCCTATGGATGCGCCATTTCTGGGGTGGCTGACGGCTGGTGTTTCTAGCCTGGGAGGGGGCCAATATTCATGGCACCCTTACTGGGCTATTAGTATCAGCCCCCAGCTGTCTGTCCAGCCTTTGCTAGCTATTAAAATAGGGGGGACCCCACGTCATTTTTTTGGGTGGGTCTCCCATTTTAATAGTTAGTAAAGGCTAGGAGGGGGCCAATATTCATGGCTCCCTTCCTGGGCTATTAGTGTCAGCCCCCAGCTGTCTGTCCAGCCTTTGCTAGCTATTAAAATAGGGGGGACCCCACGTCATTTTTTTGGGTGGGTCTCCCATTTTAATAGTTAGAAAAGGCTAGGTATTCAGCTGGGGGCTGATATTAGTAGCCGGGGAAGCTCCATGGGTATTACCCCCTTCCCAGGCTTCAAACATCTGCCCCAGCTGTCTGCTTAACCTCCGATAGAGACTAAAATTATGGGGGATCCCACGTCAATTTTTTTTTAATAAATCCTTTATTTTAACACTAAATGACACTTGAGGGGTTAATAAAGATGCAGTCCCTAAATTAATATTTATTTTTTAATTAATTTTTCCCAAAAATTTTGACGTGGGCTTTGCCATATTTTTGTATGCGAGCCAGGTACAGAATCCAGGAACGGGCTGCCCCCAACTCCCAGCTGCCTATTTGTACCTGGCCGGACACAATATAGGGAAGCCCTTTTTTTTTTATTATTTCATGAATTTCATGAAATAAGTTTAAAAAAGAAAAATACGTGGGGCTTCGCCCTATTTTTGTGTCCAGCCAGGTACAAATAGGCAATTTTTTTTTAATTATTTCAGGAAATTCATGAAATAATTAAAAAAAAATTGATGTAGGGTTTCGCACTATATTTGTGTCCAGCCAGGTACAGCAGACAGGAACGGGCTGACCCCAACCTCCAGCTGCCTATTTGTACCTGGCCGGACACAACAATATAGGGAAGCCCTTTTTTTTTAATTATTTCATGAAATAATTAAAAAAAAATTGACGTGGGGCTTCGCACTATATTTGTGTCCAGCCAGGTACAGCAGCCAGCAACGGGCTGCCCCCAACCACCAGCTGCCTATTTGTACCTGGCCGGACACAACAATATAGGGAAGCCCTTTTTTTCTTAATTATTTCATGAATTTCATGAAAAAATTAAAAAAAAAATACGTGGGGCTTCGCCCTATTTTTGTGTCCAGCCAGGTACAACTAGGCAGCTGGGGACTGGAATCTGCAGCGCAGGGAGGCCCAAGCTTTCTGGGCCCCACCCGCTGCAAATTGCAGTCCACAGCCACCCCGGAAAATGGCGCGTTCATAGAAGCGCCATCTTCTGGCGCTGTACCCAACTCATCCAGGGCCCTGGTGCGGTGGCTCACTGGGTAATAAAGGGGTTAGGGCCAGCTTGGCATTATCAGCTGGCCCTAAGCCCGAAATTCATGGGGTCACGCCAATATTAGACATGACCGCCATGAATTTCTAGTAAAGTATTTAAAAAAAAACACAAACACCCAGAATAAAGTCCTTTAATTGAAATAAAGACACAATTCTTTATTGTTCTAAATTAAATCATACTTACCATCACACCCATTCCAGCTGAAGCCAACGATCTCCTGCAATAAAAGAAAAATAATAAAGCAACATCATTCTTACCTTTCGATGGTTCCCAGGACAGCTTCAGCTCTGCTACATCGAGATGACAGGCTGGACCGCAGGAGAAAGCTGCCATCCAGCCTGTCATCCCGCAGACACTGAGAAGCGCAGGCATGCTTGCGCTCCTCAGTATCAGGCTGTGACGGCATCCCGATGAGCCGAGTCTCTCACGCTCACCGCATGCGCAGGAGAATTCTCCCACGCTATCAGTGACGTGCATGAGGTGAGTTGAGTTCATTGTTGGCTCATCGGGATGCCGTCACAGTCAGACACTGAGGAGCGCAAGCATGCCTCTGCTTCTCAGTGTCTGCGGGATGACATGCTGGATGGCAGCTTTCTGCTGCGATCCAGCCTGTCATCTCCATGTAGCAGAGCTGGAGCTGTCCTGGGAGCCATCGAAAGGTAAGGATGATGTTGCTTTATTATTTTTCTTTTATTGCAGGAGATCGTTGGCTTCAGCTGGAATGGGCGTGATGGTAAGTAAGGTTTAATTTAGAACAATAAAGAATTGTGTCTTTATTTCAATTAAAGGACTTTATTCTGGGTGTTTGTGTTTTTTTTTTAACTTTGACTATGGGGTTAGTAATGGGGGTGTCTTATAGACGCCTCTCCATTACTAACCTGGGCTTGATGTCAGCTGGCATTATAAGCTGACATCAACTCCAACCCTATTACCCCACTGCCACCGCTACAGGGCAGTGGGAAGAGCGAGGCTAAGTGCCAGAATTGGCGCATCCTACGGATGCGCCATTTCTGGGGTGGCTGACGGCTGGTGTTTCTAGCCTGGGAGGGGGCCAATATTCATGGCACCCTTCCTGGGCTATTAATATCAGCCCCCAGCTGTCTGCCTAGCCTTTGCTAGCTATTAAAATAGGGGGGACCCCACGTCATTTTTTGGGGGGGGTCCCCCATCTTAATAGCTAGTAAAGGCTAGGTATTCAGCTGGGGGCTGATATTAGTAGCCTGGGAAGCTCCGTGGGTATTAACCCTCTTCCCAGGCTTCAAACATCTGCCCTAGCTGTCTGCTTAACCTCCGCTAGAGACTAAAATTACGGGGAGCCCCACGCCAATTTTTTTTAAATAAATCCTTTATTTTAACACTAAATGACAAGTACAGTAACCAACACTATCACTGTACTTATTATATATGTGACTGACATGTTTCTATCTATCTAATCTATGTGTGATGCTCTATTATTTCTGTTGTAAATTGTCGGGTACCGCTGCTGAATTGCCGGCCGGCTTTTTTAAAGAGACGGTGCATGAAAACACTAAGATTTTTTTAAATAAATCCTTTACACTAAATGACAAGTACAGTAAGCAACACTGTCACTGCACTTCTTATATATGTGACTGACATGTTTCTATGTATCAAATCTATGTGTGATGCTCTTTCTTTCTGTTATAAATTGTCGGGTACCGCTGCTGAATTGCCGGCCGGCTTTTTTAAAGAGACGGTGCATTAAAACACTAATATTTTTTTAAATAAATCCTTTACACTAAATGACAAGTACAGTAAGCAACACTGTC
This sequence comes from Phyllobates terribilis, assembly GCF_046119375.1. Classification (NCBI taxonomy): domain Eukaryota; kingdom Metazoa; phylum Chordata; class Amphibia; order Anura; family Dendrobatidae; genus Phyllobates; species Phyllobates terribilis. The sequence goes on along the minus strand of NW_027362795.1, from coordinate 10,634,785 downwards.
ACTGTACTTCATATATATGTGACTGACATGTTTCTATCTAATCTATGTGTGAAGCTCTATTCTTTCTGTTCTAAATTGTCGGGTACCGGTGTATGCCACTGATGAATTGCCGGCTTTTCATGTTTCACTGTGAGCACTGTTCCCATCGATTTGGGCAACCACCTCCACCAATACATTCTACATTATTGTTAGTTGTTTTCCTTCATGTAGAATTAACCTACAAGGAAAGAAAGGGTTTATTTTCATTCCGATATTTGTGTCCCATTGATTTGCATTGGTTTCCGGTATCGGAATCGGCGATATCCGATACTTTTTGGGTATCGGCCCGATCCAATCCGATCCGATATTTCCTGATATCGGAAGGTATCCCTCAATACTAGTCCTGACCTCAATCCCATTGAAAATCTTAGGGGTGAGCTGAAATCTGCCATTGGGAAAAAGAACCCTGCAAACATTCAAGAGCTTGAACAAACTGCAAAGGAAAAGTGGGAGAAAATTCCAGCTGAGAAGTGCAAGAAGCTTACAGATGGCTACAAGAAATGTCTGGAGGCTGTCAGCAATGACAAAGGGTGTGCAACCAAGTATTAATTAGGGGTGCCATTATTGTGGCACATTCAGTTTTTTCTTTGATATTGCAACATTGAAGTTGAAAAACAATATTGTATTGTTGTATTACTTTGGACCACAAATCCTGAGGATATAACTTTGGTACATTTCCATTTATTTCTGAAGATATTGTACAGTCTACGAAAAAATGAAGGCGTGACAAGAATGGTGAGCAGCACTGTAGTACAATAAATCATTAAAAATGTAAATATATATAGAATATAAAAAATAAAAAAAGATTAAATTAAATTAATAATTAATTTTTTAAAACCTTTTTTTAAAAAGCATTTTCCCTTGCAATTATATACTGTATATATAAAGGATAGAGCTTATGTGTTCAGTAATAATGTTGTCGTGTCAATGGAAGGGTGAAAAAAAATGGTAAGAGGAGGATATATAGATGGAAAACGTCCAATCACTAGCTGCCTCTATCTGTACCAGAAGCTAGGTACCACCCGACCAATTATCCATAGATCATCGCAACCCAGGGAATCATCTATTAACTTTCATAGCTGCAAATCATTATCCGGTAATCTTAAGACAAATTTACATACCAAGAAAGGGGGACATTCAACTCATTTTGGTGAAACATTATTTCTATGTCTGTTATTCCTTTCATTCATCCTGCTCTGTTCAGCCGCTGTTTAGCGTGATAGTATCAATCCTTTATCTAGTAGCCATTCTTCCTTACGGGTTTTCACACAGGACCCGCTAATCTATCAGCAGCTTCCAGCAATACCCACTCCCCTTTTTTCGGCGCTAGTGTTTTAAAGCCTAATTTCTTTCTAGATTCAGCTCCGGACATTTGTGATAGATTATTTCCTCCTATACTCGTATATAGATATAGCCATTTGAATTGCTGTTATGAAATGTTTTGAAATGATTGAAAGTGCATGTTTAACAAAAAAAAATTTCTATTCTTATTAATCTGTTCTCCTCTCCTTTTTTAAGAGGTCTCAGAGTCCTGCCAATATATTGCTTTGAACATGGGCACTGAATTAAATCTATAACTCCTTCACTTTCACACCTTAAAATGCACCCAACAAAAAAATGCAAGTGTATTTCTGCAATTGTCCCATCTTTAATGTAACGGCAGTTCACACATTCATTCCTAGTGCTGTATATGGGAATCACTGACATTTCTACAGTATGTTATATTTTATCTTGATTATCAATATTTCTTGCACGGGGTCCCCATGGTATCATATTACTGATTGTAATTTTTTAATGTGTAATAAATGATTATTAATAGGGGGATTTATATGTGCCTGTAATTATTTTTCTTCAATAAACATAAAGCTAGAATCGCTACAGAATGTGCCTCTGCCATATACTAGTCTGTAGAGTTTGAATACTCGTGCAAGAAGCATTTATCAGGTTTGAATTTTATGAGAAAGTTTGCAGATATATAATGAATATGTGTAAATCAATCTGTACCACTAGGTAAAAATCCTTACATCAAGGAGACCAAGTAGACAAAAGTGAGCACTTCAAGTTAGTGTGTATAAAAAACAAATGATTTTACTGAACAATATCATAGACATTACCAAACACATACATAAAATAAAAACAGATGCCTCTTGTTTGAGGGATGGTAAGAAATGCCAACCCAGTATGCATGAATATTATCTCCTGGTGCACCCCACAAAATAGCATAGAACAACCTAGCAGAGATAGTCACTGCAGAGTAACCTATACCATTACATAATCCAACGATTCCAAGGATTGAAACTATCCAAAGTGCATGTGCATGTCAAAGAAGGAAATTGTTCATTAATTGGGGTGGTCCAGTGGTTAAACAAAAACAAAATAAACCCTGCTTCAAAGTCACCAATCAAGAGATAAATACATAATAAACCCTTAAAGTGCATGTGTATGGAGAATTATAATGCTCAGAATTATAATACACCAATGTCTGGAAATGACAGGGCTACTACGGAGCATGTATATAACTTAGTGTTCACAGAAGCGAAAGAGTCGAGGTGAAAAGCAGTTTATATGCTTGTTAGAAACTCACAACATGTATGGCTATACATGCAATACCGCACGCCTGGAAAACATGGACTGCCTCTGATGTACAAAAGCCCTGCTAGATGCAATCAAAAATAGGTAAAATGCAGTGGTGTACCACTAATGGAGGCAGACCACACGACTGCTATGGGGCCCGTGAGCTGGGGGGCCCCATAGCAGTCCAGGGGCGGACATATCGCTGCTGGTGCAGCTGTGCCGGGGGGCCCGCCGGTGCAGCGTCTCCCTGCTCGTGGCGGGCAGGGAGCGATCCCTGCATCCCCGCTGCTGACAGGACAGAATGGCAGCGGAGCTGCAGAGATCCATCCTCTGCTTCCTGCCCGCCGCTTCCTCCCTTACACAGGCACGCGCTCCTTGATGACATCATCATGCAGCGCGGGCCTGTGTGAGGGAGGAAATTGCAGCGGCCTGCGGGGGCAGAGAGGTAAGTGTTTTTTTTTTTGTTGTTTTTACTGAAACGCTGGTGAGATCAATAATGGGGCTGATGGAGCTGGAGAGCGCAATAAGGGGGCTGATGGGGCTGGGTAGAGCAATGGTGGGGCTGGTGCGGCTGGGGATAACAATGGTGGGGCTGGGAAGAGCAGTGATGATGCAGCTTGCGGGGGAACGGGCAGAGGGGTAAGTGTTTTTTTTTTTATTTTTACTGAAACGCTGGGGAGAGCAATAATGGTTATGACTGGGCTGGAGAGAGCAAAAGTGGGGCTGATGGGGCTGGTGAGAGCAATGGTAGGGCTGATAGGGCTGGGGAGAGCAATGGTGGGGCTGGGGAGAGCAATGGTGGGGCTGATGGGGCTGGGGAGAGCGCTGATGGGTCTGGGGAGAGCAATGGTGGGGCTGGGAAGAGCAGTGATGGGACTGATGGGGCGGGGAGAGCAATGATGGGGATTAGTAGACCAATGACGGGGATGGAGAGAGCAATGATGGGTTGCTGGGAGAGAGCAATGATGGAGGTGCTGGGAGAGTAATGACGGGGGTTGCTGGGAGAGAACAATGATAGGGGTGCTCGGAGAGAGCAATGACGGGGTGCAGGGAGAGAACAATGACGGGGGTGCTGGGAGAGAGCAATGACGGGGGTGCTGGGAGAGAGCAATGATGGGGGTGCTGGGAGAGAGCAATGATAGTGGTGCTGGGACAGAGCAATAATGGGGGTGCTCGGAGAGAGCAATGACGGGGATGCTGGGAGACAACAATGATGGGGTGCAGGGAGAGAGCAATGACGGGGGTGCAGGGAGAGAGCAATGACGGGGGTGCTGGGAGAGAGCAATTACAAGGGTGCTGGGAGAGCAATGACTGGGGTGCTGGGACAGAGCAATGTTGGGGGTGTTGGGAGAGAGCAATGATGGAGGTGCTGGGACAGAGCAATGATGGGGGCGCTTGTATATTTTCCGTGTGCACATAGCCTTACAGTTAATTGGGGAGAGTCACAGAGACTGAATAATTTATATTATTGGCAGGTGGAGATTATAGTTAATGGGGGGCACAGTGCTGCTTATCACTTTATATTTTGATTACTAAGTGGCTACCCCTAGTATATTAATGGGGGATAACAGACCTGTATTCAGGGGCGCAGTGCAGGAGAGACACATGTATATATACAATATATGTGACCTTGTTATTATCTAGGCTGGAGATCATCATGACAAGACGAATCGTGACTGGGAGATGTCGACATGAAGGTCTGACCAGATGGAGAAGAAGCAGCAGAAACCGACTCTGATCAGGCGAGACGTCAGCGGTAAGTGCCTGGATGTAAATATTATTCTGTATCTGCGCTGTATGACTTGGAGTGATAATGTTACATGTAAAATCCCTTAGGCTGCATTCTCACATTTGTGTAAAATGTCAGATTTTTTTATCGGATGGTCCACGGACTTGTAGAGTTTTATAGATCACGGATCACGGATCTGAGAATGAGATCTGTGAGGATCAGAGAATGTCCTGTTCTGATCCGATTTTGAGGATTACAATAGGACATGCTCAATGCGTCTGTAAAACAGGGTAGCACACTGACACTGCACACAAATGCAGGAATATAGCCGTATTATGTATAGCACAGTCCCTTAGTACATAGTGTAATCACTTATTATGTATAGCATAGGCCCTTAGTATATAGTGTACTCGCTTATTATGTATAGCGCCGTCCTTAGTTATATAGTTTCATCTTTTATTATATATAACACCCTCCCTTTTTACCTACCATCCTCTCTAGTTCTAGAGCTCACAATTGGGGGATCATACTGTGTTGGGGTCAGCAAACTTTGCCCTGGTAGTTGAGGTGAGGTACAGTAGGGTCATTATACTGCGCATGTGGAGGAATTCACCATGGGGGTATCATACTGTGTTTGGGGGACACTTTTGTTGGTATCACACTTCATGGGACAATGAAAGAGGGGTCTAGGACGTCAGCAGGAGGAAAATTACTATGTAAAGGCTGGAAGGTTGTGTGATCTGCTCTTCTGTGACACCGACAATTATTTACATTTTTTTGGGGGGGGGGCCCAATTTGAACTTCTGCTATAGGGCCCCATGAATCCTATGTACGCCCCTGGTAAAATGTATTGCTAATAGCATTGTGCCACTTACACAGTGGAGTGTGAGACAGGGTTTGTCCTGCATCCCTCTTCCCCGACGCGCATTTTGTCCACACTTCCTCAGGGCCGTGTCAGAGGAGAGGGACGCTGGACCTTTTAAGTGATCACTGTACCAATGGTTGACGGAGGCTAGATATCACATGATTTAAACCTTCAGGGTTGTGAAGGATATGACGTGGCACATCGTAGGATTTTTTACCTTGTACATTGATTTACAGTTGTCCCTGTGACACTATGTTTGTTTTCAATCATTTTTATTAATATTTTATAACAGTTCAAGGGGTAGGGATATGGTTAGGGAATAGAGGAATATATGGGGGACGGGAGAGTAATGGATAAGTGTGGGAAAATGGATAAGGGGAAGGAGAACTCAAAATTGAATAAACAGTAGAATATATAGTATTACAACAAGTAAATTAAGATGAAAATCAAAATTTGGTTATAGAACAACTTAGTCGTAATATAATAGATATCCAATTAAATCTAATAAGTATATGTATTAATAATTTAAGTAACAATCAGGAATATATTTCAGGCCACTTTGTTCATTTTTTGAAATATTTGTTAAGGTTATTATTAGAGTTTGCAAATCAGTATTCATATAATTTATGTAGAGCCATTTTTTCTTTAATAACTGAAAAGATAGGTACATCCGTTTTTTTCCAGTAAGATGCAATGGCATTTTTAACTACCATATTTTTCGGACTATAAGACGCACCGGACCATAAGACGCACCTAGGTTTTAAAGGAGGAAAATAGGAAGAAAAAATGTAAGCAAAAAATGTGGTCCTGATGCCCTGTTATGGGGGAGGGGGTCTGCTGGTGACACTGGCATTGGGGTAATGTCCCTCAATTCTGTTAATATCCTCTATCCTGGTATGTATGGCCTCTCCTTCCTGGTATAAGTGGCCCCCATCCCATCCTGGTATGCATGGCACCCCTTTATCCCCCATCCTGGTATGCATGGCACCCCTTTATACACCATCCTGGTATGCATGACACCCCTTGAGCCCCCATCCTGGTATGCATGGCAACCCTTGAGCCCCCATCCTGGTATGCATGGCACCCCTTGAGCCCCCATCCTGGTATGCATGGCACCCTCTGAACCCCCATCCTGGTATGCATCTTGCCCCGCTTCAAGTGGACCGGGTGAGAGGCCCGAATCTATGAATGTAAAAGTGAACAGCTCTTCAGAGTGTCCATGTGTGGGATCAGTTGTCTCTGGGCGCTTGGCATGGTGGGAGGAAGGAGGATCAGGGTGAGGAATATGCGGTCCAGACTCACGGCTACTGAGACTTGACCGTGTGGAAGACAGGGTGGTGGTGGCGGCTAAGTGACTGGAAGCATTATCCGCTATCCAACCAACAACCTTTTGACACTGCTCTGGGTTCAATAGTGGTGTGCTGCGGTCCCCTAGCAGTTGGGACAGTAAGGTCGGGCGAGAAGATGTGGGTGTTTGTTGTGGCACAATTTCAGCTTGCCCACGGCCTTGTCCTCGGCCTCTGCATGCACCATCACCATCACGTCCAGTTCCCCGTCCCTTGCCACGTGCCTTGCCCATTTGTCTTGTCCTCGGCAGAGATGAGGGGGTTGGAGGGGGCAGTGGTGGGCAGAGGAAGGAGTTAAAAGTATTAAATAACCATTTGGACTTGAAAAATAAGGACAGGGTCGGACTGGCCTGGCGGAATGCCGGTGAAATGCCAGGTGGGCCCCACAGAAGGAGAGGAAAAAAAACTTTTTTTGTAAGGACATGGGCCTTTTAAAAGTGCGGGTGGCAGGAGAACGCGCATGCAGACCTGACCCGCCGTGATGACCATGGCCGGCGTCACCGCCACTAGGCGCACCCAAGTAAGTGTTGGGGCCCCGGGGTTGAGGGACACCGGCACGCTACTGGGCCTATGAGTCGGGGGAGGGAGAGCCCCCTACGGAGAGGGGGAGCGCCCCCTTCAGGAGGGAGAGCCCCCGCCCCCACCTCTCCTCCTCAAATACTTACCTATCCTCCTCGTTCCCTGCAGCTCCAGTGATGTTAGCGTCTTCTGATTCTGACGTCTCAGGGCAGAGGGCGAGGTGACATCACTACCGCACTCTGCTCTGAGCACTGCAGAGTCAGAAGACGACGTGCTGAGTACACCAAACCTGCAGGGAACGGGAGAGGTATTTGATTTTTTTTATGTATGCAGCATCATGGGGGCACATATACTGTATGGAGCAGCATCATGTGGGCCCATATACTGTATGGAGCAGCATCATGGAGGCCCATATACTGTATGGAGCAGCATCATGGAGGCCCATATACTGTATGGAGCAGCATCATGGGGGCCCATATACTGTATGGACCAGCATCATGGGGGCCCATATACTGTATGAAGCAGCAGCATGGAGGCCCATATACTGTATGAAGCAGCAGCATGGAGGCCCATATACTGTATGGAGCAGCATCATGGAGGCCCATATACTGTATGTACCAGCATCATGGGGGCCCATATACTGTATGTACCAGCATCATGGGGGCCCATATATTGTATGGAGCAGCATCATGGGGGCCCATATACTGTATGGAGCAGCATCATGTGGGCCCATATACTGTATGAAGCAGCAGCATGGAGGCCCATATACTGTATGGAGCAGCATCATGGAGGCCCATATACTGTATGGAGCAGCATCATGGGGGCCCATATACTGTATGTACCAGCATCATGGGGGCCCATATAATGTAAGGAGCAGCATCATGGGGGCCCATATATTGTATGGAGCAGCATCATGGGGGCCAAATACTGTATGGAGCAGCATCATGGGGTCCAATATATTGTATAGAGCAGCATCATGGGGGCCCATATACTGTATGGAGCAGCATCATGGAGGCCCATATACTGTATGGACAACAAAGAAAATGACGGCACTTCCACTACAAAAAATAGGTGTGAACAGGTGCTTACTAAGAGCAGCTACCTCCATATATAATGAACAAATAACACTGAGTATATAGATATGAAATATGAAATATGAATAACATAACTGCTGTAGAAAATAGAAATAAATGAAAAAAAATTTGAAAATTTTTTTTTAGCGCATGTAAATATGAAGTATGAAAAATGAATAGCATTACTGCTGTAAATAAATGAGAAATCTTAGCGTATAAATTGGCCAATTCATGTGTCCCTGATAGCCGCGGTAAGGCGTTTCTCGATGTCAGGACCTACCAATGTGAATACCTCTCTAAGAGGTACACATAATCAGACAGAGGTCTCTTAGAGAGGTATTCACATTGGTAGGTCCTGACATCGAGAAACGCCTTACCGCGGCTGTCAGGTACACATGAATTGGCCAATTTATACGCTAAGATTTCTCATTTACTTACAGCAGTAATGCTATTCATTTTTCATACTTCATATTTACATGCGCTAAAAATAAATTTTCAAATTTTTTTTCATTTATTTCTATTTTCTACAGCAGTTATGTTATTCATATTTCATATTTCATATCTATATACTCAGTGTTACAGTGTGCTACTTTATTTGTTCTTCATATACAGTATGGAGCAGCATCGTGGGGGCCCATATACTGTATGGAGCAGCATCATGGGGGCCGATACAATGTATGGAGCAGCATCATGGAGGTCAATACACTGTATGGAGCAGCATTACATGGGGCCAATATACTGTATGGAGCAGCATTATATGGGGTCAATATACTGTATGGAGCAGCATTACATGGGGCCAATATACTGTATGGAGCAGCATCATATGGGGCCAATATACTGTATGGAGCAGCATCATATGGGGCCAATATACTGTATGGAGCAGCATTACATGGGGCCAATATACTGTATGGAGCAGCATTACATGGGGCCAATATACTGTATGGAGCAGCATTATATGGGGTCAATATACTGTATGGAGCAGCATCATATGGGGCCAATATACTGTATGGAGCAGCATTACATGGAGCCAATATACTGTATGGACCAGCATCATATGGAGACAATATACTGTATGGAGCAGCATTACATGGAGCCAATATACTGTATGGACCAGCATCATATGGAGACAATATACTGTATGGAGCAGCATTACATGGAGCCAATATACTGTATGGACCAGCATCATATGGAGACAATATACTGTATGGAGCAGCATGACAGGGGGCCAATATACTGTATGGAACAGCATCATATGGGGCCAATATACTGTATGGAGCAGCATGACATGGGGCCAATATACTGTATGGAGCAGCATCATATGGGGCCAATACACTGTATGGAACAGCATCATATGGGGCCAATATACTGTGTGGAGCAGCATTACATGGGGCCAATATACTGTATGGAGCAGCATTACATGGGGCCAATACACTGTATGGAGCAGCATCATATGGGGCCAATATACTGTGTGGAGCAGCATTACATGGGGCCAATATACTGTATGGAGCAGCATTACATGGGGCCAATATACTGTATGGAGCAGCATCATATGGGGCCAATACACTGTATGGAGCAGCATCATATGGCACCAATATACAGTATGGAGCAGCATTACATGGGGCCAATATACTGTATAGAGCAGCATCATATGGGGAAAATATACTGTATGGAGCAGCATTACATTGGGCCAGTATACTCTATGGAGCAGCATTACATGGGGCCCATAATTCTGTATGGAGGTGGTCACTGTATTACCTGTATATTTCTGTATTACAGCATATATAGGTACTCTGTATATGCTGTAATGTCTCTGGTGATCACTGTATTACCTGTACACCGACACTATATACAGAGCTCCTGTGTATTATGTCACCAGTGGTAATATTAATGTTATTAGTATTGTGTTTTTTATTAATGATCAGTATTGTATTATTCGGTCACTGAGGTGGTAATATATGATCTGGTCATGGTGTGGAGGTATTTGTTCCTTGTACAGTATGTGGTATTATTCGGTCACTATGTGGTAGTAATACATGCTCTGGTCATGGTGTGACAGTATTATTCAGTCACTATGTGGAGGTAATATGTGGTCTGGTCATGGTGTGACTGTATTAATTGCCTGTATGTGGTATTTGGTCAATATGTGGTCTGGTCATGGTGTGGCGGTATTTATCTCTTGTATGTGGTGGTATTGGTCTTGGTATAGTGGATTGTGTTGTGTATGGAGGTCACTTGTTCCCTTTGATATCAATAAGGGGAAGATTCTTGATTTCCAATGGAGATTAAATACTTGGATGTTTAACGCCTCCCTGTCCTGTGGCTATTGCACAGTAGCAAATATGCACTTACAGGGGTTCTACGGTGAAAACAAGTAATCACCTCTCCTAAGGCCATGTTCACATGTTCAGCATATGGTCAGTATTTTACATCAGTATTTGTAAGACAAAACCAGGAGTGGGTGAAAAATGCAGAAGTGGTGACATCTTTCTACTTTACTTTTCCTCTGATTGTTCCTCACAAATACTGATGTAAAATACTGACCAAATGCTGATCGTGTGTACGTGGCCAAAGGATAAATAAGTTATTGAATGCTGTGACCTGGAGAATGTGCAACCTTTATCCCCATTAGTATGGAGCGGCAAGTACGACTCGACCACTGATCCATTTATTCCCTAAGGAGCTGCACTTGGCTTTTTCTGGAAGCCCCCAAAGAGGATGAATGGAGCTACGGTCAGACATACCACATGCCGCTCCATTTTAAAATGGGGATAAAAGTGTCCTGTCAGGGATAAAAGTTCCCCATTCTTTCAATCAGTGCGGTTTGCAATGCATAAGGAGAAAGGATTACCAGCTTCATGAATAGTTCAAAAAATAGGTTTCTTTATTGTGACAAAAGCTCTTTAAAAACAGATTCCATAGTCACATAGTGTAGCCAGGGCAACGCGTTTCGAACGCTAAAGATGCGTTCTTTGTCAAGACTACAGTAATTGTACATCCCAGTTATGGTGGCGCACAGTAGATGTGCAGGAGCCGCCTGTGATTTACAGTCGACACTCCACTATAACTGTTATGTTCTGCTACCAAAGCTAAGGAAAGAGAGGAGATCTGTCCCTACTATAGGACTCAGCTGAATCCCTACGATGTAACAGGGAACCTGATCCTGCGATCAGACCTGCTAAAGTCCTAATCTAGTCTGTACGGAGACCTATAGATGTGGGGAGGGAATCCCTACAAGTACTAAGGACTGGGAGGAATATGGCACACCTCCTAACAGAAATAGTAGCAGACAGACGAACAAACAAAATAGATAGAACATAGAGGTCCGTAGACCAAGCAAACTAACAGAGTTAGATACAGAGCACAGGCTAGCTAGAAAGTAGATATACAATGAAGTCCAGCAAAGCCAGAAGGGCGGAGCAGGATTAAATAGGCCAACAAGGTCATGTGACCAGCAAAGGAAAAAAAACCTAACAGCAAGGTTCTAACAGTACCCCCCCTTCTAAGAGGATCCTCCGGATCCCCTAGGACCAGGCTTATCAGGAAATCTCCTGTGAAACGCTCTGATAAGTCTGGACGCGGAAACATCATCTGACCTCACCCAAGAGTTATCCTCGGGTCCGAAACCTTTCCAGGCCACAAGATACTGCAAACTACCTCTATACCGTCTAGAGTCAAGGATGCGAGAAATTTCATATTCCCCGTCCTCCACCACCGGAGGAACAGAGGCAGAGGCGTCACCATCCGACACAACAGCTTTTTTTAACAGAGAGACATGAAAGACCGGATTAATTCTCCAGGAGGTAGGAACCTCCAACCTAACAGCAGATTGGTTGACAACCTGAAGCACCTTAAAGGGCCCTACAAACTTGGGACCCAATTTCTTAGAAGGAATCCTCAACCGCAGATTCCTAGAGGACAACCAAACCATGTCACCAACAGCGAACAAAACCTCCTGTCGTTTCCTATCAAAGTAGTCTTTAGATTTTCTGTTGGCCTCCTGAAGATTACCACGCACATCCGTCCAAACTCTTTCCAAATCACCGGAAAAATTCTCCTCCTCAGGCACGGCAGATCCCAACTTGGAGAACGACCCAAACGACGGATGTCTCCCAGAACAACAAAAAAAAGGCGAACAACCAGCAGAAGAAGATGTATGATTGTTCAGAGCAAATTCGGCAAGTGGCAGAAACTCAGACCACCCCTCTTGATTGTCTGCCACAAAACAACGCAAGAACTGCTCAACATCCTGGTTTTTCCTTTCTGTCTGGCCATTAGATTCAGGATGATATCCGGACGAAAACGACAAATGAATTCCCAACCTGTCACAAAAGGCACGCCAAAAACGAGCCACGAACTGAGGACCCCTATCAGAAACAATGTCAGTAGGAACGCCATGAAGTCTGACAATTTCCTTGACAAAGGCCTTAGCGAGAGTTTTAGCGCAGGGCAGTTTGACGAAGGGAACCAAGTGACACATCTTGCTAAAACGGTCCACGACCACCCAGATGACAGTAAAACCCTCAGAGGGGGGAAGATCAGTTATAAAGTCCATAGCCAAATGTGTCCAAGGAGCACTGGGGACCTCCAAAGGACAAAGCAACCCCGCAGCAGGAGTATGTGAGGACTTAGATCTAGCACATATAGTACATTGGCGCACCCACTTAATGACTTCCTTCTGCCATCCAGGCCACCAAAAACTGCGACCCACCAGTCTCTTGGTCTCAGAGATTCCGGGATGACCTGCCAACCGAGATTCGTGACACTCAACAAACAAATCTCTCCTAAAGGTCCCAGGCACAAACAACCTCCCATGAGGAGTGTTAGATGGGGCATTCTCCTGAGCTTTAAGAATCTCATCTTCCAAAACGGAGTCTAAAGCAGCTATCACAACACCTTCTTGTAAAATGTTTTCCTCTTTCTCAGCACCGACTATGGGAGAAAAACTGCGAGACAAGGCATCCGCCTTAACATTCTTAGTACCAGGGATGTAAGTAACGGAGAAATTAAACCGCGAGAAAAACAGTGCCCACCTAGCCTGACGGGCATTCAGGCGCTTGGCAGCATCAAGATATATCAGATTTTTATGATCCGTAAGAACCTGAACGGGAAATTCCGCACCTTCCAAGAAGTGGCGCCAGTGTTCAAATGCGAGTTTAATAGCCAATAATTCCCGATTACCAATATCGTAATTCAATTCAGTCTCCGAAAATTTTTTTGAAAAAAAGGCACAGGGATGTAATCCATCCCCGTTATCCTGAGACAATACTGCGCCAACCCCCACAGAGGAAGCATCAACCTCAACCAAAAACGGCCTAGTAACATCAGGCTGCATAAGGATGGGAGCAGAGGTGAACCTCTCCTTGAGATACACAAAAGCTTCAATGGCCTCAGAAGACCACTGAACCGCATCAGCACCTTTCCTGGTGAGATCAGTCAGAGGTTTGACAATACTAGAAATTTTTTTTATGAATTTTCTATAGTAATTGGCGAAACCCAAAAACCTCTGTATCGATTTCAAACCAATAGGCCTAGGCCATTCCTGCACAGCCTGAACCTTAACCGGATCCATCTCAAAACCTTTGCTGGAGATAATGTAGCCCAAAAAACTAATTCTCTGTACAGCGAACTCACATTTCTCCAGCTTAGCAAAAAGCGAATTGTCCATTAATAACTGTAATACCTCACGCACGCTCCGCCAATGAGACTCCAGATCTGGCGAATAAATCAAAATGTCATCCAAATACACAACCACATTTTTACCGATCAAAGGTCTAAGGATGTCATTAATCAGATTCTGAAAAAATGCAGGAGCATTAGTAAGACCAAAAGGCATAACCAGATTCTCAAAATGACCCACAGGAGTGTTAAAAGCAGTCTTCCATTCATCACCCTCCTTCATGCGCAACAGATTGTATGCCCCCTTAAGGTCAATTTTAGAGAACCACTTGGCCCCCAATAACTGGTTAAACAGATCAGGAATCAATGGCAGTGGGTAAGGATTGCGTACCGTAATTTTGTTAATCTCACGAAAATCCAGACAAGGACGTAAACCGCCGTCCTTTTTTTTTACAAAAAAAAATCCAACCGCCACAGGAGACTTAGAGGGCCTAATGTGACCGGCGGCCAAACTTGTCTGTATGTATTCCTCCAAAGCCTTCCTCTCAGGAATAGTAAGGTTAAATAAACGACTTTTAGGAAGAGTCGCTCCAGGGACAAATTCAATAGAACAATCATAGTCTCTATGGGGAGGCAAAACCTGCGATTCTTTCTCAGAAAAAAGTCTCCAAAAATCCTGAATAGGAACAGGCAATTCTCCCCTATCCAAAGCTGCAATACGCCCGTTACAACACTTGTCATAACATTTATGGCTCCAGGATTTAATTTCACTGGTAGATCAATCCAGTACAGGATTGTGAAATTTTAACCAGGGCAAACCCAATATTACTGGAGAAGGCAAGTTATTCAACACTACCAAATCCAATTTCTCATGGTGAACACCATTAATAGTGAGAGGAAATTCACTGACCTTGAGAGTAATATTCTTCAAAGGGGAGCCATCCACAGAAACCACAGCAAAGGGGGGATGATAAAGGTTCAGGTTTTAAATTGAGTTTTTCCACGAATCCCCCATCAATTACATTCAGTGTAGACCCGCAATCAACAAACACCCGAAATTCCATTAATTTTTCCTGAGCAATCGTGGAAGCAGCTAAAAATATACCCTTGGAATTTAAACAGGCAATACGGGCGTGACTGACCATTTTTTTTTCTTTCTTCATACGAAGCTCACAGCCTTTAATCAAATGACCAGATTTTCCGCAATAGAAACACAAGCCTTCCGAAAAACGACGGTCTTTTTCTTGAGAGCGAGGTGCCACCGATCCAATCTCCATCGGTTCACCACTGTTAGTACACACATTATCATAACCAGAAACTGACATAGCAGAGGATTTGCTCTCATTAACCCTAGCACGCAGTCTTCTATCCACCCGTATAGCTAATTGCATAGCCTGTTGCAAATCCTCAGGTGTAGGATAAGCAATTAGCAGGTCTTTAACCCTTTCACTGAGCCCAGCAAGAAATAGACTTTTCAGAGCAGAATCGTTCCACCCTGTTTGAGTGGACCAACGACGAAAATGAGTACAATATTTTTCCACATTACCTGATCCTTGTTTTAAACGTCTCAACTCAGTCTCAGCTGATGCCACACGGTCAGGATCATCATATAATAGTCCTAAAGCAGAAAAAAAACTATCCACTGATCTGAAGCATGTATCACTAGGTTGCAAAGAAAAGGCCCACTCCTGAGGCTCTTTGCGCAAAAGTGACATTATGAACCCTACGCGCTGGGATTCATCCCCAGAGGACTTGGGTCTCAAACGAAAATACAATAAGCAAGCATTTTTAAATGAAAAAAATTCTCGATGTTCACCAAAAAATAAATCCGGCAAACATACCTTAGGCTCCAAGAAATATGCTCCAGGACAGTTACTCACGTGCTGACGGAGCTCGGCCACTTCCAGAGAGAGTCCCTGCAGGTGTTTAGCCAAATCCTGAACCGACACCATGATGGAACAAAAAAAAAAACTCTTTCCTTAGAGAATTTGCAGGCTGGACTTACTGTTATGTTCTGCTACCAAAGCTAAGGAAAGAGAGGAGATCTGTCCCTACTATAGGACTCAGCTGAATCCCTACGATGTAACAGGGAACCTGATCCTGCGATCAGACCTGCTAAAGTCCTAATCTAGTCTGTACGGAGACCTATAGATGTGGGGAGGGAATCCCTACAAGTACTAAGGACTGGGAGGAATATGGGACACCTCCTAACAGAAATAGTAGCAGACAGACGAACAAACAAAATAGATAGAACATAGAGGTCCGTAGACCAAGCAAACTAACAGAGTTAGATACAGAGCACAGGCTAGCTAGAAAGTAGATATACAATGAAGTCCAGCAAAGCCAGAAGGGCGGAGCAGGATTAAATAGGCCAACAAGGTCATGTGACCAGCAAAGGAAAAAAAAACCTAACAGCAAGGTTCTAACAATAACAGGGATAACGGCTAACAAGTATGTGCATATAGCTGTAGGGTGGGCCCCTAGGGTCAATTTCCCCTGTGGGCCCCAGACACCCCAGTGTGACCCTGGATAAGGAAGATACGAGGGTTGTGAAGTAAGCCTGTTTAGCAGAGGTAAGGGCTGATTTGAAAGCGAGTGTTGCTTGTTTGAATGCCGAGAAGTCATCTTGCGAATGTGTTTTCTTCCAATGCCGCTCCATGACCCCAGGGCCGCCATCAGGGCATTACTACCCTTACTACTGTATGGGGCCCGGTGAAAAGAAGCAAGAAGGGGGGGCAGGCACGCTGGCAGCCCGGGGCCCCTCTCTTTGCTTCTTCTTACCGGGCCTCAGGGGTAACAGTTAAATGCCCGATGCACCCGGCAGACGGAAATGGGTGCTTTACCTTTAAGCAGCGGCCAGGTGCATCATGGTCCTGACTCCAATCTCCTGACACACTGCATGCTCATCTTCATTCCTGAGCAGAGCAGCATGTCTCGGAGGCGGTGGCTAGTGTGTGAGTAGCAGGAGGAGGAAGCTGCTGCTGAGTTTGGTGGTGAGTGGGGCCTGGTGGTGCTCAGAGGGGCCTGCTGATGGTGATGAGGGGGCCTGCTGATGGTTATGCGGGGCCTGCTGATGGTTGTGGGGGGCCTGGTGATGGCAGGACCTGCTGCTAGTGATGGGCGGCCTGCTGCTGGTGATGCGGGGGCCTGCTGATTGTGGTGGGGGGGCCTGCTGATGACGGTGGGGGGGCCTGCTAATGGTGATGAGGGGAGGCTGCTGCTTCTGGTGGTGAGGGGAGGCTGCTGCTGGTTCTGAGGGGAGGCTGCTGCTGGTGCTGAGGAGAAGCTGCTGCTGGTGCTGAGGGGAGGCTGGTGCTGAGGGGAGGCTGGTGCTATTGCCAAGGGGAGGCTGCTGCTGCTGGTGGTGAGGGGAGGCTGCTGCTGGTTCTGAGGGGAGGCTGCTGCTGGTGCTGAGGAGAAGCTGCTGCTGGTGCTGAGGGGAGGCTGGTGCTGTTGCCAAGGGGAGGCTGCTGCTGGTGCTGAGGAGAGGCTGCTGGTGCTGAGGGGAGGCTTGTGCTGAGGGGAGGCTGGTGCTGGTGCCAAGGGTAGGCTGCTGCTGGTGCTAAGGAGAGGCTGCTGGTGCTGAGGGGAGGCTTGTGCTGAGGGGAGGCTGGTGCTGGTGCTGAGTAGAGGCTGCTGGTGCTGAGGGGAGGCTTGTGTGGAGGTTGCTGCTGGTGCTGAGGGGAGGCTGCTACTGGTGCCAAGGGGAAACTGCTGCTGGGAGGAGGCTGGTGCTGGTGCCGATGGGAGGCTGGTGCTGGTTCCGAGGGGAGGCTGCTGCTTGTGCCGAGGAGAGGCTGGTGCTGGTGCCGAGGGGAGGCTGGTGCTGGTGTCGAGGGGAGGCTGCTGCTGGTACCGAGGAGAGGCTGCTGCTGGTGCAGAGGAGAGGCTGCTGGTGCTGAGGGGAGGCTTGTGGTGAGGCTGATGCTGGTGCTGAGGGGAGGCTGCTGCTGGTGCTGAGGGGAGGCTGTTGCTGGTGGTGAGAGGAGGCTGGAGGTGAGGGAAGGCTGGTGGTGGAGAGGGGAGGTTGCTGCTGGTGATGAGGGGAGGCTGCTGCTGCAGCTGCTGAGGGGAGGCAGCTGCTGGTGCTGAGGAGAGGCTGCTGAGGTGGTGAGGGAAGGCTGCTGATGTTGGTGAGGGGAGACTACTGGTGGTGGTGAGGCGAGGCTGCTGGTGATGAGGGGAGGTTGCTGCTGGTGATGAGGGGAGGCTGCTGCTGGTGATGAGAGGAGGTTGGTGCTGAGTGGTGGCTGGTGCCGAGGAGAGGCTACTGCTGGTGCTGAGGGGAGGCTGATGGGGAGGCTGCTGCTGGTGATGAGGGGAGGCTGGTGATGAGGGGAGGCTGCTGGTGGTTGTGATGAGGGGAGGCTGGTGGTGATGAGGGGAGGCGGCTGGCGGTGGTGAGAGGAGGCTGCAAGTGGTGGTGAGGGGAGTCTGCTGGTGGTTGCGAGGGGAGGCTGCTGCTGGGGGGAGGCTGCTGCTGGTATTGAGGGGAGGCTGCTGGTGGTTCTGAGTTGAGGCTGTTGCTGGTGCTGAGGGGGGCCTGTTTCTGAGGGGAGGCTGCGTCCGGCAGGGTGAGGCTGGTGCTGAGGGAAGGCTGCGACCGGCAGCGAGAGGCTGAGGAGGCGGTGGCGAGGACGACCAGGGCTAGTCGACAAGGATATGCCAATTGCATATCAAGATGATGCCAACCTCTGTGGACAGGTAGGAGGAACAAGAGTAGTTGACAAATAGGGTGATCAATAGACCTTGGAATAATAATAACTTCCACAATTGGATGTGTTTAAATAAAATGTTCCTGTGCTGAGATAATCTTATACATGTGCCCCTGCTGTGTACTGTGTAATGGCTGTGTCTGACCGTGCAGGAACATGGTCTGATCATACCACATCTCCTGGGCAGGGGAGGAAGAAAAAGAATATACAGACATTACAGCAGGGGATCACAGCTGATTCTTTCTGTGAGGTAAAACATTTCACTGCCTGTTTTTAAACAATGTTTTACTTCAAAGAAAGAAACAGTTGGGATCCCATGCTGAAATGTCTGTATACTCTTTTGTTTCCTCCCCTTAGCATGAGATGTGGTTGTGGCACCCCAGGGGTCCGGTTGCCACAGTGGCATTGCCTCCCTCACAAGAGTTGATGCCATGCCTGGAAGCAAGCAGGAGTCCCCTAATCAGGTTTTACTAAGCATGCAACACTTTCCTGGCTCCAGACCAGCAAGGGGAGTCCCTCCCCTTGGCAACTGGGATCTGGGGGCGTGGTTAGTCAGACTTAGTGTGTGAGGAGTTGAAGTCAGGACATCGAGGAGAGAGGAGCTGGGGACTGGAGCTGCGCGGCAGCTCACCCCAGAAGAACCAGCACAGAAGAACCGGACACCGGAGTCCGAGGCTGTGGGGCACCGAAGGCCCAGCAGTAGAAACCGGAGGGCAGGAGACTGCAGGTCTCCTGGCCCCATCAGACGCCCAAAGGCTCAGCAGCACCGCAGGGTTCAGCACCGCCACGTGAGAGCGACGCACCAGCAAGGCCCGAGCTGCCTGCCATACGGGTGAGCACAGAAACGTTGCACTCAGGGACGAGGGCCGCGCACAGCTACAAGCAGCAGGGCCAAAGAGTTTAGTGTAAAGGGAAGGCCTCCAATTTCACCTGGCAAGGAGGATTCTTTACTTGCTTCCAGGATGCCCGGACTTCCACTTCTAGCCAGCACCCTAGTCCCGGCTTGTCTAATCACCACCAGTAAAGATAAGAGGAAACCGCCATTGAGTTGTGGATTATTGCTGCGCCATCAACCCCTGCACTACAACGTCCAGCATGACCCATAACATCTACACTGCCCTGGAGCTAAGTTCTACCTGTGGAGAGCCACACTATCCCTGCTGCAGTAACATCAGCTCCAGAGGACCTGCTCCGCAGCGGCGGCTCCCCTAGCCGCATACCACAGGTGGCGTCACAAACTTTATACAATCACCATAAATCCCCTATCAATAACCCCTGGGTCACGGACCGGGTCACCGCTACTGTGACATCCCCCAGCATTTACCGGCCCGGCACCGGGTACCCCACGGCCCAGAGGGCGCGTCATGGTATGATCAGACCGTGTTCTGTACACGGTCAGACACAGCCATTACATTATTCAAAGATCTATTGATTAAAATTAACTTTTGTTCGTGGGAAAACCCCTTTAAGTTCATGTATTAATTTGTCCACCATCTCAGTACATGATTATATGATACAATCATTCCCTCTGCTCCTGAAAGGGGGGAGGGGAGGGAATGATTGATATAAGTGTATACAGTGCATTGTGAAAGTATTTGGTCCCCTTGAACTTTTCTAACTTTTGCCACATTTCTGGCTTCAAACATAAAGATATAAAATTCTATTTTTGGGGGAAGAATCAAAAACAAGTGGGACACAATCGTGAAGTGGAACGAAATTTATTGGAAATGTTAAACTTTTTTAACAAATTAAAAACTGTGGGACTGCTGGCTTGTGGATTTAGATTGGACAACCCCTTTAAGGCTCCTTCAGCCATCAGTGAATATCGGTCTGTGCTCGGACCGCAATGCATGGACTTGCCGCGGGTCTCCTGACCTCAACTCAGCAGCCTCACAGCATGTATGAGGATGCGGGTCAGCATGATTGGTGCCCAGTCCAAGCACTGCAGACTGAGAGCAGAACGATTTCTCACTTCCAGTATTTACACTGTCATAATAATAAAGATGTTTCCCAATTATATACAGTGCATTGTGAAAGTATTTGGCCCCCTTGAACTTTTCTACCTTTTGCCACATTTTTGGCTTCAAACATAAAGATATAAAATTCAAATTTTTTGGAAAGAATCAACAACAAGTGGGACACAATCGTGAAGTGGAACGAAATTTATTGGAAATGTTAAACTTTTTTAACAAATTAAAAACTGAAAAGTGGGGCGTGCAATATTATTCGGCCCTCTTGAGTTAATAATCGCCATCTTTTGCTGCGATTACAGCTGAAAGTCGCTTGGGGTATGTCACTATCAGCTTTGCACATCGAGAGGCTGAAATTCTTGCCCATTCTTCCTTGCAAAACAGTTCGAGCTCATTGAGGTTGGATGGAGGGCGTTTGTGAACAGCAGTTTTCAGCTCTTTCCACAGATTCTCGATTGGATTCAGGTCTGGACTTTGACTTTGCCATTCTAACACCTGGATACGTTTATTTTTGAACCATTTTATTGTAGATTTTGCTTTATGTTTGGGATCATTGTCTTGTTGGAAGATAAATCTCCGTCCCAGTCTCAGGTCTTTTGCAGACTCCAACAGGTTTTCTTCCAGAATGGTCCTGTATTTGGCTCCGTCCATCTTCCCATCAATATTAACCATCTTCCCTGTCCCTGCTGAAGAAAAGCAGGCCCAAACCATGATGCTGCCACCACCATGTTTGACAGTGGGGATAGTGTTTTGAGGGTGATGAGCTGTGTTGCTTTTACGCCAAAGATATCGTTTTGCATTGTGGCCAAAAAGTTTGATAATGGTTTCATCTGACCAGAGCACCTTATTCCACATGTTTGGTGTGTCTCCCAGGTGGCTTGTGGCAAACTTCAAATGAGACTTTTTATGGATATCTTTGAAAAATGGCTTTCTTCTTGCCACTCTTCCATAAAGGCCAGATTTGTGCAGTGTATGACTGATTGTTGTCCTATGGACAGACTCTCCCACCTCAGCTGTAGATCTCTGCAGTTCAACCAGAGTGATCATGGGCCTTTTGGCTGCATCTCTGATCAGTCTTCTCCTTGTTCGAGATGAAAGTTTAGAGGGACGGCTGGGTCTTGATAGATTTGCAGTGGTCTGATAATCCTTCCATTTCAATATGATCGCTTGTACAGTGCTCCTCGAGATGTTAAAAACTTGGGAAATCTTTTTGTATCCAAATCCGGCTTTAAACTTCACCACAACAGTATCTCGGACCTGCCTGGTGTGATCCTTGGTCTTCATGATGCTCTCTGCACTTGAAACAGAACCCTGAGACTATCACAGAGCAGGTGCATTTATACGGAGACTTGATTACACACAGGTGGATTCTATTTATCATTACCAGTCATTTAGGACAACATTGGATCATTCAGAGATCCTCACTGAACTTCTGGACTGAGTTTGCTGCACTGAAAGTAAAGGGGCCGAATAATATTGCACGCCCCACTTTTCAGTTTTTAATTTGTTAAAAAAGTTTAAAATATCCAATAAATTTCGTTCCACTTCACGATTGTGTCCCACTTGTTGTTGATTCTTTCCAAAAAAATTGAATTTTATATCTTTATGTTTGAAGCCAGAAATGTGGCAAAAGGTAGAAAAGTTCAAGGGGGCCAAATACTTTCACAATGCACTGTATATGATTGGGAAACATCTTTATTATTATGACAGTGTAAATACTGGAAGTGAGAAATCGTTCTGCTCTCAGTCTGCAGTGCTTGGACTGGGCACCAATCATGCTGACCCGCATGCTCATACATGCTGTGAGGCTGCTGAGTTGAGGTCAGGAGACCCGCGGCAAGTCCATGCATTGCGGTCCGAGCACAGACCGATATTCACTGATGGCTGAAGGAGCCTTAAAGGGGTTGTCCAGTCTAAATCCACAAGCCAGCAGTCCCTCTGTGTCACTGACTGAAGACTTGTGAATCCACACATCGTAAGCACTGTGAGGATTCGCTGGTGTCAGAGCCAGGAATGGCAATCACTTGGCTTCAAGGATGTGAAATGCAGACTCCCAGCCAGAAGGGGGGGTGTGGAGATAGAGGGAGAACAAACAGGTGGGCAGGTGAATTTAAAGGGTTGGCTCTGCCGTGAAGTACCGAGTGGTGGGACTTTATTTGAACAGTCATCCTGTGCTGACAGAGTCCCTTTAAACATAAGTCATACTCATCTTCTGGCGTCTTCATCAATTTTCAGCACTGCTTCGGTCTTGCGGCGCCATCTTGTGAACGCAGCTTCTGACTGACTGGAAGTCAGAAGCTATGTCACAATCTCTCAATGCAAGTCTGAAAGCCTGAACGATGCTCTCATAGTCTTGATCTGGTCATGGTGTGACAGTATTTGTCTCTTGTATGTGGTATTATTCAGTCACTATGTGGTGGTAATATGTGGTGTGGTCACAGTGTGGCAGAAAGTAGAGTTTTTCCAAGAGTGGTCGGTGGGACTGTGGAAGGTTTGAGGAGTGGAGGCGGAGCTGGGGTGAAGCCTGGGTGGAGTTTCAAGGGGGCCCCAAAATTTTGCCAGTATGGGGCACCGAAATTCCTAGCAGCAGCCCTGCACGACCCTGGACACTTGCCAAAGCTTTTTAGTGATGCTATTGTGCCAGTTTTGTCTATTGATTCGTCACACTCTGTCATGCATGAGAGGGGTAACCGAGTCAATAGCTGGTGCTATGCTAGAGTGGCATTGTAGAAGGCAGTGACACTGTCTGTGTCGTGGAGTGAAGATATGGATGTCAGTGGTAGAATAGAATTAGAGAGTGTGTGAGTGTGGAGACATGCAAGGTTTCTTCAGGGGTGTGCTATTTGCTGACATGGGTGACAGGTGAGGAGGACAGAGATGAGAAAGTGTTGGAATAATACATATTAATCTGTATGTGTATTGCAACAACTACTGTGCTGTTTCATATGTTGTGCATATTGTGAGGTTGTTAACAAAGTTTAGTTAAAAAAAAAAAAACTCCCACAGACAGGATGCCCCCTCCTTCTCTTCCTGTGTTGTTGTTATATATCTGATTTGATTTCCTCATGCTGCAGTAACATCATGCTGTGCCTGTGCTGGATATAAATAAACCTACATTCTGTGTTCTAAACTCTGGATGTCACGCGGATTAATCCTCTGCTAACAGGTTATGGGCCCAGATGTACCAGAGTCCCAGAGTCACAGATCCCCAGAACACAGAGGAAAGAAAAGAAAGAAAGACAGCAAACTGAGAAGAAGCAAAGATGGCCACCAGCAGCAGCTCCATGAAATTTACAGTGCCAAGTCTCACTAACCAGAATTATCAATCCTGGAAATTCAAAGTGAAAATGCTGCTAATAAGAGAAGGTACGTGGAAATACACACAGGAGCCTAAACCTGACCCAGTGCCACAGGAGTGGACAGAGATGGATCAGAAAGCACAAAGTACCATATCACTCAGTATAGATGATGACCAGATTGTGCATGTGTGTAAATGTAATACTGCAAAGGAAATGTGGGAGCAGTTGCAAAAGGTACATGAGAGGATAAATTTAAGCAATAAGCTCTATCTCATGAGAAAGCTGTACCAGTCTAAGCTACAGAAAGGCCAGGATATGCAGGATTACATAAGAAGTGTTCTGGAAGTTGTAGAACGCCTGAGAGTCATTGGGGAAGATCTAAAGGACTTTCATGTGGCCGCATTACTGATTAGTGGCCTTTCAGAGAGGTATGATACGCTTGTAACCGCACTAGATGCGCGTCCAGATGATGAGCTTACACTGGATTATGTCAGGGGGAAGCTCATAAATGAATATAAGCGAAAGGCAGAAGGTGTAAACAGTAGGACATGCAACACAGAATCTGCTTTACAGACACAAAACCTAACTGATAACAGGAAGCACATAAAAGAAACACGTGAATGTTTTGTTTGCAAGAAATCAGGACATTTGAAAGCTGACTGCAGAGTCTGGAAAGCTAGAATGAATCAGCTGAAAAAGCAAAGCAGTCATCAAAGGGTTAAAAGTGCTGTATCTGGAGAAAATGATTCTGTGAATACTGAAACTGCATTTACTGTCAGTGCAAATACATCAAAGCATGCATGGTGTATAGACTCTGGAGCAGCTAGTCACATGACTAATAACAGAGACTTCTTTTCTAAGCTTAACCAAAGTAAATCAGAGAAATTGATTATGGCTAATGGTCAGTACATGACTTCAGAAGGCATAGGAGATGGTTATATTGATTGTCAAATCTCACCAACACAAAGCAGGAAGATCCCAGTAAAGGATGTGCTGTATGTGCCTAGTCTTGAAAGTAATCTACTATCTGTGAAGAAACTCACAAAACAAGGAAATGAAGTTACATTTAAGCATGATAGCTGCATCATCTCAAAGGAAGGTCACACACTAGTAGAGGGAAACATCACAGATGAACTTTATCAGCTGAAATGCAAAGAGTGTGTGTATACAGCGCAACAAGAAGAGCATAAAAACTGTATTCATGTGTGGCATATGCGTCTGGCACACAGAGACCCAGAAGCAATAAGAAAGTTAGTCCAAAAGCAACTAGCTGAGGATATTACAATTGATCTATGTAACCAGACAATGAAGTGTACTAGCTGCATCAAAGGGAAAATGTCTAGGAAAGCTTTTCCTAAGAGAATTAGTACAACAACAGCACAGCCACTAGATTTAATACACACAGATGTCTGTGGTCCAATGAGCACTCTGACCCCAGGGAAGAAGAGATATTTTCTCACATTTATTGATGATCATTCAAGATATACAGTTGTCCACCTGCTTCACAGCAAGAAGGAAGTTCCAGAGAAACTTGAAATATACCAGCTGAAGTATATAATAAATTTGGAAGAATGTCAAAGATTCTACGTGCAGATAATGGGACTGAATATACAAGTAATGAGACACAGAGCATTTTAAAGAAAAATGGAATCCTATTTCAGACCACTGTACCGTACAACCCAGAGCAAAATGGTGTCGCGGAAAGAAGGAACCGAACACTATGTGAAAGTGGAAGAAGCATGTTATTTGATGCAAATCTGCCCACAGTATATTGGGGTGAAGCAATCATGACAGCTTGCTATCTTCAGAACAGACTACCAGGTAAAGCTACAGACAAAACTCCATTTGAGCAATGGAATAGCAGAAAGCCAAAACTACATCACATAAGAATATTCGGAAGTAAAGCATTTGTGCATGTTCCCAAAGAAAAGCGAACTAAGTGGGAATCTCACGCTAAGGAAGGTATCCTGGTAGGCTACAGCGAAACCCAGAAAGGTTATAGGATTCTACACCCAGATAAAATATGTGCAAAATACAAGGACCTAAAAACACAGATGTACTGTCTGTGATATTAGATAGCCAAAATACTTCCATGTATTGTTGCGTCCAAAGATATTTTCTTCATATTTCTTCATATTTCTTCATATTCCCCTTTTTTTTTTTTTTCATAATTTCACCTTTATTTCCATTTTTATTTTCATAATAATTTTTTGTTTGGGCTTTAAGTGCGCTCTCGACCTGGGCCGTGGCACCACTGTGCGGTTTTGACCTATGAGGTATTTCCAGCTCATGAACCATTGGGGCAGAATATACGTGGTTAGTATATACCGCGGTACATGCGGTATGTGCCTGGATGGGTGTCAGCTACTGTATAACTTGGACATTTGCCCTGGCCTGGGGTACTTATGGATGGGAGGGCTTCATGTCACCATCCAACACAAGATGTCAGTTGGTTACCTTGTGTGCCCCTTAATCGTCGCTCCGTAGTGTGCGGTTTTTCCTTGTCTGTGATGCGCACACCGGATGTGACGCTTGCGTGTCACGCCCGGCACCTGCGTTCCACATACCGGATGTCAGCTGACCGGAACCGGAAGTGACACGATCGCGAGTATAGCGCGACTAGGATTTAAAAGAGGACTTATCAGAGTGTCAAATGGCGCTGTCTGGTGAATGAGCTGCGCGATTGTGGGCAGCGTGCATACCGCATGTCTTCTCTTTTTTTCCCCTGATGACTAGCTAAGGCAAAGAAACGCGTCGGGAGCGGTATATTGTGATGGGCTGGTGACCCTATGAGACTTGGTCTGCCCCCATCATATGGAGCTATCTTGAAGTCTGAGAGCAGGAACGGATATCAAAATTGGTGAGGATGTTCCATTTCTATATATAGCAAGGTTAAATGGTTACCATTGATAGGGTTAATGTTTCTGCGTTCTCACATATTGAGACACAATAAGTTGTTATAGTGTCCCGTAGGCTCCATCATTTTCTTTTTGCCACACTTTCTTGGTTGCGTCAGAGATACAATATGCTTATATGACATATATCTATATCTTTGGACGCAACAATACATGGAAGTATTTTGGCTATCTAATATCACAGACAGTACATCTGTGTTTTTAGGTCCTTGTATTTTGCACATATTTTATCTAGTGGTAATAAATGTTAAGTTTTACATTTCTATAGCACTACACCTGCTTGTGTTTACATTTATTTTTTTGTGTAGTTATTTCTAAAACCCCTGCTGCTGCATTTTGATTCTACACCCAGAAACAAACTAGATCACAATAAGTAGAGATGTAGTGATTGATGAGAACTTTGTATCACCCAAGTTTTGTGACATCACGCCAGTAGTCCAGCTGAAGTCACAATTACAAGACAGCAACAAGGAGGATGTAGAGGTCTGGCTGGATTCTTCAACTAATGAAGGAACAACAGAAAAATCAGGTGAATCTGAAATCAGGAGATCGTCAAGATCAAGCAAAGGTATACCAGCTAAACGTCTATCCTACATTGTCAAGACACTACCTGAGTCAGAGCCGCAGTCATGGGATGAAATGCAAGCACTACCTGTCCATGAAAGAACAAAGTGGATCGATGCCGCTAATGAGGAAATCAAATCGCTTCATCAACTCCAAACTTGGAAACTCACCAAGCTACCACAGGGCAAAAAGGCAATCAAGTGCAAGTGGGTCTTCAAAACCAAATATGACTCAGAAGGTAAAGTCCACAGATTCAAAGCAAGGTTGGTCGCAAAAGGATATTCTCAAAAGTATGGCGAAGATTGCGATGCTACATTTGCTCCAGTCACTAAACAGACCACGTTCAGAGCTTTGTTAGCTGTAGTTGCTGTACAAAAGATGTATGTCAGACATTTGGATATAAAAACTGCCTTTTTAAATGGTGACATTGAGGAGGACTTATACATGACTCAACCTGAAGGTTATGTAAAAAGAGGTCAAGAGAATCTTGTTTGCAAACTACAAAAATCTCTCTATGGTCTTAAGCAATCAGCAAGAGCATGGAACACCAAGATGAATAAAGTCTTGTTGGAAGACAAAATATACAGATGGAAAGTGGATGTATATTCTCTTATATGTGGACGACGTGATTGTTGTTCATCAAGACGACGCAGGAATTGGAAAAATGACTGAAATTCTGAATCAGCACTTTGAATCAAAAGACCTTGGAAGTGTGACATATTATCTAGGAATCCAAATCCAGAGAGAGGAAGATGGAAGTTTTCTTCTAAACCAAAGTGCAAAAATTAATTTGATTCTGAATCAGTTTAAAATGTCAGAGGTCAAAGGTATATCAACCCCAATGGAACCATCCTACCTGAAGCTGGAAGGAGAAGATGACCTGTTGCCTAACAATGAGAAATATCGTCAGGCAGTGGGGACACTTCTATACATATCAACTATGACTCGACCGGATATCACAACAACAGTTGGAATCCTTTGCAGATATGTGGAAAAACCGCGCCAAAGAGACTGGAATGCTGTTAAGAGACTTCTCCGATATTTGAAAGAAACGCAAGATGTAAATTTAAAACTATCTGCAGCAGGAGATCTAGAACTTACCGGCTATGTAGATGTGGATAGGGCTGGTGATTCGCGTGATCATAAATCCACAAGTGGATACTTGTTTAAAGTTGGAGAAAGTTCAATCTCCTGGTCTAGTAGGAAACAAGTGTCTGTTGCCTTGTCATCTACAGAAGCGGAGTATGTGTCCGCAGCCTATGCAAGCCAGGAGGTTGTTTGGCTAAGACAATTGATGGACGATCTTGGCAAACCGACAACTCAGCCGACGGTGATTTATGAGGACAACCAAGGATGCATTAAACTTGCATGCAGTGAAAAAATCAGTGCTAGAACCAAGCACATTGACGTCAGACATCATCATCTACGTGATTTGATAGATCGTGGGATAATTCACTTTGTCTATTGTGAAACTGATAAGATGGTAGCTGACATTATGACAAAGCCATTGCCACGAGCTAGGTTAAAAGAATTGAGAACCACAATGGGACTAAGAGGATAAGTAGTTGTTGAGTGGGGGTGTTGGAATAATACATATTAATCTGTATGTGTATTGCAACAACTACTGTGCTGTTTCATATGTTGTGCATATTGTGAGGTTGTTAACAAAGTTTAGTTAAAAAAAAAAAAAAACTCCCACAGACAGGATGCCCCCTCCTTCTCTTCCTGTGTTGTTATATATCTGATTTGATTTCCTCATGCTGCAGTAACACCAGACTCCATGCTGTGCCTATGCTGGATATGAATAAACCTACATTCTGTGTTCTAAACTCTGGATGTCACGCGGATTAATCCTCTGCTAACAGAAAGTGAGTAGATGGTGATGAGGTAGGGGGAGAGGGGAGGTTGTGAAGTTAGATAGGGAGCAGAGACGGGTGAAGATAAGGTCTAATGTATTTCCGTCTGTGTGGGTGGCTGAGGAGGAACATTGAGTAAGTTCAAAAGATAAAGTAAGACACAGGAGTTTGGAGGCTGCTGACTGGAGGGTGTCAGTAGGGATGCTGAAGTCACCCATTATGATAGTGGGAATGTCAGCGGAAAGAAAGTGAAGAAGCCAGGTGGAGAATTAGTCAATATAGGTAGTGGCCGTGCCCGGAGGTCGGTATATGACGGCCACTTGGAGGTAGAATAGATGCGGACAGAGTGGACTTCAAAAGAGAAGATAAGGCAGGTTAGAGGTGGGATTGGATTAAAGGTGCAGTTGGTAGAAAGAAGAAGACCCACTCCTCCGCCATGTATGTTGCCAAGGAGAAGAGTGTGGGCAAAGTGGAGGCCATCATAACACAGCGGAGCAAGGGAGGCAGTGTTGGAGGGTGTCAGCCATGTTTCGGTGAGGCCCAGGAAGGAGAAATTGTGAGAGGTAAGGAGGTCATGAATCACATGGAGCTTATTACAGACAGAGTGGGCATTTCAGAGTGCTCCAGAGAGAGGGAGCAGAGGGGTGGTCGTCAAGGACACAGGTTTTACATAGGAGAGATTGCGGTAATTCATATTAGGATGAGAGCGATAAGAGGGGGAATAAATGGGAAGTATCAGATGTGGGCAGGCTGACATTATGGGGAGGCAAACAAAGCAAATGCCTGGGGCCCCCACTCCCTCAGGGGCCCCCAGTGGGGGCATAATGGTTGCGGTCACACTGGGGGCTGTGTTGGGGGCTCCTTTCCAATTATCAATGAGACAGGAGCTACGTCGTTCCTGCACTCTCAATAGAAACGGCCAGGCAGCGCTCCATCCCCTCCAGCCCCTGCCAGTGACTTTGGTCTGAGACTGAGCTGGGTTTTTTCTGCGCATGTGACAGGATGCTGAAGGAATCAGGTGAGGCACTGACACGTACAAGTGTGTGAGGCAAAACCTGTGCCTCGTCCCAGCACTGCAGCCTCTGTCTGTTCCCTCTGACTCCCAGCTCATGGTCCGTGACTTGAAGCTTATCTTTTAATGTTCCATGCTATTATGGACAACAGCAAGATATCTTACTGAAAAGTGCAGCCGGCATTCCAGGCTGTGCGGTGGGCTGCCTTTTCTGCAATATATCTTAGTGGAAACTGTCAGACTGATGTCAGCTGAGCTCACCAAGCAGAAAACACTTTGGTAACTAGTAGCTGATGGAGCGGGGATGAGGGAGGCTGGGAGATAGGAGAGTGGGGGGTTGTCAGCAGGCTCGGACAGGCCTGGCGGGGTGCCAGGAAATTTCCCGGTGGGCCCCGGCCCCCTGCAGAGAAGGCAGAGGAGAATTTAAAAAAAAAAAAGGAAAAAAAAAGTGGTCGCGGGCCCTTTAAGGGCGCGCGCACACACTCTCACCGCCGCCGCGATGCCCAGAACAGTAGCGGGAGTGGCCTGGGAGCAGGAGAGCCGAAGAGCAGAGCAGGGGCTGTACTGCAGCGTCACATTTAGCAGACAGGGCCGCACGTCTGCTGAAAGTGACGTCACAGCGCGCCCTGCACTGCAGTCTCCCGCCTTAGGAGCGCTTCTGTAGAGAATGACACCAAAATTATATTTTCACATGATCTGCTGGCCTCTGGTTTTTATTAGTGTTTGTCTGATGTTTATATCACATACAGAAATATAATTGCAATCATATTATGAGTACAAATAGGTTATATTGACAGTTAGAATGAGTTAATGCAGCAAGTCAATATTTGCAGTGTTGCCCCTTCTTCTTCAAGACCTCTGTAATTCTCCCTGGCATGCTCTCAATCAACTTTTGGACCAAATCCTGACTGATAGCAGTCCATTCTTTCATAATCAATGCTTGCATTTTGCCAGAATTTGTTGGTTTTTGTTTGTCCACCCGTCTCTTGATGATTGACCACAAGTTCTCAATGGGATTAAGATCTGGGGAGTTTCCAGGCCATGGACCCAAAATCTCTATGTTTTGTTCCATAAGCCATTTTGTTATCACCTTTGCTTTATGGCAAGGTGCTCCATCATGCTGGAAAAGGCATTTTTGGGCGCCAAACTGCTCTTGGACGGTTGGGAGAAGTTGCTCTTGGAGGACATTCTGGTACCATTCTTTATTCATGGCTGTGTTTTTAGGCAAGACTGTGAGTGAGCCGATTCCCTTGGCTGAGAAGCAACCCCACACATGAATGGTTTCAGGATGCTTTACAGTTGGCATGAGACAAGACTGGTGGTAGCGCTCACCTCTTCTTCTCCGAATAAGCTGTTTTCCAGATGTCCCAAACAATCGAAAAGGGGATTCATCAGAGAAAATGACTTTGCCCCAGTCCTCAGCAGTCCACTCCCTGTACCTTTTGCAGAATATCAGTCGGTCCCTGATGTTTTTTCTGGAGAGAAGTGGCTTCTTTGCTGCCCTCCTTGAAACCAGCCCTTGCTCAAAGAGTCTCCGCCTCACAGTGCGTGCAGAAGCACTCACATCAGCCTGCTGCCATTCCTGAGCAAGCTCGGCACTGCTGGTAGTCCGATCCCGCAGCTGAAACAGTTTTAAGATACGGTCCTGGTGCTTGCTGGTCTTTCTTGGGTGCCCTGGAGCCTTTTTGACATGCTTCTCCTTGAAGTTCTTGATGATGCGATAGATTGTTGACTGAGGTGCAATCTTTGTAGCTGCGATACTCTTCCCTGTTAGGCCATTTTTGGGCATTGCAATGATGGCTGCACATGTTTCTTTAGAGATAACCATGGTTAACTGAAGAGAAACAATGATACCAAGAACCAGCCTCCTTTTAAAGTGTCCAGTGATGTCATTCTTACTTAATCATGACTGATTGATCGCCAGCCCTGTCCTCATCAACACCCACACCTGAGTTAATGGATCAATCACTAAAACGATGTTAGCTGCTCCTTTTAAGGCAGGACTGCAATGATGTTAAAATGTGTTTTGGGGGTTAAAGTTCATTTTCTGGGCAAATATTGACTTTGCAAGTACAGTAATTGCTGTTAAGCTGATCAATCTTTGACATTCAGGAGTATATGCAAATTGCCATTACAAAAAATGAAGCAGTAAACTTTGGAAAAATTACTATTTGTCTCATTCTCAATACTTTTGGCCATGACTGTATGTGTATATGCCTGCGTGTGTGTATATTCCTGTGTGTGTGTATATGCCTGCATTTGTGTGTGTATATGCCTGTGTGTGTACAGTGTGTGTATATGCCTGCCTTCATGTGTGTGTGTGTATGCCTGCATGTGTGTACAGTGTGTGTGTATATGCCTGCATGTGTGTGTGTATATATACCTGCATGTGTGTGTATATGCCTGCATGTGTGTGTGTGTATGCCTGCATGTGTGTGTGTGTGTATATGCCTGCTTGTGTGTGTGTATGTATGCCTGCATGTGTGTGTGTGTATATGCCTGCATGTGTGTGTGTGTGTATATGCCTGCATGTATGTGTGTTTGTGTATGCCTGCATGTGTGTGTGTGTATATGCCTGCATATATGTGTGTGTGTGTGTGTGTATATGCCTGCTTGTGTGTGTGTGTATGTATGCCTGCATGTGTGTGTGTGTATATGCCTGCATGTGTGTGTGTATATGCCTGCGTGTGTGTGTATATGCCAGCATGTGTATGTATTTGAGTGCCTGCATGCCTACGTGTATATGTGTCTTCACACGTTTGTGCGTGCTTCCCTGCTTGTCTGCATTTTTGTGTGTGATTGTCTGAGTGTGTCTGTGCATGATTGCGTGTGCATTTCTGTGTGTGCTTGCCTGCGTGTGTACGTGTCCCCATTTCTGTGGGTATGTGTATCTGCGTGTGTATATTAGGGCTCTTTCACATGTCCTGATATTTACGGGACTGGAGATATGTGTCCACCTGTGTGTCATCCGTGTGACACATACCAGTGCTTGGGAATCAGTGTACAGTTAACGCTGTTCCCAAGAGCCGGGTGCTGAGCGCTTGCCCTCATCATGGATCCCTGCCGGCACTGCGATCAGCAGCAGCAGGGTCAATGATGAGAGTAGTAGTCAACTCCCGCCGTGTCCAACTGTAAAAATAGGAATAAAATTAAAAAATCCTTGTACTCACCTCTCCTAAGTGTCACCCGCTGTAATCTGTGCGAGCGCTCACGCCGAAGAGAATGACTTCTGCAGCGAGCGGGCCTCGGAGCTGCACTCAGTGATTGACAAGGCACCGCTTGTTGAGCGCAGCTCCGGGGTCCACTCGCTGCAGGAGTCATTCTCCTCGGCGTGAGTGCTCGCACGGATTACAGCGGGTGACTCTTAGGAGAGGTGAGTATAAGGATTTTTTTTATTTTATTCCTATTTTTACAGTTGGACACTGCTGGAGTAGACTACTACTCTCATCATTGACCCTGCTGCTGCTGATCGCAGCGCCAGCAGGGATCTATGATGAGGGCAGCGCTCAGCACCCAGTGCTTGGGAAGAGCACTAACTGTCATCAGTGTGCGGGACGTTTTGTGGCCTGTGCAGCAGGTAAAAAACAGACATGTCAGCGTGTTTTGCCCATGGACACCACATGGTCTGTGGAAAGTGGAAACACACTGACGTGTGCACATTCATTTGAATGGGTCTACGTGTACCAGTGTCTGTGGTACATGAGGAAACTGTCACCGCATGTACTGACGTGTGAAAGAGCCCTTAGTATGTGTCTGTGT
Organism: Phyllobates terribilis; assembly: GCF_046119375.1. Taxonomy (NCBI): domain Eukaryota; kingdom Metazoa; phylum Chordata; class Amphibia; order Anura; family Dendrobatidae; genus Phyllobates; species Phyllobates terribilis. The sequence continues at coordinate 10,600,934 of NW_027362795.1, read as the reverse complement.
GCGCTTGTTTTCGTGTGTGTAAGCGCGCTTCTGCATGTCTGTGTGGTCTTCCAATGATTTATTATATTTGGGGAGAGAAATTTTAGGAGACAAAATGGGGAGATGTGTGAAGAAACGGTATGGTGAACTAGAGGAGGGGTGGGAATGAGTGCAGGAACAGAATGGGGAAGGGGGATGTATAAGGAAACAGTATGGAGAGTGGGGGAATAGTGTGAGGAGATAGTATGGAGAGAGAAAAGTGTGATGTGACACAGCACAGAGACTAGGTAGTGAGGGGGAAGGTATAGAGATGCGGCAGTATGGGGGAAACAGTGTGAGGGCACAGAAAGGAGGTAACAGTATGCTGAGGAGGTGGAGTGTGATGAAGGGGCACAGTATAGAGACTGGGTAGTATAGGGGGGACACAGTGTGAGAGGACAGTGTGAAGAGGGGGCCCAGTATGGTAAGGAGAGGACAGTGTGGAGAGCATGTACCATAAGAGTGGTAGAGTGTATGTCATATTTTGTGCAGGGAGCATTGTAAGAGTTAGGTTTATTTAGGGGCTCAGTGTAGATATTTTTATTCAGGAGCATCATAATGACACTGCTATCTTTAAGGGCATCATGTGGGGATGTGCTGCAGAAGACCGGAGAAGATGGAAGTCTGCAGAGACGAGCTGTGGAACTCATCATGGAGTCTGGACAAGAGGAAGAACAGAAAGAGAACGACTCTAATCAGAGAAGCCGTCTCAGGTAAGATACCTGCATGTAAATGTTCATTTGTGATCCTGCCTGTGTCTCATCAGTAATGTGGTTCCTGTATGGTCTGCAGTCTGATGATGACTGATAACTCCCAGTATCTCTATTGTTAATTACATACTGGGAGTTGTAGGTTTATGCGATACAAAGATATATGGGTCTGACCTGACATTACAATTGATGGTGGTTCAGATGATGTATTCGTGTACTGATGTGTTTGTGCGCGTCTGCGTGTTTGTGCGCGTCTGCGTATCTGGAATAATATGTATTTTTGTAAGATGCGTGTATGTAACTGTGCATTGTGGTGTGTAATAACATTCATATGCTTGAGGCACCTTTACTAAATCTGTTAGGACTCACTCACATGTGTTAGGGAATTCCATTTGTCTTTCCACATTTAGGAACAGACAAGTGAAATATGCTAACCCTGACAAAACTGTCACCATAGGGATGTGCTTGTATGGACACGGGTTCAGGAGCTGAGCCTGCTCCATACTGGGCAGATGTCGGCTGTGTTACATAGCCGGCGTCTGCCTGTAACAGCAGTGATCAGAGCTCGCCTTGATTGCTGCTGTTTTGAGTATTTAAGTGCCCTTGTCAATCACTGACAGCGGCATTTAGATAGCACAATGGCCGGTGCATGCAGTCACCTGTTCCCTTCAGCCCCCTGTGACGCAGTTGCAGGTTGCTGATGGGTTGCCAGTAGTGCTGAGTGCGCGTGGTCGGATAAGAGACATTACAGTCACCGCGAGCTACAAAGTGCTGCAATAACGTCAGGCACCTTAATTGTGACACTTCCATGGAGCCCAACCTCAGGCTGAGCGTTATTGAATGACTAACATGGCAGCAACACCTGGCAACTAGTGCTGAGTGAGTGTGGTTGGATAAGGTGTGATCCCAGCATGCTCAGGTGTTATCTGAGTATCTTGTAGTGCTCTGCTAATATGCTCGAGTCCCCGGGGTAGCATGTTTTGCGGCGGTAGACAGAAGCAACACATGCAGGGATTACCTAACAAACAGGCAATTCCTGCATGTGTTGCGTCTGTCTACTGCCGCAAAACATGCTACCCCGGGGACTCGAGCATATTAGCAGAGCACTACAAGATACTCAGATAACACTTGAACATGCTGGGATCACACCTTATCCGACCACACTCACTCAGCACTAGTTGCCAGGTGTTGCTGCCATGTTAGTCATTCAATGAAGCTCAGCCTGAGGTTGGGCTCCATAGAAGATGTCACAATCAAGGTGCCGGACGTTATTGCAGCACCCTCACTTTGTAGTTCGTGGTGACTGTAATGTCTCCCTCCTTGCACCGACCCAATAACAGGAAGCGAGTGGCGGCAGGGAGAATAAAATGTAATTTTCTCTGTGTAGCCAATGCTTTTCCAATAAGCCGTCTAACCAGGCTTTACACCCTATTTACCTGCAGATTACCCTTTTATCTGCAGATAAATAGCGTTTTTCAAGGTGACAAGTTACCATTAAAGGGACTCTGGCAGTACGGAATGACTGTTCGAATATAGTCCTGCAACTTGGTGCTCCACAGCGCGGCCAATCATGTAATTATAGAACATTATAGAAAAGCATAACAAGTAATAAAACCGTTTATGGTGGGCTGTAGTGTGGGCCCCTAGAGTCAGTTCCCCTGGTGGGCCCTAGCCACCCCAGTCCGACCCTGGTTGTCAGCCTGCAGAATCACATCAAGTGTGTGATGACAGGGGGAGCATCTGGAGCAGTTCAAATTTGTTGAAGAGGTCCTGTTTACTGTGCTTATTACACAATAAGAAGATTTGATAAGTCCTGGGCGGGAGCTTTAAAGGGAACCTGTCACCAGAAAAAGCACTATTAACCTGCAGATATGGGGTCAATCATCAGGGTAATAGCGTTACTAACCTGCCTGGTGCCTGCACTTAGCTGAACGCTGCGAGGAGAAAATGAACTTCATTCCTTCCAGCAGTGTTCCAGTTTCAGTCACGGGGCGGTGCCGGCGCGGTTTCAGTCACCGGTCTGAAAATACAGAGCAGTGGCTGTAACTGCGCCCCCGGCCCTGACTGACAGTCGCTCTGCATTGGGGCCGGCTGTCAGTCAAGGCCAGGGGCACGGTACTGTAAACTCAGATCGGTGACTGATCCTGTGCCCCCATGACTGAAACTGAACGTTGCTGGAGTGAATAAAGGACATTTTCTCCCCATAGCGTTCTGATATGTGTGGGCACCGGGCAGGTTAGTAACGCTATTAACCTGCAGATTAAGCCTATATCTGCAGATTAATAGCGTTTTTTTCTGGTGACAGGCTCTCTTTACAATACCCAGCTGACTTGACTTGAGCAACCAATAGTTGCTCTAGAGGGTGAGGGGAGGAGCGCAGAACCACTGTGCAGAAAGGAGACCAGCCATTGGCAGCATTTCTCAAAGGTGCACAAAGAAAAGTTTAGTATTTTGTTGTGTCATATTCAACCTCAGGTAATGGATTTAAAGGGGTTGTCAACTACTAGGGAACCCCCTCTCAAAGGGTTTATCTAGAATTATATTAATTTTTTACTATGGGCATAAGTGCTGACAGGCAGGTGGTTACTAACTACCTGCCTATTCTACCCAGCGCAGATCTCTCCTAGCACAGAGTGGTCACAGACCATTCCTGACGATCATTCTGAGACTTCCGCTGACGTCACATTGTCGCAACAGCTTCTCTTCCGCTCTGTAGCCAGGGTGTAACTGCTGATGTCATGCTGACAGCCAGCTCCTCGCTGCCTCATTGCGGGGAGCCGTCTCTCAATTAGCATGATGTTGACAGTCACATCCTGGCAACAGAGCAGCCCAAGTTACACCACTGACACCAAACATCTACCGCAAAAACTACATAATAGCTCTGCGTTATCAATACAGTTGTTGGGACTGCTTAAGGATCTTTGATGACACCACAGTCGTAACCATGATATCATCACAGGTCCTGTACTGTGCAGGAGTTTAGAAGAAGTGAAGAGGAAGAGACAGACTGGTAAGTATTGTGCATATATACAGTACAGACCAAAAGTTTGGACACACCTTCTCATTTAAAGATTTTTCTGTATTTTCATGACTATGAAAATTGTACATTCACACTGAAGGCATCAAAACTATGAATTAACACATATGGAATTATATACTTAACAAAAAAGTGTGAAACAACTGAAAATATGTCTTATATTCTAGGTTCTTCAAAGCAGCCACCTTTTGCTTTGATGACTGCTTTGCACACTCTTGGCATTCTCTTGATGAGCTTCAAGAGGTAGTCACCGGAAATGGTCTTCCAACAATCTTGAAGGAGTTCCCAGAGATGCTTAGCACTTGTTGGCCCTTTTGCCTTCACTCTGCGGTCCAGCTCACCCCAAACAATCTCGATTGGGTTCAGGTCTAGTGACTGTGGAGGCTAGGTTATCTGGCGTAGCACCCCATCACTCTCCATCTTGGTCAAATAGCCCTTACACAGCCTGGAGGTGTGTTTGGGGTCATTGTCCTGTTGAAAAATAAGTGATGGTCCAACTAAACGCAAACCGGATGAAAAAGCATGCCGCTACAAGATGCTGTGGTAGCCATACTGGTTCAGTATGCCTTCAATTTTGAATAAATCCCCAACAGTGTCATCAGCAAAGCACCCCCACACCATCACACCTCCTCCTCCATGCTTCACGGTGGAAACCAGGCATGTAGAGTCCATCCGTTCACCTTTTCTGTGTCGCACAAAGACACGGTGGTTGGAACCAAAGATCTTAAATTTGGACTCATCAGAGCAAAGCACAGATTTCCACTGGTCTAATGTCCATTTCGTCTGTTCTTTAGCCCAAACAAGTCTATTCTGCTTGTTGCCTGTCCTTAGCAGTGGTTTCCTAGCAGCTATTTTACCATGAAGGCCTGCTGCACAAAGTCTCCTCTTAATAGTTGTGGAAACGATGTGTCTGCTGCTAGAACTGTGTGTGGCACTGACCTGGTCTCTAATCTGAGCTGCTGTTAACCTGCGATTTCTGAGGCTGGTGACTCGGATAAACTTATCCTCAGAAGCAGAGGTGACTCTTGGTCTTCCTTTCCTGGGGCGGTCCTCATGTGAGCCAGTTTCTTTGTAGCACTTGATGGTTTTTGCAACTGCACTTGGGGACACTTTCAAAGTTTTCCCAATTTTTCGCACTGACTGACCTTCATTTCTTAAAGTAATGATGGCAACTCGTTTTTCTTTACTTAGCTGCTTTTTTCTTGCCATAATACAAATTCTAACAGTCTATTCAGTAGGATTATCAGCTGTGTATCCACCAGACTTCTGCACAACACAACTGATGGTCCCAACCACAATCATAAGGCAAGAAATCCCACTTATTAAACCTGACAGGGCACACCTGTGAAGTGAAAACCATTGTTGGAAGACCATTTCCAGTGATAACCTCTTGAAGCTCATCAAGAGAATGCCAAGAGTGTGTAAAGCAGTCATCAAAGCAAAAGGTGGCTACTTTGAAGAACCTGGAATATAAGACATATTTTCAGTTGTTTCACACTTTTTGTTAAGTATATAATTCCACATGTGTTAATTCATAGTTTTGATGCCTTCAGTGTGAATGGACAATTTTCATAGTCATGAAAATACAGAAAAATCTTTAAATGAGAAGGTGTTTCCAAACTTTTGGTCTGTACTGTATATATATGTGCTTAATAAATATATATATATATATAAACACAAGTCTATATCTATGTGCTCATATATACAGTGGGGAAAATAAGTATTTGATACATTGCTGATTTTGCAAGTTTTCCCACCTACAAAGAATGAAGAGGTCTGTAATTTTTATCGCGGGTACACTTCAACTGTGAGAGACAGAATATAAAAAGTAATCTAGAAAATCAGACTGTATGATTTTTACATTTTTACATAATTAATTTGTATATTATTGCTTGAAATAAGTATTTGATATAATAGAAAAACTGAACTATGTGTATGTAGCATCCACAGTTATAAATCCCGGCAGCACAGACAAAAGTTAATAAGTGTAAAGATTGGCAATTGCCCAATGAATGAGCAAAATGCTGCTCATTCATCGGGTGATTGGATTGTTTATGGCAGAACAAAAATCATTATTCTCAGCAGCACATCACTAGTAATTGTTCATCACTGTTCATCATGCGCTCATCATTGTTAGTCAGCCTGTCTAAAGACGCCAATATCAAGCACAGAACGACTTGACAATTGCACTCGCTTAACGGCCTGAACTCTGTGCATGTAAATGCAACTGAAATGTTTCTGTGTGATGGTACAATATATGAGCGTTTGGTGCCCCACTTTAAACTTTTGCCCAGGGCCCCACTTTGGCTAAAACCGGCCCTGGATGTGGGGGGAACAGGATTGGAAGATATGTCTCCTGCAGTGAGGAGAAGCAGAGAGAGGTAGAGCAGGTGGGAGAAGGAGAGTGACTGTTTTTTCATGTTTTAGTAGGATAGATCTGAGGTTGAAGAGCAGTATGGCAGATGAGGACAGGTGTGGAGATAAGAGGGAAGGAGAGATAATTATTTGGTTAGAGGGTGCTGAGGTTTGGGGATAGCGAAGGAGACTGAGGATTAGTGGAGCCAAAACTGTGAGCATATGTAAGCATGTTGAAGGAGTAGGAGTAGGTTAAAAGAAAAGCTAGGTACATGTAATAAGCAGTGCTTACTGTTCCCTTCTGGTTTATTCCTGGTATACAGTGGGTACGGAAAGTATTCAGACCCCTTTAAAATTTTCACTCTTTGTTTCATTGCAGCCATTTGGTAAATTCTAAATAGTTCATATTTTACTCATTAGAGTACACTCTGCACCCCATCTTGACTGAAAAAAAAACAGAAATATAGAAATTTTTGCAAATTTATTAAAAAGAAAAATTTAAATATCACATGGTCATAAGTATTCAGACCCTTTGCTCAGACACTCATATTAAAGTCACATGCTGTCCATTTCCTTGTAATCCTCCTTGAGATGGTTCTACTCCTTCATTGGAGTCCAGCTGTGTTTAATTAACTGATAAGACTTGATTTGTAAAGGCACACCCCTGTCTATATAAGACCTAACAGCTCACAGTGCTTGTCAGACCAAATGAGAATCAAAGGAACTGCCCAAGGAGCTCAGAGACAAAATTGTGGCAAGGCACAGATCTGGCCAAGGTTACAAAAGAATTTTTGTATTACTCAATGTTCCTAAGGGCACAGTGGCCTCCATAATCCTTAAATGGAAGAAGTTTGGGACCACCAGAAGTCTTCCTAGACCTGGCCATCCAGCCAAACTGAGCAATCATGGGAGAAGAGACTTGGTGAGAGAGGTAAAGAAGAACCCCAAGATCACTGTGGCTGAGCTCCAGAGATGCAGTAGGGAGATGGGAGAAAGTTCCATAAAGTCAACTATCACTGCAGTCCTCCACCAGTCAAGGACTCCCAGACTATGAGAAATAAGATTCTCTGGTTTGATGAGATGAAGATAGAACTTTTTGGTGATAATTCTAAGCAGTATTTGTGGAGAAAACCAGGCACTGCTCATTACCTGCCCAATACAATCCCAACAGTGAAACATGGTGGTGGCAGCATTGCTATGGGGGTGTTTTTCAGCTGCAGGGACAGGATGACTGGTTGCAATTGAAGGAAACATGAATGTGGCCAAGTACAGAGATATCCTGGATGAAAACCTCTTCCAGAGTGCTCTTGACCTCAGACTTGGCCAAAGGTTCACCTTCCAACAAGACAATGACCCTAAGCACACAGCTAAAATAACAAAGGAGGGGTTTGAGAACCACTCTGTGACCATTCTTGACTAGCCCAGTCAGAGCCCTAACCTAAACCCAATTGAGCGTCTCTGGAAAGACCTGAAAATGGCTGTCCACCAACGTTCAGCATCCAACCTGACGGAACTTGAGAGGATCTGCAAGGAAGAATGGCAGAGGATCCCCAAATCCAGGAGTGAAAAACTTGTTGCACCATTCCGAAGAAGACTCATGGCTGTACTAATTCAAAAGGGTGCTTCTACTCAGTACTGAGCAAAGATTCTGAATACTTATGACCATGTGATATTTCAGTTTTTCTTTTTTAATAAACTTGCAAAAATGTCTACATTTCTGTTTTTTTCAGTCAAGATGGTGTGCAGAGTGTACTTTAATGAGTAAAATATGAACTATTTAGAATTTACCAAATGGCTGCAATGAAACAAAGAGTGAAAAATGTAAAGGGGTCTGAATACTTTCCGTACCCACTGTATTACTGCAGCACACTTACAGAGCAACACAGAATTCGTCACCAGACCTGTATCTACACATGTAAACCTACATAAGAGATATCACTAAAGAGAAGTGTGTTGTACCCCTAAGAAGATATCAAAACCAAAAAGAAGGGAATCCTAGTCAAATACCGCTCAATATATATAATGTTAATAAATATGGAGGAGACGGAGACCCAAACGAAAACAAAGGTTTGTTAAATATATAAACCATTTTATTGTACATCAATTATAAATATAATACCAATAATACAACAATACAAGGTAAGGGGGAGAAGTACAATTAAAAAACAGGGAGGATGGAAACAATCCCTGAATATAAGGATAGAACCAGATAATGAGGAGCTCCTGTGAGATGAAAAATGCTCTAGAGTTCTAGGGGCAAACACAATTAAGGTGGGCTAGTAATTACTGCAAACTGCGAGACTAAGAAATATGATGAATAGTCTATAAAAAACAGGAAAAATTATGAATATACCTGCAAAAGAAGTATACTAACAAGTAGAATATGCAAGCATATAATCCGGTATAATTAAATAAATTAAATACTAAAACCTCACAGCTAACTGACAATTATATAAGGTATAAATATCAGAGAGTTTAGCTGATCAATTGTGAGTGGCCGTAGTTTTAATAAGAACCCGGAAAAAAGGCTCGATGTTTATAAAACGTTTTAACAGTACGCAAAATATAGGTGAAGCAACCCTGATGTTCTACAGCACTAGTGTCTTATAAGTGGCGTGCATTGCAGTCAGTTAAATAAATACATAGTAGAGAGCAGGAAGGCAAAACTTTAAACTTTGCCTGTATAATACCCCTGCAATATCTATATAATAATCAGAAGTTGGTCAAAAGACGAGATGGCCGCAGTAGATGCTAATCCCCAATATGGGGTGCAGGTGAAAATAATGAAGTCAATTAACCCTGGTAGATATAATCATAACAAGAGCATAAAGACATAAACATATGATGGTATCAGGAGAGCCCGAAGATAATCAGTCATAAAGTATGTGCACCAGTACCATGTCTCACGAGAAGCACAGGAGCATCCAGATGGTGTGTGTGAGCCTCGACATGCATTTCACCAACTGCGGCCTCGTCAGGCTCTCCGGACACCGTCATATGTTTATGTCCTTATGCTTTTGTTATGATTATATCTAGCAGTGTTGCTAGATATAATGCTATGATTTAACAAAAAAAAAAACCTGGCCTCCTCCACCCCTTAATAGCCAGCCATCACACACCTTATTTCCCCCGTCGCCCAGTACAGCTCAATGAGTTGTTATGGAGGAGGGGGAAAAGTGTAACTATAGTCACAGGTAAATGTAATTATTTTACATAGCAAAGCAATACAGCTTTAAATGCTATGATTTAAAAAAAAAAATCTGGCCTTCTTCCACCCCTTAATAGCCAGCCATCACACACCTTATTTCTCCGTCGCCCAGGACAGCTCAATGAGTTGATATAGAGGAGGGGGAAAAGTGTAACTATAGTCACCAGTAGTCACCGGTAAATATAATTTTTTTTACATAGCAATGCAATATAGCTTTAAATGCTATGATTTTAAAAAAAAAAAAACTGGCCTCCTTCCACCCCTTAATAGCCAGCCATCACACACCTTATTTCCCCGTCGCCCAGGACAGCTCAATGAGTTGTTATAGAGGAGGGGGAAAAGTGTAACTATAGTCACCGGTAGCCACCGGTAAATATAATTATTTCACACAGCAAAGCAATATAGCTTTAAATGCTATGATTTAAAAAAAAAAAAAAAACTGGCCTCCTTCCACCCCTTAATAGCCAGCCATCTCACACCTTATTTCCCCGTCGCCCAGGACAGCTCAATGAGTTGTTATGGAGGAAGGGGAAAAGTGTAATTATAGTCACCGGTAGTCACCGGTAAATATAATTATTTTACATAGCAAAGCAATATAGCTTTAAATGCAATGATTAAAAAAAAAAAAAAAAAAAAAAACTGGCCTCCTTCCACCCCTTAATAGCCAGCCATCTCACACCTTATTTCCCCATCGCCCTGGACAGCTCAATGAGTTGTTATGGAGGAGGGGGAAAAGTGTGACTATAGTCACCGGTAGTCACCGGTAAATATAATTATTTTACATAGCAAAGCAATATAGCTTTCAATGCTATGATTTAAAAAAACAAACCAAAAAAAAAAAACTGGCCTCCTTCCACCCCTTAATAGCCAGCCATCTCACACCTTATTTCCCCGTCGCCCAGGACAGCTCAATGAGTTGTTATGGAGGAGGGGGAAAAGTGTAACTATAGTCACCGGTAGTCACCGGTAAATATAATTATTTTACATAGCAAAGCAATATAGCTTTAAATGCTATGATTTATAAAAAAAAAAAAACTGGCCTCCTTCCACCCCTTAATAGCCAGCCATCTCACACCTTATTTCCCCGTCGCCCAGGACAGCTCAATGAGTTGTTATGGAGGAAGGGGAAAATTGTAATTATAGTCACCGGTAGTCACCGGTAAATATAACTAGAATATTTTTTCTCTTATGTACTATATACATAGCGTAACACTATACATATAGTATCATAAGGCTCTTATTGTCAGGGGCATGTAGTGTGCATGGTATTCCCAGGCACACCATAATGCCACACATAAAAGTCCCTACTGGGCACTTACCTCCCTTGCCTCATCCATCTTTATGGCCATCCTTTTGAACAGGAATATCTTCTGTGTTCTTCTGGGGTCCTGATCCTGGCTTGAGTCCTGACACGCTTATTTCTTGCTTGTCCAGGTCCTGCTTGCCCTTCCGGATCTTCTTATTTTGATGTTCTTCTTGGGGTTTAGGAAGACAGCTTGCTCTGATGATATTAAAGAGCCGGTGGATGGTTTGGGGTTTTCCAGCTGATGTTGGTAAATGAAAACCCCGTGAACAAGGCCTGGTGGTCTGCTGAGAGGGCTGAGTTGTTAGCCTCTGCTGCTTCCAGAATTTGAAGATTGAATGGTCTGGAGCCGCGCTGGATGTTACTTGGCTATAAGAGAAAAAGAAAACACAAGAAGGTGATTACATAAGAACAGTATATAGTAAAGTTCAGGAAAGCTAGAGGCTCTCTACATATGTCAACCAATGATCGGCAGATTTTGTCACTATCTGCTGATCATTTAACATGTATGGGGGCTTACAATCTCACCACTGACAAATCAGCGACCTTCACTGTTATTAGTAATCTGACGAATTTGGAAAAAGTGATTAAAGCTATGTGAAACTATTCATAAATGCGTCTGTATAAAACATCTCCTCTAATACTTACTGGCACAGGAACATGTGGGGGACACATTCTAAGGGCTTCCACCGAGTCCCAGTCAATACGCTGGAAAAACCTATGGGCTCTGATGTTACCATGGACTCCGAGGCGCCTGGCAGGATCTTCCCGGAGGAGCTACAAAAGAAGAAAAAAAAATGTTTATATTTATATAACAGCTTCATAAATAAAATTTAACTAAAATAAATAAATATTATATATATTTATGAAAAAAAAAAGCCTAATATTAGTGTTTTTTTTCTGACATCTTCAATAATACATGACAGGTAATATATACCATCACGTCACCCCTACAAGTGTTTACGTGTTATATTGAACACGTAAACACTTGACCTAACATGAGATTCCACTCCCACCAATGGAGCTGAATATAATAGTAAATTACCGCTAACATCACAATAAATCACACAATAATATAAAAGTAATACAACTTATATCATGTACTGACCTTTTTAATGATGTTCTTCGCCTCCTTGCTGGAAGCGTTGAATAGTCCTCGATGGTATTTGGACCTGCTGGTAATCATGATGTTCAAAATGATGCCAAATGCATACCAGTCTACCCCAGCATTGTACTCCTCCGCAGCCAGCATCTCAGGAGCCATGAAGCCTGGTGTCCCAGCGTATTCGGTGGCTGTCCGGTCTCCATAGATGTTCTCAAGTGCCAGACCGAAGTCGGCAATCTTTATATGGCCCGTCGCAGCCACCAAGATGTTAGAAGGCTTGAGATCTCTGTGAAGAAGACAAATGGATTCTTATCAGTGTCCGCTGTATAATTCTCAGTATTGCTGTGTATAGTTATAGGCATCACTGGTGGTGGAGGATTAGATGTATTTCTAGTTACCGGTGGATGATGCCCTTAGAATGCAGGTGTTGAATTCCACACACAAGTTCTGCGGCGTAGAATCTGGCCGAAAGAAAAGAGGAGAAAATAGTTTTTAGTGAATCAGAAACTCAGAAATATATATTGCCCAAAAGACTAGACAGGCAGGACTTATCAGGATTTTATATTTCTGGTTATTATATACAAGTATTTATATTATTATAATGGTCTAGAAGGGCAGTCGCACATATCGTATTGATTATAAGGCACCTGGACCTGCTCATCCTAAGTATAGGACATCAATGTTAAAGTAGTGGATAACCTCTTTAAGTTCCTTCTTGCCTATAGGGATACACAATTGCTACTATTACAATGTATATTCATATGGTGTTAAAGGATTATCCAGGATCAGAAAAACATGGTGTCTTTCTTTAAAAAATAACGCCACATGACTAATGTGAATGAGGATGAGCTGCGATGCCTCACACAACCTGTGGACAGGTGCGGTGCTATTTTTGGAAATAAAAATTAGAGCTGTATTTTTCTAAGTGTTTCCCTAATAACATCCCTGTGAATGGGAGATATGAATTTACGTGAACGTTAGGGCTAACAATCGAATCAATCTAGTCAGTCTCATTTAGAAAATACATAGCTGTATGGCTTAGACTGTGAATACTGTACCGTGCACTGGGGATGTCAAGACACCCCTTCCTCATCAGGAGATGGTGGAATTCGCCACAGGTGACATACTCCATCCCAAGAAGCACAAGCTCCGGTCAGACAAGACGTAGAAATCAGTCGTATGATAAAGTCATTGTAGCAGTCATACATTTACTAACACTCAATAATCAGTGATTTCTTCTGCGATTTCTTCTGTGATTAATCTCTGTTCCACTTACTCGTGGAGATATAGTTACATAATAATAGCAGTAATGATACTTTCTTCTTTTACTATGTGTTTATTAGTTATTCTAAGTATATACATATAGAAGATATATCTACATATGTAGAATGTGATGTGCTAAATGTACAGCATTACTTTTCACTGTAATGTTGCCTTCTGCATTTCTCACCATTATGAAGTACTCATTAAGAATGACATCCATAGGGGTGGACAAATGACTTCAGATATTGGGAGCCAGTTGAACCACTCCAAGACTTTCCATAGACTTCAATAGAGAAACCCCAAAAGTTAACCGTCAGCATCATATTTCTAGGCACATTGCCTGGTTCCCAGGGTTTGTCCAGTGTTCCCACAGTAGGTGACAGCTACACATACAAGGAGCAGGACATGAAAATGTTTCCAATGCTGAAATGTTAACAAACACCAGATATAAACGTGGACATATCCTGTGCATATAGATGAGTGCACTTTATTCTTTATCCAATATTAATGAACAGGTCACAATTTTACCTTGGTCTGAAAGGCGAATGTGCCATGAAGAAGGAAGGGGCTGCCAGATGCAAGTTGTAACACACGCCGCTCCACCAACGCGCGCTCCTCTCCTTCAGCTAGCAGGTTCCTCTTTGTGATGACTTTTACAGCAAATTGCTGGCGGGTATATCTATCTTCCGCCAGCACCACCTAGAAAAAATGGTCATTAGTTGATGATCTTCATTAAAGGTGTTGTCTGGCCTTGGGGTACAAGTCTGCAGACACTTTATGTGAGTGTAGACTCATGAGGATTCTCCAGTGATGGGAGCAGATGGTCATTTATCCGGCCTCACTCAATTCCCTTGTATTGAGCGAGCCTGTGTAAGGGGGTGTTGACTGGACCGTCGCATTCATACCCCTGAAGACACCAATCGTGTTGTATTGTAGTGTAAACGATGTCCTGCAGTTTTCAGTATATATGGTGTAATTACATAGTTACAGTATGTCATATTATGTGAATTGTAATATAGAGTGTGATATGGTCATATGTATAATGTATAGTGTACAGCATAGGATTGCGCAAGATAAGACATAGTTTAGGACTTAGGAGTTGACATAGGTAGGATGAGAATAGTGTAAGAAAGTGTTCATGTTTAGGACTAGCTCATAGTGGGAGGGAAAAGTGCCAGTTAAAGGAGACTGCTTCCTGTTTGTAGAGCGTTCGTGAGTGATATAAGATCAAATTCAAGGGCAGTTGGGGCTGATATCAAGAGTGAGTACATATTGTTCTGGGTGATATGAGGCCTTACAAAAATTCACTGCAGACATTCCTGCAATGTCCGGAGATCAGGGCTCGATTCAGGTGCTATGGCAAGCACCTCACCCCTTTACATACAGAGGAAGATGGACGTGCAATTGTGTATGGGAAATGTAACAGATCTCGGGTGTATTGTGGAACTGAACTGGGAAATCCTGGGGCTGACAGGATCAGTGAACGTAGGGATAGTCCAGTTAGAACGTAAATAAATGCTGAAAATGTTCTGTACTATGGAAATAAGAAATGGAGAATGTTGTGCCCGATACTGTGTATTACAATCTGATGCAATTGAACTGTCGAGTAAACTTCTGTGTGTTGAAACGAACTGAGTGTTCCCTAATCTATGTGCGGCAGCTCCTTAAGTTGAAGACCTGGAGACAGCTGGGGCCTGTGGCCTACAAGTGAGTGTAACGCACCCTACACGCAACAGCACATTTGAACTGGCACACAATTTTTCTGTAAAGTGCCAGGGCGACATGGACAGCTGCACATGTCTCGTCGGCACATGACCACATGTATGCAAATTGCATACCTGCAGTTATGCTCCTGCCCATTCCTGGCACCGGCACTGGAGAACCTCAACAGCACACACACTGCACACTGTGAGGACTCACAAGTCTGTAGTCACATAGTTACTGCAGACTTGTACCCTAAGGCCGAACAACTCATTGAAATAAGTGTGGAGGGGAGCAGGAAAGTGACACCATTGCTATTTCTTTAATAATTATTTTATATTTCTACAGTTTCTTACTAGCTTACATACAGGAGATCTAATAGCTATAAACATGGGCACTAGGAAATAACCCCACTAGAATTACCCATTAAAGCTAGGAGGTTAAAGGATTACTTCAGTCTTAGCCATGCATGATTGAGACAGGAATAACTACAACTCCAGAGCTGGTTGGCATTATTCCTGTGTCAGCCATGAAAAGCTGAGATGAGAATCAATATAAACAGACTGTGTTGGGGTGCAGAGCTCAGCTGTACATAGATGCTGGCATCAAAGACCATGCTGCAAATGTATGCCTATCTATACTAGGGTTATTTTGTGCAGCATATATACTTTATCACATTTGGCGTCTATTACACTTTATATGTGTGTAGGATTTATTTCCACCCAACATACCTTTTTCTAATAGCCTATTATGTATACATTACTTAATATTGCTGCATATTCTTTTGTTATGCACCATGGGGTTTGCCTGTGTTTTTAGCCTTATCTGATTTTCTCTTTTTTCATCAGATTTTATCATGTGTCTAAATTGTACTAATAAAATATATACCTTTTATGCTACCTTGGCTATTGCTCATAGTTTTTTGTATAGGTTATTTCAAGATCGATAAAGATTTAAGCAAAACAAAAGATCATTTTACCCTATGAAAGACCACTTTGCTTGTTTGTCGGGCGAACGTCAGCCTGTTTCTACTGGTTTCCGATAACTGCGCAGTGTGAATGCACCTTAATCTGCAGCACAGACCTGAGACTACATTTGCAGACACTTTGTCCTGATCCTAAACTCCTTTTCACTCCACAGCACCTCTGGTGTCAGGTTTTATGTTGCAGTGATGCCAGGAGTTAGGCTATGTGCCCACGATGCAGAAATGAAGCAGAAAATTTCTGCAGCATTTTTGCATCTCCCTGGCAGAAAAAACGCATGCAGATTGTACATGCAGATTGTGCATGCTTTTTTCCTGCAGAATACATGCGGATCCACATGCGGATTCACATGCGTTTCCGCATGCAGATTGACAAGCGCTTTCCAGGCGATAGCATCACTTGGAAAGTGCTTGACAACTAGGTCACACTGTATAAATCCATGCAAACAGCATGGATTTATACAGTGTGAAACGTAAAAATAAAATAAAATAAAGCTATACTCACCCCCGATGCCCCGGCGTGGCTGCAGCGCTCCTTCCTGTCTAGTTCCCGGCTGCCGGCATATCGTGAGACAGAGCGGTGAAGGGCCTGCGGTCACATGACTGTGACGTCACCGAAGGTCCTTCAGCGATGCCGGCATGCAGAGAAGCCTTCGGAAAGGTGAGTATTAACTTTATTTATTATTTTATTCTTTTTTTTACAGGAACAATGGTACCCAGGTCTGGATGAGAGTCTTCTCTCCTCCTGAACTGGGTACCATCCGTACATAGAGACGCATAGAATTCACTTGTAGAAATGTACAGACGCGCATTCTATGCGTCTCAATGCAAGTCAATAGCGGGGCTTCCGCTGCGCTTCCGCAAAATTAAATGACATGCTGCAGATTTTTGTACGCAGCATAAACGCTGCGGAAAAATGCGCAGCATGTGCATAGAACATGCGGAATCCCCTTGGGGACCATGGGGTGCGGATTACCTAGTGTTTCACAAGCGTTTCCGCTGCAGAAATTCCGCATCATAAACGCTTGAAAAACGCTACGTGGGCACCCAGCCTTATAAGAATTGCAGAAAACACGAGAGGTGAATATTTTGTGAAGAGTATGCTTTGGGATATTTGCTGGCTTCTCTGGTAATCAAGGAGCTCTCTCCTTTTCCCAGGAATGTCCTAAAAAATCAGAGAGTTGTCTGTAATAGTATTAGGAGGCTTGTCCTCAATTCGATTTTTGTCCTAACTTCAGGGAGTAGTATGATTAAAAAAATAAAACGATACTACCCTGATAAATCCTTTACTATTCCAGAGCCTGGCACAGTAGTCCAAACCTGCACTTGTTTACCTTGCTGCAGACAATCACTGGTCTCATTGAGGATGTCTCTATTTATTGGACAAAACCATTGAGACGAGTCATTGGTTAGCAATCAGGAGAATGTATGAGACGTCACCACTGCTGACACGGAATTTTTTGAATTATTACTTTTTAACTGTGGACAATATCTTTTATAAATGTCATTCTCAGTACACACACATATATTTACTCATACTTATGTAGCTACGTACATGCAGATGTACAATGTAGTGCCTTGAAAAAGTATTCACATCCTGTGAACTTTTCCACATTTTTTCAAGTTACATGCAAAAACTTAAATGTATTTTATTGGAATTTTATGTGATATACCAACACAGAGTACAAGTATTTGTGAAGTGTAAAGGAAATGATACATGTTTTTCTGAATATTTTAAAAATGTAAATCTGAAAATTGTGACGTGCATTTGTATTCAGCCCCTCTGAGTCAACACTTTGTAGGACCACCTTTTGCTGCAATTACTGCTGCAAGGTGTTTTTCTACCAGCTTTGCACTATAGGTTGAAATTTTTGCCCACTCTTCTTTGCAAACTAGCTGTGAGATTGGATAGAGAGCGTTTGTGAACAACAATTTTTAAGCCTTGCCACAAATTCTCAATGAGATTTATGTCTGGACTTTAACTGGGCTATATAAACACACGAGTATGTTTTTATTTATACCATCTTATTGTAGCTCTGGAAGTATGTTTAGAGTCGTTGTCCTGCGGGAAGGTGAACCTTCATCTCTGTTTCAAGTTTTTCCAGCCTCTAACAGGTTTTTCCTACAAGATTGTCTTGTATTTAGCTCCATCCATCTTCTAATCAACTCTGACGAGCGTCCCTGTTAAAGAAAAGCATCCCCACAGCATGATGATTCCACCACCATGTTTGACGGTGGGGATGGTGTTTTCAGGGTGATCTGCAGTGTTAGTTTTCCTCCACACTTAGTGTTTTTCATTTAGCAAAAAATTTAAATTATTGGTCTCATCTGACCAGAGCACATTCTTCCACATTCTATGTGGGTGACACAGCTAGCATGGATAAAGGTGGATGAAAGTGCTCTGGTCACATATTTGCATGTAGAGTTTCTACGGCAGCTGTCACTTCTGCATGATGTTGTCTATACAGGTGTCTGGCCCACACTTGCACAGCCAACAGGATCGTGCACCTGTATTGAAAAATAGATGTTGTTATCTGCTGGCCATCCAAGATTCCAAGGTGCAGGCATGTGGGGAAAACAGCAGCACCTGCAACTTCCTAGTGCAGAAGTTAGAGGCACCAGAAAAATACTTTAACCCACTGTAGACTATCAGAAAACACTATTACACATATATAGGTAGCAACACATTTGGAAACCGCCCTGCATCTGCCTTTGTCAGAAACACCTGAATTTGGGGATCTAAGATGGTTATTAACAGTGTTATTCTCTACTTCATTCATGATCTTATATTGTATAGCAAACAATATACAATCTGGGCTCGTAATGTTATAGGTTCTTACCTTTCCAAAACTCCCCCGGCCAAGCACTTGATGAAAATCTAGTCTCTTGATGTTGTCAGAGATTGTGCTGCCGGGGAGAGATGGCCGCACACCACTGTCTCCTAAAATGGCAAACAGAAATAAGACGAGAAATTAGAAAAAGAATTTACTGTCCATGTATAAAGTGTTGGTTATTTTGTAACCTTAGCAGAGAATTCAGTTTTGGTTAGCATTGGAGTATTCATCTTTGTAAACATATTGCTTTATGCTGTTAATTGAAAAACAGACTATAATTTACTATTCAGTGTAGCACAAAGGGTTAATTATGTTATTACAAAATGGAGAATCAGTATCATTTATGTGCGGAATAATACTGGTAGCACAGTGATTGTCCTATATTAAGTGTACTGCCTTAGAAAACAATTACAGCTCAACGCTAATATTGTCCTGCAACAGTGTTAAAGGGCCCCTTCCCCTGGGACTGAGAAGTGGGTATACGTTTCGCATGTATAGGCACTCTACCTGAAGCCCTCCATTAGCTCCCCGATGCCTCCTCTGCTGGGATAGGCGTTCCTTTCCTCCTGCTTCCAAGATGACGGTCATAGCAGCATGGAGTACACTGGTAAATCTAAACCTCACCTCTCCTGCCTTTCCTTTCCCATCCCACAGCACAGAAAAGACAGGGAAGATGTGGTTTAGACTTACCAAACTGGTGGCCATCTTGGAGGTAGTAGGAACAGAACACAGATCTAAGCAATGGAGGTAGCGGGAGGCAAAAGAAGGGCGTCAGGAAGGATGACTGTATATTTACAAAGTGTAGTAACTTTTCAGTCTCAGGGTATAAGGTTGCTTTAATATACATTTTTTCCTATACTCAGTCACTAAGTTGCAAAGAGGGGAATTTATTAAATATACATAAAAAAACAAATACATTTTAATCAGATTGATTCTTCCTTGTTCCTCCATATTTTTGCCATTCTGCTAAAACGACTCAACACCGGTATGACATTCACTTCTATATAGTCCACCATCTTATGTGATATATTTAATGCCAAATATTTCAAACTGTTGCCCTCTTGGATAATAAGTATATCACCATCTGTAATTTGGAAATTCTTGTCCAATAATGATATCTGACTTATTCCAATTAATCTTCAATCCAGAAAAAATACCAAATCCATTCACCAATGTAATATCTGTCCTTAGATCTTCCTTTACATTTATTAAAATAATAACAAATCACCTGTGTACATCGCTAATATTTCCTCCTGAGTCCAAAACTGAGAACCCCTTATTCCTTTACAACCTTAGGCTGTGTGCCCACAATGCGTTTTTAATGCGTTTCCGCAGCGTTTTTATAGCTGCTGAAACGCATTAAAAACGCATGGTAGAAGGGCAGCAATGTTCCCCAATGATAATCCGCATGTGCTGTGCACATGCTGCGAAAATTTCCGCTGCGGAAAAAAACGCAGCGCTATCAATTATTTTGCAGAAGTGCTGCGTCTTCGCCGCCATTGACTTGCTTTAGATCACATGGATTACGCATCACTGTATATGTAGATGCGTAATCCACGCGTTCCAATGTGCAGATGGTACCCGGGTGTAGATGAGAGGAGAGTCTCCTCCACACCCAGGTACCATTAAAAAATCTGTAAAAAAAGAATAAAATAAAAAATAACTGTCTACTTACCTTCTGTCGGCCCGCGCTGCGCTCCTACTTGCTTCCCGGCACTTTGCAATGAATTGAAGGACCTGCGCTGACGTCAGAGTCATGTGACGGGTCACGCGATGCTGACGTCGGCAGGTCTTTCAATTCACTGTTGCCGGCAAGGGAGAACGGAGTGTAAAGCAGGACACCGGGGGCCATCGGAGGGTAAGTATACATTTATTTTTTTATTTTTACCACTCTCTCGGGTCACACTATATAAATCCATGCAATTTGCATGAATTTATATAGTGTGACCTAGTTGTCACAAGCACTTTCCAAGTGATGCTAATCGCTTGGAAAGCGCTTGTCAATCCGCATGCGGAAATGTCAGTGAATAAAGCTCCATTTCCGCATGTCCCTGGCAGGAAAACGCATGTACAATCCGCATGTACAATCCGCATGTACAATCCGCATGTACAATCCACATGTACAATCCGCATGCGTTTTTTTCTGCCAGGGAGATGCAGAAACGCTCAGGAAAAAATCCTGAGCATTTCTGCATCGTGGGCACATAGCCTTATATATGGTCAATAAGTAGGGCAAAGAGCAGCTTGGATTAGGAAATCCATGTCTTGTGCCCATAAAAAGGACAAAAAGCTGGGACATAACCCCATGCACCTACTACTTTAGGAGGGCACCATCTAATAACTGGGATCTACCTGCCACATGTCATACAACATCATACGAATTTCAAAAAGAAAAGAAGACATGCACCTAAGCGGTGATCACCTGAAGAAATAATCACGGAATATTTGAATATAAATTACATCAATTTATTACAGTATCTCCTGACACATATATAAGAATACGCACAAAAAAAATTATTTTAAAACACCATTAAAAATAGTGGAGGAATCCACTGCTTGAGGAACCCACTACTTTAGAGACCTTCCCATATTATAATGACAGAAAATACAATAAAGTGCAGTCAAATAGATGAACTCTAACAGGCTGTATAGAATATCTATGATGGTCAATATTGCACAAGCCCAAAGTATTCTATATAAATAGAGAATACACAAAAAACAATATGTATATAAAGTGCAACAACAGGTATCTGTGTGAAAATCAATATGGTGTCCCTGTATACAGGGTAATAGGTCTATAGAACAGTATAATTGTAAACTGGCGATTGCCAATAGACCCTTTCACCTCACACTGGAGATGACTACTCCATAACCACTCCATCACATACACTCAATTGTGGCCACCCGTGCTGCCCCAGCAAAAAATAATAGTAGAGCCAATTAAACAATATGATCATAGAAAGCAAATACTCAATCAAATCAGCCTGTAAATGGGAAGGTGCAAATGGGACCTCAGTGCCCAGTGCGTGTCGCCACACACGGTGGCTTCATCAGGGGCATTTAAAGTACATATCCTCGTGTCCCGGTATATATGTAGCCTAGAATCAAAATAATTACCGAGAAAATGTTTAATTTACCTGGAGAGTGCAGTTTATGAAGTCCGAATAAACCCACCTTGGACATTTTTAAAGAAACTGACTCCTGTGACTATCTTAAAAGTGGCTGAGTGAGTACCAACCCACTTACAATTAGTGGAGAATGTGGGCAAGATTCCAGGAAAACGTGTACCTGCCACAGAGATCGATGGATGTCCTGGGTAAAGGCCGCCAGCCAGCCAGAGATGTCCGGCACCATGAAAGAGCCACTCAAACACCTGCTGCAAAGCCAACAACAGCAGCACCGGCAGCACTTGCAGAGCCAGCAGAGCCTGCAACAGCAGCACCGGGAGCAGCAACAGATGCAGCAAGAGACTAATAAACTTCTGATGCAGCAGATTCAGCAGCAACAACGGCAGATGGAACTTCTAGCGGGGAAAGTTCGCAGCAGAGAGGCCGTCCCTCCCTCAACTCCAGGTAATGATTCACACGTCAGGAAGACGGTAAGAAGAGCATTGCAAAAGATTACTCCGGGTGATAAAGTCGAGGTCCTAACGTTCTTTGGGAGGGTGGCGGAGCGGGAGAGATTGCCTCCAGAGCAGTGGGCGGAGGTGCTGGTGCCATATTTAATGGGCCAGCCTCAGAAAGCCCATTATGACTTGTTTGGCCCTGCAGGACGCAAAGGAGTGCGCCAAATTAAAAACAGAAATTTTGGCGCGCTTGGGAGTGACTCTGACTGTTAGGGTGCAACGGGTGCACCACTGGGCCTATTGCAGTGACAAACCTCCCAGGTCCCAAATGTTCGACCTCCTACACTTGGTTCAAAGTGGTTGTAACCTCAATCTTCCTCCCCAGTACAGATGGTGGAAAAGGTCATCATGGACAGGTTCATCCACTCCCTTCCAAAGTCGGTGCAAGCCTGGGTTGCCCAGGGAGATCCCCGTAAAAGCTGCTGAGTGAGTATCAACCCCCTTAAAGGAGTTTATACAAAATTTCTCCATTGCCAAAAACCATATCAATAGGGAATCAGGATTGCTAAGTCTTAGAGTAACATGAATCCTGATAATCCTTGGGATTAATAAGCCTCTTCCCCAAAAAATTCTTCCAGAGGATTGGAAAAGATGTTGTATCACTAGACTTTGACTCACGTCTACATGATTTTCTATTACAGGTAAAGTCAATTACAGTATTAAAATCTCCTACAATCAAAATCGGATATTGCAAGTTTTCACTTTCTTCATAGTGAAGCTCAGATTTATATGGGAGAGGAATACAGGTGTTTGCAATTTCTAACCTTATGTTGTTAATTTTACATTTCAACAGTTTATATATATATATATATATATATATATATATATATATATATATATCTTACTTCTACCCTGTGTAATACATACTTATATTTACACCCCTTTGAACAAGGATAAAGACCCTCGTGAGTAGATATTATGTACAGCATGATATACATGTACTTGACAACCCACTTTTAGCTACTTTCTTGAATCACTATCTGAATGTGTCTTTTGAAGACATATCAGAGACATCAGATCTCTTCTCATCCAAGCAAAGAAATACCATTTCAACTTATCTTAAACCCTTCTAACATTAAATTAGATAACTTTCACCATATTAAAATAATAATTAAGTTAAAATATCCCTCCTCTTCTGATACCTCCCCCACTCCACCTTCCACTTCACCCCTTCAAACCATCTCCCACTCTTAGCTCCCCAACTACACGTTAGGCCGGGTCACACAAGTGTTGATTCTCTCATGTGAGAGAATTGGATCATTTATGCTAATGACACTAGGCTCAAGCTCTGACCAGAGTTTGAGCCGAGTGTCAGTTTACTGGGATCCGTTTCTCTTGTTTGAGACAATCATATTACAGGTGCGGAGAAGATGGAGAACTTCGTTTCTCCAACTTTTCCATCGTCTGTGTCTGCATAAATCAAACTGCACTGGGATGAAATCCAAGTCTGGGCCAAGGTTTTACACGCACCCATAGACTTGTATGGGTGCATGTGATCCGATTTGCTGAGCCACTCTCAGCGTGCTGCAATTGTTTTCCCATGCCGAATCGTCATGAGCAAAAACATTTCAGATCTGCACTGCCCCATAGTATAATATTGGGCTGAGTGCTGTCTGATAAAACATCAGAGAGCACTCTACTATGTCATACAGCAGTGTGAACGAGTTCTTAGAGAACTCCTCAACCAGACATCCACCCACCCTCCAACTAACCTGCCTTAAATAAATGAATCTTCCATAATCAATTGTAAGGGAGAATATCTCTCTATTTACATCTCAAAAACCCTTAGATTAGCCACTGACACAGAATTTAAGAAAACAAATAGTAAGATATTGTATGGTAATTCAATAGTGTATTAAATAATGTTTAAGTGCATTTATAAAATGACCCTAAAAATTCTTTATTAGATGTAGATATTTGAGTCTTAAAAGAAGTAGTAATAAGATCTTATTAATACGTATTTTGTCTCAAACTCTGTTTGCAGTTATGAGGAAATGGAAGGTAAAAGAACAACCTGAATTAAATTAATTGATAAGCGAAAAAAGAGAAAGTGGTCTACGATAATAAAAATCAGACAACTGTTTATGAGCATATCTGGGAAGAATGGACAGGTGTAGAGCAATGCTAGTTATGGGGTGAAGGGTTTTCCTTGTATCCTCCCCTTCAGTTTGGGGGTGCAGGTGGGGTTTGTTTTGATTCAAGGGAGGAGGGATGATGGAATAATATGGAAGGGTTAATATTTGTTCCATTTTGTTTTTCTTAAACAGATGATTGAAGCGTATGGATATTTATTGTATATGAGAGAATATAAATAAATGTTATATGTGAAGTACTATAACTGCATTAAAATAAATGAGATTATTGCAACATATTACTATTTAATAAACTATTTGTAATCTTTAAGAAAAAAAAATAGCAAGGAGGGGAATTTTATATGCATTTGTTGGAAATGTGTTTTTTGAGTATAAATGGTGCAAGATAAAAGATCTTCACCCTGAGGTTTCTGCCCCCATAATCAGTGCAGGAGAGCAAATGCTATGCAAAACCATGAATCTGCAACAACAGTAGTGGATTTTCTGTTTCCCATTTTGCTACAATGAATAATAATGGTACATACCCTCAAAATGGTACTTACCACACTAAAGAAATAGAGGCTACATACACATGCATCTCACTAAATTAGAATATTATCAAAAAGTTTATTTATTTCAGTTATTCAATACAAAAAGTGAAACTCACATATTATATAGAGTCATTACAAGCAGAGTGATCTATTTCAAGTGTTTATTTCTGTTAATGTAGATGATTATGGCTAACAGCCAATGAAAACACAAGCGTCATTATCTCAGTAAATTAGAATACTTTATAACAACAGCTTGAAAAATGTTTTTAAAATCTGAAATGTTGTCCTACTGAAATGTATGTTCAGTAAATGCACTCAATACTTGGTCGGGCTCCTCGTGCATCAATTACTGCATCAATGCGGCAATGTGGCATGGAGGCGATCAGCCTGTGGCACTGCTGAGGTGTTATGAAAGCCCAGGTTGCTTTGATAGCAGCCTTCAGCTCGTCTGCATTGTTGGGTCTGGTGTCTCTCATCTTCCTCTTGACAATACCCCATAGATTCTCTATGGGGTTAAGGTCAGGCGAGTTTACTGGCCAATCAAGCACAGTGATACTGTTGGTTTTAAACCAGGTATTGGTACTTTTGGCAGTGTGGACAGGTGCCAAGTCCTGCTGGAGAATGAAATTTCCATCTCCAAAAAGCTTGTTAGCAGAGGGAAGCATGAAGTGCTCTAAAATTTCCTGGTAGACGGCTGCGCTGACTTTGGTGTTGATAAAACAAGGTGAACCTACACCAGCAGATGACATGGCTCCCCAAACCATCACTGATTGTGGAAACTTCACACTAGACCTCAAGCAGCTTGGATTGTGGCCTCTCCACTCTTCCTCCAGACTCTGGGACCTTGATTTCCAAATGAAAATTGGAACTCTGGGACCTTGTGGGGTGTGTCAATGACTGCCTTCTGGACATCTGTCAAGTCAGAAGTCTTCCCCATGATTGTGGAGCCTATATACTGTATGGAGCAGCATCATGGAGGCCCATATACTGTATGGAGCAGCATCATGGAGGCCCATATACTGTATGGAGCAGCATCATGGGGGCCCATATACTGTATGGACCAGCATCATGGGGGCCCATATACTGTATGAAGCAGCAGCATGGAGGCCCATATACTGTATGAAGCAGCAGCATGGAGGCCCATATACTGTATGGAGCAGCATCATGGGGCCCCATATACTGTATGTACCAGCATCATGGGGGCCCATATAATGTAAGGAGCAGCATCATGGGGGCCCATATATTGTATGGAGCAGCATCATGGGGGCCAAATACTGTATGGAGCAGCATCATGGGGTCCAATATATTGTATAGAGCAGCATCATGGGGGCCCATATACTGTATGGAGCAGCATCATGGAGGCCCATATACTGTATGGACAACAAAGAAAATGACGGCACTTCCACTACAAAAAATAGGTGTGAACAGGTGCTTACTAAGAGCAGCTACCTCCATATATAATGAACAAATAACACTGAGTATATAGATATGAAATATGAAATATGAATAACATAACTGCTGTAGAAAATAGAAATAAATGAAAAAAATTTTGGAAAATTTTTTTTAGCGCATGTAAATATGAAGTATGAAAAATGAATAGCATTACTGCTGTAAGTAAATGAGAAATCTTAGCACATAAATTGGCCAATTCATGTGTCCCTGATAGCCGCGGTAAGGCGTTTCTCGATGTCAGGACCTACCAATGTGAATACCTCTCTAAGAGGTACACATAATCAGACAGAGGTCTCTTAGAGAGGTATTCACATTGGTAGGTCCTGACATCGAGAAACGCCTTACTGCGGCTGTCAGGTACACATGAATTGGCCAATTTATACGCTAAGATTTCTCATTTACTTACAGCAGTAATGCTATTCATTTTTCATACTTCATATTTACATGCGCTAAAAATAAATTTTCAAAAAATTTTTCATTTATTTCTATTTTCTACAGCAGTTATGTTATTCATATTTCATATTTCATATCTATATACTCAGTGTTACAGTGTGCTACTTTATTTGTTCTTCATATACTGTATGGAGCAGCATCATGTGGGCCAGTATACTGTATGGAACAGCATCATGGGGGCCCACATACAGTATGGAGCAGCATCGTGGGGGCCCACAAACTGTATGGAGCAGCATCATGGGGGCCGATACAATGTATGGAGCAGCATCATGGGGGTCAATACACTGTATGGAGCAGCATTACATGGGGCCAATATACTGTATGGAGCAGCATTATATGGGGTCAATATACTGTATGGAGCAGCATTACATGGGGCCAATATACTGTATGGAGCAGCATCATATGGGGCCAATATACTGTATGGAGCAGCATTACATGGGGCCAATATACTGTATGGAGCAGCATTATATGGGGTCAATATACTGTATGGAGCAGCATCATATGGGGCCAATATACTGTATGGAGCAGCATTACATGGAGCCAATATACTGCATGGACCAGCATCATATGGAGACAATGTACTGTATGGAGCAGCATCATATGGGGAAAATATACTGTATGGAGCAGCATGACAGGGGGCCAATATACTGTATGGAACAGCATCATATGGGGCCAATATACTGTATGGAGCAGCATGACATGGGGCCAATATACTGTATGGAGCAGCATCATATGGGGCCAATACACTGTATGGAGCAGCATCATATGGGGCCAATATACTGTGTGGAGCAGCATTACATGGAGCCAATATACTGTATGGAGCAGCATTACATGGAGCCAATATACTGTGTGGAGCAGCATTACATGGGGCCAATATACTGTATGGAGCAGCATTACATGGGGCCAATATACTGTATGGAGCAGCATCATATGGGGCCAATATACTGTATGGAGCAGCATGATATGGCGCCAATATACTGTATGGAGCAGCATGACATGTGGCCAATATGCTGTATGGAGCAGCATCATATGGGGCCAATACACTGTATGGAGCAGCATCATATGGCACCAATATACAGTATGGAGCAGCATTACATGGGGCCAATATACTGTATAGAGCAGCATCATATGGGGAAAATATACTGTATGGAGCAGCATTACATTGGGCCAGTATACTCTATGGAGCAGCATTACATGGGGCCCATAATTCTGTATGGAGGTGGTCACTGTATTACCTGTATATTTCTGTATTACAGCATATATAGGTACTCTGTATATGCTGTAATGTCTCTGGTGATCACTGTATTACCTGTACACCGACACTATATACAGAGCTCCTGTGTATTATGTCACCAGTGGTAATATTAATGTTATTAGTATTGTGTTTTTTATTAATGATCAGTATTGTATTATTCGGTCACTGAGGTGGTAATATATGATCTGGTCATGGTGTGGAGGTATTTGTTCCTTGTACAGTATGTGGTATTATTCGGTCACTATGTGGTAGTAATACATGCTCTGGTCATGGTGTGACAGTATTATTCAGTCACTATGTGGAGGTAATATGTGGTCTGGTCATGGTGTGACTGTATTAATTGCCTGTATGTGGTATTTGGTCAATATGTGGTCTGGTCATGGTGTGGCGGTATTTATCTCTTGTATGTGGTGGTATTGGTCTTGGTATAGTGGATTGTGTTGTGTATGGAGGTCACTTGTTCCCTTTGATATCAATAAGGGGAAGATTCTTGATTTCCAATGGAGATTAAATACTTGGATGTTTAACGCCTCCCTGTCCTGTGGCTATTGCACAGTAGCAAATATGCACTTACAGGGGTTCTACGGTGAAAACAAGTAATCACCTCTCCTAAGGCCATGTTCACATGTTCAGCATATGGTCAGTATTTTACATCAGTATTTGTAAGACAAAACCAGGAGTGGGTGAAAAATGCAGAAGTGGTGACATCTTTCTACTTTACTTTTCCTCTGATTGTTCCTCACAAATACTGATGTAAAATACTGACCAAATGCTGATCGTGTGAACGTGGCCAAAGGATAAATAAGTTATTGAATGCTGTGACCTGGAGAATGTGCAACCTTTATCCCCATTAGTATGGAGCGGCAAGTACGACTCGACCACTGATCCATTTATTCCCTAAGGGGCTGCACTTGGCTTTTTCTGGAAGCCCCCAAAGAGGATGAATGGAGCTACGGTCAGACATACCACATGCCGCTCCATTTTAAAATGGCGATAAAAGTGTCCTGTCAGGGATAAAAGTTCCCCATTCTTTCAATCAGTGCGGTTTGCAATGCATAAGGAGAAAGGATTACCAGCTTCATGAATAGTTCAAAAAATAGGTTTCTTTATTGTGACAAAAGCTCTTTAAAAACAGATTCCATAGTCACATAGTGTAGCCAGGGCAACGCGTTTCGAACGCTAAAGATGCGTTCTTTGTCAAGACTACAGCAATTGTACATCCCAGTTATGGTGGCGCACAGTAGATGTGCAGGAGCCGCCTGTGATTTACAGTCGACGCTCCACTATAACTGTTATGTTCTGCTACCAAAGCTAAGGAAAGAGAGGAGATCTGTCCCTACTATAGGACTCAGCTGAATCCCTACGATGTAACAGGGAACCTGATCCTGCGATCAGACCTGCTAAAGTCCTAATCTAGTCTGTACGGAGACCTATAGATGTGGGGAGGGAATCCCTACAAGTACTAAGGACTGGGAGGAATATGGGACACCTCCTAACAGAAATAGTAGCAGACAGACGAACAAACAAAATAGATAGAACATAGAGGTCCGTAGACCAAGCAAACTAACAGAGTTAGATACAGAGCACAGGCTAGCTAGAAAGTAGATATACAATGAAGTCCAGCAAAGCCAGAAGGGCGGAGCAGGATTAAATAGGCCAACAAGGTCATGTGACCAGCAAAGGAAAAAAAACCTAACAGCAAGGTTCTAACAGTACCCCCCCTTCTAAGAGGATCCTCCGGATCCCCTAGGACCAGGCTTATCAGGAAATCTCCTGTGAAACGCTCTGATAAGTCTGGACGCGGAAACATCATCTGACCTCACCCAAGAGTTATCCTCGGGTCCGAAACCTTTCCAGGCCACAAGATACTGCAAACTACCTCTATACCGTCTAGAGTCAAGGATGCGAGAAATTTCATATTCCCCGTCCTCCACCACCGGAGGAACAGAGGCAGAGGCGTCACCATCCGACACAACAGCTTTTTTTAACAGAGAGACATGAAAGACCGGATTAATTCTCCAGGAGGTAGGAACCTCCAACCTAACAGCAGATTGGTTGACAACCTGAAGCACCTTAAAGGGCCCTACAAACTTGGGACCCAATTTCTTAGAAGGAATCCTCAACCGCAGATTCCTAGAGGACAACCAAACCATGTCACCAACAGCGAACAAAACCTCCTGTCGTTTCCTATCAAAGTAGTCTTTAGATTTTCTGTTGGCCTCCTGAAGATTACCACGCACATCCGTCCAAACTCTTTCCAAATCACCGGAAAAATTCTCCTCCTCAGGCACGGCAGATCCCAACTTGGAGAACGACCCAAACGACGGATGTTTCCCAGAACAACAAAAAAAAGGCGAACAACCAGCAGAAGAAGATGTATGATTGTTCAGAGCAAATTCGGCAAGTGGCAGAAACTCAGACCACCCCTCTTGATTGTCTGCCACAAAACAACGCAAGAACTGCTCAACATCCTGGTTTTTCCTTTCTGTCTGGCCATTAGATTCAGGATGATATCCGGACGAAAACGACAAATGAATTCCCAACCTGTCACAAAAGGCACGCCAAAAACGAGCCACGAACTGAGGACCCCTATCAGAAACAATGTCAGTAGGAACGCCATGAAGTCTGACAATTTCCTTGACAAAGGCCTTAGCGAGAGTTTTAGCGCAGGGCAGTTTGACGAAGGGAACCAAGTGACACACCTTGCTAAAACGGTCCACGACCACCCAGATGACAGTAAAACCCTCAGAGGGGGGAAGGTCAGTTATAAAGTCCATAGCCAAATGTGTCCAAGGAGCACTGGGGACCTCCAAAGGACAAAGCAACCCCGCAGCAGGAGTATGTGAGGACTTAGATCTAGCACATATAGTACATTGGCGCACCCACTTAATGACTTCCTTCTGCCATCCAGGCCACCAAAAACTGCGACCCACCAGTCTCTTGGTCTCAGAGATTCCGGGATGACCTGCCAACCGAGATTCGTGACACTCAACAAACAAATCTCTCCTAAAGGTCCCAGGCACAAACAACCTCCCATGAGGAGTGTTAGATGGGGCATTCTCCTGAGCTTTAAGAATCTCATCTTCCAAAACGGAGTCTAAAGCAGCTATCACAACACCTTCTTGTAAAATGTTTTCCTCTTTCTCAGCACCGACTATGGGAGAAAAACTGCGAGACAAGGCATCCGCCTTAACATTCTTAGTACCAGGGATGTAAGTAACGGAGAAATTAAACCGCGAGAAAAACAGTGCCCACCTAGCCTGACGGGCATTCAGGCGCTTGGCAGCATCAAGATATATCAGATTTTTATGATCCGTAAGAACCTGAACGGGAAATTCCGCACCTTCCAAGAAGTGGCGCCAGTGTTCAAATGCGAGTTTAATAGCCAATAATTCCCGATTACCAATATCGTAATTCAATTCAGTCTCCGAAAATTTTTTTGAAAAAAAGGCACAGGGATGTAATCCATCCCCGTTATCCTGAGACAATACTGCGCCAACCCCCACAGAGGAAGCATCAACCTCAACCAAAAACGGCCTAGTAACATCAGGCTGCATAAGGATGGGAGCAGAGGTGAACCTCTCCTTGAGATACACAAAAGCTTCAATGGCCTCAGAAGACCACTGAACCGCATCAGCACCTTTCCTGGTGAGATCAGTCAGAGGTTTGACAATACTAGAAAAATTTTTTATGAATTTTCTATAGTAATTGGCGAAACCCAAAAACCTCTGTATCGATTTCAAACCAATAGGCCTAGGCCATTCCTGCACAGCCTGAACCTTAACCGGATCCATCTCAAAACCTTTGCTGGAGATAATGTAGCCCAAAAAACTAATTCTCTGTACAGCGAACTCACATTTCTCCAGCTTAGCAAAAAGCGAATTGTCCATTAATAACTGTAATACCTCACGCACGCTCCGCCAATGAGACTCCAGATCTGGCGAATAAATCAAAATGTCATCCAAATACACAACCACATTTTTACCGATCAAAGGTCTAAGGATGTCATTAATCAGATTCTGAAAAAATGCAGGAGCATTAGTAAGACCAAAAGGCATAACCAGATTCTCAAAATGACCCACAGGAGTGTTAAAAGCAGTCTTCCATTCATCACCCTCCTTCATGCGCAACAGATTGTATGCCCCCTTAAGGTCAATTTTAGAGAACCACTTGGCCCCCAATAACTGGTTAAACAGATCAGGAATCAATGGCAGTGGGTAAGGATTGCGTACCGTAATTTTGTTAATCTCACGAAAATCCAGACAAGGACGTAAACCGCCGTCCTTTTTTTTACAAAAAAAAATCCAACCGCCACAGGAGACTTAGAGGGCCTAATGTGACCGGCGGCCAAACTTGTCTGTATGTATTCCTCCAAAGCCTTCCTCTCAGGAATAGTAAGGTTAAATAAACGACTTTTAGGAAGAGTCGCTCCAGGGACAAATTCAATAGAACAATCATAGTCTCTATGGGGAGGCAAAACCTGCGATTCTTTCTCAGAAAAAAGTCTCCAAAAATCCTGAATAGGAACAGGCAATTCTCCCCTATCCAAAGCTGCAATACGCCCGTTACAACACTTGTCATAACATTTATGGCTCCAGGATTTAATTTCACTGGTAGACCAATCCAGTACAGGATTGTGAAATTTTAACCAGGGCAAACCCAATATTACTGGAGAAGGCAAGTTATTCAACACTACCAAATCCAATTTCTCATGGTGAACACCATTAATAGTGAGAGGAAATTCACTGACCTTGAGAGTAATATTCTTCAAAGGGGAGCCATCCACAGAAACCACAGCAATGGGGGATGATAAAGGTTCAGGTTTTAAATTGAGTTTTTCCACGAATCCCCCATCAATTACATTCAGTGTAGACCCGCAATCAACAAACACCCAAAATTCCATTAATTTTTCCTGAGCAATCGTGGAAGCAGCTAAGAATATACCCTTGGAATTTAAACAGGCAATACGGGCGTGACTGACCATTTTTTTTTTCTTTCTTCATACGAAGCTCACAGCCTTTAATCAAATGACCAGATTTTCCGCAATAGAAACACAAGCCTTCCGAAAAACGACGGTCTTTTTCTTGAGAGCGAGGTGCCACCGATCCAATCTCCATCGGTTCACCACTGTTAGTACACACATTATCATAACCAGAAACTGACATAGCAGAGGATTTGCTCTCATTAACCCTAGCACGCAGTCTTCTATCCACCCGTATAGCTAATTGCATAGCCTGTTGCAAATCCTCAGGTGTAGGATAAGCAATTAGCAGGTCTTTAACCCTTTCACTGAGCCCAGCAAGAAATAGACTTTTCAGAGCAGAATCGTTCCACCCTGTTTGAGTGGACCAACGACGAAAATGAGTACAATATTTTTCCACATTACCTGATCCTTGTTTTAAACGTCTCAACTCAGTCTCAGCTGATGCCACACGGTCAGGATCATCATATAATAGTCCTAAAGCAGAAAAAAAACTATCCACTGATCTGAAGCATGTATCACTAGGTTGCAAAGAAAAGGCCCACTCCTGAGGCTCTTTGCGCAAAAGTGACATTATGAACCCTACGCGCTGGGATTCATCCCCAGAGGACTTGGGTCTCAAACGAAAATACAATAAGCAAGCATTTTTAAATGAAAAAAATTCTCGATGTTCACCAAAAAATAAATCCGGCAAACATACCTTAGGCTCCAAGAAATATGCTCCAGGACAGTTACTCACGTGCTGACGGAGCTCGGCCACTTCCAGAGAGAGTCCCTGCAGGTGTTTAGCCAAATCCTGAACCGACACCATGATGGAACAAAAAAAAAAACTCTTTCCTTAGAGAATTTGCAGGCTGGACTTACTGTTATGTTCTGCTACCAAAGCTAAGGAAAGAGAGGAGATCTGTCCCTACTATAGGACTCAGCTGAATCCCTACGATGTAACAGGGAACCTGATCCTGCGATCAGACCTGCTAAAGTCCTAATCTAGTCTGTACGGAGACCTATAGATGTGGGGAGGGAATCCCTACAAGTACTAAGGACTGGGAGGAATATGGGACACCTCCTAACAGAAATAGTAGCAGACAGACGAACAAACAAAATAGATAGAACATAGAGGTCCGTAGACCAAGCAAACTAACAGAGTTAGATACAGAGCACAGGCTAGCTAGAAAGTAGATATACAATGAAGTCCAGCAAAGCCAGAAGGGCGGAGCAGGATTAAATAGGCCAACAAGGTCATGTGACCAGCAAAGGAAAAAAAAACCTAACAGCAAGGTTCTAACAATAACAGGGATAACGGCTAACAAGTATGTGCATATAGCTGTAGAGTGGGCCCCTAGGGTCAATTTCCCCTGTGGGCCCCAGACACCCCAGTGTGACCCTGGATAAGGAAGATACGAGGGTTGTGAAGTAAGCCTGTTTAGCAGAGGTAAGGGCTGATTTGAAAGCGAGTGTTGCTTGTTTGAATGCCGAGAAGTCATCTTGCGAATGTGTTTTCTTCCAATGCCGCTCCATGACCCCAGGGCCGCCATCAGGGCATTACTACCCTTACTACTGTATGGGGCCCGGTGAAAAGAAGCAAGAAGGGGGGGCAGGCACGCTGGCAGCCCGGGGCCCCTCTCTTTGCTTCTTCTTACCGGGCCTCAGGGGTAACAGTTAAATGCCCGATGCACCCGGCAGACGGAAATGGGTGCTTTACCTTTAAGCAGCGGCCAGGTGCATCATGGTCCTGACTCCAATCTCCTGACACACTGCATGCTCATCTTCATTCCTGAGCAGAGCAGCATGTCTCGGAGGCGGTGGCTAGTGTGTGAGTAGCAGGAGGAGGAAGCTGCTGCTGAGTTTGGTGGTGAGTGGGGCCTGGTGGTGCTCAGAGGGGCCTGCTGATGGTGATGAGGGGGCCTGCTGAAGGTTATGCGGGGCCTGCTGATGGTTGTGGGGGGCCTGGTGATGGCAGGACCTGCTGCTAGTGATGGGCGGCCTGCTGCTGGTGATGCGGGGGCCTGCTGATTGTGGTGGGGGGGCCTGCTGATGACGGTGGGGGGGCCTGCTAATGGTGATGAGGGGAGGCTGCTGCTTCTGGTGGTGAGGGGAGGCTGCTGCTGGTTCTGAGGGGAGGCTGCTGCTGGTGCTGAGGAGAAGCTGCTGCTGGTGCTGAGGGGAGGCTGGTGCTGAGGGGAGGCTGGTGCTATTGCCAAGGGGAGGCTGCTGCTGCTGGTGGTGAGGGGAGGCTGCTGCTGGTTCTGAGGGGAGGCTGCTGCTGGTGCTGAGGAGAAGCTGCTGCTGGTGCTGAGGGGAGGCTGGTGCTGTTGCCAAGGGGAGGCTGCTGCTGGTGCTGAGGAGAGGCTGCTGGTGCTGAGGGGAGGCTTGTGCTGAGGGGAGGCTGGTGCTGGTGCCAAGGGTAGGCTGCTGCTGGTGCTAAGGAGAGGCTGCTGGTGCTGAGGGGAGGCTTGTGCTGAGGGGAGGCTGGTGCTGGTGCTGAGTAGAGGCTGCTGGTGCTGAGGGGAGGCTTGTGTGGAGGTTGCTGCTGGTGCTGAGGGGAGGCTGCTACTGGTGCCAAGGGGAAACTGCTGCTGGGAGGAGGCTGGTGCTGGTGCCGATGGGAGGCTGGTGCTGGTTCCGAGGGGAGGCTGCTGCTTGTGCCGAGGAGAGGCTGGTGCTGGTGCCGAGGGGAGGCTGGTGCTGGTGTCGAGGGGAGGCTGCTGCTGGTACCGAGGAGAGGCTGCTGCTGGTGCAGAGGAGAGGCTGCTGGTGCTGAGGGGAGGCTTGTGGTGAGGCTGATGCTGGTGCTGAGGGGAGGCTGCTGCTGGTGCTGAGGGGAGGCTGTTGCTGGTGGTGAGAGGAGGCTGGAGGTGAGGGAAGGCTGGTGGTGGAGAGGGGAGGTTGCTGCTGGTGATGAGGGGAGGCTGCTGCTGCAGCTGCTGAGGGGAGGCAGCTGCTGGTGCTGAGGAGAGGCTGCTGAGGTGGTGAGGGAAGGCTGCTGATGTTGGTGAGGGGAGACTACTGGTGGTGGTGAGGCGAGGCTGCTGATGATGAGGGGAGGTTGCTGCTGGTGATGAGGGGAGGCTGCTGCTGGTGATGAGAGGAGGTTGGTGCTGAGTGGTGGCTGGTGCCGAGGAGAGGCTACTGCTGGTGCTGAGGGGAGGCTGATGGGGAGGCTGCTGCTGGTGATGAGGGGAGGCTGGTGATGAGGGGAGGCTGCTGGTGGTTGTGATGAGGGGAGGCTGGTGGTGATGAGGGGAGGCGGCTGGCGGTGGTGAGAGGAGGCTGCAAGTGGTGGTGAGGGGAGTCTGCTGGTGGTGGTGAGGGGAGGCTGCTGCTGGGGGGAGGCTGCTGCTGGTATTGAGGGGAGGCTGCTGGTGGTTCTGAGTTGAGGCTGTTGCTGGTGCTGAGGGGGGCCTGTTTCTGAGGGGAGGCTGCGTCCGGCAGGGTGAGGCTGGTGCTGAGGGAAGGCTGCGACCGGCAGCGAGAGGCTGAGGAGGCGGTGGCGAGGACGACCAGGGCTAGTCGACAAGGATATGCCAATTGCATATCAAGATGATGCCAACCTCTGTGGACAGGTAGGAGGAACAAGAGTAGTTGACAAATAGGGTGATCAATAGACCTTGGAATAATAATAACTTCCACAATTGGATGTGTTTAAATAAAATGTTCCTGTGCTGAGATAATCTTATACATGTGCCCCTGCTGTGTACTGTGTAATGGCTGTGTCTGACCGTGCAGGAACATGGTCTGATCATACCACATCTCCTGGGCAGGGGAGGAAGAAAAAGAATATACAGACATTACAGCAGGGGATCACAGCTGATTCTTTCTGTGAGGTAAAACATTTCACTGCCTGTTTTTAAACAATGTTTTACTTCAAAGAAAGAAACAGTTGGGATCCCATGCTGAAATGTCTGTATACTCTTTTGTTTCTTCCCCTTAGCATGAGATGTGGTTGTGGCACCCCAGGGGTCAGGTTGCCACAGTGGCATTGCCTCACTCACAAGAGTTGATGCCATGCCTGGAAGCAAGCAGGAGTCCCCTAATCAGGTTTTACTAAGCATGCAACACTTTCCTGGCTCCAGACCAGCAAGGGGAGTCCCTCCCCTTGGCAACTGGGATCTGGGGGCGTGGTTAGTGAGACTTAGTGTGTGAGGAGTTGAAGTCAGGACATCGAGGAGAGAGGAGCTGGGGACTGGAGCTGCGCGGCAGCTCACCCCAGAAGAACCAGCACAGAAGAACCGGACACCGGAGTCCGAGGCTGTGGGGCACCGAAGGCCCAGCAGTAGAAACCGGAGGGCAGGAGACTGCAGGTCTCCTGGCCCCATCAGACGCCCAAAGGCTCAGCAGCACCGCAGGGTTCAGCACCGCCACGTGAGAGCGACGCACCAGCAAGGCCCGAGCTGCCTGCCATACGGGTGAGCACAAAAACATTGCACTCAGGGACGAGGGCCGCGCACAGCTACAAGCAGCAGGGCCAAAGAGTTTAGTGTAAAGGGAAGGCCTCCAATTTCACCTGGCAAGGAGGATTCTTTACTTGCTTCCAGGATGCCCGGACTTCCACTTCTAGCCAGCACCCTAGTCCCGGCTTGTCTAATCACCACCAGTAAAGATAAGAGGAAACCGCCATTGAGTTGTTGATTATTGCTGCGCCATCAACCCCTGCACTACAACGTCCAGCATGACCCATAACATCTACACTGCCCTGGAGCTAAGTTCTACCTGTGGAGAGCCACACTATCCCTGCTGCAGTAACATCAGCTCCAGAGGACCTGCTCCGCAGCGGCGGCTCCCCTAGCCGCATACCACAGGTGGCGTCACAAACTTTATACAATCACCATAAATCCCCTATCAATAACCCCTGGGTCACGGACCGGGTCACCGCTACTGTGACATCCCCCAGCATTTACCGGCCCGGCACCGGGTACCCCACGGCCCAGAGGGCGCGTCATGGTATGATCAGACCGTGTTCTGTACACGGTCAGACACAGCCATTACATTATTCAAAGATCTATTGATTAAAATTAACTTTTGTTCGTGGGAAAACCCCTTTAAGTTCATGTATTAATTTGTCCACCATCTCAGTACATGATTATATGATACAATCATTCCCTCTGCTCCTGAAAGGGGGGAGGGGAGGGAATGATTGATATAAGTGTATACAGTGCATTGTGAAAGTATTTGGTCCCCTTGAACTTTTCTAACTTTTGCCACATTTCTGGCTTCAAACATAAAGATATAAAATTCTATTTTTGGGGGAAGAATCAAAAACAAGTGGGACACAATCGTGAAGTGGAACGAAATTTATTGGAAATGTTAAACTTTTTTAACAAATTAAAAACTGTGGGACTGCTGGCTTGTGGATTTAGACTGGACAACCCCTTTAAGGCTCCTTCAGCCATCAGTGAATATCGGTCTGTGCTCGGACCGCAATGCATGGACTTGCCGCGGGTCTCCTGACCTCAACTCAGCAGCCTCACAGCATGTATGAGGATGCGGGTCAGCATGATTGGTGCCCAGTCCAAGCACTGCAGACTGAGAGCAGAACGATTTCTCACTTCCAGTATTTACACTGTCATAATAATAAAGATGTTTCCCAATCATATACAGTGCATTGTGAAAGTATTTGGCCCCCTTGAACTTTTCTACCTTTTGCCACATTTCTGGCTTCAAACATAAAGATATAAAATTCAAATTTTTTGGAAAGAATCAACAACAAGTGGGACACAATCGTGAAGTGGAACGAAATTTATTGGAAATGTTAAACTTTTTTAACAAATTAAAAACTGAAAAGTGGGGCGTGCAATATTATTCGGCCCTCTTGAGTTAATAATCGCCATCTTTTGCTGCGATTACAGCTGAAAGTCGCTTGGGGTATGTCACTATCAGCTTTGCACATCGAGAGGCTGAAATTCTTGCCCATTCTTCCTTGCAAAACAGTTCGAGCTCATTGAGGTTGGATGGAGGGCGTTTGTGAACAGCAGTTTTCAGCTCTTTCCACAGATTCTCGATTGGATTCAGGTCTGGACTTTGACTTTGCCATTCTAACACCTGGATACGTTTATTTTTGAACCATTTTATTGTAGATTTTGCTTTATGTTTGGGATCATTGTCTTGTTGGAAGATAAATCTCCGTCCCAGTCTCAGGTCTTTTGCAGACTCCAACAGGTTTTCTTCCAGAATGGTCCTGTATTTGGCTCCGTCCATCTTCCCATCAATATTAACCATCTTCCCTGTCCCTGCTGAAGAAAAGCAGGCCCAAACCATGATGCTGCCACCACCATGTTTGACAGTGGGGATAGTGTTTTGAGGGTGATGAGCTGTGTTGCTTTTACGCCAAAGATATCGTTTTGCATTGTGGCCAAAAAGTTTGATAATGGTTTCATCTGACCAGAGCACCTTATTCCACATGTTTGGTGTGTCTCCCAGGTGGCTTGTGGCAAACTTCAAATGAGACTTTTTATGGATATCTTTGAAAAATGGCTTTCTTCTTGCCACTCTTCCATAAAGGCCAGATTTGTGCAGTGTATGACTGATTGTTGTCCTATGGACAGACTCTCCCACCTCAGCTGTAGATCTCTGCAGTTCAACCAGAGTGATCATGGGCCTTTTGGCTGCATCTCTGATCAGTCTTCTCCTTGTTCGAGATGAAAGTTTAGAGGGACGGCTGGGTCTTGATAGATTTGCAGTGGTCTGATAATCCTTCCATTTCAATATGATCGCTTGTACAGTGCTCCTCGAGATGTTAAAAACTTGGGAAATCTTTTTGTATCCAAATCCGGCTTTAAACTTCACCACAACAGTATCTCGGACCTGCCTGGTGTGATCCTTGGTCTTCATGATGCTCTCTGCACTTGAAACAGAACCCTGAGACTATCACAGAGCAGGTGCATTTATACGGAGACTTGATTACACACAGGTGGATTCTATTTATCATTACCAGTCATTTAGGACAACATTGGATCATTCAGAGATCCTCACTGAACTTCTGGACTGAGTTTGCTGCACTGAAAGTAAAGGGGCCGAATAATATTGCACGCCCCACTTTTCAGTTTTTAATTTGTTAAAAAAGTTTAAAATATCCAATAAATTTCGTTCCACTTCACGATTGTGTCCCACTTGTTGTTGATTCTTTCCAAAAAAATTGAATTTTATATCTTTATGTTTGAAGCCAGAAATGTGGCAAAAGGTAGAAAAGTTCAAGGGGGCCAAATACTTTCACAATGCACTGTATATGATTGGGAAACATCTTTATTATTATGACAGTGTAAATACTGGAAGTGAGAAATCGTTCTGCTCTCAGTCTGCAGTGCTTGGACTGGGCACCAATCATGCTGACCCGCATGCTCATACATGCTGTGAGGCTGCTGAGTTGAGGTCAGGAGACCCGCGGCAAGTCCATGCATTGCGGTCCGAGCACAGACCGATATTCACTGATGGCTGAAGGAGCCTTAAAGGGGTTGTCCAGTCTAAATCCACAAGCCAGCAGTCCCTCTGTGTCACTGACTGAAGACTTGTGAATCCACACATCGTAAGCACTGTGAGGATTCGCTGGTGTCAGAGCCAGGAATGGCAATCACTTGGCTTCAAGGATGTGAAATGCAGACTCCCAGCCAGAAGGGGGGGTGTGGAGATAGAGGGAGAACAAACAGGTGGGCAGGTGAATTTAAAGGGTTGGCTCTGCCGTGAAGTACCGAGTGGTGGGACTTTATTTGAACAGTCATCCTGTGCTGACAGAGTCCCTTTAAACATAAGTCATACTCATCTTCTGGCGTCTTCATCAATTTTCAGCACTGCTTCGGTCTTGCGGCGCCATCTTGTGAACGCAGCTTCTGACTGACTGGAAGTCAGAAGCTATGTCACAATCTCTCAATGCAAGTCTGAAAGCCTGAACGATGCTCTCATAGACTTGATCTGGTCATGGTGTGACAGTATTTGTCTCTTGTATGTGGTATTATTCAGTCACTATGTGGTGGTAATATGTGGTGTGGTCACAGTGTGGCAGAAAGTAGAGTTTTTCCAAGAGTGGTCGGTGGGACTGTGGAAGGTTTGAGGAGTGGAGGCGGAGCTGGGGTGAAGCCTGGGTGGAGTTTCAAGGGGGCCCCAAAATTTTGCCACTATGGGGCACCGAAATTCCTAGCAGCAGCCCTGCACGACCCTGGACACTTGCCAAAGCTTTTTAGTGATGCTATTGTGCCAGTTTTGTCTATTGATTCGTCACACTCTGTCATGCATGAGAGGGGTAACCGAGTCAATAGCTGGTGCTATGCTAGAGTGGCATTGTAGAAGGCAGTGACACTGTCTGTGTCGTGGAGTGAAGATATGGATGTCAGTGGTAGAATAGAATTAGAGAGTGTGTGAGTGTGGAGACATGCAAGGTTTCTTCAGGGGTGTGCTATTTGCTGACATGGGTGACAGGTGAGGAGGACAGAGATGAGAAAGTGTTGGAATAATACATATTAATCTGTATGTGTATTGCAACAACTACTGTGCTGTTTCATATGTTGTGCATATTGTGAGGTTGTTAACAAAGTTT
Organism: Phyllobates terribilis; assembly: GCF_046119375.1. Lineage (NCBI taxonomy): Eukaryota > Metazoa > Chordata > Amphibia > Anura > Dendrobatidae > Phyllobates > Phyllobates terribilis. The sequence goes on along the minus strand of NW_027362795.1, from coordinate 10,559,505 downwards.
AGTTAAAAAAAAAAAAAAAAAAAACTCCCACAGACAGGATGCCCCCTCCTTCTCTTCCTGTGTTGTTGTTATATATCTGATTTGATTTCCTCATGCTGCAGTAACATCATGCTGTGCCTGTGCTGGATATAAATAAACCTACATTCTGTGTTCTAAACTCTGGATGTCACGCGGATTAATCCTCTGCTAACAGGTTATGGGCCCAGATGTACCAGAGTCCCAGAGTCACAGATCCCCAGAACACAGAGGAAAGAAAAGAAAGAAAGACAGCAAACTGAGAAGAAGCAAAGATGGCCACCAGCAGCAGCTCCATGAAATTTACAGTGCCAAGTCTCACTAACCAGAATTATCAATCCTGGAAATTCAAAGTGAAAATGCTGCTAATAAGAGAAGGTACGTGGAAATACACACAGGAGCCTAAACCTGACCCAGTGCCACAGGAGTGGACAGAGATGGATCAGAAAGCACAAAGTACCATATCACTCAGTATAGATGATGACCAGATTGTGCATGTGTGTAAATGTAATACTGCAAAGGAAATGTGGGAGCAGTTGCAAAAGGTACATGAGAGGATAAACTTAAGCAATAAGCTCTATCTCATGAGAAAGCTGTACCAGTCTAAGCTACAGAAAGGCCAGGATATGCAGGATTACATAAGAAGTGTTCTGGAAGTTGTAGAACGCCTGAGAGTCATTGGGGAAGATCTAAAGGACTTTCATGTGGCCGCATTACTGCTTAGTGGCCTTTCAGAGAGGTATGATACGCTTGTAACCGCACTAGATGCGCGTCCAGATGATGAGCTTACACTGGATTATGTCAGGGGGAAGCTCATAAATGAATATAAGCGAAAGGCAGAAGGTGTAAACAGTAGGACATGCAACACAGAATCTGCTTTACAGACACAAAACCTAACTGATAACAGGAAGCACATAAAAGAAACACGTGAATGTTTTGTTTGCAAGAAATCAGGACATTTGAAAGCTGACTGCAGAGTCTGGAAAGCTAGAATGAATCAGCTGAAAAAGCAAAGCAGTCATCAAAGGGTTAAAAGTGCTGTATCTGGAGAAAATGATTCTGTGAATACTGAAACTGCATTTACTGTCAGTGCAAATACATCAAAGCATGCATGGTGTATAGACTCTGGAGCAGCTAGTCACATGACTAATAACAGAGACTTCTTTTCTAAGCTTAACCAAAGTAAATCAGAGAAATTGATTATGGCTAATGGTCAGTACATGACTTCAGAAGGCATAGGAGATGGTTATATTGATTGTCAAATCTCACCAACACAAAGCAGGAAGATCCCAGTAAAGGATGTGCTGTATGTGCCTAGTCTTGAAAGTAATCTACTATCTGTGAAGAAACTCACAAAACAAGGAAATGAAGTTACATTTAAGCATGATAGCTGCATCATCTCAAAGGAAGGTCACACACTAGTAGAGGGAAACATCACAGATGAACTTTATCAGCTGAAATGCAAAGAGTGTGTGTATACAGCGCAACAAGAAGAGCATAAAAACTGTATTCATGTGTGGCATATGCGTCTGGCACACAGAGACCCAGAAGCAATAAGAAAGTTAGTCCAAAAGCAACTAGCTGAGGATATTACAATTGATCTATGTAACCAGACAATGAAGTGTACTAGCTGCATCAAAGGGAAAATGTCTAGGAAAGCTTTTCCTAAGAGAATTAGTACAACAACAGCACAGCCACTAGATTTAATACACACAGATGTCTGTGGTCCAATGAGCACTCTGACCCCAGGGAAGAAGAGATATTTTCTCACATTTATTGATGATCATTCAAGATATACAGTTGTCCACCTGCTTCACAGCAAGAAGGAAGTTCCAGAGAAACTTGAAATATACCAGCTGAAGTATATAATAAATTTGGAAGAATGTCAAAGATTCTACGTGCAGATAATGGGACTGAATATACAAGTAATGAGACACAGAGCATTTTAAAGAAAAATGGAATCCTATTTCAGACCACTGTACCGTACAACCCAGAGCAAAATGGTGTCGCGGAAAGAAGGAACCGAACACTATGTGAAAGTGGAAGAAGCATGTTATTTGATGCAAATCTGCCCACAGTATATTGGGGTGAAGCAATCATGACAGCTTGCTATCTTCAGAACAGACTACCAGGTAAAGCTACAGACAAAACTCCATTTGAGCAATGGAATAGCAGAAAGCCAAAACTACATCACATAAGAATATTCGGAAGTAAAGCATTTGTACATGTTCCCAAAGAAAAGCTAACTAAGTGGGAATCTCACGCTAAGGAAGGTATCCTGGTAGGCTACAGCGAAACCCAGAAAGGTTATAGGATTCTACACCCAGATAAAATATGTGCAAAATACAAGGACCTAAAAACACAGATGTACTGTCTGTGATATTAGATAGCCAAAATACTTCCATGTATTGTTGCGTCCAAAGATATTTTCTTCATATTTCTTCATATTTCTTCATATTCCCCTTTTTTTTTTTTTCATAATTTCACCTTTATTTCCATTTTTATTTTCATAATAATTTTTTGTTTGGGCTTTAAGTGCGCTCTCGACCTGGGCCATGGCACCACTGTGCGGTTTTGACCTATGAGGTATTTCCAGCTCATGAACCATTGGGGCAGAATATACGCGGTTAGTATATACCGCGGTACATACGGTATGTGCCTGGATGGGTGTCAGCTACTGTATAACTTGGACATTTGCCCTGGCCTGGGGTACTTATGGATGGGAGGGCTTCATGTCACCATCCAACACAAGATGTCAGTTGGTTACCTTGTGTGCCCCTTAATCGTCGCTCCGTAGTGTGCGGTTTTTCCTTGTCTGTGATGCGCACACCGGATGTGACGCTTGCGTGTCACGCCCGGCACCTGCGTTCCACATACCGGATGTCAGCTGACCGGAACCGGAAGTGACACGATCGCGAGTATAGCGCGACTAGGATTTAAAAGAGGACTTATCAGAGTGTCAAATGGCGCTGTCTGGTGAATGAGCTGCGCGATTGTGGGCAGCGTGCATACCGCATGTCTTCTCTTTTTTTCCCCTGATGACTAGCTAAGGCAAAGAAACGCGTCGGGAGCGGTATATTGTGATGGGCTGGTGACCCTATGAGACTTGGTCTGCCCCCATCATATGGAGCTATCTTGAAGTCTGAGAGCAGGAACGGATATCAAAATTGGTGAGGATGTTCCATTTCTATATATAGCAAGGTTAAATGGTTACCATTGATAGGGTTAATGTTTCTGCGTTCTCACATATTGAGACACAATAAGTTGTTATAGTGTCCCGTAGGCTCCATCATTTTCTTTTTGCCACACTTTCTTGGTTGCGTCAGAGATACAATATGCTTATATGACATATATCTATATCTTTGGACGCAACAATACATGGAAGTATTTTGGCTATCTAATATCACAGACAGTACATCTGTGTTTTTAGGTCCTTGTATTTTGCACATATTTTATCTAGTGGTAATAAATGTTAAGTTTTACATTTCTATAGCACTACACCTGCTTGTGTTTACATTTATTTTTTTGTGTAGTTATTTCTAAAACCCCTGCTGCTGCATTTTGATTCTACACCCAGAAACAAACTAGATCACAATAAGTAGAGATGTAGTGATTGATGAGAACTTTGTATCACCCAAGTTTTGTGACATCACGCCAGTAGTCCAGCTGAAGTCACAATTACAAGACAGCAACAAGGAGGATGTAGAGGTCTGGCTGGATTCTTCAACTAATGAAGGAACAACAGAAAAATCAGGTGAATCTGAAATCAGGAGATCGTCAAGATCAAGCAAAGGTATACCAGCTAAACGTCTATCCTACATTGTCAAGACACTACCTGAGTCAGAGCCGCAGTCATGGGATGAAATGCAAGCACTACCTGTCCATGAAAGAACAAAGTGGATCGATGCCGCTAATGAGGAAATCAAATCGCTTCATCAACTCCAAACTTGGAAACTCACCAAGCTACCACAGGGCAAAAAGGCAATCAAGTGCAAGTGGGTCTTCAAAACCAAATATGACTCAGAAGGTAAAGTCCACAGATTCAAAGCAAGGTTGGTCGCAAAAGGATATTCTCAAAAGTATGGCGAAGATTGCGATGCTACATTTGCTCCAGTCACTAAACAGACCACGTTCAGAGCTTTGTTAGCTGTAGTTGCTGTACAAAAGATGTATGTCAGACATTTGGATATAAAAACTGCCTTTTTAAATGGTGACATTGAGGAGGACTTATACATGACTCAACCTGAAGGTTATGTAAAAAGAGGTCAAGAGAATCTTGTTTGCAAACTACAAAAATCTCTCTATGGTCTTAAGCAATCAGCAAGAGCATGGAACACCAAGATGAATAAAGTCTTGTTGGAAGACAAAATATACAGATGGAAAGTGGATGTATATTCTCTTATATGTGGACGACGTGATTGTTGTTCATCAAGACGACGCAGGAATTGGAAAAATGACTGAAATTCTGAATCAGCACTTTGAATCAAAAGACCTTGGAAGTGTGACATATTATCTAGGAATCCAAATCCAGAGAGAGGAAGATGGAAGTTTTCTTCTAAACCAAAGTGCAAAAATTAATTTGATTCTGAATCAGTTTAAAATGTCAGAGGTCAAAGGTATATCAACCCCAATGGAACCATCCTACCTGAAGCTGGAAGGAGAAGATGACCTGTTGCCTAACAATGAGAAATATCGTCAGGCAGTGGGGACACTTCTATACATATCAACTATGACTCGACCGGATATCACAACAACAGTTGGAATCCTTTGCAGATATGTGGAAAAACCGCGCCAAAGAGACTGGAATGCTGTTAAGAGACTTCTCCGATATTTGAAAGAAACGCAAGATGTAAATTTAAAACTATCTGCAGCAGGAGATCTAGAACTTACCGGCTATGTAGATGTGGATAGGGCTGGTGATTCGCGTGATCATAAATCCACAAGTGGATACTTGTTTAAAGTTGGAGAAAGTTCAATCTCCTGGTCTAGTAGGAAACAAGTGTCTGTTGCCTTGTCATCTACAGAAGCGGAGTATGTGTCCGCAGCCTATGCAAGCCAGGAGGTTGTTTGGCTAAGACAATTGATGGACGATCTTGGCAAACCGACAACTCAGCCGACGGTGATTTATGAGGACAACCAAGGATGCATTAAACTTGCATGCAGTGAAAAAATCAGTGCTAGAACCAAGCACATTGACGTCAGACATCATCATCTACGTGATTTGATAGATCGTGGGATAATTCACTTTGTCTATTGTGAAACTGATAAGATGGTAGCTGACATTATGACAAAGCCATTGCCACGAGCTAGGTTAAAAGAATTGAGAACCACAATGGGACTAAGAGGATAAGTAGTTGTTGAGTGGGGGTGTTGGAATAATACATATTAATCTGTATGTGTATTGCAACAACTACTGTGCTGTTTCATATGTTGTGCATATTGTGAGGTTGTTAACAAAGTTTAGTTAAAAAAAAAAAAAAACTCCCACAGACAGGATGCCCCCTCCTTCTCTTCCTGTGTTGTTATATATCTGATTTGATTTCCTCATGCTGCAGTAACACCAGACTCCATGCTGTGCCTATGCTGGATATGAATAAACCTACATTCTGTGTTCTAAACTCTGGATGTCACGCGGATTAATCCTCTGCTAACAGAAAGTGAGTAGATGGTGATGAGGTAGGGGGAGAGGGGAGGTTGTGAAGTTAGATAGGGAGCAGAGACGGGTGAAGATAAGGTCTAATGTATTTCCGTCTGTGTGGGTGGCTGAGGAGGAACATTGAGTAAGTTCAAAAGATAAAGTAAGACACAGGAGTTTGGAGGCTGCTGACTGGAGGGTGTCAGTAGGGATGCTGAAGTCACCCATTATGATAGTGGGAATGTCAGCGGAAAGAAAGTGAAGAAGCCAGGTGGAGAATTAGTCAATATAGGTAGTGGCCGTGCCCGGAGGTCGGTATATGACGGCCACTTGGAGGTAGAATAGATGCGGACAGAGTGGACTTCAAAAGAGAAGATAAGGCAGGTTAGAGGTGGGATTGGATTAAAGGTGCAGTTGGTAGAAAGAAGAAGACCCACTCCTCCGCCATGTATGTTGCCAAGGAGAAGAGTGTGGGCAAAGTGGAGGCCATCATAACACAGCGGAGCAAGGGAGGCAGTGTTGGAGGGTGTCAGCCATGTTTCGGTGAGGCCCAGGAAGGAGAAATTGTGAGAGGTAAGGAGGTCATGAATCACATGGAGCTTATTACAGACAGAGTGGGCATTTCAGAGTGCTCCAGAGAGAGGGAGCAGAGGGGTGGTCGTCAAGGACACAGGTTTTACATAGGAGAGATTGCGGTAATTCATATTAGGATGAGAGCGATAAGAGGGGGAATAAATGGGAAGTATCAGATGTGGGCAGGCTGACATTATGGGGAGGCAAACTAAGCAAATGCCTGGGGCCCCCACTCCCTCAGGGGCCCCCAGTGGGGGCATAATGGTTGCGGTCACACTGGGGGCTGTGTTGGGGGCTCCTTTCCAATTATCAATGAGACAGGAGCTACGTCGTTCCTGCACTCTCAATAGAAACGGCCAGGCAGCGCTCCATCCCCTCCAGCCCCTGCCAGTGACTTTGGTCTGAGACTGAGCTAGTTTTTTCTGCGCATGTGACAGGATGCTGAAGGAATCAGGTGAGGCACTGACACGTACAAGTGTGTGAGGCAAAACCTGTGCCTCGTCCCAGCACTGCAGCCTCTGTCTGTTCCCTCTGACTCCCAGCTCATGGTCCGTGACTTGAAGCTTATCTTTTAATGTTCCATGCTATTATGGACAACAGCAAGATATCTTACTGAAAAGTGCAGCCGGCATTCCAGGCTGTGCGGTGGGCTGCCTTTTCTGCAATATATCTTAGTGGAAACTGTCAGACTGATGTCAGCTGAGCTCACCAAGCAGAAAACACTTTGGTAACTAGTAGCTGATGGAGCGGGGATGAGGGAGGCTGGGAGATAGGAGAGTGGGGGGTTGTCAGCAGGCTCGGACAGGCCTGGCGGGGTGCCAGGAAATTTCCCGGTGGGCCCCGGCCCCCTGCAGAGAAGGCAGAGGAGAATTTAAAAAAAAAAAAGGAAAAAAAAAGTGGTCGCGGGCCCTTTAAGGGCGCGCGCACACACTCTCACCGCCGCCGCGATGCCCAGAACAGTAGCGGGAGTGGCCTGGGAGCAGGAGAGCCGAAGAGCAGAGCAGGGGCTGTACTGCAGCGTCACATTTAGCAGACAGGGCCGCACGTCTGCTGAAAGTGACGTCACAGCGCGCCCTGCACTGCAGTCTCCCGCCTTAGGAGCGCTTCTGTAGAGAATGACACCAAAATTATATTTTCACATGATCTGCTGGCCTCTGGTTTTTATTAGTGTTTGTCTGATGTTTATATCACATACAGAAATATAATTGCAATCATATTATGAGTACAAATAGGTTATATTGACAGTTAGAATGAGTTAATGCAGCAAGTCAATATTTGCAGTGTTGCCCCTTCTTCTTCAAGACCTCTGTAATTCTCCCTGGCATGCTCTCAATCAACTTTTGGACCAAATCCTGACTGATAGCAGTCCATTCTTTCATAATCAATGCTTGCATTTTGCCAGAATTTGTTGGTTTTTGTTTGTCCACCCGTCTCTTGATGATTGACCACAAGTTCTCAATGGGATTAAGATCTGGGGAGTTTCCAGGCCATGGACCCAAAATCTCTATGTTTTGTTCCATAAGCCATTTTGTTATCACCTTTGCTTTATGGCAAGGTGCTCCATCATGCTGGAAAAGGCATTTTTGGGCGCCAAACTGCTCTTGGACGGTTGGGAGAAGTTGCTCTTGGAGGACATTCTGGTACCATTCTTTATTCATGGCTGTGTTTTTAGGCAAGACTGTGAGTGAGCCGATTCCCTTGGCTGAGAAGCAACCCCACACATGAATGGTTTCAGGATGCTTTACAGTTGGCATGAGACAAGACTGGTGGTAGCGCTCACCTCTTCTTCTCCGAATAAGCTGTTTTCCAGATGTCCCAAACAATCGAAAAGGGGATTCATCAGAGAAAATGACTTTGCCCCAGTCCTCAGCAGTCCACTCCCTGTACCTTTTGCAGAATATCAGTCGGTCCCTGATGTTTTTTCTGGAGAGAAGTGGCTTCTTTGCTGCCCTCCTTGAAACCAGCCCTTGCTCAAAGAGTCTCCGCCTCACAGTGCGTGCAGAAGCACTCACATCAGCCTGCTGCCATTCCTGAGCAAGCTCGGCACTGCTGGTAGTCCGATCCCGCAGCTGAAACAGTTTTAAGATACGGTCCTGGTGCTTGCTGGTCTTTCTTGGGTGCCCTGGAGCCTTTTTGACATGCTTCTCCTTGAAGTTCTTGATGATGCGATAGATTGTTGACTGAGGTGCAATCTTTGTAGCTGCGATACTCTTCCCTGTTAGGCCATTTTTGGGCATTGCAATGATGGCTGCACATGTTTATTTAGAGATAACCATGGTTAACTGAAGAGAAACAATGATACCAAGAACCAGCCTCCTTTTAAAGTGTCCAGTGATGTCATTCTTACTTAATCATGACTGATTGATCGCCAGCCCTGTCCTCATCAACACCCACACCTGAGTTAATGGATCAATCACTAAAACGATGTTAGCTGCTCCTTTTAAGGCAGGACTGCAATGATGTTAAAATGTGTTTTGGGGGTTAAAGTTCATTTTCTGGGCAAATATTGACTTTGCAAGTACAGTAATTGCTGTTAAGCTGATCAATCTTTGACATTCAGGAGTATATGCAAATTGCCATTACAAAAAATGAAGCAGTAAACTTTGGAAAAATTACTATTTGTCTCATTCTCAATACTTTTGGCCATGACTGTATGTGTATATGCCTGCGTGTGTGTATATTCCTGTGTGTGTGTATATGCCTGCATTTGTGTGTGTATATGCCTGTGTGTGTACAGTGTGTGTATATGCCTGCCTTCATGTGTGTGTGTGTATGCCTGCATGTGTGTACAGTGTGTGTGTATATGCCTGCATGTGTGTGTGTATATATACCTGCATGTGTGTGTATATGCCTGCATGTGTGTGTGTGTATGCCTGCATGTGTGTGTGTGTGTATATGCCTGCTTGTGTGTGTGTATGTATGCCTGCATGTGTGTGTGTGTATATGCCTGCATGTGTGTGTGTGTGTATATGCCTGCATGTATGTGTGTTTGTGTATGCCTGCATGTGTGTGTGTGTATATGCCTGCATATATGTGTGTGTGTGTGTGTGTATATGCCTGCTTGTGTGTGTGTGTATGTATGCCTGCATGTGTGTGTGTGTATATGCCTGCATGTGTGTGTGTATATGCCTGCGTGTGTGTGTGTGTATATGCCAGCATGTGTATGTATTTGAGTGCCTGCATGCCTACGTGTATATGTGTCTTCACACGTTTGTGCGTGCTTCCCTGCTTGTCTGCATTTTTGTGTGTGATTGTCTGAGTGTGTCTGTGCATGATTGCGTGTGCATTTCTGTGTGTGCTTGCCTGCGTGTGTACGTGTCCCCATTTCTGTGGGTATGTGTATCTGCGTGTGTATATTAGGGCTCTTTCACATGTCCTGATATTTACGGGACTGGAGATATGTGTCCACCTGTGTGTCATCCGTGTGACACATACCAGTGCTTGGGAATCAGTGTACAGTTAACGCTGTTCCCAAGAGCCGGGTGCTGAGCGCTTGCCCTCATCATGGATCCCTGCCGGCACTGCGATCAGCAGCAGCAGGGTCAATGATGAGAGTAGTAGTCAACTCCCGCCGTGTCCAACTGTAAAAATAGGAATAAAATTAAAAAATCCTTGTACTCACCTCTCCTAAGTGTCACCCGCTGTAATCTGTGCGAGCGCTCACGCCGAAGAGAATGACTTCTGCAGCGAGCGGGCCTCGGAGCTGCACTCAGTGATTGACAAGGCACCGCTTGTTGAGCGCAGCTCCGGGGTCCACTCGCTGCAGGAGTCATTCTCCTCGGCGTGAGTGCTCGCACGGATTACAGCGGGTGACTCTTAGGAGAGGTGAGTATAAGGATTTTTTTTATTTTATTCCTATTTTTACAGTTGGACACTGCTGGAGTAGACTACTACTCTCATCATTGACCCTGCTGCTGCTGATCGCAGCGCCAGCAGGGATCTATGATGAGGGCAGCGCTCAGCACCCAGTGCTTGGGAAGAGCACTAACTGTCATCAGTGTGCGGGACGTTTTGTGGCCTGTGCAGCAGGTAAAAAACAGACATGTCAGCGTGTTTTGCCCATGGACACCACATGGTCTGTGGAAAGTGGAAACACACTGACGTGTGCACATTCATTTGAATGGGTCTACGTGTACCAGTGTCTGTGGTACATGAGGAAACTGTCACCGCATGTACTGACGTGTGAAAGAGCCCTTAGTATGTGTCTGTGTGCGCTTGTTTTCGTGTGTGTAAGCGCGCTTCTGCATGTCTGTGTGGTCTTCCAATGATTTATTATATTTGGGGAGAGAAATTTTAGGAGACAAAATGGGGAGATGTGTGAAGAAACGGTATGGTGAACTAGAGGAGGGGTGGGAATGAGTGCAGGAACAGAATGGGGAAGGGGGATGTATAAGGAAACAGTATGGAGAGTGGGGGAATAGTGTGAGGAGATAGTATGGAGAGAGAAAAGTGTGATGTGACACAGCACAGAGACTAGGTAGTGAGGGGGAAGGTATAGAGATGCGGCAGTATGGGGGAAACAGTGTGAGGGCACAGAAAGGAGGTAACAGTATGCTGAGGAGGTGGAGTGTGATGAAGGGGCACAGTATAGAGACTGGGTAGTATAGGGGGGACACAGTGTGAGAGGACAGTGTGAAGAGGGGGCCCAGTATGGTAAGGAGAGGACAGTGTGGAGAGCATGTACCCTAACAGTGGTAGAGTGTATGTCATATTTTGTGCAGGGAGCATTGTAAGAGTTAGGTTTATTTAGGGGCTCAGTGTAGATATTTTTATTCAGGAGCATCATAATGACACTGCTATCTTTAAGGGCATCATGTGGGGATGTGCTGCAGAAGACCGGAGAAGATGGAAGTCTGCAGAGACGAGCTGTGGAACTCATCATGGAGTCTGGACAAGAGGAAGAACAGAAAGAGAACGACTCTAATCAGAGAAGCCGTCTCAGGTAAGATACCTGCATGTAAATGTTCATTTGTGATCCTGCCTGTGTCTCATCAGTAATGTGGTTCCTGTATGGTCCGCAGTCTGATGATGACTGATAACTCCCAGTATCTCTATTGTTAATTACATACTGGGAGTTGTAGGTTTATGCGATACAAAGATATATGGGTCTGACCTGACATTACAATTGATGGTGGTTCAGATGATGTATTCATGTACTGATGTGTTTGTGCGCGTCTGCGTGTTTGTGCGCGTCTGCGTATCTGGAATAATATGTATTTTTGTAAGATGCGTGTATGTAACTGTGCATTGTGGTGTGTAATAACATTCATATGCTTGAGGCACCTTTACTAAATCTGTTAGGACTCACTCACATGTGTTAGGGAATTCCATTTGTCTTTCCACATTTAGGAACAGACAAGTGAAATATGCTAACCCTGACAAAACTGTCACCATAGGGATGTGCTTGTATGGACACGGGTTCAGGAGCTGAGCCTGCTCCATACTGGGCAGATGTCGGCTGTGTTACATAGCCGGCGTCTGCCTGTAACAGCAGTGATCAGAGCTCGCCTTGATTGCTGCTGTTTTGAGTATTTAAGTGCCCTTGTCAATCACTGACAGCGGCATTTAGATAGCACAATGGCCGGTGCATGCAGTCACCTGTTCCCTTCAGCCCCCTGTGACGCAGTTGCAGGTTGCTGATGGGTTGCCAGTAGTGCTGAGTGCGCGTGGTCGGATAAGAGACATTACAGTCACCGCGAGCTACAAAGTGCTGCAATAACGTCAGGCACCTTAATTGTGACACTTCCATGGAGCCCAACCTCAGGCTGAGCGTTATTGAATGACTAACATGGCAGCAACACCTGGCAACTAGTGCTGAGTGAGTGTGGTTGGATAAGGTGTGATCCCAGCATGCTCAGGTGTTATCTGAGTATCTTGTAGTGCTCTGCTAATATGCTCGAGTCCCCGGGGTAGCATGTTTTGCGGCGGTAGACAGAAGCAACACATGCAGGGATTACCTAACAAACAGGCAATTCCTGCATGTGTTGCGTCTGTCTACTGCCGCAAAACATGCTACCCCGGGGACTCGAGCATATTAGCAGAGCACTACAAGATACTCAGATAACACTTGAACATGCTGGGATCACACCTTATCCGACCACACTCACTCAGCACTAGTTGCCAGGTGTTGCTGCCATGTTAGTCATTCAATGAAGCTCAGCCTGAGGTTGGGCTCCATAGAAGATGTCACAATCAAGGTGCCGGACGTTATTGCAGCACCCTCACTTTGTAGTTCGTGGTGACTGTAATGTCTCCCTCCTTGCACCGACCCAATAACAGGAAGCGAGTGGCGGCAGGGAGAATAAAATGTAATTTTCTCTGTGTAGCCAATGCTTTTCCAATAAGCCGTCTAACCAGGCTTTACACCCTATTTACCTGCAGATTACCCTTTTATCTGCAGATAAATAGCGTTTTTCAAGGTGACAAGTTACCATTAAAGGGACTCTGGCAGTACGGAATGACTGTTCGAATATAGTCCTGCAACTTGGTGCTCCACAGCGCGGCCAATCATGTAATTATAGAACATTATAGAAAAGCATAACAAGTAATAAAACCGTTTATGGTGGGCTGTAGTGTGGGCCCCTAGAGTCAGTTCCCCTGGTGGGCCCTAGCCACCCCAGTCCGACCCTGGTTGTCAGCCTGCAGAATCACATCAAGTGTGTGATGACAGGGGGAGCATCTGGAGCAGTTCAAATTTGTTGAAGAGGTCCTGTTTACTGTGCTTATTACACAATAAGAAGATTTGATAAGTCCTGGGCGGGAGCTTTAAAGGGAACCTGTCACCAGAAAAAGCACTATTAACCTGCAGATATGGGGTCAATCATCAGGGTAATAGCGTTACTAACCTGCCTGGTGCCTGCACTTAGCTGAACGCTGCGAGGAGAAAATGAACTTCATTCCTTCCAGCAGTGTTCCAGTTTCAGTCACGGGGCGGTGCCGGCGCGGTTTCAGTCACCGGTCTGAAAATACAGAGCAGTGGCTGTAACTGCGCCCCCGGCCCTGACTGACAGTCGCTCTGCATTGGGGCCGGCTGTCAGTCAAGGCCAGGGGCACGGTACTGTAAACTCAGATCGGTGACTGATCCTGTGCCCCCATGACTGAAACTGAACGTTGCTGGAGTGAATAAAGGACATTTTCTCCCCATAGCGTTCTGATATGTGTGGGCACCGGGCAGGTTAGTAACGCTATTAACCTGCAGATTAAGCCTATATCTGCAGATTAATAGCGTTTTTTTCTGGTGACAGGCTCTCTTTACAATACCCAGCTGACTTGACTTGAGCAACCAATAGTTGCTGTAGAGGGTGAGGGGAGGAGCGCAGAACCACTGTGCAGAAAGGAGACCAGCCATTGGCAGCATTTCTCAAAGGTGCACAAAGAAAAGTTTAGTATTTTGTTGTGTCATATTCAACCTCAGGTAATGGATTTAAAGGGGTTGTCAACTACTAGGGAACCCCCTCTCAAAGGGTTTATCTAGAATTATATTAATTTTTTACTATGGGCATAAGTGCTGACAGGCAGGTGGTTACTAACTACCTGCCTATTCTACCCAGCGCAGATCTCTCCTAGCACAGAGTGGTCACAGACCATTCCTGACGATCATTCTGAGACTTCCGCTGACGTCACATTGTCGCAACAGCTTCTCTTCCGCTCTGTAGCCAGGGTGTAACTGCTGATGTCATGCTGACAGCCAGCTCCTCGCTGCCTCATTGCGGGGAGCCGTCTCTCAATTAGCATGATGTTGACAGTCACATCCTGGCAACAGAGCAGCCCAAGTTACACCACTGACACCAAACATCTACCGCAAAAACTACATAATAGCTCTGCGTTATCAATACAGTTGTTGGGACTGCTTAAGGATCTTTGATGACACCACAGTCGTAACCATGATATCATCACAGGTCCTGTACTGTGCAGGAGTTTAGAAGAAGTGAAGAGGAAGAGACAGACTGGTAAGTATTGTGCATATATACAGTACAGACCAAAAGTTTGGACACACTTTCTCATTTAAAGATTTTTCTGTATTTTCATGACTATGAAAATTGTACATTCACACTGAAGGCATCAAAACTATGAATTAACACATATGGAATTATATACTTAACAAAAAAGTGTGAAACAACTGAAAATATGTCTTATATTCTAGGTTCTTCAAAGCAGCCACCTTTTGCTTTGATGACTGCTTTGCACACTCTTGGCATTCTCTTGATGAGCTTCAAGAGGTAGTCACCGGAAATGGTCTTCCAACAATCTTGAAGGAGTTCCCAGAGATGCTTAGCACTTGTTGGCCCTTTTGCCTTCACTCTGCGGTCCAGCTCACCCCAAACAATCTCGATTGGGTTCAGGTCTAGTGACTGTGGAGGCTAGGTTATCTGGCGTAGCACCCCATCACTCTCCATCTTGGTCAAATAGCCCTTACACAGCCTGGAGGTGTGTTTGGGGTCATTGTCCTGTTGAAAAATAAGTGATGGTCCAACTAAACGCAAACCGGATGAAAAAGCATGCCGCTGCAAGATGCTGTGGTAGCCATACTGGTTCAGTATGCCTTCAATTTTGAATAAATCCCCAACAGTGTCATCAGCAAAGCACCCCCACACCATCACACCTCCTCCTCCATGCTTCACGGTGGAAACCAGGCATGTAGAGTCCATCCGTTCACCTTTTCTGCGTCGCACAAAGACACGGTGGTTGGAACCAAAGATCTTAAATTTGGACTCATCAGAGCAAAGCACAGATTTCCACTGGTCTAATGTCCATTTCGTCTGTTCTTTAGCCCAAACAAGTCTATTCTGCTTGTTGCCTGTCCTTAGCAGTGGTTTCCTAGCAGCTCTTTTACCATGAAGGCCTGCTGCACAAAGTCTCCTCTTAATAGTTGTGGAAACGATGTGTCTGCTGCTAGAACTGTGTGTGGCACTGACCTGGTCTCTAATCTGAGCTGCTGTTAACCTGCGATTTCTGAGGCTGGTGACTCGGATAAACTTATCCTCAGAAGCAGAGGTGACTCTTGGTCTTCCTTTCCTGGGGCGGTCCTCATGTGAGCCAGTTTTTTTGTAGCACTTGATGGTTTTTGCAACTGCACTTGGGGACAGTTTCAAAGTTTTCCCAATTTTTCGCACTGACTGACCTTCATTTCTTAAAGTAATGATGGCAACTCGTTTTTCTTTACTTAGCTGCTTTTTTCTTGCCATAATACAAATTCTAACAGTCTATTCAGTAGGATTATCAGCTGTGTATCCACCAGACTTCTGCACAACACAACTGATGGTCCCAACCACAATCATAAGGCAAGAAATCCCACTTATTAAACCTGACAGGGCACACCTGTGAAGTGAAAACCATTGTTGGAAGACCATTTCCAGTGATAACCTCTTGAAGCTCATCAAGAGAATGCCAAGAGTGTGTAAAGCAGTCATCAAAGCAAAAGGTGGCTACTTTGAAGAACCTGGAATATAAGACATATTTTCAGTTGTTTCACACTTTTTGTTAAGTATATAATTCCACATGTGTTAATTCATAGTTTTGATGCCTTCAGTGTGAATGGACAATTTTCATAGTCATGAAAATACAGAAAAATCTTTAAATGAGAAGGTGTTTCCAAACTTTTGGTCTGTACTGTATATATATGTGCTTAATAAATATATATATATATATAAACACAAGTCTATATCTATGTGCTCATATATACAGTGGGGAAAATAAGTATTTGATACATTGCTGATTTTGCAAGTTTTCCCACCTACAAAGAATGAAGAGGTCTGTAATTTTTATCGCGGGTACACTTCAACTGTGAGAGACAGAATATAAAAAGTAATCTAGAAAATCAGACTGTATGATTTTTACATTTTTACATAATTAATTTGTATATTATTGCTTGAAATAAGTATTTGATATAATAGAAAAACTGAACTATGTGTATGTAGCATCCACAGTTATAAATCCCGGCAGCACAGACAAAAGTTAATAAGTGTAAAGATTGGCAATTGCCCAATGAATGAGCAAAATGCTGCTCATTCATCGGGTGATTGGATTGTTTATGGCAGAACAAAAATCATTATTCTCAGCAGCACATCACTAGTAATTGTTCATCACTGTTCATCATGCGCTCATCATTGTTAGTCAGCCTGTCTAAAGACGCCAATATCAAGCACAGAACGACTTGACAATTGCACTCGCTTAACGGCCTGAACTCTGTGCATGTAAATGCAACTGAAATGTTTCTGTGTGATGGTACAATATATGAGCGTTTGGTGCCCCACTTTAAACTTTTGCCCAGGGCCCCACTTTGGCTAAAACCGGCCCTGGATGTGGGGGGAACAGGATTGGAAGATATGTCGCCTGCAGTGAGGAGAAGCAGAGAGAGGTAGAGCAGGTGGGAGAAGGAGAGTGACTGTTTTTTCATGTTTTAGTAGGATAGATCTGAGGTTGAAGAGCAGTATGGCAGATGAGGACAGGTGTGGAGATAAGAGGGAAGGAGAGATAATTATTTGGTTAGAGGGTGCTGAGGTTTGGGGATAGCGAAGGAGACTGAGGATTAGTGGAGCCAAAACTGTGAGCATATGTAAGCATGTTGAAGGAGTAGGAGTAGGTTAAAAGAAAAGCTAGGTACATGTAATAAGCAGTGCTTACTGTTCCCTTCTGGTTTATTCCTGGTATACAGTGGGTACGGAAAGTATTCAGACCCCTTTAAATTTTTCACTCTTTGTTTCATTGCAGCCATTTGGTAAATTCTAAATAGTTCATATTTTACTCATTAGAGTACACTCTGCACCCCATCTTGACTGAAAAAAAACAGAAATATAGAAATTTTTGCAAATTTATTAAAAAGAAAAATTTAAATATCACATGGTCATAAGTATTCAGACCCTTTGCTCAGACACTCATATTAAAGTCACATGCTGTCCATTTCCTTGTAATCCTCCTTGAGATGGTTCTACTCCTTCATTGGAGTCCAGCTGTGTTTAATTAACTGATAAGACTTGATTTGTAAAGGCACACCCCTGTCTATATAAGACCTAACAGTTCACAGTGCTTGTCAGACCAAATGAGAATCAAAGGAACTGCCCAAGGAGCTCAGAGACAAAATTGTGGCAAGGCACAGATCTGGCCAAGGTTACAAAAGAATTTCTGTATTACTCAATGTTCCTAAGGGCACAGTGGCCTCCATAATCCTTAAATGGAAGAAGTTTGGGACCACCAGAAGTCTTCCTAGACCTGGCCATCCAGCCAAACTGAGCAATCATGGGAGAAGAGACTTGGTGAGAGAGGTAAAGAAGAACCCCAAGATCACTGTGGCTGAGCTCCAGAGATGCAGTAGGGAGATGGGAGAAAGTTCCATAAAGTCAACTATCACTGCAGTCCTCCACCAGTCAAGGACTCCCAGACTATGAGAAATAAGATTCTCTGGTTTGATGAGATGAAGATAGAACTTTTTGGTGATAATTCTAAGCAGTATTTGTGGAGAAAACCAGGCACTGCTCATTACCTGCCCAATACAATCCCAACAGTGAAACATGGTGGTGGCAGCATTGCTATGGGGGTGTTTTTCAGCTGCAGGGACAGGATGACTGGTTGCAATTGAAGGAAACATGAATGTGGCCAAGTACAGAGATATCCTGGATGAAAACCTCTTCCAGAGTGCTCTTGACCTCAGACTTGGCCAAAGGTTCACCTTCCAACAAGACAATGACCCTAAGCACACAGCTAAGATAACAAAGGAGGGGTTTGAGAACCACTCTGTGACCATTCTTGACTAGCCCAGTCAGAGCCCTAACCTAAACCCAATTGAGCGTCTCTGGAAAGACCTGAAAATGGCTGTCCACCAACGTTCAGCATCCAACCTGACGGAACTTGAGAGGATCTGCAAGGAAGAATGGCAGAGGATCCCCAAATCCAGGAGTGAAAAACTTGTTGCACCATTCCGAAGAAGACTCATGGCTGTACTAATTCAAAAGGGTGCTTCTACTCAGTACTGAGCAAAGATTCTGAATACTTATGACCATGTGATATTTCAGTTTTTCTTTTTTAATAAACTTGCAAAAATGTCTACATTTCTGTTTTTTTCAGTCAAGATGGTGTGCAGAGTGTACTTTAATGAGTAAAATATGAACTATTTAGAATTTACCAAATGGCTGCAATGAAACAAAGAGTGAAAAATGTAAAGGGGTCTGAATACTTTCCGTACCCACTGTATTACTGCAGCACACTTACAGAGCAACACAGAATTCGTCACCAGACCTGTATCTACACATGTAAACCTACATAAGAGATATCACTAAAGAGAAGTGTGTTGTACCCCTAAGAAGATATCAAAACCAAAAAGAAGGGAATCCTAGTCAAATACCGCTCAATATATATAATGTTAATAAATATGGAGGAGACGGAGACCCAAACGAAAACAAAGGTTTGTTAAATATATAAACCATTTTATTGTACATCAATTATAAATATAATACCAATAATACAACAATACTAGGTAAGGGGGAGAAGTACAATTAAAAAACAGGGAGGATGGAAACAATCCCTGAATATAAGGATAGAACCAGATAATGAGGAGCTCCTGTGAGATGAGAAATGCTCTAGAGTTCTAGGGGCAAACACAATTAAGGTGGGCTAGTAATTACTGCAAACTGCGAGACTAAGAAATATGATGAATAGTCTATAAAAAACAGGAAAAAATATGAATATACTTGCAAAAGAAGTATACTAACAAGTAGAATATGCAAGCATATAATCCGGTATAATTAAATAAATTAAATACTAAAACCTCACAGCTAACTGACAATTATATAAGGTATAAATATCAGAGAGTTTAGCTGATCAATTGTGAGTGGCCGTAGTTTTAATAAGAACCCGGAAAAAAGGCTCGATGTTTATAATACGTTTTAACAGTACGCAAAATATAGGTGAAGCAACCCTGATGTTCTACAGCACTAGTGTCTTATAAGTGGCGTGCATTGCAGTCAGTTAAATAAATACATAGTAGAGAGCAGGAAGGCAAAACTTTAAACTTTGCCTGTATAATACCCCTGCAATATCTATATAATAATCAGAAGTTGGTCAAAAGACGAGATGGCCGCAGTAGATGCTAATCCCCAATATGGGGTGCAGGTGAAAATAATGAAGCCAATTAACCCTGGTAGATATAATCATAACAAGAGCATAAAGACATAAACATATGATGGTATCAGGAGAGCCCGAAGATAATCAGTCATAAAGTATGTGCAGCAGTACCATGTCTCACGAGAAGCACAGGAGCATCCAGATGGTGTGTGTGAGCCTCGACATGCATTTCACCAACTGCGGCCTCGTCAGGCTCTCCGGACACCGTCATATGTTTATGTCCTTATGCTTTTGTTATGATTATATCTAGCAGTGTTGCTAGATATAATGCTATGATTTAACAAAAAAAAAAACCTGGCCTCCTCCACCCCTTAATAGCCAGCCATCACACACCTTATTTCCCCCGTCGCCCAGTACAGCTCAATGAGTTGTTATGGAGGAGGGGGAAAAGTGTAACTATAGTCACAGGTAAATGTAATTATTTTACATAGCAAAGCAATACAGCTTTAAATGCTATGATTTAAAAAAAAAAATCTGGCCTTCTTCCACCCCTTAATAGCCAGCCATCACACACCTTATTTCTCCGTCGCCCAGGACAGCTCAATGAGTTGATATAGAGGAGGGGGAAAAGTGTAACTATAGTCACCAGTAGTCACCGGTAAATATAATTATTTCACACAGCAAAGCAATATAGCTTTAAATGCTATGATTTAAAAAAAAAAAAAACTGGCCTCCTTCCACCCCTTAATAGCCAGCCATCACACACCTTATTTCCCCGTCGCCCAGGACAGCTCAATGAGTTGTTATAGAGGAGGGGGAAAAGTGTAACTATAGTCACCGGTAGCCACCGGTAAATATAATTATTTCACACAGCAAAGCAATATAGCTTTAAATGCTATGATTTAAAAAAAAAAAAAAAAAACTGGCCTCCTTCCACCCCTTAATAGCCAGCCATCTCACACCTTATTTCCCCGTCGCCCAGGACAGCTCAATGAGTTGTTATGGAGGAAGGGGAAAAGTGTAATTATAGTCACCGGTAGTCACCGGTAAATATAATTATTTTACATAGCAAAGCAATATAGCTTTAAATGCAATGATTAAAAAAAAAAAAAAAAAAAAAAAACTGGCCTCCTTCCACCCCTTAATAGCCAGCCATCTCACACCTTATTTCCCCGTCGCCCTGGACAGCTCAATGAGTTGTTATGGAGGAGGGGGAAAAGTGTAACTATAGTCACCGGTAGTCACCGGTAAATATAATTATTTTACATAGCAAAGCAATATAGCTTTCAATGCTATGATTTAAAAAAACAAACCAAAAAAAAAAAACTGGCCTCCTTCCACCCCTTAATAGCCAGCCATCTCACACCTTATTTCCCCGTCGCCCAGGACAGCTCAATGAGTTGTTATGGAGGAGGGGGAAAAGTGTAACTATAGTCACCGGTAGTCACCGGTAAATATAATTATTTTACATAGCAAAGCAATATAGCTTTAAATGCTATGATTTATAAAAAAAAAAAAACTGGCCTCCTTCCACCCCTTAATAGCCAGCCATCTCACACCTTATTTCCCCGTCGCCCAGGACAGCTCAATGAGTTGTTATGGAGGAAGGGGAAAATTGTAATTATAGTCACCGGTAGTCACCGGTAAATATAACTAGAATATTTTTTCTCTTATGTACTATATACATAGCGTAACACTATACATATAGTATCATAAGGCTCTTATTGTCAGGGGCATGTAGTGTGCATGGTATTCCCAGGCACACCATAATGCCACACATAACCCTACTGGGCACTTACCTCCCTTGCCTCATCCATCTTTATGGCCATCCTTTTGAACAGGAATATCTTCTGTGTTCTTCTGGGGTCCTGATCCTGGCTTGAGTCCTGACACGCTTATTTCTTGCTTGTCCAGGTCCTGCTTGCCCTTCCGGATCTTCTTATTTTGATGTTCTTCTTGGGGTTTAGGAAGACAGCTTGCTCTGATGATATTAAAGAGCCGGTGGATGGTTTGGGGTTTTCCAGCTGATGTTGGTAAATGAAAACCCCGTGAACAAGGCCTGGTGGTCTGCTGAGAGGGCTGAGTTGTTAGCCTCTGCTGCTTCCAGAATTTGAAGATTGAATGGTCTGGAGCCGCGCTGGATGTTACTTGGCTATAAGAGAAAAAGAAAACACAAGAAGGTGATTACATAAGAACAGTATATAGTAAAGTTCAGGAAAGCTAGAGGCTCTCTACATATGTCAACCAATGATCGGCAGATTTTGTCACTATCTGCTGATCATTTAACATGTATGGGGGCTTACAATCTCACCACTGACAAATCAGCGACCTTCACTGTTATTAGTAATCTGACGAATTTGGAAAAAGTGATTAAAGCTATGTGAAACTATTCATAAATGAGTCTGTATAAAACATCTCCTCTAATACTTACTGGCACAGGAACATGTGGGGGACACATTCTAAGGGCTTCCACCGAGTCCCAGTCAATACGCTGGAAAAACCTATGGGCTCTGATGTTACCATGGACTCCGAGGCGCCTGGCAGGATCTTCCCGGAGGAGCTGCAAAAGAAGAAAAAAAAATGTTTATATTTATATAACAGCTTCATAAATAAAATTTAACTAAAATAAATAAATATTATATATATTTATGAAAAAAAAAAGCCTAATATTAGTGTTTTTTTTCTGACATCTTCAATAATACATGACAGGTAATATATACCATCACGTCACCCCTACAAGTGTTTACGTGTTATATTGAACACGTAAACACTTGACCTAACATGAGATTCCACTCCCACCAATGGAGCTGAATATAATAGTAAATTACCGCTAACATCACAATAAATCACACAATAATATAAAAGTAATACAACTTATATCATGTACTGACCTTTTTAATGATGTTCTTCGCCTCCTTGCTGGAAGCGTTGAATAGTCCTCGATGGTATTTGGACCTGCTGGTAATCATGATGTTCAAAATGATGCCAAATGCATACCAGTCTACCCCAGCATTGTACTCCTCCGCAGCCAGCATCTCAGGAGCCATGAAGCCTGGTGTCCCAGCGTATTCGGTGGCTGTCCGGTCTCCATAGATGTTCTCAAGTGCCAGACCGAAGTCGGCAATCTTTATATGGCCCGTCGCAGCCACCAAGATGTTAGAAGGCTTGAGATCTCTGTGAAGAAGACAAATGGATTCTTATCAGTGTCCGCTGTATAATTCTCAGTATTGCTGTGTATAGTTATAGGCATCACTGGTGGTGGAGGATTAGATGTATTTCTAGTTACCGGTGGATGATGCCCTTAGAATGCAGGTGTTGAATTCCACACACAAGTTCTGCGGCGTAGAATCTGGCCGAAAGAAAAGAGGAGAAAATAGTTTTTAGTGAATCAGAAACTCAGAAATATATATTGCCCAAAAGACTAGACAGGCAGGACTTATCAGGATTTTATATTTCTGGTTATTATATACAAGTATTTATATTATTATAATGGTCTAGAAGGGCAGTCGCACATATCGTATTGATTATAAGGCACCTGGACCTGCTCATCCTAAGTATAGGACATCAATGTTAAAGTAGTGGATAACCTCTTTAAGTTCCTTCTTGCCTATAGGGATACACAATTGCTACTATTACAATGTATATTCATATGGTGTTAAAGGATTATCCAGGATCAGAAAAACATGGTGTCTTTCTTTAAAAAATAACGCCACATGACTAATGTGAATGAGGATGAACTGCGATGCCTCACACAACCTGTGGACAGGTGCGGTGCTATTTTTGGAAATAAAAATTAGAGCTGTATTTTTCTAAGTGTTTCCCTAATAACATCCCTGTGAATGGGAGATATGAATTTACGTGAACGTTAGGGCTAACAATCGAATCAATCTAGTCAGTCTCATTTAGAAAATACATAGCTGTATGGCTTAGACTGTGAATACTGTACCGTGCACTGGGGATGTCAAGACACCCCTTCCTCATCAGGAGATGGTGGAATTCGCCACAGGTGACATACTCCATCCCAAGAAGCACAAGCTCCTGTCAGACAAGACGTAGAAATCAGTCGTATGATAAAGTCATTGTAGCAGTCATACATTTACTAACACTCAATAATCAGTGATTTCTTCTGCGATTTCTTCTGTGATTAATCTCTGTTCCACTTACTCGTGGAGATATAGTTGCATAATAATAGCAGTAATGATACTTTCTTCTTTTACTATGTGTTTATTAGTTATTCTAAGTATATACATATAGAAGATATATCTACATATGTAGAATGTGATGTGCTAAATGTACAGCATTACTTTTCACTGTAATGTTGCCTTCTGCATTTCTCACCATTATGAAGTACTCATTAAGAATGACATCCATAGGGGTGGACAAATGACTTCAGATATTGGGAGCCAGTTGAACCACTCCAAGACTTTCCATAGACTTCAATAGAGAAACCCCAAAAGTTAACCGTCAGCATCATATTTCTAGGCACATTGCCTGGTTCCCAGGGTTTGTCCAGTGTTCCCACAGTAGGTGACAGCTACACATACAAGGAGCAGGACATGAAAATGTTTCCAATGCTGAAATGTTAACAAACACCAGATATAAACGTGGACATATCCTGTGCATATAGATGAGTGCACTTTATTCTTTATCCAATATTAATGAACAGGTCACAATTTTACCTTGGTCTGAAAGGCGAATGTGCCATGAAGAAGGAAGGGGCTGCCAGATGCAAGTTGTAACACACGCCGCTCCACCAACGCGCGCTCCTCTCCTTCAGCTAGCAGGTTCCTCTTTGTGATGACTTTTACAGCAAATTGCTGGCGGGTATATCTATCTTCCGCCAGCACCACCTAGAAAAAATGGTCATTAGTTGATGATCTTCATTAAAGGTGTTGTCTGGCCTTGGGGTACAAGTCTGCAGACACTTTATGTGAGTGTAGACTCATGAGGATTCTCCAGTGATGGGAGCAGATGGTCATTTATCTGGCCTCACTCAATTCCCTTGTATTGAGCGAGCCTGTGTAAGGGGGTGTTGACTGGACCGTCGCATTCATACCCCTGAAGACACCAATCGTGTTGTATTGTAGTGTAAACGATGTCCTGCAGTTTTCAGTATATATGGTGTAATTACATAGTTACAGTATGTCATATTATGTGAATTGTAATATAGAGTGTGATATGGTCATATGTATAATGTATAGTGTACAGCATAGGATTGCGCAAGATAAGACATAGTTTAGGACTTAGGAGTTGACATAGGTAGGATGAGAATAGTGTAAGAAAGTGTTCATGTTTAGGACTAGCTCATAGTGGGAGGGAAAAGTGCCAGTTAAAGGAGACTGCTTCCTGTTTGTAGAGCGTTCGTGAGTGATATAAGATCAAATTCAAGGGCAGTTGGGGCTGATATCAAGAGTGAGTACATATTGTACTGGGTGGTATGAGGCCTTACAAAAATTCACTGCAGACATTCCTGCAATGTCCGGAGATCAGGGCTCGATTCAGGTGCTATGGCAAGCACCTCACCCCTTTACATACAGAGGAAGATGGACGTGCAATTGTGTATGGGAAATGTAACAGATCTCGGGTGTATTGTGGAACTCAACTGGGAAATCCTGGGGCTGACAGGATCAGTGAACGTAGGGATAGTCCAGTTAGAACGTAAATAAATGCTGAAAATGTTCTGTACTATGGAAATAAGAAATGGAGAATGTTGTGCCCGATACTGTGTATTACAATCTGATGCAATTGAACTGTCGAGTAAACTTCTGTGTGTTGAAACGAACTGAGTGTTCCCTAATCTATGTGCGGCAGCTCCTTAAGTTGAAGACCTGGAGACAGCTGGGGCCTGTGGCCTACAAGTGAGTGTAACGCACCCTACACGCAACAGCACATTTGAACTGGCACACAATTTTTCTGTAAAGTGCCAGGGCGACATGGACAGCTGCACATGTCTCGTCGGCACATGACCACATGTATGCAAATTGCATACCTGCAGTTATGCTCCTGCCCATTCCTGGCACCGGCACTGGAGAACCTCAACAGCACACACACTGCACACTGTGAGGACTCACAAGTCTGTAGTCACATAGTTACTGCAGACTTGTACCCTAAGGCCGAACAACTCATTGAAATAAGTGTGGAGGGGAGCAGGAAAGTGACACCATTGCTATTTCTTTAATAATTATTTTATATTTCTACAGTTTCTTACTAGCTTACATACAGGAGATCTAATAGCTATAAACATGGGCACTAGGAAATAACCCCACTAGAATTACCCATTAAAGCTAGGAGGTTAAAGGATTACTTCAGTCTTAGCCATGCATGATTGAGACAGGAATAACTACAACTCCAGAGCTGGTTGGCATTATTCCTGTGTCAGCCATGAAAAGCTGAGATGAGAATCAATATAAACAGACTGTGTTGGGGTGCAGAGCTCAGCTGTACATAGATGCTGGCATCAAAGACCATGCTGCAAATGTATGCCTATCTATACTAGGGTTATTTTGTGCAGCATATATACTTTATCACATTTGGCGTCTATTACACTTTATATGTGTGTAGGAATTATTTCCACCCAACATACCTTTTTCTAATAGCCTATTATGTATACATTACTTAATATTGCTGCATATTCTTTTGTTATGCACCATGGGGTTTGCCTGTGTTTTTAGCCTTATCTGATTTTCTCTTTTTTCATCAGATTTTATCATGTGTCTAAATTGTACTAATAAAATATATACCTTTTATGCTACCTTGGCTATTGCTCATAGTTTTTTGTATAGGTTATTTCAAGATCGATAAAGATTTAAGCAAAACAAAAGATCATTTTACCCTATGAAAGACCACTTTGCTTGTTTGTCGGGCGAACGTCAGCCTGTTTCTACTGGTTTCCGATAACTGCGCAGTGTGAATGCACCTTAATCTGCAGCACAGACCTGAGACTACATTTGCAGACACTTTGTCCTGATCCTAAACTCCTTTTCACTCCACAGCACCTCTGGTGTCAGGTTTTATGTTGCAGTGATGCCAGGAGTTAGGCTATGTGCCCACGATGCAGAAATGAAGCAGAAAATTTCTGCAGCATTTCTGCATCTCCCTGGCAGAAAAAACGCATGCAGATTGTACATGCAGATTGTGCATGCTTTTTTCCTGCAGAATACATGCGGATCCACATGCGGATTCACATGCGTTTCCGCATGCAGATTGACAAGCGCTTTCCAGGCGATAGCATCACTTGGAAAGTGCTTGACAACTAGGTCACACTGTATAAATCCATGCAAACAGCATGGATTTATACAGTGTGAAACGTAAAAATAAAATAAAATAAAGCTATACTCACCCCCGATGCCCCGGCGTGGCTGCAGCGCTCCTTCCTGTCTAGTTCCCGGCTGCCGGCATATCGTGAGACAGAGCGGTGAAGGGCCTGCGGTCACATGACTGTGACGTCACCGAAGGTCCTTCAGCGATGCCGGCATGCAGAGAAGCCTTCGGAAAGGTGAGTATTAACTTTATTTATTATTTTATTCTTTTTTTTACAGGAACAATGGTACCCAGGTCTGGATGAGAGTCTTCTCTCCTCCTGAACTGGGTACCATCCGTACATAGAGACGCATAGAATTCACTTGTAGAAATGTACAGACGCGCATTCTATGCGTCTCAATGCAAGTCAATAGCGGGGCTTCCGCTGCGCTTCCGCAAAATTAAATGACATGCTGCGGATTTTTGTACGCAGCATAAACGCTGCGGAAAAATGCGCAGCATGTGCATAGAACATGCGGAATCCCCTTGGGGACCATGGGGTGCGGATTACCTAGTGTTTCACAAGCGTTTCCGCTGCGGAAATTCCGCATCATAAACGCTTGAAAAACGCTACGTGGGCACCCAGCCTTATAAGAATTGCAGAAAACACGAGAGGTGAATATATTGTGAAGAGTATGCTTTGGGATATTTGCTGGCTTCTCTGGTAATCAAGGAGCTCTCTCCTTTTCCCAGGAATGTCCTAAAAAATCAGAGAGTTGTCTGTAATAGTATTAGGAGGCTTGTCCTCAATTCGATTTTTGTCCTAACTTCAGGGAGTAGTATGATTAAAAAAATAAAACGATACTACCCTGATAAATCCTTTGCTATTCCAGAGCCTGGCACAGTAGTCCAAACCTGCACTTGTTTACCTTGCTGCAGACAATCACTGGTCTCATTGAGGATGTCTCTATTTATTGGACAAAACCATTGAGACGAGTCATTGGTTAGCAATCAGGAGAATGTATGAGACGTCACCACTGCTGACACGGAATTTTTTGAATTATTACTTTTTAACTGTGGACAATATCTTTAATAAATGTCATTCTCAGTACACACACATATATTTACTCATACTTATGTAGCTACGTACATGCAGATGTACAATGTAGTGCCTTGAAAAAGTATTCACATCCTGTGAACTTTTCCACATTTTTTCAAGTTACATGCAAAAACTTAAATGTATTTTATTGGAATTTTATGTGATATACCAACACAGAGTACAAGTATTTGTGAAGTTGTGAAGTGTAAAGGAAATGATACATGTTTTTCTGAATATTTTAAAAATGTAAATCTGAAAATTGTGACGTGCATTTGTATTCAGCCCCTCTGAGTCAACACTTTGTAGGACCACCTTTTGCTGCAATTACTGCTGCAAGGTATTTTTCTACCAGCTTTGCACTATAGGTTGAAATTTTTGCCCACTCTTCTTTGCAAACTAGCTGTGAGATTGGATAGAGAGCGTTTGTGAACAACAATTTTTAAGCCTTGCCACAAATTCTCAATGAGATTTATGTCTGGACTTTAACTGGGCTATATAAACACACGAGTATGTTTTTATTTAAACCATCTTATTGTAGCTCTGGAAGTATGTTTAGAGTCGTTGTCCTGCGGGAAGGTGAACCTTCATCTCTGTTTCAAGTTTTTCCAGCCTCTAACAGGTTTTTCCTACAAGATTGTCTTGTATTTAGCTCCATCCATCTTCTAATCAACTCTGACGAGCGTCCCTGTTAAAGAAAAGCATCCCCACAGCATGATGATTCCACCACCATGTTTGACGGTGGGGATGGTGTTTTCAGGGTGATCTGCAGTGTTAGTTTTCCTCCACACTTAGTGTTTTTCATTTAGCAAAAAATTTAAATTATTGGTCTCATCTGACCAGGGCACATTCTTCCACATTCTATGTGGGTGACACAGCTAGCATGGATAAAGGTGGATGAAAGTGCTCTGGTCACATATTTGCATGTAGAGTTTCTACGGCAGCTGTCACTTCTGCATGATGTTGTCTATACAGGTGTCTGGCCCACACTTGCACAGCCAACAGGATCGTGCACCTGTATTGAAAAATAGATGTTGTTATCTGCTGGCCATCCAAGATTCCAAGGTGCAGGCATGTGGGGAAAACAGCAGCACCTGCAACTTCCTAGTGCAGAAGTTAGAGGCACCAGAAAAATACTTTAACCCACTGTAGACTATCAGAAAACACTATTACACATATATAGGTAGCAACACATTTGGAAACCGCCCTGCATCTGCCTTTGTCAGAAACACCTGAATTTGGGGATCTAAGATGGTTATTAACAGTGTTATTCTCTACTTCATTCATGATCTTATACTGTATAGCAAACAATATACAATCTGGGCTCGTAATGTTATAGGTGCTTACCTTTCCAAAACTCCCCCGGCCAAGCACTTGATGAAAATCTAGTCTCTTGATGTTGTCAGAGATTGTGCTGCCGGGGAGAGATGGCCGCACACCACTGTCTCCTAAAATGGCAAACAGAAATAAGACGAGAAATTAGAAAAAGAATTTACTGTCCATGTATAAAGTGTTGGTTATTTTGTAACCTTAGCAGAGAATTCAGTTTTGGTCAGCATTGGAGTATTCATCTTTGTAAACATATTGCTTTATGCTGTTAATTGAAAAACAGACTATAATTTACTATTCAGTTTAGCACAAAGGGTTAATTATGTTATTACAAAATGGAGAATCAGTATCATTTATGTGCGGAATAATACTGGTAGCACAGTGATTGTCCTATATTAAGTGTACTGCCTTAGAAAACAATTACAGCTCAACGCTAATATTGTCCTGCAACAGTGTTAAAGGGCCCCTTCCCCTGGGACTGAGAAGTGGGTATACGTTTCGCATGTATAGGCACTCTACCTGAAGCCCTCCATTAGCTCCCCGATGCCTCCTCTGCTGGGATAGGCGTTCCTTTCCTCCTGCTTCCAAGATGACGGTCATAGCAGCATGGAGTACACTGGTAAATCTAAACCTCACCTCTCCTGCCTTTCCTTTCCCATCCCACAGCACAGAAAAGACAGGGAAGATGTGGTTTAGACTTACCAAACTGGTGGCCATCTTGGAGGTAGTAGGAACAGAACACAGATCTAAGCAATGGAGGTAGCGGGAGGCAAAAGAAGGGCGTCAGGAAGGATGACTGTATATTTACAAAGTGTAGTAACTTTTCAGTCTCAGGGTATAAGGTTGCTTTAATATACATTTTTTCCTATACTCAGTCACTAAGTTGCAAAGAGGGGAATTTATTAAATATACATAAAAAAACAAATACATTTTAATCAGATTGATTCTTCCTTGTTCCTCCATATTTTTGCCATTCTGCTAAAACGACTCAACACCGGTATGACATTCACTTCTATATAGTCCACCATCTTATGTGATATATTTAATGCCAAATATTTCAAACTGTTGCCCTCTTGGATAATAAGTATATCACCATCTGTAATTTGGAAATTCTTGTCCAATAATGATATCTGACTTATTCTAATTAATCTTCAATCCAGAAAAAATACCAAATCCATTCACCAATGTAATATCTGTCCTTAGATCTTCCTTTACATTTATTAAAATAATAACAAATCACCTGTGTACATCGCTAATATTTCCTCCTGAGTCCAAAACTGAGAACCCCTTATTCCTTTACAACCTTAGGCTGTGTGCCCACAATGCGTTTTTAATGCGTTTCCGCAGCGTTTTTATAGCTGCTGAAACGCATTAAAAACGCATGGTAGAAGGGCAGCAATGTTTCCCAATGATAATCCGCATGTGCTGTGCACATGCTGCGAAAATTTCCGCTGCGGAAAAAAACGCAGCGCTACCAATTATTTTGCAGAAGTGCTGCGTCTTCGCCGCCATTGACTTGCTTTAGATCACATGGATTACGCATCACTGTATATGTAGATGCGTAATCCACGCGTTCCAATGTGCAGATGGTACCCGGGTGTAGATGAGAGGAGAGTCTCCTCCACACCCAGGTACCATTAAAAAATCTGTAAAAAAAGAATAAAATAAAAAATAACTGTCTACTTACCTTCTGTCGGCCCGCGCTGCGCTCCTACTTGCTTCCCGGCACTTTGCAATGAATTGAAGGACCTGCGCTGACGTCAGAGTCATGTGACGGGTCATGCGATGCTGACGTCGGCAGGTCTTTCAATTCACTGTTGCCGGCAAGGGAGAACGGAGTGTAAAGCAGGACACCGGGGGCCATCGGAGGGTAAGTATACATTTATTTTTTTATTTTTACCACTCTCTCGGGTCACACTATATAAATCCATGCAATTTGCATGAATTTATATAGTGTGACCTAGTTGTCACAAGCACTTTCCAAGTGATGCTAATCGCTTGGAAAGCGCTTGTCAATCCGCATGCGGAAATGTCAGTGAATAAAGCTCCATTTCCGCATGTCCCTGGCAGGAAAACGCATGTACAATCCGCATGTACAATCCGCATGTACAATCCGCATGTACAATCCACATGTACAATCCGCATGCGTTTTTTTCTGCCAGGGAGATGCAGAAACGCTCAGCAAAAATCCTGAGCATTTCTGCATCGTGGGCACATAGCCTTATATATGGTCAATAAGTAGGGCAAAGAGCAGCTTGGATTAGGAAATCCATGTCTTGTGCCCATAAAAAGGACAAAAAGCTGGGACATAACCCCATGCACCTACTACTTTAGGAGGGCACCATCTAATAACTGGGATCTACCTGCCACATGTCATACAACATCATACGAATTTCAAAAAGAAAAGAAGACATGCACCTAAGCGGTGATCACCTGAAGAAATAATCACGGAATATTTGAATATAAATTACATCAATTTATTACAGTATCTCCTGACACATATATAAGAATACGCACAAAAAAAATTATTTTAAAACACCATTAAAAATAGTGGAGGAATCCACTGCTTGAGGAACCCACTACTTTAGAGACCTTCCCATATTATAATGACAGAAAATACAATAAAGTGCAGTCAAATAGATGAACTCTAACAGGCTGTATAGAATATCTATGATGGTCAATATTGCACAAGCCCAAAGTATTCTATATAAATAGAGAATACACAAAAAACAATATGTATATAAAGTGCAACAACAGGTATCTGTGTGAAAATCAATATGGTGTCCCTGTATACAGGGTAATAGGTCTATAGAACAGTATAATTGTAAACTGGCGATTGCCAATAGACCCTTTCACCTCACACTGGAGATGACTACTCCATAACCACTCCATCACATACACTCAATTGTGGCCACCCGTGCTGCCCCAGCAAAAAATAATAGTAGAGCCAATTAAACAATATGATCATAGAAAGCAAATACTCAATCAAATCAGCCTGTAAATGGGAAGGTGCAAATGGGACCTCAGTGCCCAGTGCGTGTCGCCACACATGGTGGCTTCATCAGGGGCATTTAAAGTACATATCCTCGTGTCCCGGTATATATGTAGCCTAGAATCAAAATAATTACCGAGAAAATGTTTAATTTACCTGGAGAGTGCAGTTTATGAAGTCCGAATAAACCCACCTTGGACATTTTTAAAGAAACTGACTCCTGTGACTATCTTAAAAGTGGCTGAGTGAGTACCAACCCACTTACAATTAGTGGAGAATGTGGGCAAGATTCCAGGAAAACGTGTACCTGCCACAGAGATCGATGGATGTCCTGGGTAAAGGCCGCCAGCCAGCCAGAGATGTCCGGCACCATGAAAGAGCCACTCAAACACCTGCTGCAAAGCCAACAACAGCAGCACCGGCAGCACTTGCAGAGCCAGCAGAGCCTGCAACAGCAGCACCGGGAGCAGCAACAGATGCAGCAAGAGACTAATAAACTTCTGATGCAGCAGATTCAGCAGCAACAACGGCAGATGGAACTTCTAGCGGGGAAAGTTCGCAGCAGAGAGGCCGTCCCTCCCTCAACTCCAGGTAATGATTCACACGTCAGGAAGACGGTAAGAAGAGCATTGCAAAAGATTACTCCGGGTGATAAAGTCGAGGTCCTAACGTTCTTTGGGAGGGTGGCGGAGCGGGAGAGATTGCCTCCAGAGCAGTGGGCGGAGGTGCTGGTGCCATATTTAATGGGCCAGCCTCAGAAAGCCCATTATGACTTGTTTGGCCCTGCAGGACGCAAAGGAGTGCGCCAAATTAAAAACAGAAATTTTGGCGCGCTTGGGAGTGACTCTGACTGTTAGGGTGCAACGGGTGCACCACTGGGCCTATTGCAGTGACAAACCTCCCAGGTCCCAAATGTTCGACCTCCTACACTTGGTTCAAAGTGGTTGTAACCTCAATCTTCCTCCCCAGTACAGATGGTGGAAAAGGTCATCATGGACAGGTTCATCCACTCCCTTCCAAAGTCGGTGCAAGCCTGGGTTGCCCAGGGAGATCCCCGTAAAAGCTGCTGAGTGAGTATCAACCCCCTTAAAGGAGTTTATACAAAATTTCTCCATTGCCAAAAACCATATCAATAGGGAATCAGGATTGCTAAGTCTTAGAGTAACATGAATCCTGATAATCCTTGGGATTAATAAGCCTCTTCCCCAAAAAATTCTTCCAGAGGATTGGAAAAGATGTTGTATCACTAGACTTTGACGCACGTCTACATGATTTTCTATTACAGGTAAAGTCAATTACAGTATTAAAATCTCCTACAATCAAAATCGGATATTGCAAGTTTTCACTTTCTTCATAGTGAAGCTCAGATTTATATGGGAGAGGAATACAGGTGTTTGCAATTTCTAACCTTATGTTGTTAATTTTACATTTCAACAGTTTATATATATATATATATATATATATATATATATATATTTATATATATATATATCTTACTTCTACCCTGTGTAATACATACTTATATTTACACCCCTTTGAACAAGGATAAAGACCCTCGTGAGTAGATATTATGTACAGCATGATATACATGTACTTGACAACCCACTTTTAGCTACTTTCTTGAATCACTATCTGAATGTGTCTTTTGAAGACATATCAGAGACATCAGATCTCTTCTCATCCAAGCAAAGAAATACCATTTCAACTTATCTTAAACCCTTCTAACATTAAATTAGATAACTTTCACCATATTAAAATAATAATTAAGTTAAAATATCCCTCCTCTTCTGATACCTCCCCCACTCCACCTTCCACTTCACCCCTTCAAACCATCTCCCACTCTTAGCTCCCCAACTACACGTTAGGCCGGGTCACACAAGTGTTGATTCTCTCATGTGAGAGAATTGGATCATTTATGCTAATGACACTAGGCTCAAGCTCTGACCAGAGTTTGAGCCGAGTGTCAGTTTACTGGGATCCGTTTCTCTTGTTTGAGACAATCATATTACAGGTGCGGAGAAGATGGAGAACTTCGTTTCTCCAACTTTTCCATCGTCTGTGTCTGCATAAATCAAACTGCACTGGGATGAAATCCAAGTCTGGGCCAAGGTTTTACACGCACCCATAGACTTGTATGGGTGCATGTGATCCGATTTGCTGAGCCACTCTCAGCGTGCTGCAATTGTTTTCCCATGCCGAATCGTCATGAGCAAAAACATTTCAGATCTGCACTGCCCCATAGTATAATATTGGGCTGAGTGCTGTCTGATAAAACATCAGAGAGCACTCTACTATGTCATACAGCAGTGTGAACGAGTTCTTAGAGAACTCCTCAACCAGACATCCACCCACCCTCCAACTAACCTGCCTTAAATAAATGAATCTTCCATAATCAATTGTAAGGGAGAATATCTCTCTATTTACATCTCAAAAACCCTTAGATTAGCCACTGACACAGAATTTAAGAAAACAAATAGTAAGATATTGTATGGTAATTCAATAGTGTATTAAATAATGTTTAAGTGCATTTATAAAATGACCCTAAAAATTCTTTATTAGATGTAGATATTTGAGTCTTAAAAGAAGTAGTAATAAGATCTTATTAATACGTATTTTGTCTCAAACTCTGTTTGCAGTTATGAGGAAATGGAAGGTAAAAGAACAACCTGAATTAAATTAATTGATAAGCGAAAAAAGAGAAAGTGGTCTACGATAATAAAAATCAGACAACTGTTTATGAGCATATCTGGGAAGAATGGACAGGTGTAGAGCAATGCTAGTTATGGGGTGAAGGGTTTTCCTTGTATCCTCCCCTTCAGTTTGGGGGTGCAGGTGGGGTTTGTTTTGATTCAAGGGAGGAGGGATGATGGAATAATATGGAAGGGTTAATATTTGTTCCATTTTGTTTTTCTTAAACAGATGATTGAAGCGTATGGATATTTATTGTATATGAGAGAATATAAATAAATGTTATATGTGAAGTACTATAACTGCATTAAAATAAATGAGATTATTGCAACATATTACTATTTAATAAACTATTTGTAATCTTTAAGAAAAAAAAATAGCAAGGAGGGGAATTTTATATGCATTTGTTGGAAATGTGTTTTTTGAGTATAAATGGTGCAAGATAAAAGATCTTCACCCTGAGGTTTCTGCCCCCATAATCAGTGCAGGAGAGCAAATGCTATGCAAAACCATGAATCTGCAACAACAGTAGTGGATTTTCTGTTTCCCATTTTGCTACAATGAATAATAATGGTACATACCCTCAAAATGGTACTTACCACACTAAAGAAATAGAGGCTACATACACATGCATCTCACTAAATTAGAATATTATCAAAAAGTTTATTTATTTCAGTTATTCAATACAAAAAGTGAAACTCACATATTATATAGAGTCATTACAAGCAGAGTGATCTATTTCAAGTGTTTATTTCTGTTAATGTAGATGATTATGGCTAACAGCCAATGAAAACACAAGCGTCATTATCTCAGTAAATTAGAATACTTTATAACAACAGCTTGAAAAATGTTTTTAAAATCTGAAATGTTGGCCTACTGAAATGTATGTTCAGTAAATGCACTCAATACTTGGTCGGGCTCCTCGTGCATCAATTACTGCATCAATGCGGCAATGTGGCATGGAGGCGATCAGCCTGTGGCACTGCTGAGGGGTTATGGAAGCCCAGGTGGCTTTGATAGCAGCCTTCAGCTCGTCTGCATTGTTGGGTCTGGTGTCTCTCATCTTCCTCTTGACAATACCCCATAGATTCTCTATAATAGATTCTCTATGGGGTTAAGGTCAGGCGAGTTTACTGGCCAATCAAGCACAGTGATACTGTTGGTTTTAAACCAGGTATTGGTACTTTTGGCAGTGTGGACAGGTGCCAAGTCCTGCTGGAGAATGAAATTTCCATCTCCAAAAAGCTTGTTAGCAGAGGGAAGCATGAAGTGCTCTAAAATTTCCTGGTAGACGGCTGCGCTGACTTTGGCCTGGAAAAAACACAATGGACCTACACCAGCAGATGACATGACTCCCCAAACCATCACTGATTGTGGAAACTTCACACTAGACCTCAAGCAGCTTGGATTGTGGCCTCTCCACTCTTCCTCCAGACTCTGGGACCTTGATTTCCAAATGAAAATTGGAACTCTGGGACCTTGTGGGGTGTGTCAATGACTGCCTTCTGGACATCTGTCAAGTCAGAAGTCTTCCCCATGATTGTGGAGCCTACTGAAACAGACTAAGGGACTTTTTAAATGCTTAGGAAGCCTTTGGAGGTGTTTTTTGTTAATTATTCTAATTTACTGAGACAATGACTTTTGTGTTTTCATTGGCTGTAAGCCATAGTCATCAACATTAACAGAAATAAACACTTGAAATAGAAAGGGTGCTTCTACTCAATACTGAGCCAAGGGTCTGAATTCTTATGACCATGTGATATTTCAGGGTTTTTTTTTAATAAATTTGCAAAAATTTCTACATTTCTGTTTTTTTTCAGTCAAGATGGGATGCAGAGTGTACGTTAATGAGAAAAAAAATGAAATTTTTAGAATTTACCAAATGGCTGCAATGAAACAAAGAGTGAAAAATTTAAAGGGGTCTGAATACTTTCTGTACCCACTGTATGCCCACATACTGTCCCTCTCCAAAATATTCCCCTGTACATTGCCCGATTGAATGAAGGAACCCCCACCACAATTGTGCCCCCTTTGACAATTGTCACCCTCATTATGTGCCCTCACTGTAACATTAGCCCCTTCCTTCCTCATCCACAATGATATAATTAATTTAATCTTTGGCTCCTTGACTTACTATTGGCTGTGCCATCTCTTCTCCTCTGAGGTGTTTGGGTGCCGACAATAGTGTGATGACGTCAGCAGCGTGCCGAGCAGCAGCATGTCGAGGCTGGGACTGACGAGCGCTGTTTTACCCTAGTCCCGATGACAGTGTTCAAATATGTTTGCGTCTGAAACATTTGAATATAAGAAGATGGGAGCTCCATATCCTGGACGGCTCTGTAGCACCCTGAGGATTCGGCTGCTACAGGGGTATTGCACCTCAATCCAGAGGTGTGATATTCCACTCCCGGGTAAGGATGGAGTGTGGAACTGAGCTCGGTAGGCTGCATGCACTACACGCATCCCATTTCCGAGGAGCAGGCCGACGGTACTCCCACTTAGAAATGTGCAGGTACGACCGGGTCTGTTCCTGGCTGGAGTGGGGGGGGGGGGTGGTGCATCCCAAGTAGTGTGGGGGCGGATGGGGGGAGCAGCCTGGGTAAAGATAGGAGCTCATTGGGTGCTGGTCACCTGAGCTCACACATAGAGGGTGTATATAAGGTGGGCACCATCAAAGAACAGGGTCAGTCTGTCAGAGTCAGGAAGAGGAGCAGAGCAGATCCAAAGAGAGAGAGTGGAGCAGAGAAGAAAGACCCAGAGGAGACAAAGAAAGGAACTCTGAGAACCCAAAGTCCATCAGCGGGTGAAGAGTTGGCATTAGGGTACCGGAACCCAAGCTGGTGGGGGCAAAAACACACCCTAGCCAGAGACCGGAGGCCGTGGGCAGCGTCTGCCACGGCCACCCACCACATCCACCCCGAAGGCATACCACGTGGAGGGTCAGGGAACCCAAGGCCAAGGGTGTCCCAACAGAAGGCCCGAGGGAGCTGGACCTGGGTGGATCAATAGTGGGGACGGCCAGAGAAAGGACAGAAGGAGAGCTCAGGGTCACGCTCCGGACTCGCTTGGGGGTTGGCTGGATCCAGGACCTGGTGGACGCAGCACGGCTCGGGAGGTCACTTGAAGCTGGAGTGACCGGAACATCAGCAGTGAGTAAATACCCTAAACTGCACAACCCGACTCTGTCTTCCTTTAACATCTATGCTGCACCACCACAACCCCCATCCTCTGCACCTGACCCCCTGAGGCTATGCCCCACCCGTTGGGGGTTATACCATCAAAAGCTGCACCTACACCATCAGCCTCAGCGGACCCTGCTGCAGCGGCGGCCATAGTGACCGCAATACAACGGGTGGCGTAGTCGACAATAAAGAACTTAATAACATCTGTAGGACTGCCACATACAACTGAGTTTGACACCCTGGGCACGGACCGGGTCACAGCCACTCGAAGACTACAACTCCCATCTGATCCGGCTCCGGATATTCCCCCTAAAGAATATGGCCCAGGGGGTGCGTCAGCTCCATGGGCTGCAGCAAAACTTTGGTGGGCTGCATGCGGTACATGAGCTGTTTGTTGTGCAGGTCTGTTCTAAAACAACACTACATTGTATAACACCTGCACCAGATTGTGCAGTTACCTCAGCCCCGAGCCTACCGGTAGTCACAGTCGGACTCCCTATAGAGAAGGTAGAGAGGATTTATTACCATCTCTGGCTTTTCAATTACTGTGATAGATGTTAGAAATGCATTGGGGAAATATTGGCCCATTTTGAAGCAAGACCTAGTCCTTTCCAAATGTACTACACCAGTCCCTTCCACCACCTATAGAAGGGCGATGAACCTGAGGGACTTGCTGGTACATAGTTACCATAAAGATCCGGGACCAGAGAAAGCCTTCAGCTCAAAAGGCCCCAGATGGGGCTTCTATCCATGCAAGAACTGTGCGGCCTGTGTAAATCTGGTGCGGTGTACATCCTTCCCATCAAGTGATGGTCATAAGGAGTTTCAAATCACACAGCATACATCTTGCAATACAGAAGGCGTAATCAACCACGCCTTGTGTCCATGTGGCCTCATCTATGTGGGTCTTACTTTTCGCCAACTGAGAGTGCGTGTGAGGGAGCACGTGCAAGATATTAAGAATGCATCAGAATCTCTTGCCGATACTGTATTGAAGCCTATCCCAAGGCATTTCAAGTTAAAACATGGGTGTGATGCTAGCCTCCTCCAAATTCGGGGTATTGACCGGATATTAATTGACGGGGGGGGGGGGGATTGGAGAAAGACCGTTGGTGGATTATGAAAATTGATTGCATATGCCCCAAAGGCCTCAACGAGGTCCTCAGTTTTGTCCCTTTCTTGTAATGTGCTATTGTGTTTAGGTTTTACTTATGTTTTATGCTGTTTATAACTTCTCACTTTTTTATTTACATGCAGGGTATCCAGTATTTTTGTACACTCTACTGTGAGACAGATGCTGGACCACCACTCACTTGGAGGATCTTCTTCTCCCTTCCCTCCCTCCCTTTTTCTGCCCCCTCGGGGACCGGGTGCCTGATCGTCCTTGCGGGCCAGCGCTCCACGCGTCTCCCTTTTTATGGATATGTACTCACCTTTCAGCAGCGTCCCGCCCTGCTGCTCTCTCTTTTTCGGACCTGTCTATTTCCTGTGCGGTGTGCCACTAATTGATTCCATCCGCTATAAGCATTTTTTATAAAACATTTTACTCACTATTGTTATTCATCGGCTTTTACTCTTTGTTTATTGTTGCTTTAAATCTGTGATTTTGGATGCACAAAAAAGGGCACTTTAAGATGCACTTCCTGTGTCACACTGACACGTCAGTATTCCTATCACTTGTATATTTTTTATTTTATTTTTTCGATTCCTCTTGCCCATTGTGGCTTATAATTTTCTGATTTTTTTATTGTACATTTTCCATTATACTGATGTCAGTAGCTATGTTACTATATAACACATGTCTATGCTCACTCGTATGTGAAGGGCACACATACATTTGTATTGTGACATTAACTATCTCTTCATACTATTGTTATTTATTATATTTATTTTACCTGTGATTGGTCTCACTAGTAGTGATGGGCGAGCGTGGTTTGTTAACCCTTTCGGCGAGCATGCTCGGGTGCTCGCCCAGTATCTTCAGCGTGCTGAGGTGTTATGTTTGAGTTATTGTGTGTGCATGATTTGCGACTGACAGCTTTAATACATGTGAGGAAAGCCTAACAAACAGGCATTCCTCACATGTGTTAAAGCTGTCAAACAGTCGCAAATCATGCACACACAGTGACTCAAACATGATATTCAAGTACACTGAAGATGCTCGGAAAACACCCGAGCATGCTCATAAATCTCGAGTAACGAACGTGCTCGCTCATCACTACTCACTAGTGTAACACTTTCACGTAACATATGTGGTTTTTCACGTTGCTGTGATTCTGGTTGCCATTGGATGCATCCGACATCTGCACCACATGGGCTTGGTCACGAAATAATAATAAAAAATATTCACACAATTCGTGCACTCTCTGTTTATTATTGTTTCCATGTTTTCATTCACTTGTCACATCTTCATTTTTTCTTCCTTTTCCCTTTCCCTTCCCTCCCCTCTTTTTTACCACCATTAGTTTTGCACATTTATGCACAATTTATAACTTTGTTCTGTTGATACTCATGGTATTCCCATATTCTCTGTACCATATTGAGTACATATTATATTATATTGTCTCATGACTCTCTCTATATATACTCCTTTATATTTAATAATGATACTTTGGGTATTACTTGGTGGACATTATACTTTATACACATATGTTGTACATAATTCTCACAATATGATGTCTATTCCTGATTGTGTGTTTTCATATATTATTTTCCCTCTTTTATCTACATCTTTGTATCTTTGTGTATTTATATATATATATATATATATATATATATATATATATAGTGGTCCAAAAGTAGGTGGACAGAAAATAATAACATTTATTTTGATTTATATATAAAATTATATTTACTAACACAAGCATAACATTGACAATGACATTTTATTCTGAACAATAACACAAAAGCCCTTAAATGTTATCAATGCAGGGGCTCAAACTGTTTTCCATTACAATTTGCACAGCTTTGAAGTCGCCTCTTGCGCTTCAACAAACTTTTTTGCACAAGTCTCTTTGGGTATTAATTTCTTGAAGTGCATCTCTTATGTCATTTTTCAAGTCACTGACACTTTTTGGTTTTCGACTATAAATTTTGTCCTTGAGTACTCCCCAAAAGAAAAAATCCATTGGGGTCAAGTCTGGTGAACGTACCGGCCAATCAAGTGGGCCTCTTCGGCCAATCCATTTATTAGGAAATGTTTCATCAGGATACTCGCGGATTACTCTTGAATAATGTGGAGGGGCCCCAACTTGTTGAAAATAGACTTTTTTTTTCAAAGAGTCTGTGAGGAATGAAAAGTGGAATCTGATAGGTTGCTAAGGGCAACTGAGCCAGTTTTACTTTACACCATGTTTGATAAATCTCCCCCTTCATAACCTTATTACACTTTCTGTCCACCTACTTTCGGACCACCCTGTATATATATATATATATATATATATATATATATATATATATATATATAATATAACCGGGGATGCATCCCTCTGCCTGAAGCCTCGATAGACTGCGCATGCGCGACGCACAGTCTGGTTTCAGACAGAATCATGCATCCAGCCGTTACAGGTAAGAGGAGGTGTATGGCGCCGGAGATCGCGGTATGCGTAGACACTGAACGCATACCGCGTTCTCCGGCGCCATACTTGCATACTTACCTGACCGGGAGGAGCGTTGCCACGGCACCTCTCTTCTGGCCGGAGACCGGGGGCAGGAGTGAGGCGTCGGATCGGCGCGTGCACATAGCGCTATCCTTTGCCATTTTACTGAAGACACATTTACAGTGTGTCTTCAGCAAAATGGCGCCGGACAGCGCAGTGCCCCGGCGCTGCTCTCCTCCCCCGGCCTCCGGCAGAAGAGGACGCAGCAGCGCTGGAGCACAGAGAACAAAGGTGAGTATAACTCTTTATTTTTTTTTGTATGTGTGTACAGTGTGAAATGGATGAGGGGGCCACACATATCAGGATTGTGGGGTGAGGGGACCATGCATATACCAGGATTGTGGGGTGAGGGGTATCACGCATACCAGGATTGGGGATGAGGGGAGCCACGCATACCGGGATTGGGGATGAGGGGTGCCACGCATACCGGGATTGGGGATGAGGGGTGTCACGCATACCGGGATTGGGGATGAGGGGTGCCACGCATACCGGGATTGGGGATGAGGGTTGCCACGCATACCGGGATTGGGAATGAGGGGTGCCACGCATGCCGGGATTGGGGATGAGGGGTGCCACGCATACCGGGATTCGGATGAGGGGCCATGCATACCAGGATAGGGATGAGGAGTGCCATGCATGCCAGGATAGGATGGTGCGGACAGGATGGGGGCAGCACAAATACCAGGAGGGGGGCAGCACATACCACACATACCAGCATGGGAGACCATATACCAATAAAAATGCTCGCCACCTGGGCATAGAACGGCTTCAATAGCTAGTATATATATATACATAGAAAGTCATGATTAACTTACACCAGGTATGGGCCGGTAATGTTCTCCGCAATTTCTTTCTCTCCCTCTAAGTATGTCTGCATCTCTTGGCATCCTGATGATTGTGCACATTCTGCCAGCCGGCAAGAAGCACCTGGTTGCCATGAATACGTGTCCCTATGACGCGGCACTTCGGGCCCTCCTTACTGACGTGTTAGCGGGAGGCGGGCACCTGCTGCGTTGGACACTGACTCCCTGGCTTCCGGCGCTGGCTTCCGCCACTGGAAGCGCCGCTGTACCCCCGCTACACGTGCCAAAATACTTTGGATATATATACCCCCTGCCTGTCACCCATACACAATCGCCCCCTGGAGAAGCAGGACTTGAAACGCGCGTCAGGGCTGCTTTCATGCCATCTACAGGTTGTAACTAGGCTGTACTCTCATTTTATGTGGGACCATAACTTTCTATATGTGTCACTGTGTATTACTCTCACTAGAAGATATACTTATGTTGTGACATCTGTGTCATAGGCATGATTCTTCTCCTTATTTGGATATTAGCAACTTGTACTGTATAACTAGTTCCTGCTGTGCACTCGTACTTTATATGCTTTACTTGTGATCTGGACTCTGATACATTCTTTTCCAGTTGCTCTATGTCTTATCCCTAATTTAATGTATCATTAACCTTTGTGCATGGGATGCAGTAAGTATGTTAATGAATCAATTGAACGTATTTATTGATTTTTCTCTGCCTCCCTTGGGACGAATCATGCCTTAATAACACTTGTTGATTATTCCTTCTTTATAGACACTTAACTGTATGTATATATATATATATATATATATAAAAAGTTATAGATATATATTTTTACATTATGAAATGGTATTCCTACTTATGGAGGGAATTGGATTGTAATGTATTCCCAATTAAACACCTGAGATTGGGAAGGAGGTGGAGACCTGTTGAGGGTTCCTCCTCTGACCTATTAATCTCACTCCATGGATGAACCTAGGAATAGGGAATTCCATGGAAGGGTGTTTGGGTTATGTAATAAATATTATCCCTCAGTTCATTGAGGCTGAGTGCCCACGTAGCGTTTTTCAAGCGTTTATGCTGCGGAATTTCCGCACCATAAACGCTTGTTAAACGCTAGGTAATCCGCCCCCCATGGTCCCCAAGGGGATTCCGCATGTTCTATGCACATGCTGCGGATTTTTCCGCAGCGTTTATGCTGCGTACAAAAATCCGCAGCATGTCATTTAATTTTGCGGAAGCGCAGCAGAACTCCCGCCATTGACTTGCATTGAAATGCATAGAAACCGCGACTGTACATTTGTACAAGCGGATTCTATGCGTCTCTATGTGCGGATGGTACCCAGTTCTGGAGGAGAGGAGACTCTCCTCCAGACCTGGGTACCATTGTACCTGTAAAAAAAGAATAAAATAACAAATAAAGTTATATTCACCTGTACGGCGTCTTCTCTCTGACTGCCGGCATCGCTTGAGGACCTGCGGTGACGTCACAGTCATGTGACCGCAGGCCCTTCACCGCTCTGTCTCGCGATATGCTGGCAGCCGGGAACCAGCCAGGAAGCAGCGCTGCAGCCACACCGGGGCCTCGGGGGTGAGTATAGCTTTATTTGTTTTAATTTTTACGGTTCACACTATATAAATCCATGCTGTTTGCATGGATTTATACAGTGTGACCTAGTTGTCAAGCACTTTCCAAGTGATGCTAATCGCCTGGAAAGCGCTTGTCAATCTACATGCGGAAACGCATGTGAATCCGCATGTGGATCCGCATGTATTCTGCAGGAAAAACGCATGCACAATCTGCATGTACAATCTGCATGCGTTTTTTCTGCCAGGGAGATGCAGAAATGCTGCAGAAATTTTC
This sequence comes from Phyllobates terribilis, assembly GCF_046119375.1. Classification (NCBI taxonomy): domain Eukaryota; kingdom Metazoa; phylum Chordata; class Amphibia; order Anura; family Dendrobatidae; genus Phyllobates; species Phyllobates terribilis. The sequence goes on along the minus strand of NW_027362795.1, from coordinate 10,515,365 downwards.
TGCTTCATTTCTGCATCGTGGGCACATAGCCTTATGGACACAGGAATCACTATTTGAATACTGTCATTGCAATGCAAATATATTGGGAAACTGCTAACAGAATGTTGTCCCTAATAATGAGAAATAGTGCGCTTTTATTATAAATAGGGGATAAGAGAAATCATTAAAGCACATACGTTGTTTACATTTGAAGAAAAGCTTTTGGTGGGGCTTGCCAATTTAAAAGATGGCGATTGTAGCAATAGAAGTGTAATGCGCATGCCCGGTGACGTCACGAAGCGGGCGGACCAGGTTTGCCCCGATCATGTGACGAGATAATGGGGATTTCCTGGGAGACATGCGCAGATGGGATTTTGAGACGCCGAGGACAGCGTGGAGGAAGTAAGAAACGTGGTCATGCATGATTGCTGCAGTGTGAGTCGCAACCTCAAATATATTATGATTTATAATGTACACCTGGCACTGATAAATACTAATCAAAGCACTTATCACTTTATGAGAGTTATGGATACTGTAATTGATGATAATAATATATCTGTCTAAAATTTTATCACTATGTATGTAACTGAATAATATTTTGTGATATGCACTACTGCACTTTTCTTATGTAATCATGGTTTTGTATAAATTAATTATAATTATGGAATCACTGTTTGTAACTATATATATTGCACTATATGCACTTGAACTCTGCTTGAGAAAGGTTCTGTGAACCGAAACGTTGCCTTTGGGCTCATTAAAGTCCATTTTTCTATAATATTTTTGGAGTGCTGCCTCTTGATATTCTTTCTTTCTATATATATATATATATATATATATACTGTATATATATATATATATATATATATATATATATACATAAATGTATACACAGGGTGGGCCATTTATATGGATTCACCTAAATTAAATGGGAATGGTTGGTGACATCAACTTCCTGTTTGTGGCACATTAGTATATGGGAGGGGGAAAACGTTTCCAGATGGATGGTGACCATGGTGGCCATTTTGAAGTCGGCCATTTTGAATCTAACTTTATTTTTTTCAATGGGAAGAGGGTCATGTGACACATCAAACTTATTGACAATTTCATAAGAAAAACAATGGTGTGCTTGGTTTTAACGTAACTTTATTCTTTCATGAGTTTTTTACAAGTTTATGACCACTTATAAAATGTGTTCAAAGTGCTGCCCATTGTGTTGGATTGTCAATGCAACCCTCTTCTCCCACTCTTGACACACTGATAGCAACAACGCAGAAGAAATGCTAGCACAGGCTTCCAGTATCCGTTTTTTCAGATGTTGCACATCTCATATCTTCACAGCATAGACAATTGCCTTCAGATGACCCCAAAGATAAAAGTCTAAGGGGGTCAGATCGGGAGACCTTGGTGGCCATTCAACTAGCCCACGACGACCAATCCACTTTCCAGGAAACAGTTCATGTAGGAATGCTCTGATCTGACACCCATAATGTGATCGTGCACCATCTTGTTGGAAAAACTCAGGGAACGTGCCATCTTCAGTGCATAAAGAGGGCAACACATCAACATGTAGCAGTTTCAGATATCCAGTGGCATTGAGGTTTCCATTGATGAAGAATGGCCCCACTATCTTTGTACTCCATATACCACACCATACCATAAAGATACGAGATGTGCAGCAACTGAAACAATGGATACTGGAAGCCTGTGCTAGCATTTCTTCTGCGGCATTGCTGTCAGTGTGTCAAGAGTGGGAGAAAAGGGTTGCATTGACAATCCAACACAATGGGCAGCACTTTGAACACATTTTATAAGTGATCATAAACTTGTAAAAAACTCATGAAAGAATAAAGTTACGTTAAAACCAAGCACACTATTGTTTTTCTTATGAAGTTCTCAATAAGTTTGATGTTTCACATTACCCTCTTCCCATTGAAAAAAATAAAGTTGGACCCAAAATGGCCGACTTCTAAATGGCCGCTATGGTCACCACCCATCTGGAAAAGTTTTCCCCCTCCCATATACTAATGGGCCACAAACAGGAAGTTGATATCACTTAGGTGTATCCATATAAATGGCCCACCCTATATATATATATATATATATATATATATATATATATATATACAGTGCTGGCCAAAAGTATTGGCACCCCTGCAATTCTGTCAGATAATACTCAGTTTCTTCCTGAAAATGATTGCAATCACAAATTCTTTGGTATTATTCTCTTCATTTAATTTGTCTTCAATGAAAAAAACACAAAAAGAATTGTCCTAAAGCCAAATTGTATATAATTCCACACCAAACCTAAAAAAGGGGGTGGACAAAAGTATTGGCACCCTTTGAAAAATCATGTGATGCTTCTCTAATTCGTGTAATTAACAGCACCTGTAACTTACCTGTGGCACCTAACAGGTGTTGGCAATAACTAAATCACACTTGCAGCCAGTTAACATGGATTAAAGTTGACTCAACCTCTGTCCTGTGTCCTTGTGTGTACCACATTGAGCATGGAGAAAAGAAAGAAGACCAAAGAACTGTCTGAGGACTTGAGAAACCAAATTGTGAGGAAGCATGAGCAATCTCAAGGCTACAAGTCCATCTCCAAAGACCTGAATGTTCCTGTGTCTTCCGTGCATAGTGTCATCAAGAAGTTTAAAACCCATGGCACTGTGGCTAACTTCCCTAGATGTGGACGGAAAAGAAAAATTGACGAGAGATTTCAACGCAAGATTGTGCGGATGGTGGATAAAGAACCTCGACTAACATCCAAACAAGTTCAAGCTGCCCTGCAGTCCGAGGGTGCAACAGTGTCAACCCGTACTATCCGTCGACATCTGAATGAAAAAGGACTGTATGGTAGGATACCCAGGAAGACCCCGCTTCTTACCCCGAGACATAAAAAAGCCAGGCTGGAGTTTGTCAAAACTTACCTGAGAAAGCCTAAAACGTTTTGGAAGAATGTTCTCTGGTCAGATGAGACAAAAGTAGAGCTTTTTGGGAAAAACCATCAACATAGAGTGTACAGGAAAAAAAAAGAGGCATTCAAAGAAAAGAACACTGTCCCTACAGTCAAACATGGCGGAGGTTCCCTGATGTTTTGGGGTCGCTTTGCTGCCTCTGGCACTGGACTGCTTGACCGTGTGCATGGCATTATGAAGTCTGAAGACTACCAACAAATTTTGCAGCATAATGTAGGGCCCAGTGTGAGAAAGCTGGGTCTCCCTCAGAGGTCATGGGTCTTCCAGCAGGACAATGACCCAAAACACACTTCCAAAAGCACTATAAAATGGTTTGAGAGAAAACACTGGAGACTTCTATGATGGCCAGCAATGAGTCCAGACCTGAATCCCATAGAACACCTGTGGAGAGATCTCAAAATGGCAGTTTGGAGAAGACACCCTTCAAATATTAGGGACCTGGAGCAGTTTGCCAAAGAAGAATGGTCTACAATTCCAGCAGAGCATTGTAAGAAACTCATTGATGGTTACCAGAAACGGTTGTTCGCAGTTATTTTGGCTAAAGGTTGTGCAACCAAGTATTAGGCTGAGGGTGCCAATACTTTTGTCCGGCCCTTTTTTGGAGTTTTGTGTAAAATGATCAATGATTTGATTTTTGCTTCATTCTCTTTTGTGTTTTTCCTTGCAAGCAAATTAAATGAAGAGAATAATACCAAAGAATTTGTGATTGCAATCATTTTCAGGAAGAAACTGAGTATTATCTGACAGAATTGCAGGGGTGCCAATACTTTTGGCCAGCACTGTATATATACATATATATATATATATACATATATATACAGTAGATATATTGTCTCTTGCCTTACATTGGTTTATTCCTGTGGTTCCGTGGCACTTTGTTGTCACCTCTTTCCCTTGGATTTTTTATCTCTTTTGATTATGTCTGATATTACTTACATTTTTGCAATAAAAATGTAACTTTTATTGGATTTGCTCCTGTTTCCATTTTTCTCTTTTTGGGTTATATAGTTATGGAAGAGCATTTATAGGGGCCGACTCTTTTCTTTTTGGATACTCCCTATAGAGAAGGTAGAGAGGATTTATTACCGTCTCTGCCTTTTCAATTACTGTGTACACAGCTCTGAACAAGTGCTGTGTATTCAGTATGGTAAGCGCAGATAGCACTTCCTGCTCCAGACCCAGAGATCATGTGATGGCCGGGTGTAGAGAAAGAGCAAGAGCTTCTGGGTCCTAGGAGACCCAGTCAACCCTGCTATATAGGCAGTAGGTTGAATGTCCCCTGTAACTAGGATCAATATACCAGCAGATGTGTTTGGGACACAGGTTTATTAACAATTACTATTATATAAGTATGGCAGGTTCTCCTCCTGCACTTGTTAGTTCAGCTTTCCTCACATACTGCACAGCTCTCCAGTCCATACAATGGTCACTGATGGAGGAGCATGTAACCAGACCACTCCATCAGCCTTGTCCTATTGAGAACCTCCCATGAGAAAGATGCTTTTATAGTGAAGTAGACTGACGGACAGGTCTGGTCACTGCTCCTCCACCAGCAGCCATATTATAGACTAGAGAGCTGGGCAGTCTGTAAGGAAAGCTGCAGTAACAAGAGCAGGAGGAGAATCTGACATACCTACAGTATATCATAGTAAATGCCACAAAATCATGTCCCCAACACATCTGTTAAAGTAAAGATAAAATGGTCAACCTCATTAACTAATTCTGCAGCCAGCAATAGACAGCGCAACACAAAGACTATAGGAGGCAAACGACTCAATTTTATTTTAATGAAACCATATTGCAATTTTTTTTATCCATTCAAGCAAGAAAAAAATCAAATGTTTCAAAAGTTAAGACAACACCTGTGTAAAATCATTGAAATAAAGAGCAAAAAAAACAGGAAAAAATAAATAAAAAAACAATGACTATCCAAATTGCATTTACAAGCCCCATCCCTAACAAAAAACCATGTAACTAATATATAAAAATAACACAAGCACAGAAATCCTTTATTTACTACAGATATTACCAGAAAAAAAATAAAATAATATTAAAATATTGTAAAATTTAGACTCGATGTTTCACAAAAAAATATTTAAATATCCAAACATTACAATTTTTTACAGTTTTTTAAACCATATGTATGAAAATAAGAAAAAAATGTGCCTTGGCAAGAATGGGGAAAAATGGCCTGATCATGTAGGGGTTTAACAAAGTACTGAATATATACATATATATAAATGGACTGGGGAACAGTTCTACAACCCTCCAGCTTCAGATCTTGCTCATGTATCACATCCTCCACCTGTCAGATTTAAAAGATGTGTAACTTGTGTAAAGTGACAACATTGCCCTGATCTGTAAGTGTGGGCATGAGAAGCTACATGTCATGGTGCTCCCTGTGGTAAGCTGATGTATAGTATTACCTGTGCCCTTGGTGGTCTTCTGCCCTTCTTCTTCTTTCTTGATTGAAGAGCTTTCATGTGATGAGCCAAAGATTTGTCTTCTCCTCTTGGCTCCACTTCTTCTAGCTAGGACCTCCTGATGACATTCCTGTTCTTCTTTCTGGCCTTGGTGATCAATCTTCTGAGAGACGATCTCCAACTCTGAGCCATTTCTCTTCTCTCCTCTCCTATGGCTCTTCTTGATGGACGGCTTCTCATCATCCGATGAGTCCAAAACATTTCTTCTCCTTTTCTTTCCTCTCATCCTAAAGTCCTCCTCTTTAATCTCCATAATGTCGCTTTGCTGAAGGCAGCTCCTCCTCATCCGCATGCAAGCCAACCGCAACTCTCCAACTGCCAACCGGCAACATTCCAATGTGCTCACTGGTCATGTGATAGGAATTGACCATAAGCAGTCATATATATGAGTTATCAGATATTGGTGTTTTTCTATTTTATTCTCATCATATCACATAGTATTAGGCCAAGCTCACAGATAGAGGTTTATTTTAGCTTTTCTGCTGCCTTTTTTCCTATAGAAAGACTCAAATATCCAGATCTTTTTCACATTTTCAGGTTAAGACTTGAATATACTTTGCAGCAATCTCGATAGTAATATTTACACGTAATGACAACTATAGGTTTCTAAAGAATAATTTCTAGTTACTATAATGGCTTCTTAGAAAACCCACATGTGTGAGTTTGCTGTTTTGCAGAACGCTCTTTGCCACCATTTTCCTTCTGACGCTGTTTTGCAGCATTTAGGGGATGTGCACACGGTTATTATTTGTAGAGGAAAAGAAATACTAGAGTGTTGGCGGGTAAAATGCTGCCTAAAATATGTGCAAAAACGCTTCAAGAATTGACATGCAGAAGATATGAAACTTCTTCAAATCTGCAAGGAAAAAATAAGCAGAATGTACATGAGATTCCATAAATCTCATTGACTTTGCTAGTACATTAAAACACTGCGTTTTTTCATGCAAAGAACGTGCGGAAATAACTTTTGAAAATACGGCAAAAATGCAACATGTGAACATGCCCTTGGCTTCTAGTCCATCAAAAATAGTGTAAGTCTGAACTTGAGATGCCGCTGTGGATACTCATTCTGGTGTTAATACTATAGGAAATGACAAGGCAATGATCGCGCTTTTTATTAGTGTAAATAGGGAAATACAGCCCTCCTAGACCGGACACAAGGATTTTATTTGCCAATAGTAATAATATTGGTGGGTTATATTTTTTACACTATACTACATACTTTTTCACATATAACTATTTTCCTGTGATAAATTGTATTATCAATATATGGACTGGAGTTATTTGTAATTTAATTCCATATTTGGTGCACACAGATTGTTCTTTCTGCTGAATTCTAGATTAGTCATTGCTAGTGTCTCGGCATATTAGCATGTTTTTGTAATTTTTTGCTAAACCCTAATGAGGATTATTTGCTTATACTTGATATTCGCTTCTCAATAGTATTCACTTATTCACTATATTCTAGATTATACATTTTGTCTTAGATGTATATTGGAAGTTCTTCATATTTTTTTCTTGTCACATTATTATTTTTCACAGTGAATGTTTGATAAAGATCATGTTGACGCTTTTGTATTATACATTTTACTTTGACTTAAAAATAATACTTAGTACAATTTTAATGGAAACAATTTGCTTCAATAACACAGACCCTTATTAAATGACCCAGCATGCCACTTCTGGCCTGAGCTTTCAATGTAGAATTACATATTTGCTGTGTAACTAAATAGCTGTAATGCATAGAATAATTGGGCTTACTACAGAAGGGATAGATGCTCTTCTAGTGAAGCTTCATGATGTCCATTGCTCCAGAGTAGACGACCTTCTCTATGAACAGTAAATGCCTGTAAGGCACAGTGTGATTATGGGGTGGGAATGCTTTAGGACATTTCTTTAGGATACAATGACATTGGTGGCAGACTGGTATCTGGTGTCACCACTAAAGGACGGCAGAAGTAATTCAGGCACATACTGGTGACAGTTTAGGATAATGTTACTGAAAAGAGGCAACAAGCTTACTGGTCACAGAGTCTCCGAGACGCCAACATGCTTCATAACTACAAATACTCTTAAATAGGGGAACAGCTTCACCACAGATAGATGACTGGCAAAAACATTTACGCTGGGCTTCCACTTTCCAAACTTTACACCACCTGCTGGAAGGCTCCTCCGCAGTATCTCAAGCTGTCTCGGTGTCCGTCCTCTTACAGAACAGCACTCACACGTTCAAGCAGTTATATGACCAGGTTTCACAAAGCAAACTGTAAAAATACTATTAATCAGATCTCGGACCAGATGGGGCTGATGTACGTACTCTGAAAATTCACATCAGGATGGCTGTGCAATCCTGATGTTAAGAGGAGCGTTTTATCCTTATTTTAATGTGATAAAGGAAAAGTTTCACAAAGGATTATACAGCCATCCTTATGCATATGCTGACAAGTACACCAGCCTCATCTGGGCTAACAGATTTGCATAATAATATATAATACTATAAGCAGTATGTATTGTAAAATCAGTGCTTGGATGTGGCATGAGGCATTGGAGGAGCTCAAGGACCCTGAAGGTGGCTGAATCCTGGTATCTAGACAGCTTCTCAGCAGCACTCACAAGCTCCATGGGAAACAAGTTGTAAGCGCTGTCCTCCTTGTTTGGGAGAACAGTCAACTCTGACAGACAGAATGGTGGCTGACCTAGGCAACAAGCAAATTCTAGAATTCAAAATACCTCCTCTCATGAGAAATGAAGAGAATTTTTAAAAAGGGGTTATTTGCAAAGTTCCCTATTTTTACAAGCACTTTGCAATTTTACCCAATTAAGAAATTGCGTATAGCCTTTTAATAATGTAATTAATCTGACTGATGTAAAAAACTATCCTTTTATAGACAGCACATTAAATATAAGATACAGGTGGATACAATTCTGTTACCATATACTGGGAATATAACTAGTGCCATGAACTGCCCATATGGGTAATGCCATTCAACTGTGCCATATAGTTGCCATATGTACAATATAGGAGCTATAAGAAATGTGCACTTTGAACTTCTGAATTCCAGCACCATGCGGAGCCTACACATGTATCGGTATAATGTGCCATAATGACTATTGTCATACCTGGGTTTATAATATTGGTGGTGAATATATTCTTATGGGCTCTGTATGACATTACTGACATGGGCAGCATTTGCCACTAATGATGGAGCACTGCATGACACTTTATGTTGGCGTTTTGTCCTATTATCTTGGGATAATCTTATTTTTCTGATCACTGTATATTACTAATATTCTGGATACTATACTTTTGGAATCATCTTCTAGTTGTAGCTCTGAAACTTGGGATAAAAGTGACTCTGTAAATGTCAGATTGACATTTTCTAGAATTGAAGAGCATTGTGGTAAGTATGAGAATGTACCAGGCAATAGATGTGTGTAATGCAATGCACATACCGCAGCCTCATGCTGAACCCCTCACCGCAGATTCATGAGTGTGAATGGCCCAAAGGCCAGACCGAAATCCCATTGAGGATCTGTGGCAAGACTTGAAATTGCTGTTCACAGACGTCTCCATCCAATCTCACTGAGATAGAGCATTTACAAAGAAGAATGGGAGAAAATGTCACTTCTAGATGCAAAGCTGGTAGAGACATACCTGAAAAGACTTGCAGCAGTAATTGCAGCGAAAGGTGGTCCTACAGACTATTTACTCCGGAGGGATAAATACAAATGCAAGTCACAGTTATCAGATTTATATTATCTCAATATATAGAAAACCTTGTAGAATTTACTTTACACTTCACACATACAGTGGTGTGAAAAAGTGTTTGCCCCCTTCCTGATTTCTTATTCTTTTGCATCTTTGTCACACTTAAATGTTTCAGGTTAGTAATGGGGGTGTCTTATAGACGCCCATCATTACTAACCTGGGCTTCATGGCAGCTGGCGCTGACATGAAAACCAACCCTATTACCCCCTGCCACCGCACCAGGGCAGCGTGGAAGAGCGAGGCTAAGTGCCAGAATTGGCGCATCCTATGGATGCGCCATTTCTGGGGTGGCTGACGGCTGGTGTTTCTAGCCTGGGAGGGGGCCAATATTCATGGCTCCCTTCCTGGGCTATTAGTATCAGCCCCCAGCTGTCTGTCCAGCCTTTGCTAGCTATTAAAATAGGGGGGACCCCACGTCATTTTTTTGGGTGGGTCTCCCATTTTAATAGTTAGTAAAGGCTAGGAGGGGGCCAATATTCATGGCACACTTCCTGGGCTATTAGTATCAGCCCCCAGCTGTCTGTCCAGCCTTTGCTAGCTATTAAAATAGGGGGGACCCCACGTCATTTTTTTGGGTGGGTCTCCCATTTTAATAGTTAGTAAAGGCTAGGTATTCAGCTGGGGGCTGATATTAGTAGCCGGGGAAGCTCCATGGGTATTACCCCCTTCCCAGGCTTCAAACATCTGCCCCAGCTGTCTGCTTAACCTCCGATAGAGACTAAAATTATGGGGGATCCCACGTCAATTTTTTTTTAATAAATCCTTTATTTTAACACTAAATGACACTTGAGGGGTTAATAAAGATGCAGTCCCTAAATTAATATTTATTTTTTAATTAATTTTTCCCAAAAATTTTGACGTGGGCTTTGCCATATTTTTGTATGCGAGCCAGGTACAGAATCCAGGAACGGGCTGCCCCCAACTCCCAGCTGCCTATTTGTACCTGGCCGGACACAATATAGGCAAGCCCTTTTTTTTTTATTATTTCATGAATTTCATGAAATAAGTTTAAAAAAGAAAAATACGTGGGGCTTCGCCCTATTTTTGTGTCCAGCCAGGTACAAATAGGCAATTTTTTTTTAATTATTTCAGGAAATTCATGAAATAATTAAAAAAAAATTGATGTGGGGTTTCGCACTATATTTGTGTCCAGCCAGGTACAGCAGACAGGAACGGGCTGACCCCAACCTCCAGCTGCCTATTTGTACCTGGCCGGACACAACAATATAGGGAAGCCCTTTTTTTTTAATTATTTCATGAAATAATTAAAAAAAAATTGACGTGGGGCTTCGCACTATATTTGTGTCCAGCCAGGTACAGCAGGCAGCAACGGGCTGCCCCCAACCACCAGCTGCCTATTTGTACCTGGCCGGACACAACAATATAGGGAAGCCCTTTTTTTCTTAATTATTTCATGAATTTCATGAAAAAATTAAAAAAAAAATACGTGGGGCTTCGCCCTATTTTTGTGTCCAGCCAGGTACAACTAGGCAGCTGGGGACTGGAATCTGCAGCGCAGGGAGACCCAAGCTTTCTGGGCCCCACCCGCTGCAAATTGCAGTCCACAGCCACCCCGGAAAATGGCGCGTTCATAGAAGCGCCATCTTCTGGCGCTGTACCCAACTCATCCAGGGCCCTGGTGCGGTGGCTCACTGGGTAATAAAGGGGTTAGGGCCAGCTTGGCATTATCAGCTGGCCCTAAGCCCGAAATTCATGGGGTCACGCCAATATTAGACATGACCGCCATGAATTTCTAGTAAAGTATTTAAAAAAAAACACAAACACCCAGAATAAAGTCCTTTAATTGAAATAAAGACACAATTCTTTATTGTTCTAAATTAAATCATACTTACCATCACGCCCATTCCAGCTGAAGCCAACGATCTCCTGCAATAAAAGAAAAATAATAAAGCAACATCATTCTTACCTTTCGATGGTTCCCAGGACAGCTCCAGCTCTGCTACATCGAGATGACAGGCTGGACCGCAGGAGAAAGCTGCCATCCAGCCTGTCATCCCGCAGACACTGAGAAGCGCAGGCATGCTTGCGCTCCTCAGTATCAGGCTGTGACGGCATCCCGATGAGCCGAGTCTCTCACGCTCACCGCATGCGCAGGAGAATTCTCCCACGCTATCAGTGACGTGCATGAGGTGAGCTGAGTTCATTGTTGGCTCATCGGGATGCCGTCACAGTCAGACACTGAGGAGCGCAAGCATGCCTGTGCTTCTCAGTGTCTGCGGGATGACATGCTGGATGGCAGCTTTCTGCTGCGATCCAGCCTGTCATCTACATGTAGCAGAGCTGGAGCTGTCCTGGGAGCCATCGAAAGGTAAGGATGATGTTGCTTTATTATTTTTCTTTTATTGCAGGAGATCGTTGGCTTCAGCTGGAATGGGCGTGATGGTAAGTAAGGTTTAATTTAGAACAATAAAGAATTGTGTCTTTATTTCAATTAAAGGACTTTATTCTGGGTGTTTGTGTTTTTTTTTTAACTTTGACTATGGGGTTAGTAATGGGGGTGTCTTATAGACGCCTCTCCATTACTAACCTGGGCTTGATGTCAGCTGGCATTATAAGCTGACATCAACTCCAACCCTATTACCCCACTGCCACCGCTACAGGGCAGTGGGAAGAGCGAGGCTAAGTGCCATAATTGGCGCATCCTATGGATGCGCCATTTCTGGGGTGGCTGACGGCTGGTGTTTCTAGCCTGGGAGGGGACCAATATTCATGGCACCCTTCCTGGGCTATTAATATCAGCCCCCAGCTGTCTGCCTAGCCTTTGCTAGCTATTAAAATAGGGGGGACCCCACGTCATTTTTTGGGGGGGGTCCCCCATCTTAATAGCTAGTAAAGGCTAGGTATTCAGCTGGGGGCTGATATTAGTAGCCTGGGAAGCTCCGTGGGTATTACCCTCTTCCCAGGCTTCAAACATCTGCCCTAGCTGTCTGCTTAACCTCCGCTAGAGACTAAAATTACGGGGAGCCCCACGCCAATTTTTTTTAAAATAAATCCTTTATTTTAACACTAAATGACAAGTACAGTAACCAACACTATCACTGTACTTATTATATATGTGACTGACATGTTTCTATCTATCTAATCTATGTGTGATGCTCTATTATTTCTGTTGTAAATTGTCGGGTACCGCTGCTGAATTGCCGGCCGGCTTTTTTAAAGAGACGGTGCATGAAAACACTAAGATTTTTTTAAATAAATCCTTTACACTAAATGACAAGTACAGTAAGCAACACTGTCACTGCACTTCTTATATATGTGACTGACATGTTTCTATGTATCAAATCTATGTGTGATGCTCTTTCTTTCTGTTATAAATTGTCGGGTACCGCTGCTGAATTGCCGGCCGGCTTTTTTAAAGAGACGGTGCATTAAAACACTAATATTTTTTTAAATAAATCCTTTACACTAAATGACAAGTACAGTAAGCAACACTGTCACTGTACTTCATATATATGTGACTGACATGTTTCTATCTAATCTATGTGTGAAGCTCTATTCTTTCTGTTCTAAATTGTCGGGTACCGGTGTATGCCACTGATGAATTGCCGGCTTTTCATGTTTCACTGTGAGCACTGTTCCCATCGATTTGGGCAACCACCTCCACCAATACATTCTACATTATTGTTAGTTGTTTTCCTTCATGTAGAATTAACCTACAAGGAAAGAAAGGGTTTATTTTCATTCCGATATTTGTGTCCCATTGATTTGCATTGGTTTCCGGTATCGGAATCGGCGATATCCGATACTTTTTGGGTATCGGCCCGATCCAATCCGATCCGATATTTCCTGATATCGGAAGGTATCCCTCAATACTAGTCCTGACCTCAATCCCATTGAAAATCTTAGGGGTGAGCTGAAATCTGCCATTGGGAAAAAGAACCCTGCAAACATTCAAGAGCTTGAACAAACTGCAAAGGAAGAGTGGGAGAAAATTCCAGCTGAGAAGTGCAAGAAGCTTACAGATGGCTACAAGAAATGTCTGGAGGCTGTCAGCAATGACAAAGGGTGTGCAACCAAGTATTAATTAGGGGTGCCATTATTGTGGCACATTCAGTTTTTTCTTTGATATTGCAACATTGAAGTTGAAAAACAATATTGTATTGTTGTATTACTTTGGACCACAAATCCTGAGGATATAACTTTGGTACATTTCCATTTATTTCTGAAGATATTGTACAGTCTACGAAAAAATGAAGGCGTGACAAGAATGGTGAGCAGCACTGTAGTACAATAAATCATTAAAAATGTAAATATATATAGAATATAAAAAATAAAAAAAGATTAAATTAAATTAATAATTAATTTTTTAAAACCTTTTTTTAAAAAGCATTTTCCCTTGCAATTATATACTGTATATATAAAGGATAGAGCTTATGTGTTCAGTAATAATGTTGTCGTGTCAATGGAAGGGTGAAAAAAAATGGTAAGAGGAGGATATATAGATGGAAAACGTCCAATCACTAGCTGCCTCTATCTGTACCAGAAGCTAGGTACCACCCGACCAATTATCCATAGATCATCGCAACCCAGGGAATCATCTATTAACTTTCATAGCTGCAAATCATTATCCGGTAATCTTAAGACAAATTTACATACCAAGAAAGGGGGACATTCAACTCATTTTGGTGAAACATTATTTCTATGTCTGTTATTCCTTTCATTCATCCTGCTCTGTTCAGCCGCTGTTTAGCGTGATAGTATCAATCCTTTATCTAGTAGCCATTCTTCCTTACGGGTTTTCACACAGGACCCGCTAATCTATCAGCAGCTTCCAGCAATACCCACTCCCCTTTTTTCGGCGCTAGTGTTTTAAAGCCTAATTTCTTTCTAGATTCAGCTCCGGACATTTGTGATAGATTATTTCCTCCTATACTCGTATATAGATATAGCCATTTGAATTGCTGTTATGAAATGTTTTGAAATGATTGAAAGTGCATGTTTAACAAAAAAAAATTTCTATTCTTATTAATCTGTTCTCCTCTCCTTTTTTAAGAGGTCTCAGAGTCCTGCCAATATATTGCTTTGAACATGGGCACTGAATTAAATCTATAACTCCTTCACTTTCACACCTTAAAATGCACCCAACAAAAAAATGCAAGTGTATTTCTGCAATTGTCCCATCTTTAATGTAACGGCAGTTCACACATTCATTCCTAGTGCTGTATATGGGAATCACTGACATTTCTACAGTATGTTATATTTTATCTTGATTATCAATATTTCTTGCACGGGGTCCCCATGGTATCATATTACTGATTGTAATTTTTTTATGTGTAATAAATGATTATTAATAGGGGGATTTATATGTGCCTGTAATTATTTTTCTTCAATAAACATAAAGCTAGAATCGCTACAGAATGTGCCTCTGCCATATACTAGTCTGTAGAGTTTGAATACTCGTGCAAGAAGCATTTATCAGGTTTGAATTTTATGAGAAAGTTTGCAGATATATAATGAATATGTGTAAATCAATCTGTACCACTAGGTAAAAATCCTTACATCAAGGAGACCAAGTAGACAAAAGTGAGCACTTCAAGTTAGTGTGTATAAAAAACAAATGATTTTACTGAACAATATCATAGACATTACCAAACACATACATAAAATAAAAACAGATGCCTCTTGTTTGAGGGATGGTAAGAAATGCCAACCCAGTATGCATGAATACTATCTCCTGGTGCACCCCACAAAATAGCATAGAACAACCTAGCAGAGATAGTCACTGCAGAGTAACCTATACCATTACATAATCCAACGATTCCAAGGATTGAAACTATCCAAAGTGCATGTGCATGTCAAAGAAGGAAATTGTTCATTAATTGGGGTGGTCCAGTGGTTAAACAAAAACAAAATAAACCCTGCTTCAAAGTCACCAATCAAGAGATAAATACATAATAAACCCTTAAAGTGCATGTGTATGGAGAATTATAATGCTCAGAATTATAATACACCAATGTCTGGAAATGACAGGGCTACTACAGAGCATGTATATAACTTAGTGTTCACAGAAGCGAAAGAGTCGAGGTGAAAAGCAGTTTATATGCTTGTTAGAAACTCACAACATGTATGGCTATACATGCAATACCGCACGCCTGGAAAACATGGACTGCCTCTGATGTACAAAAGCCCTGCTAGATGCAATCAAAAATAGGTAAAATGCAGTGGTGTACCACTAATTGAGGCAGACCACACGACTGCTATGGGGCCCGTGAGCTGGGGGGCCCCATAGCAGTCCAGGGGCGGACATATCGCTGCTGGTGCAGCTGTGCCGGGGGGCCCGCCGGTGCAGCGTCTCCCTGCTCGTGGCGGGCAGGGAGCGATCCCTGCATCCCCGCTGCTGACAGGACAGAATGGCAGCGGAGCTGCAGAGATCCATCCTCTGCTTCCTGCCCGCCGCTTCCTCCCTTACACAGGCACGCGCTCCTTGATGACATCATCATGCAGCGCAGGCCTGTGTGAGGGAGGAAATTGCAGCGGCCTGCGGGGGCAGAGAGGTAAGTGTTTTTTTTTTTGTTTTTTTTTACTGAAACGCTGGTGAGATCAATAATGGGGCTGATGGAGCTGGAGAGCGCAATAAGGGGGCTGATGGGGCTGGGTAGAGCAATGGTGGGGCTGGTGCGGCTGGGGATAACAATGGTGGGGCTGGGAAGAGCAGTGATGATGCAGCTTGCGGGGGAACGGGCAGAGGGGTAAGTGTTTTTTTTTTTATTTTTACTGAAACGCTGGGGAGAGCAATAATGGTTATGACTGGGCTGGAGAGAGCAAAAGTGGGGCTGATGGGGCTGGTGAGAGCAATGGTAGGGCTGATGGGGCTGGGGAGAGCAATGGTGGGGCTGGGGAGAGCAATGGTGGGGCTGATGGGGCTGGGGAGAGCGCTGATGGGTCTGGGGAGAGCAATGGTGGGGCTGGGAAGAGCAGTGATGGGACTGATGGGGCGGGGAGAGCAATGATGGGGATTAGTAGACCAATGACGGGGATGGGGAGAGCAATGATGGGTTGCTGGGAGAGAGCAATGATGGAGGTGCTGGGAGAGTAATGACGGGGGTTGCTGGGAGAGAACAATGATAGGGGTGCTCGGAGAGAGCAATGACGGGGTGCAGGGAGAGAACAATGACGGGGGTGCTGGGAGAGAGCAATGACGGGGGTGCTGGGAGAGAGCAATGATGGGGGTGCTGGGAGAGAGCAATGATAGTGGTGCTGGGACAGAGCAATAATGGGGGTGCTCGGAGAGCGCAATGACGGGGATGCTGGGAGACAACAATGATGGGGTGCAGGGAGAGAGCAATGACGGGGGTGCAGGGAGAGAGCAATGACGGGGGTGCTGGGAGAGAGCAATTACAAGGGTGCTGGGAGAGCAATGACTGGGGTGCTGGGACAGAGCAATGTTGGGGGTGTTGGGAGAGAGCAATGATGGAGGTGCTGGGACAGAGCAATGATGGGGGCACTTGTATATTTTCCGTGTGCACATAGCCTTACAGTTAATTGGGGAGAGTCACAGAGACTGAATAATTTATATTATTGGCAGGTGGAGATTATAGTTAATGGGGGGCACAGTGCTGCTTATCACTTTATATTTTGATTACTAAGTGGCTACCCCTAGTATATTAATGGGGGGTTACAGATCTGTATTCAGGGGCTCAGTGCGGGGGAGACACATGTATATATACAATATATGTGACCTTGTTATTATCTAGGCTGGAGATCATCATGACAAGACGAATCATGACTGGGAGATGTCGACATGAAGGTCTGACCAGATGGAGAAGAAGCAGCAGAAACCGACTCTGATCAGGCGAGACGTCAGCGGTAAGTGCCTGGATGTAAATATTATTCTGTATCTGCGCTGTATGACTTGGAGTGATAATGTTACATGTAAAATCCCTTAGGCTGCATTCTCACATTTGTGTAAAATGTCAGATTTTTTTATCGGATGGTCCACGGACTTGTAGAGTTTTATAGATCACGGATCACGGATCTGAGAATGAGATCTGTGAGGATCAGAGAATGTCCTGTTCTGATCCGATTTTGAGGATTACAATAGGACATGCTCAATGCGTCTGTAAAACAGGGTAGCACACTGACACTGCACACAAATGCAGGAATATAGCCGTATTATGTATAGCACAGTCCCTTAGTACATAGTGTAATCACTTATTATGTATAGCATACGCCCTTAGTATATAGTGTACTCGCTTATTATGTATAGCGCCGTCCTTAGTTATATAGTTTCATCTTTTATTATATATAACACCCTCCCTTTTTACCTACCATCCTCTCTAGTTCTAGAGCTCACAATTGGGGGATCATACTGTGTTGGGGTCAGCAAACTTTGCCCTGGTAGTTGAGGTGAGGTACAGTAGGGTCATTATACTGCGCATGTGGAGGAATTCACCATGGGGGTATCATACTGTGTTTGGGGGACACTTTTGTTGGTATCACACTTCATGGGACAATGAAAGAGGGGTCTAGGACGTCAGCAGGAGGAAAATTACTATGTAAAGGCTGGAAGGTTGTGTGATCTGCTCTTCTGTGACACCGACAATTATTTACATTTTTTTTGGGGGGGGGCCCAATTTGAACTTCTGCTATGGGGCCCCATGAATCCTATGTACGCCCCTGGTAAAATGTATTGCTAATAGCATTGTGCCACTTACACAGTGGAGTGTGAGACAGGGTTTGTCCTGCATCCCTCTTCCCCGACGCGCATTTTGTCCACACTTCCTCAGGGCCGTGTCAGAGGAGAGGGACGCTGGACCTTTTAAGTGATCACTGTACCAATGGTTGACGGAGGCTAGATATCACATGATTTAAACCTTCAGGGTTGTGAAGGATATGACGTGGCACATCGTAGGATTTTTTACCTTGTACATTGATTTACAGTTGTCCCTGTGACACTATGTTTGTTTTCAATCATTTTTATTAATATTTTATAACAGTTCAAGGGGTAGGGATATGGTTAGGGAATAGAGGAATATATGGGGGACGGGAGAGTAATGGATAAGTGTGGAAAATGGATAAGGGGAAGGAGAACTCAAAATTGAATAAACAGTAGAATATATAGTATTACAACAAGTAAATTAAGATGAAAATCAAAATTTGGTTATAGAACAACTTAGTCGTAATATAATAGATATCCAATTAAATCTAATAAGTATATGTATTAATAATTTAAGTAACAATCAGGAATATATTTCAGGCCACTTTGTTCATTTTTTGAAATATTTGTTAAGGTTATTATTAGAGTTTGCAAATCAGTATTCATATAATTTATGTAGAGCCATTTTTTCTTTAATAACTGAAAAGATAGGTACATCCGTTTTTTTCCAGTAAGATGCAATGGCATTTTTAACTACCATATTTTTCGGACTATAAGACGCACCGGACCATAAGACGCACCTAGGTTTTAAAGGAGGAAAATAGGAAGAAAAAATGTAAGCAAAAAATGTGGTCCTGATGCCCTGTTATGGGGGAGGGGGTCTGCTGGTGACACTGGCATTGGGGTAATGTCCCTCAATTCTGTTAATATCCTCTATCCTGGTGTGTATGGCCTCTCCTTCCTGGTATAAGTGGCCCCCATCCCATCCTGGTATGCATGGCACCCCTTTATCCCCCATCCTGGTATGCATGGCACCCCTTTATACACCATCCTGGTATGCATGACACCCCTTGAGCCCCCATCCTGGTATGCATGGCAACCCTTGAGCCCCCATCCTGGTATGCATGGCACCCCTTGAGCCCCCATCCTGGTATGCATGGCACCCTCTGAACCCCCATCCTGGTATGCATCTTGCCCCGCTTCAAGTGGACCGGGTGAGAGGCCCGAATCTATGAATGTAAAAGTGAACAGCTCTTCAGAGTGTCCATGTGTGGGATCAGTTGTCTCTGGGCGCTTGGCATGATGGGAGGAAGGAGGATCAGGGTGAGGAATATGCGGTCCAGACTCACGGCTACTGAGACTTGACCGTGTGGAAGACAGGGTGGTGGTGGCAGCTAAGTGACTGGAAGCATTATCCGCTATCCAACCAACAACCTTTTGACACTGCTCTGGGTTCAATAGTGGTGTGCTGCGGTCCCCTAGCAGTTGGGACAGTAAGGTCGGGCGAGAAGATGTGGGTGTTTGTTGTGGCACAATTTCAGCTTGCCCACGGCCTTGTCCTCGGCCTCTGCATGCACCATCACCATCACGTCCAGTTCCCTGTCCCTTGCTACGTGCCTTGCCCATTTGTCTTGTCCTCGGCAGAGATGAGGGGGTTGGAGGGGGCAGTGGTGGGCAGAGGAAGGAGTTAAAAGTATTAAATAACCATTTGGACTTGAAAAATAAGGACAGGGTCGGACTGGCCTGGCGGAATGCCGGTGAAATGCCAGGTGGGCCCCACAGAAGGAGAGGAAAAAAAACTTTTTTTGTAAGGACATGGGTCTTTTAAAAGTGCGGGTGGCAGGAGAACGCGCATGCAGACCTGACCCGCCGTGATGACCATGGCCGGCGTCACCGCCACTAGGCGCACCCAAGTAAGTGTTGGGGCCCCGGGGTTGAGGGACACCGGCACGCTACTGGGCCTATGAGTCGGGGGAGGGAGAGCCCCCTACGGAGAGGGGGAGCGCCCCCTTCAGGAGGGAGAGCCCCCGCCCCCACCTCTCCTCCTCAAATACTTACCTATCCTCCTCGTTCCCTGCAGCTCCAGTGGTGTTAGCGTCTTCTGATTCTGACGTCTCAGGGCAGAGGGCGAGGTGACATCACTACCGCACTCTGCTCTGAGCACTGCAGAGTCAGAAGACGACGTGCTGAGTACACCAAACCTGCAGGGAACTGGAGAGGTATTTGATTTTTTTTATGTATGCAGCATCATGGGGGCCCATATACTGTATGGAGCAGCATCATGTGGGCCCATATACTGTATGGAGCAGCATCATGGAGGCCCATATACTGTATGGAGCAGCATCATGGAGGCCCATATACTGTATGGAGCAGCATCATGGGGGCCCATATACTGTATGGACCAGCATCATGGGGGCCCATATACTGTATGAAGCAGCAGCATGGAGGCCCATATACTGTATGGAGCAGCATCATGGAGGCCCATATACTGTATGGAGCAGCATCATGGGGGCCCATATACTGTATGTACCAGCATCATGGGGGCCCATATAATGTAAGGAGCAGCATCATGGGGGCCCATATATTGTATGGAGCAGCATCATGGGGGCCAAATACTGTATGGAGCAGCATCATGGGGTCCAATATATTGTATAGAGCAGCATCATGGGGGCCCATATACTGTATGGAGCAGCATCATGGAGGCCCATATACTGTATGGACAACAAAGAAAATGACGGCACTTCCACTACAAAAAATAGGTGTGAACAGGTGTTTACTAAGAGCAGCTACCTCCATATATAATGAACAAATAACACTGAGTATATAGATATGAAATATGAAATATGAATAACATAACTGCTGTAGAAAATAGAAATAAATGAAAAAAATTTTGAAAATTTTTTTTAGCGCATGTAAATATGAAGTATGAAAAATGAATAGCATTACTGCTGTAAGTAAATGAGAAATCTTAGCACATAAATTGGCCAATTCATGTGTCCCTGATAGCCGCGGTAAGGCGTTTCTCGATGTCAGGACCTACCAATGTGAATACCTCTCTAAGAGGTACACATAATCAGACAGAGGTCTCTTAGAGAGGTATTCACATTGGTAGGTCCTGACATCGAGAAACGCCTTACCGCGGCTATCAGGGACACATGAATTGGCCAATTTATGTGCTAAGATTTCTCATTTACTTACAGCAGTAATGCTATTCATTTTTCATACTTCATATTTACATGCGCTAAAAATAATTTTTCAAAAATTTTTTCATTTATTTCTATTTTCTACAGCAGTTATGTTATTCATATTTCATATTTCATATCTATATACTCAGTGTTACAGTGTGCTACTTTATTTGTTCTTCATATACTGTATGGAGCAGCATCATGTGGGCCAGTATACTGTATGGAACAGCATCATGGGGGCCCACATACAGTATGGAGCAGCATCGTGGGGGCCCACAAACTGTATGGAGCAGCATCATGGGGGCCGATACAATGTATGGAGCAGCATCATGGGGGTCAATACACTGTATGGAGCAGCATTACATGGGGGCCCATATACTGTATGGAGCAGCATTATATGGGGTCAATATACTGTATGGAGCAGCATTACATGGGGCCAATATACTGTATGGAGCAGCATTACATGGGGCCAATATACTGTATGGAGCAGCATTACATGGGGCCAATATACTGTATGGAGCAGCATCATATGGGGCCAATATACTGTATGGAGCAGCATCATATGGGGCCAATATACTGTATGGAGCAGCATCATGGGGGCCGATACAATGTATGGAGCAGCATCATGGGGGTCAATACACTGTATGGAGCAGCATTACATGGGGCCAATATATTGTATGGAGCAGCATCATATGGGGTCAATATACTGTATGGAGCAGCATTACATGGGGCCAATATACTGTATGGAGCAGCATCATATGGGGCCAATATACTGTATGGAGCAGCATTACATGGGGCCAATATACTGTATGGAGCAGCATTACATGGGGCCAATATACTGTATGGAGCAGCATTATATGGGGAAAATATACTGTATGGAGCAGCATCATATGGGGCCAATATACTGTATGGAGCAGCATTACATGGAGCCAATATACTGTATGGAGCAGCATTACATGGAGCCAATATACTGTATGGAGCAGCATTATATGGGGTCAATATACTGTATGGAGCAGCATTACATGGAGCCAATATACTGTATGGAGCAGCATTACATGGGGGCCCATATACTGTATGGAGCAGCATTATATGGGGTCAATATACTGTATGGAGCAGCATTACATGGAGCCAATATACTGTATGGAGCAGCATTACATGGGGCCAATATACTGTATGGAGCAGCATTACATGGGGCCAATATACTGTATGGAGCAGCATTACATGGGGCCAATATACTGTATGGAGCAGCATCATATGGGGCCAATATACTGTATGGAGCAGCATCATATGGGGCCAATATACTGTATGGAGCAGCATCATGGGGGCCGATACAATGTATGGAGCAGCATCATGGGGGTCAATACACTGTATGGAGCAGCATTACATGGGGCCAATATATTGTATGGAGCAGCATCATATGGGGTCAATATACTGTATGGAGCAGCATTACATGGGGCCAATATACTGTATGGAGCAGCATCATATGGGGCCAATATACTGTATGGAGCAGCATTACATGGGGCCAATATACTGTATGGAGCAGCATTACATGGGGCCAATATACTGTATGGAGCAGCATTATATGGGGAAAATATACTGTATGGAGCAGCATCATATGGGGCCAATATACTGTATGGAGCAGCATTACATGGAGCCAATATACTGTATGGAGCAGCATTACATGGAGCCAATATACTGTATGGAGCAGCATTATATGGGGTCAATATACTGTATGGAGCAGCATCATATGGGGCCAATATACTGTATGGAGCAGCATTACATGGAGCCAATATACTGTATGGACCAGCATCATATGGAGACAATATACTGTATGGAGCAGCATTACATGGAGCCAATATACTGTATGGACCAGCATCATATGGAGACAATATACTGTATGGAGCAGCATGACAGGGGGCCAATATACTGTGTGGAACAGCATCATATGGGGCCAATATACTGTATGGAGCAGCATGACATGGGGCCAATATACTGTATGGAACAGCATCATATGGGGCCAATACACTGTATGGAGCAGCATCATATGGAGACAATATACTGTATGGACCAGCATCATATGGCACCAATATACTGTATGGAGCAGCATTACATGGAGCCAATATACTGTATGGACCAGCATCATATGGCACCAATATACAGTATGGAGCAGCATTACATGGGGCCAATATACTGTATAGAGCAGCATGACATGGGGCCAATATACTGTATGGAGCAGCATTATATGGGGTCAATATACTGTATGGAGCAGCATTATATGGGGTCAATATACTGTATGGAGCAGCATCATATGGGGCCAATATACTGTATGGAGCAGCATCATATGGGGCCAATACACTGTATGGAGCAGCATCATATGGCACCAATATACAGTATGGAGCAGCATTACATGGGGCCAATATACTGTATAGAGCAGCATCATATGGGGAAAATATACTGTATGGAGCAGCATTACATTGGGCCAGTATACTCTATGGAGCAGCATTACATGGGGCCCATAATTCTGTATGGAGGTGGTCACTGTATTACCTGTATATTTCTGTATTACAGCATATATAGGTACTCTGTATATGCTGTAATGTCTCTGGTGATCACTGTATTACCTGTACACCGACACTATATACAGAGCTCCTGTGTATTATGTCACCAGTGGTAATATTAATGTTATTAGTATTGTGTTTTTTATTAATGATCAGTATTGTATTATTTGGTCACTGAGGTGGTAATATATGATCTGGTCATGGTGTGGAGGTATTTGTTCCTTGTACAGTATGTGGTATTATTCGGTCACTATGTGGTAGTAATACATGCTCTGGTCATGGTGTGACAGTATTATTCAGTCACTATGTGGAGGTAATATGTGGTCTGGTCATGGTGTGACTGTATTAATTGCCTGTATGTGGTATTTGGTCAATATGTGGTCTGGTCATGGTGTGGCGGTATTTATCTCTTGTATGTGGTGGTATTGGTCTTGGTATAGTGGATTGTGTTGTGTATGGAGGTCACTTGTTCCCTTTGATATCAATAAGGGGAAGATTCTTGATTTCCAATGGAGATTAAATACTTGGATGTTTAACGCCTCCCTGTCCTGTGGCTATTGCACAGTAGCAAATATGCACTTACAGGGGTTCTACGGTGAAAACAAGTAATCACCTCTCCTAAGGCCATGTTCACATGTTCAGCATATGGTCAGTATTTTACATCAGTATTTGTAAGACAAAACCAGGAGTGGGTGAAAAATGCAGAAGTGGTGACATCTTTCTACTTTACTTTTCCTCTGATTGTTCCTCACAAATACTGATGTAAAATACTGACCAAATGCTGATCGTGTGAACGTGGCCAAAGGATAAATAAGTTATTGAATGCTGTGACCTGGAGAATGTGCAACCTTTATCCCCATTAGTATGGAGCGGCAAGTACGACTCGACCACTGATCCATTTATTCCCTAAGGGGCTGCACTTGGCTTTTTCTGGAAGCCCCCAAAGAGGATGAATGGAGCTACAGTCAGACATACCACATGCCGCTCCATTTTAAAATGGGGATAAAAGTGTCCTGTCAGGGATAAAAGTTCCCCATTCTTTCAATCAGTGCGGTTTGCAATGCATAAGGAGAAAGGATTACCAGCTTCATGAATAGTTCAAAAATAGGTTTCTTTATTGTGACAAAAGCTCTTTAAAAACAGATTCCATAGTCACATAGTGTAGCCAGGGCAACGCGTTTCGAATGCTAAAGATGCGTTCTTTGTCAAGACTACAGTAATTGTACATCCCAGTTATGGTGGCGCACAGTAGATGTGCAGGAGCCGCCTGTGATTTACAGTCGACGCTCCACTATAACAGGGATAACGGCTAACAGGTATGTGCATATAGCTGTAGGGTGGGCCCCTAGGGTCAATTTCCCCTGTGGGCCCCAGACATCCCAGTGTGACCCTGGATAAGGAAGATACGAGGGTTGTGAAGTAAGCCTGTTTAGCAGAGGTAAGGGCTGATTTGAAAGCGAGTGTTGCTTGTTTGAATGCCGAGAAGTCATCTTGCGAATGTGTTTTCTTCCAATGCCGCTCCATGACCCCAGGGCCGCCATCAGGGCATTACTACCCTTACTACTGTATGGGGCCCGGTGAAAAGAAGCAAGAAGGGGGGACAGGCACGCTGGCAGCCCGGGGCCCCTCTCTTTGCTTCTTCTTACCGGGCCTCAGGGGTAACAGTTAAATGCCCGATGCACCCGGCAGACGGAAATGGGTGCTTTACCTTTAAGCAGCGGCCAGGTGCATCATGGTCCTGACTCCAATCTCCTGACACACTGCATGCTCATCTTCATTCCTGAGCAGAGCAGCATGTCTCGGAGGCGGTGGCTAGTGTGTGAGTAGCAGGAGGAGGAAGCTGCTGCTGAGTTTGGTGGTGAGTGGGGCCTGGTGGTGCTCAGAGGGGCCTGCTGATGGTGATGAGGGGGCCTGCTGATGGTTATGCGGGGCCTGCTGATGGTTGTGGGGGGCCTGGTGATGGCAGGACCTGCTGCTAGTGATGGGCGGCCTGCTGCTGGTGATGCGGGGGCCTGCTGATTGTGGTGGGGGGGCCTGCTGATGGTGATGAGGGGAGGCTGCTGCTTCTGGTGGTGAGGGGAGGCTGCTGCTGGTTCTGAGGGGAGGCTGCTGCTGGTGCTGAGGAGAAGCTGCTGCTGGTGCTGAGGGGAGGCTGGTGCTGAGGGGAGGCTGGTGCTATTGCCAAGGGGAGGCTGCTGCTGCTGGTGGTGAGGGGAGGCTGCTGCTGGTTCTGAGGGGAGGCTGCTGCTGGTGCTGAGGAGAAGCTGCTGCTGGTGCTGAGGGGAGGCTGGTGCTGTTGCCAAGGGGAGGCTGCTGCTGGTGCTGAGGAGAGGCTGCTGGTGCTGAGGGGAGGCTTGTGCTGAGGGGAGGCTGGTGCCAAGGGTAGGCTGCTGCTGGTGCTAAGGAGAGGCTGCTGGTGCTGAGGGGAGGCTTGTGCTGAGGGGAGGCTGGTGCTGGTGCTGAGTAGAGGCTGCTGGTGCTGAGGGGAGGCTTGTGTGGAGGTTGCTGCTGGTGCTGAGGGGAGGCTGCTACTGGTGCCAAGGGGAAACTGCTGCTGGGAGGAGGCTGGTGCTGGTGCCGATGGGAGGCTGGTGCTGGTTCCGAGGGGAGGCTGCTGCTTGTGCCGAGGAGAGGCTGGTGCTGGTGCCGAGGGGAGGCTGGTGCTGGTGTCGAGGGGAGGCTGCTGCTGGTACCGAGGAGAGGCTGCTGCTGGTGCAGAGGAGAGGCTGCTGGTGCTGAGGGGAGGCTTGTGGTGAGGCTGATGCTGGTGCCGAGGGGAGGCTGGTGCTGGTGTCGAGGGGAGGCTGCTGCTGGTACCGAGGAGAGGCTGCTGCTGGTGCAGAGGAGAGGCTGCTGGTGCTGAGGGGAGGCTTGTGGTGAGGCTGATGCTGGTGCTGAGGGGAGGCTGCTGCTGGTGCTGAGGGGAGGCTGTTGCTGGTGGTGAGAGGAGGCTGGAGGTGAGGGAAGGCTGGTGGTGGAGAGGGGAGGTTGCTGCTGGTGATGAGGGGAGGCTGCTGCTGCAGCTGCTGAGGGGAGGCAGCTGCTGGTGCTGAGGAGAGGCTGCTGAGGTGGTGAGGGAAGGCTGCTGATGTTGGTGAGGGGAGACTACTGGTGGTGGTGAGGCGAGGCTGCTGGTGATGAGGGGAGGTTGCTGCTGGTGATGAGGGGAGGCTGCTGCTGGTGATGAGAGGAGGTTGGTGCTGAGTGGTGGCTGGTGCCGAGGAGAGGCTACTGCTGGTGCTGAGGGGAGGCTGATGGGGAGGCTGCTGCTGGTGATGAGGGGAGGCTGGTGATGAGGGGAGGCTGCTGGTGGTTGTGATGAGGGGAGGCTGGTGGTGATGAGGGGAGGCGGCTGGCGGTGGTGAGAGGAGGCTGCAAGTGGTGGTGAGGGGAGTCTGCTGGTGGTGGTGAGGGGAGGCTGCTGCTGGGGGGAGGCTGCTGCTGGTATTGAGGGGAGGCTGCTGGTGGTTCTGAGTTGAGGCTGTTGCTGGTGCTGAGGGGGGCCTGTTTCTGAGGGGAGGCTGCGTCCGGCAGGGTGAGGCTGGTGCTGAGGGAAGGCTGCGACCGGCAGCGAGAGGCTGAGGAGGCGGTGGCGAGGACGACCAGGGCTAGTCGACAAGGATATGCCAATTGCATATCAAGATGATGCCAACCTCTGTGGACAGGTAGGAGGAACAAGAGTAGTTGACAAATAGGGTGATCAATAGACCTTGGAATAATAATAACTTCCACAATTGGATGTGTTTAAATAAAATGTTCCTGTGCTGAGATAATCTTATACATGTGCCCCTGCTGTGTACTGTGTAATGGCTGTGTCTGACCGTGCAGGAGCATGGTCTGATCATACCACATCTCCTGGGCAGGGGAGGAAGAAAAAGAATATACAGACATTACAGCAGGGGATCACAGCTGATTCTTTCTGTGAGGTAAAACATTTCACTGCCTGTTTTTAAACAATGTTTTACTTCAAAGAAAGAAACAGTTAGGATCCCATGCTGAAATGTCTGTATACTCTTTTGTTTCCTCCCCTTAGCATGAGATGTGGTTGTGGCACCCCAGGGGTCAGGTTGCCACAGTGGCATTGCCTCCCTCACAAGAGTTGATGCCATGCCTGGAAGCAAGCAGGAGTCCCCTAATCAGGTTTTACTAAGCATGCAACACTTTCCTGGCTCCAGACCAGCAAGGGGAGTCCCTCCCCTTGGCAACTGGGATCTGGGGGCGTGGTTAGTGAGACTTAGTGTGTGAGGAGTTGAAGTCAGGACATCGAGGAGAGAGGAGCTGGGGACTGGAGCTGCGCGGCAGCTCACCCCAGAAGAACCAGCACAGAAGAACCGGACACCGGAGTCCGAGGCTGTGGGGCACCGAAGGCCCAGCAGTAGAAACCGGAGGGCAGGAGACTGCAGGTCTCCTGGCCCCATCAGACGCCCAAAGGCTCAGCAGCACCGCAGGGTTCAGCACCGCCACGTGAGAGCGACGCACCAGCAAGGCCCGAGCTGCCTGCCATACGGGTGAGCACAGAAACGTTGCACTCAGGGACGAGGGCCGCGCACAGCTACAAGCAGCAGGGCCAAAGAGTTTAGTGTAAAGGGAAGGCCTCCAATTTCACCTGGCAAGGAGGATTCTTTACTTGCTTCCAGGATGCCCGGACTTCCACTTCTAGCCAGCACCCTAGTCCCGGCTTGTCTAATCACCACCAGTAAAGATAAGAGGAAACCGCCATTGAGTTGTGGATTATTGCTGCGCCATCAACCCCTGCACTACAACGTCCAGCATGACCCATAACATCTACACTGCCCTGGAGCTAAGTTCTACCTGTGGAGAGCCACACTATCCCTGCTGCAGTAACATCAGCTCCAGAGGACCTGCTCCGCAGCGGCGGCTCCCCTAGCCGCATACCACAGGTGGCGTCACAAACTTTATACAATCACCATAAATCCCCTATCAATAACCCCTGGGTCACGGACCGGGTCACCGCTACTGTGACATCCCCCAGCATTTACCGGCCCGGCACCGGGTACCCCACGGCCCAGAGGGCGCGTCATGGTATGATCAGACCGTGTTCTGTACACGGTCAGACACAGCCATTACATTATTCAAAGATCTATTGATTAAAATTAACTTTTGTTCGTGGGAAAACCCCTTTAAGTTCATGTATTAATTTGTCCACCATCTCAGTACATGATTATATGATACAATCATTCCCTCTGCTCCTGAAAGGGGGGAGGGGAGGGAATGATTGATATAAGTGTATACAGTGCATTGTGAAAGTATTTGGTCCCCTTGAACTTTTCTAACTTTTGCCACATTTCTGGCTTCAAACATAAAGATATAAAATTCTATTTTTGGGGGAAGAATCAAAAACAAGTGGGACACAATCGTGAAGTGGAACGAAATTTATTGGAAATGTTAAACTTTTTTAACAAATTAAAAACTGTGGGACTGCTGGCTTGTGGATTTAGATTGGACAACCCCTTTAAGGCTCCTTCAGCCATCAGTGAATATCGGTCTGTGCTCGGACCGCAATGCATGGACTTGCCGGGGGTCTCCTGACCTCAACTCAGCAGCCTCACAGCATGTATGAGGATGCGGGTCAGCATGATTGGTGCCCAGTCCAAGCACTGCAGACTGAGAGCAGAACGATTTCTCACTTCCAGTATTTACACTGTCATAATAATAAAGATGTTTCCCAATCATATACAGTGCATTGTGAAAGTATTTGGCCCCCTTGAACTTTTCTACCTTTTGCCACATTTCTGGCTTCAAACATAAAGATATAAAATTCAAATTTTTTGGAAAGAATCAACAACAAGTGGGACACAATCGTGAAGTGGAACGAAATTTATTGGAAATGTTAAACTTTTTTAACAAATTAAAAACTGAAAAGTGGGGCGTGCAATATTATTCGGCCCTCTTGAGTTAATAATCGCCATCTTTTGCTGCGATTACAGCTGAAAGTCGCTTGGGGTATGTCACTATCAGCTTTGCACATCGAGAGGCTGAAATTCTTGCCCATTCTTCCTTGCAAAACAGTTCGAGCTCATTGAGGTTGGATGGAGGGCGTTTGTGAACAGCAGTTTTCAGCTCTTTCCACAGATTCTCGATTGGATTCAGGTCTGGACTTTGACTTTGCCATTCTAACACCTGGATACGTTTATTTTTGAACCATTTTATTGTAGATTTTGCTTTATGTTTGGGATCATTGTCTTGTTGGAAGATAAACCTCCGTCCCAGTCTCAGGTCTTTTGCAGACTCCAACAGGTTTTCTTCCAGAATGGTCCTGTATTTGGCTCCGTCCATCTTCCCATCAATATTAACCATCTTCCCTGTCCCTGCTGAAGAAAAGCAGGCCCAAACCATGATGCTGCCACCACCATGTTTGACAGTGGGGATAGTGTTTTGAGGGTGATGAGCTGTGTTGCTTTTACGCCAAAGATATCGTTTTGTATTGTGGCCAAAAAGTTTGATAATGGTTTCATCTGACCAGAGCACCTTATTCCACATGTTTGGTGTGTCTCCCAGGTGGCTTGTGGCAAACTTCAAATGAGACTTTTTATGGATATCTTTGAAAAATGGCTTTCTTCTTGCCACTCTTCCATAAAGGCCAGATTTGTGCAGTGTATGACTGATTGTTGTCCTATGGACAGACTCTCTCACCTCAGCTGTAGATCTCTGCAGTTCAACCAGAGTGATCATGGGCCTTTTGGCTGCATCTCTGATCAGTCTTCTCCTTGTTCGAGATGAAAGTTTAGAGGGACGGCTGGGTCTTGATAGATTTGCAGTGGTCTGATAATCCTTCCATTTCAATATGATCGCTTGTACAGTGCTCCTCGAGATGTTAAAAACTTGGGAAATCTTTTTGTATCCAAATCCGGCTTTAAACTTCACCACAACAGTATCTCGGACCTGCCTGGTGTGATCCTTGGTCTTCATGATGCTCTCTGCACTTGAAACAGAACCCTGAGACTATCACAGAGCAGGTGCATTTATACGGAGACTTGATTACACACAGGTGGATTCTATTTATCATTACCAGTCATTTAGGACAACATTGGATCATTCAGAGATCCTCACTGAACTTCTGGACTGAGTTTGCTGCACTGAAAGTAAAGGGGCCGAATAATATTGCACGCCCCACTTTTCAGTTTTTAATTTGTTAAAAAAGTTTAACATTTCCAATAAATTTCGTTCCACTTCACGATTGTGTCCCACTTGTTGTTGATTCTTTCCAAAAAAATTGAATTTTATATCTTTATGTTTGAAGCCAGAAATGTGGCAAAAGGTAGAAAAGTTCAAGGGGGCCAAATACTTTCACAATTCACTGTATATGATTGGGAAACATCTTTATTATTATGACAGTGTAAATACTGGAAGTGAGAAATCGTTCTGCTCTCAGTCTGCAGTGCTTGGACTGGGCACCAATCATGCTGACCCGCATGCTCATACATGCTGTGAGGCTGCTGAGTTGAGGTCAGGAGACCCGCGGCAAGTCCATGCATTGCGGTCCGAGCACAGACCGATATTCACTGATGGCTGAAGGAGCCTTAAAGGGGTTGTCCAGTCTAAATCCACAAGCCAGCAGTCCCTCTGTGTCACTGACTGAAGACTTGTGAATCCACACATCGTAAGCACTGTGAGGATTCGCTGGTGTCAGAGCCAGGAATGGCAATCACTTGGCTTCAAGGATGTGAAATGCAGACTCCCAGCCAGAAGGGGGGGTGTGGAGATAGAGGGAGAACAAACAGGTGGGCAGGTGAATTTAAAGGGTTGGCTCTGCCGTGAAGTACCGAGTGGTGGGACTTTATTTGAACAGTCATCCTGTGCTGACAGAGTCCCTTTAAACATAAGTCATACTCACCTTCTGGCGTCTTCATCAATTTTTAGCACTGCTTCGGTCTTGCGGCGCCATCTTGTGAACGCAGCTTCTGACTGACTGGAAGTCAGAAGCTATGTCACAATCTCTCAATGCAAGTCTGAAAGCCTGAACGATGCTCTCATAGACTTGATCTGGTCATGGTGTGACAGTATTTGTCTCTTGTATGTGGTATTATTCAGTCACTATGTGGTGGTAATATGTGGTGTGGTCACAGTGTGGCAGAAAGTAGAGTTTTTCCAAGAGTGGTCGGTGGGACTGTGGAAGGTTTGAGGAGTGGAGGCGGAGCTGGGGTGAAGCCTGGGTGGAGTTTCAAGGGGGCCCCAAAATTTTGCCAGTATGGGGCACCGAAATTCCTAGCAGCAGCCCTGCACGACCCTGGACACTTGCCAAAGCTTTTTAGTGATGCTATTGTGCCAGTTTTGTCTATTGATTCGTCACACTCTGTCATGCATGAGAGGGGTAACCGAGTCAATAGCTGGTGCTATGCTAGAGTGGCATTGTAGAAGGCAGTGACACTGTCTGTGTCGTGGAGTGAAGATATGGATGTCAGTGGTAGAATAGAATTAGAGAGTGTGTGAGTGTGGAGACATGCAAGGTTTCTTCAGGGGTGTGCTATTTGCTGACATGGGTGACAGGTGAGGAGGACAGAGATGAGAAAGTGTTGGAATAATACATATTAATCTGTATGTGTATTGCAACAACTACTGTGCTGTTTCATATGTTGTGCATATTGTGAGGTTGTTAACAAAGTTTAGTTAAAAAAAAAAAAAAAAAAACTCCCACAGACAGGATGCCCCCTCCTTCTCTTCCTGTGTTGTTGTTATATATCTGATTTGATTTCCTCATGCTGCAGTAACATCATGCTGTGCCTGTGCTGGATATAAATAAACCTACATTCTGTGTTCTAAACTCTGGATGTCACGCGGATTAATCCTCTGCTAACAGGTTATGGGCCCAGATGTACCAGAGTCCCAGAGTCACAGATCCCCAGAACACAGAGGAAAGAAAAGAAAGAAAGACAGCAAACTGAGAAGAAGCAAAGATGGCCACCAGCAGCAGCTCCATGAAATTTACAGTGCCAAGTCTCACTAACCAGAATTATCAATCCTGGAAATTCAAAGTGAAAATGCTGCTAATAAGAGAAGGTACGTGGAAATACACACAGGAGCCTAAACCTGACCCAGTGCCACAGGAGTGGACAGAGATGGATCAGAAAGCACAAAGTACCATATCACTCAGTATAGATGATGACCAGATTGTGCATGTGTGTAAATGTAATACTGCAAAGGAAATGTGGGAGCAGTTGCAAAAGGTACATGAGAGGATAAATTTAAGCAATAAGCTCTATCTCATGAGAAAGC
The DNA here is from genome assembly GCF_046119375.1 of Phyllobates terribilis. Taxonomy (NCBI): domain Eukaryota; kingdom Metazoa; phylum Chordata; class Amphibia; order Anura; family Dendrobatidae; genus Phyllobates; species Phyllobates terribilis. The sequence continues at coordinate 10,482,559 of NW_027362795.1, read as the reverse complement.
TGTACCAGTCTAAGCTACAGAAAGGCCAGGATATGCAGGATTACATAAGAAGTGTTCTGGAAGTTGTAGAACGCCTGAGAGTCATTGGGGAAGATCTAAAGGACTTTCATGTGGCCGCATTACTGCTTAGTGGCCTTTCAGAGAGGTATGATACGCTTGTAACCGCACTAGATGCGCGTCCAGATGATGAGCTTACACTGGATTATGTCAGGGGGAAGCTCATAAATGAATATAAGCGAAAGGCAGAAGGTGTAAACAGTAGGACATGCAACACAGAATCTGCTTTACAGACACAAAACCTAACTGATAACAGGAAGCACATAAAAGAAACACGTGAATGTTTTGTTTGCAAGAAATCAGGACATTTGAAAGCTGACTGCAGAGTCTGGAAAGCTAGAATGAATCAGCTGAAAAAGCAAAGCAGTCATCAAAGGGTTAAAAGTGCTGTATCTGGAGAAAATGATTCTGTGAATACTGAAACTGCATTTACTGTCAGTGCAAATACATCAAAGCATGCATGGTGTATAGACTCTGGAGCAGCTAGTCACATGACTAATAACAGAGACTTCTTTTCTAAGCTTAACCAAAGTAAATCAGAGAAAGTGATTATGGCTAATGGTCAGTACATGACTTCAGAAGGCATAGGAGATGGTTATATTGATTGTCAAATCTCACCAACACAAAGCAGGAAGATCCCAGTAAAGGATGTGCTGTATGTGCCTAGTCTTGAAAGTAATCTACTATCTGTGAAGAAACTCACAAAACAAGGAAATGAAGTTACATTTAAGCATGATAGCTGCATCATCTCAAAGGAAGGTCACACACTAGTAGAGGGAAACATCACAGATGAACTTTATCAGCTGAAATGCAAAGAGTGTGTGTATACAGCGCAACAAGAAGAGCATAAAAACTGTATTCATGTGTGGCATATGCGTCTGGCACACAGAGACCCAGAAGCAATAAGAAAGTTAGTCCAAAAGCAACTAGCTGAGGATATTACAATTGATCTATGTAACCAGACAATGAAGTGTACTAGCTGCATCAAAGGGAAAATGTCTAGGAAAGCTTTTCCTAAGAGAATTAGTACAACAACAGCACAGCCACTAGATTTAATACACACAGATGTCTGTGGTCCAATGAGCACTCTGACCCCAGGGAAGAAGAGATATTTTCTCACATTTATTGATGATCATTCAAGATATACAGTTGTCCACCTGCTTCACAGCAAGAAGGAAGTTCCAGAGAAACTTGAAATATACCTAGCTGAAGTATATAATAAATTTGGAAGAATGTCAAAGATTCTACGTGCAGATAATGGGACTGAATATACAAGTAATGAGACACAGAGCATTTTAAAGAAAAATGGAATCCTATTTCAGACCACTGTACCGTACAACCCAGAGCAAAATGGTGTCGCGGAAAGAAGGAACCGAACACTATGTGAAAGTGGAAGAAGCATGTTATTTGATGCAAATCTGCCCACAGTATATTGGGGTGAAGCAATCATGACAGCTTGCTATCTTCAGAACAGACTACCAGGTAAAGCTACAGACAAAACTCCATTTGAGCAATGGAATAGCAGAAAGCCAAAACTACATCACATAAGAATATTCGGAAGTAAAGCATTTGTACATGTTCCCAAAGAAAAGCGAACTAAGTGGGAATCTCACGCTAAGGAAGGTATCCTGGTAGGCTACAGCGAAACCCAGAAAGGTTATAGGATTCTACACCCAGATAAAATATGTGCAAAATACAAGGACCTAAAAACACAGATGTACTGTCTGTGATATTAGATAGCCAAAATACTTCCATGTATTGTTGCGTCCAAAGATATTTTCTTCATATTTCTTCATATTTCTTCATATTCCCCTTTTTTTTTTTTTTTTTTTCATAATTTCACCTTTATTTCCATTTTTATTTTCATAATAATTTTTTGTTTGGGCTTTAAGTGCGCTCTCGACCTGGGCCGTGGCACCACTGTGCGGTTTTGACCTATGAGGTATTTCCAGCTCATGAACCATTGGGGCAGAATATACGCGGTTAGTATATACCGCGGTACATACGGTATGTGCCTGGATGGGTGTCAGCTACTGTATAACTTGGACATTTGCCCTGGCCTGGGGTACTTATGGATGGGAGGGCTTCATGTCACCATCCAACACAAGATGTCAGTTGGTTACCTTGTGTGCCCCTTAATCGTCGCTCCGTAGTGTGCGGTTTTTCCTTGTCTGTGATGCGCACACCGGATGTGACGCTTGCGTGTCACGCCCGGCACCTGCGTTCCACATACCGGATGTCAGCTGACCGGAACCGGAAGTGACACGATCGCGAGTATAGCGCGACTAGGATTTAAAAGAGGACTTATCAGAGTGTCAAATGGCGCTGTCTGGTGAATGAGCTGCGCGATTGTGGGCAGCGTGCATACCGCATGTCTTCTCTTTTTTTCCCCTGATGACTAGCTAAGGCAAAGAAACGCGTCGGGAGCGGTATATTGTGATGGGCTGGTGACCCTATGAGACTTGGTCTGCCCCCATCATATGGAGCTATCTTGAAGTCTGAGAGCAGGAACGGATATCAAAATTGGTGAGGATGTTCCATTTCTATATATAGCAAGGTTAAATGGTTACCATTGATAGGGTTAATGTTTCTGCGTTCTCACATATTGAGACACAATAAGTTGTTATAGTGTCCCGTAGGCTCCATCATTTTCTTTTTGCCACACTTTCTTGGTTGCGTCAGAGATACAATATGCTTATATGACATATATCTATATCTTTGGACGCAACAATACATGGAAGTATTTTGGCTATCTAATATCACAGACAGTACATCTGTGTTTTTAGGTCCTTGTATTTTGCACATATTTTATCTAGTGGTAATAAATGTTAAGTTTTACATTTCTATAGCACTACACCTGCTTGTGTTTACATTTATTTTTTTGTGTAGTTATTTCTAAAACCCCTGCTGCTGCATTTTGATTCTACACCCAGAAACAAACTAGATCACAATAAGTAGAGATGTAGTGATTGATGAGAACTTTGTATCACCCAAGTTTTGTGACATCACGCCAGTAGTCCAGCTGAAGTCACAATTACAAGACAGCAACAAGGAGGATGTAGAGGTCTGGCTGGATTCTTCAACTAATGAAGGAACAACAGAAAAATCAGGTGAATCTGAAATCAGGAGATCGTCAAGATCAAGCAAAGGTATACCAGCTAAACGTCTATCCTACATTGTCAAGACACTACCTGAGTCAGAGCCGCAGTCATGGGATGAAATGCAAGCACTACCTGTCCATGAAAGAACAAAGTGGATCGATGCCGCTAATGAGGAAATCAAATCGCTTCATCAACTCCAAACTTGGAAACTCACCAAGCTACCACAGGGCAAAAAGGCAATCAAGTGCAAGTGGGTCTTCAAAACCAAATATGACTCAGAAGGTAAAGTCCACAGATTCAAAGCAAGGTTGGTCGCAAAAGGATATTCTCAAAAGTATGGCGAAGATTACGATGCTACATTTGCTCCAGTCACTAAACAGACCACGTTCAGAGCTTTGTTAGCTGTAGTTGCTGTACAAAAGATGTATGTCAGACATTTGGATATAAAAACTGCCTTTTTAAATGGTGACATTGAGGAGGACTTATACATGACTCAACCTGAAGGTTATGTAAAAAGAGGTCAAGAGAATCTTGTTTGCAAACTACAAAAATCTCTCTATGGTCTTAAGCAATCAGCAAGAGCATGGAACACCAAGATGAATAAAGTCTTGTTGGAAGACAAAATATACAGATGGAAAGTGGATGTATATTCTCTTATATGTGGACGACGTGATTGTTGTTCATCAAGACGACGCAGAAATTGGAAAAATGACTGAAATTCTGAATCAGCACTTTGAATCAAAAGACCTTGGAAGTGTGACATATTATCTAGGAATCCAAATCCAGAGAGAGGAAGATGGAAGTTTTCTTCTAAACCAAAGTGCAAAAATTAATTTGATTCTGAATCAGTTTAAAATGTCGGAGGTCAAAGGTATATCAACCCCAATGGAACCATCCTACCTGAAGCTGGAAGGAGAAGATGACCTGTTGCCTAACAATGAGAAATATCGTCAGGCAGTGGGGACACTTCTATACATATCAACTATGACTCGACCGGATATCACAACAACAGTTGGAATCCTTTGCAGATATGTGGAAAAACCGCGCCAAAGAGACTGGAATGCTGTTAAGAGACTTCTCCGATATTTGAAAGAAACGCAAGATGTAAATTTAAAACTATCTGCAGCAGGAGATCTAGAACTTACCGGCTATGTAGATGTGGATAGGGCTGGTGATTCGCGTGATCATAAATCCACAAGTGGATACTTGTTTAAAGTTGGAGAAAGTTCAATCTCCTGGTCTAGTAGGAAACAAGTGTCTGTTGCCTTGTCATCTACAGAAGCGGAGTATGTGTCCGCAGCCTATGCAAGCCAGGAGGTTGTTTGGCTAAGACAATTGATGGACGATCTTGGCAAACCGACAACTCAGCCGACGGTGATTTATGAGGACAACCAAGGATGCATTAAACTTGCATGCAGTGAAAAAATCAGTGATAGAACCAAGCACATTGACGTCACACATCATCATCTACGTGATTTGATAGATCGTGGGATAATTCACTTTGTCTATTGTGAAACTGATAAGATGGTAGCTGACATTATGACAAAGCCATTGCCACGAGCTAGGTTAAAAGAATTGAGAACCACAATGGGACTAAGAGGATAAGTAGTTGTTGAGTGGGGGTGTTGGAATAATACATATTAATCTGTATGTGTATTGCAACAACTACTGTGCTGTTTCATATGTTGTGCATATTGTGAGGTTGTTAACAAAGTTTAGTTAAAAAAAAACTCCCACAGACAGGATGCCCCCTCCTTCTCTTCCTGTGTTGTTGTTATATATCTGATTTGATTTCCTCATGCTGCAGTAACACCAGACTCCATGCTGTGCCTATGCTGGATATGAATAAACCTACATTCTGTGTTCTAAACTCTGGATGTCACGCGGATTAATCCTCTGCTAACAGAAAGTGAGTAGATGGTGATGAGGTAGGGGGAGAGGGGAGGTTGTGAAGTTAGATAGGGAGCAGAGACGGGTGAAGATAAGGTCTAATGTATTTCCGTCTGTGTGGGTGGCTGAGGAGGAACATTGAGTAAGTTCAAAAGATAAAGTAAGACACAGGAGTTTGGAGGCTGCTGACTGGAGGGTGTCAGTAGGGATGCTGAAGTCACCCATTATGATAGTGGGAATGTCAGCGGAAAGAAAGTGAAGAAGCCAGGTGGAGAATTAGTCAATATAGGTAGTGGCCGGGTCCGGAGGTCGGTATATGACGGCCACTTGGAGGTAGAATAGATGCGGACAGAGTGGACTTCAAAAGAGAAGATAAGGGAGGTTAGAGGTGGGATTGGATTAAAGGTGCAGTTGGTAGAAAGAAGAAGACCCACTCCTCCGCCATGTATGTTGCCAAGGAGAAGAGTGTGGGCAAAGTGGAGGCCATCATAACACAGCGGAGCAAGGGAGGCAGTGTTGGAGGGTGTCAGCCATGTTTCGGTGAGGCCCAGGAAGGAGAAATTGTGAGAGGTAAGGAGGTCATGAATCACATGGAGCTTATTACAGACAGAGTGGGCATTTCAGAGTGCTCCAGAGAGAGGGAGCAGAGGGGTGGTCGTCAAGGACACAGGTTTTACATAGGAGAGATTGCGGTAATTCATATTAGGATGAGAGCGATAAGAGGGGGAATAAATGGGAAGTATCAGATGTGGGCAGGCTGACATTATGGGGAGGCAAACAAAGCAAATGCCTGGGGCCCCCACTCCCTCAGGGGCCCCCAGTGGGGGCATAATGGTTGCGGTCACACTGGGGGCTGTGTTGGGGGCTCCTTTCCAATTATCAATGAGACAGGAGCTACGTCGTTCCTGCACTCTCAATAGAAACGGCCAGGCAGCGCTCCATCCCCTCCAGCCCCTGCCAGTGACTTTGGTCTGAGACTGAGCTGGGTTTTTTCTGCGCATGTGACAGGATGCTGAAGGAATCAGGTGAGGCGCTGACACGTACAAGTGTGTGAGGCAAAACCTGTGCCTCGTCCCAGCACTGCAGCCTCTGTCTGTTCCCTCTGACTCCCAGCTCATGGTCCGTGACTTGAAGCTTATCTTTTAATGTTCCATGCTATTATGGACAACAGCAAGATATCTTACTGAAAAGTGCAGCCGGCATTCCAGGCTGTGCGGTGGGCTGCCTTTTCTGCAATATATCTTAGTGGAAACTGTCAGACTGATGTCAGCTGAGCTCACCAAGCAGAAAACACTTTGGTAACTAGTAGCTGATGGAGCGGGGATGAGGGAGGCTGGGAGATAGGAGAGTGGGGGGTTGTCAGCAGGCTCGGACAGGCCTGGCGGGGTGCCAGGAAATTTCCCGGTGGGCCCCGGCCCCCTGCAGAGAAGGCAGAGGAGAATTTAAAAAAAAAAAAAGGAAAAAAAAGTGGTCGCGGGCCCTTTAAGGGCGCGCGCACACACTCTCACCGCCGCCGCGATGCCCAGAACAGTAGCGGGAGTGGCCTGGGAGCAGGAGAGCCGAAGAGCAGAGCAGGGGCTGTACTGCAGCGTCACATTTAGCAGACAGGGCCGCACGCCTGCTGAAAGTGACGTCACAGCGCGCCCTGCACTGCAGTCTCCCGCCTTAGGAGCGCTTCTGTACTGTACAGATTGTGTAATATAGTGTGTGTTTGTATGAATTTTTATGTATATGCTGCCTGCCTGTGTGTGTATATGCCTGTGTGTGTGTATATTCCTGTGTGTGTGTATATGCCTGCATTTGTGTGTGTATATGCCTGTGTGTGTACAGTGTGTGTATATGCCTGCCTTCATGTGTGTGTGTATGCCTGCATGTGTGTACAGTGTGTGTGTATATGCCTGCATGTGTGTGTGTATATATACCTGCATGTGTGTGTATATGCCTGCATGTGTGTGTGTGTATGCCTGCATGTGTGTGTGTGTATATGCCTGCTTGTGTGTGTGTATGTATGCCTGCATGTGTGTGTGTGTATATGCCTGCATGTGTGTGTGTGTGTATATGCCTGCATGTATGTGTGTTTGTGTATGCCTGCATGTGTGTGTGTGTATATGCCTGCATGTGTGTGTGTGTATATGCCTGCATATGTGTGTGTGTATATGCCTGCTTGTGTGTGTGTGTATGTATGCCTGCATGTGTGTGTGTGTATATGCCTGCATGTGTGTGTGTATATGCCTGCGTGTGTGTGTGTGTATATGCCAGCATGTGTATGTATTTGAGTGCCTGCATGCCTACGTGTATATGTGTCTTCACACGTTTGTGCGTGCTTCCCTGCTTGTCTGCATTTTTGTGTGTGATTGTCTGAGTGTGTCTGTGCATGATTGCGTGTGCATTTCTGTGTGTGCTTGCCTGCGTGTGTACGTGTCCCCATTTCTGTGGGTATGTGTATCTGCGTGTGTATATTAGGGCTCTTTCACATGTCCTGATATTTACGGGACTGGAGATATGTGTCCACCTGTGTGTCATCCGTGTGACACATACCAGTGCTTGGGAATCAGTGTACAGTTAACGCTGTTCCCAAGAGCCGGGTGCTGAGCGCTTGCCCTCATCATGGATCCCTGCCGGCACTGCGATCAGCAGCAGCAGGGTCAATGATGAGAGTAGTAGTCAACTCCCGCCGTGTCCAACTGTAAAAATAGGAATAAAATTAAAAAATCCTTGTACTCACCTCTCCTAAGTGTCACCCGCTGTAATCTGTGCGAGCGCTCACGCCGAAGAGAATGACTTCTGCAGCGAGCGGGCCTCGGAGCTGCACTCAGTGATTGACAGGGCACCGCTTGTTGAGCGCAGCTCCGGGGTCCACTCGCTGCAGGAGTCATTCTCCTCGGCGTGAGTGCTCGCACGGATTACAGCGGGTGACTCTTAGGAGAGGTGAGTATAAGGATTTTTTTTATTTTATTCCTATTTTTACAGTTGGACACTGCTGGAGTAGACTACTACTCTCATCATTGACCCTGCTGCTGCTGATCGCAGCGCCAGCAGGGATCTATGATGAGGGCAGCGCTCAGCACCCAGTGCTTGGGAAGAGCACTAACTGTCATCAGTGTGCGGGACGTTTTGCGGCCTGTGCAGCAGGTAAAAAACAGACGTGTCAGCGTGTTTTGCCCATGGACACCACATGGTCTGTGGAAAGTGGAAACACACTGACGTGTGCACATTCATTTGAATGGGTCTACGTGTACCAGTGTCTGTGGAACATGAGGAAACTGTCACCGCATGTACTGACGTGTGAAAGAGCCCTTAGTATGTGTCTGTGTGCGCTTGTTTTCGTGTGTGTAAGCGCGCTTCTGCATGTCTGTGTGGTCTTCCGATGATTTATTATATTTGGGGAGAGAAATTTTAGGAGACAAAATGGGGAGATGTGTGAAGAAACGGTATGGTGAACTAGAGGGGTGGGAATGAGTGCAGGAACAGAATGGGGAAGGGGGATGTATAAGGAAACTGTATGGAGAGTGGGGGAATAGTGTGAGGAGACAGTATGGAGAGAGAAAAGTGTGATGTGACACAGCACAGAGACTAGGTAGTGAGGGGGAAGGTATAGAGATGCGGCAGTATGGGGGAAACAGTGTGAGGGCACAGAAAGGAGGTAACAGTATGCTGAGGAGGTGGAGTGTGATGAAGGGGCACAGTATAGAGACTGGGTAGTATAGGGGGGACACAGTGTGAGAGGACAGTGTGAAGAGGGGGCCCAGTATGGTAAGGAGAGGACAGTGTGGAGAGCATGTACCATAAGAGTTGTAGAGTGTATGTCATATTTTGTGCAGGGAGCATTGTAAGAGTTAGGTTTATTTAGGGGCTCAGTGTAGATATTTTTATTCAGGAGCATCATAATGACACTGCTATCTTTAAGGGCATCATGTGGGGATGTGCTGCAGAAGACCGGAGAAGATGGAAGTCTGCAGAGACGAGCTGTGGAACTCATCATGGAGTCTGGACAAGAGGAAGAACAGAAAGAGAACGACTCTAATCAGAGAAGCCGTCTCAGGTAAGATACCTGCATGTAAATGTTCATTTGTGATCCTGCCTGTGTCTCATCAGTAATGTGGTTCCTGTATGGTCTGCAGTCTGATGATGACTGATAACTCCCAGTATCTCTATTGTTAATTACATACTGGGAGTTGTAGGTTTATGCGATACAAAGATATATGGGTCTGACCTGACATTACAATTGATGGTGGTTCAGATGATGTATTCGTGTACTGATGTGTTTGTGCGCGTCTGCGTGTTTGTGCGCGTCTGCGTATCTGGAATAATATGTATTTTTGTAAGATGCGTGTATGTAACTGTGCATTGTGGTGTGTAATAACATTCATATGCTTGAGGCACCTTTACTAAATCTGTTAGGACTCACTCACATGTGTTAGGGAATTCCATTTGTCTTTCCACATTTAGGAACAGACAAGTGAAATATGCTAACCCTGACAAAACTGTCACCATAGGGATGTGCTTGTATGGACACGGGTTCAGGAGCTGAGCCTGCTCCATACTGGGCAGATGTCGGCTGTGTTACATAGCCGGCGTCTGCCTGTAACAGCAGTGATCAGAGCTCGCCTTGATTGCTGCTGTTTTGAGTATTTAAGTGCCCTTGTCAATCACTGACAGCGGCATTTAGATAGCACAATGGCCGGTGCATGCAGTCACCTGTTCCCTTCAGCCCCCTGTGACGCAGTTGCAGGTTGCTGATGGGTTGCCAGTAGTGCTGAGTGCGCGTGGTCGGATAAGAGACATTACAGTCACCGCGAGCTACAAAGTGCTGCAATAACGTCAGGCACCTTAATTGTGACACTTCCATGGAGCCCAACCTCAGGCTGAGCGTTATTGAATGACTAACATGGCAGCAACACCTGGCAACTAGTGCTGAGTGAGTGTGGTTGGATAAGGTGTGATCCCAGCATGCTCAGGTGTTATCTGAGTATCTTGTAGTGCTCTGCTAATATGCTCGAGTCCCCGGGGTAGCATGTTTTGCGGCGGTAGATAGAAGCAACACATGCAGGGATTACCTAACAAACAGGCAATTCCTGCATGTGTTGCGTCTGTCTACTGCCGCAAAACATGCTACCCCGGGGACTCGAGCATATTAGCAGAGCACTACAAGATACTCAGATAACACCTGAACATGCTGGGATCACACCTTATCCGACCACACTCACTCAGCACTAGTTGCCTGGTGTTGCTTCCATGTTAGTCATTCAATGAAGCTCAGCCTGAGGTTGGGCTCCATAGAAGATGTCACAATCAAGGTGCCGGACGTTATTGCAGCACCCTCACTTTGTAGTTCGTGGTGACTGTAATGTCTCCCTCCTTGCACCGACCCAATAACAGGAAGCGAGTGGCGGCAGGGAGAATAAAATGTAATTTTCTCTGTGTAGCCAATGCTTTTCCAATAAGCCGTCTAACCAGGCTTTACACCCTATTTACCTGCAGATTACCCTTTTATCTGCAGATAAATAGCGTTTTTCAAGGTGACAAGTTACCATTAAAGGGACTCTGGCAGTACGGAATGACTGTTCGAATATAGTCCTGCAACTTGGTGCTCCACAGCGCGGCCAATCATGTAATTATAGAACATTATAGAAAAGCATAACAAGTAATAAAACCGTTTATGGTGGGCTGTAGTGTGGGCCCCTAGAGTCAGTTCCCCTGGTGGGCCCTAGCCACCCCAGTCCGACCCTGGTTGTCAGCCTGCAGAATCACATCAAGTGTGTGATGACAGGGGGAGCATCTGGAGCAGTTCAAATTTGTTGAAGAGGTCCTGTTTACTGTGCTTATTACACAATAAGAAGATTTGATAAGTCCTGGGCGGGAGCTTTAAAGGGAACCTGTCACCAGAAAAAGCACTATTAACCTGCAGATATGGGGTCAATCATCAGGGTAATAGCGTTACTAACCTGCCTGGTGCCTGCACTTAGCTGAACGCTGCGAGGAGAAAATGAACTTCATTCCTTCCAGCAGTGTTCCAGTTTCAGTCACGGGGCGGTGCCGGCGCGGTTTCAGTCACCGGTCTGAAAATACAGAGCAGTGGCTGTAACTGCGCCCCCGGCCCTGACTGACAGTCGCTCTGCATTGGGGCCGGCTGTCAGTCAAGGCCAGGGGCACGGTACTGTAAACTCAGATCGGTGACTGATCCTGTGCCCCCATGACTGAAACTGAACGTTGCTGGAGTGAATAAAGGACATTTTCTCCCCATAGCGTTCTGATATGTGTGGGCACCGGGCAGGTTAGTAACGCTATTAACCTGCAGATTAAGCCTATATCTGCAGATTAATAGCGTTTTTTTCTGGTGACAGGCTCTCTTTACAATACCCAGCTGACTTGACTTGAGCAACCAATAGTTGCTCTAGAGGGTGAGGGGAGGAGCGCAGAACCACTGTGCAGAAAGGAGACCAGCCATTGGCAGCATTTCTCAAAGGTGCACAAAGAAAAGTTTAGTATTTTGTTGTGTCATATTCAACCTCAGGTAATGGATTTAAAGGGGTTGTCAACTACTAGGGAACCCCCTCTCAAAGGGTTTATCTAGAATTATATTAATTTTTTACTATGGGCATAAGTGCTGACAGGCAGGTGGTTACTAACTACCTGCCTATTCTACCCAGCGCAGATCTCTCCTAGCACAGAGTGGTCACAGACCATTCCTGACGATCATTCTGAGACTTCCGCTGACGTCACATTGTCGCAACAGCTTCTCTTCCGCTCTGTAGCCAGGGTGTAACTGCTGATGTCATGCTGACAGCCAGCTCCTCGCTGCCTCATTGCGGGGAGCCGTCTCTCAATTAGCATGATGTTGACAGTCACATCCTGGCAACAGAGCAGCCCAAGTTACACCACTGACACCAAACATCTACCGCAAAAACTACATAATAGCTCTGCGTTATCAATACAGTTGTTGGGACTGCTTAAGGATCTTTGATGACACCACAGTCGTAACCATGATATCATCACAGGTCCTGTACTGTGCAGGAGTTTAGAAGAAGTGAAGAGGAAGAGACAGACTGGTAAGTATTGTGCATATATACAGTACAGACCAAAAGTTTGGACACACCTTCTCATTTAAAGATTTTTCTGTATTTTCATGACTATGAAAATTGTACATTCACACTGAAAGCATCAAAACTATGAATTAACACATATGGAATTATATACTTAACAAAAAAGTGTGAAACAACTGAAAATATGTCTTATATTCTAGGTTCTTCAAAGCAGCCACCTTTTGCTTTGATGACTGCTTTGCACACTCTTGGCATTCTCTTGATGAGCTTCAAGAGGTAGTCACCGGAAATGGTCTTCCAACAATCTTGAAGGAGTTCCCAGAGATGCTTAGCACTTGTTGGCCCTTTTGCCTTCACTCTGCGGTCCAGCTCACCCCAAACAATCTCGATTGGGTTCAGGTCTAGTGACTGTGGAGGCTAGGTTATCTGGCGTAGCACCCCATCACTCTCCATCTTGGTCAAATAGCCCTTACACAGCCTGGAGGTGTGTTTGGGGTCATTGTCCTGTTGAAAAATAAGTGATGGTCCAACTAAACGCAAACCGGATGAAAAAGCATGCCGCTACAAGATGCTGTGGTAGCCATACTGGTTCAGTATGCCTTCAATTTTGAATAAATCCCCAACAGTGTCATCAGCAAAGCACCCCCACACCATCACACCTCCTCCTCCATGCTTCACGGTGGAAACCAGGCATGTAGAGTCCATCCGTTCACCTTTTCTGCGTCGCACAAAGACACGGTGGTTGGAACCAAAGATCTTAAATTTGGACTCATCAGAGCAAAGCACAGATTTCCACTGGTCTAATGTCCATTTCGTCTGTTCTTTAGCCCAAACAAGTCTATTCTGCTTGTTGCCTGTCCTTAGCAGTGGTTTCCTAGCAGCTATTTTACCATGAAGGCCTGCTGCACAAAGTCTCCTCTTAATAGTTGTGGAAACGATGTGTCTGCTGCTAGAACTGTGTGTGGCACTGACCTGGTCTCTAATCTGAGCTGCTGTTAACCTGCGATTTCTGAGGCTGGTGACTCGGATAAACTTATCCTCAGAAGCAGAGGTGACTCTTGGTCTTCCTTTCCTGGGGCGGTCCTCATGTGAGCCAGTTTCTTTGTAGCACTTGATGGTTTTTGCAACTGCACTTGGGGACACTTTCAAAGTTTTCCCAATTTTTCGCACTGACTGACCTTCATTTCTTAAAGTAATGATGGCAACTCGTTTTTCTTTACTTAGCTGCTTTTTTCTTGCCATAATACAAATTCTAACAGTCTATTCAGTAGGATTATCAGCTGTGTATCCACCAGACTTCTGCACAACACAACTGATGGTCCCAACCACAATCATAAGGCAAGAAATCCCACTTATTAAACCTGACAGGGCACACCTGTGAAGTGAAAACCATTGTTGGAAGACCATTTCCAGTGATAACCTCTTGAAGCTCATCAAGAGAATGCCAAGAGTGTGTAAAGCAGTCATCAAAGCAAAAGGTGGCTACTTTGAAGAACCTGGAATATAAGACATATTTTCAGTTGTTTCACACTTTTTGTTAAGTATATAATTCCACATGTGTTAATTCATAGTTTTGATGCCTTCAGTGTGAATGGACAATTTTCATAGTCATGAAAATACAGAAAAATCTTTAAATGAGAAGGTGTTTCCAAACTTTTGGTCTGTACTGTATATATATGTGCTTAATAAATATATATATATATAAACACAAGTCTATATCTATGTGCTCATATATACAGTGGGGAAAATAAGTATTTGATACATTGCTGATTTTGCAAGTTTTCCCACCTACAAAGAATGAAGAGGTCTGTAATTTTTATCGCGGGTACACTTCAACTGTGAGAGACAGAATATAAAAAGTAATCTAGAAAATCAGACTGTATGATTTTTACATTTTTACATAATTAATTTGTATATTATTGCTTGAAATAAGTATTTGATATAATAGAAAAACTGAACTATGTGTATGTAGCATCCACAGTTATAAATCCCGGCAGCACAGACAAAAGTTAATAAGTGTAAAGATTGGCAATTGCCCAATGAATGAGCAAAATGCTGCTCATTCATCGGGTGATTGGATTGTTTATGGCAGAACAAAAATCATTATTCTCAGCAGCACATCACTAGTAATTGTTCATCACTGTTCATCATGCGCTCATCATTGTTAGTCAGCCTGTCTAAAGACGCCAATATCAAGCACAGAACGACTTGACAATTGCACTCGCTTAACGGCCTGAACTCTGTGCATGTAAATGCAACTGAAATGTTTCTGTGTGATGGTACAGTATATGAGCGTTTGGTGCCCCACTTTAAACTTTTGCCCAGGGCCCCACTTTGGCTAAAACCGGCCCTGGATGTGGGGGGAACAGGATTGGAAGATATGTCGCCTGCAGTGAGGAGAAGCAGAGAGAGGTAGAGCAGGTGGGAGAAGGAGAGTGACTGTTTTTTCATGTTTTAGTAGGATAGATCTGAGGTTGAAGAGCAGTATGGCAGATGAGGACAGGTGTGGAGATAAGAGGGAAGGAGAGATAATTATTTGGTTAGAGGGTGCTGAGGTTTGGGGATAGCGAAGGAGACTGAGGATTAGTGGAGCCAAAACTGTGAGCATATGTAAGCATGTTGAAGGAGTAGGAGTAGGTTAAAAGAAAAGCTAGGTACATGTAATAAGCAGTGCTTACTGTTCCCTTCTGGTTTATTCCTGGTATACAGTGGGTACGGAAAGTATTCAGACCCCTTTAAAATTTTCACTCTTTGTTTCATTGCAGCCATTTGGTAAATTCTAAATAGTTCATATTTTACTCATTAGAGTACACTCTGCACCCCATCTTGACTGAAAAAAAACAGAAATATAGAAATTTTTGCAAATTTATTAAAAAGAAAAATTTAAATATCACATGGTCATAAGTATTCAGACCCTTTGCTCAGACACTCATATTAAAGTCACATGCTGTCCATTTCCTTGTAATCCTCCTTGAGATGGTTCTACTCCTTCATTGGAGTCCAGCTGTGTTTAATTAACTGATAAGACTTGATTTGTAAAGGCACACCCCTGTCTATATAAGACCTAACAGCTCACAGTGCTTGTCAGACCAAATGAGAATCAAAGGAACTGCCCAAGGAGCTCAGAGACAAAATTGTGGCAAGGCACAGATCTGGCCAAGGTTACAAAAGAATTTCTGTATTACTCAATGTTCCTAAGGGCACAGTGGCCTCCATAATCCTTAAATGGAAGAAGTTTGGGACCACCAGAAGTCTTCCTAGACCTGGCCATCCAGCCAAACTGAGCAATCATGGGAGAAGAGACTTGGTGAGAGAGGTAAAGAAGAACCCCAAGATCACTGTGGCTGAGCTCCAGAGATGCAGTAGGGAGATGGGAGAAAGTTCCATAAAGTCAACTATCACTGCAGTCCTCCACCAGTCAAGGACTCCCAGACTATGAGAAATAAGATTCTCTGGTTTGATGAGATGAAGATAGAACTTTTTGGTGATAATTCTAAGCAGTATTTGTGGAGAAAACCAGGCACTGCTCATTACCTGCCCAATACAATCCCAACAGTGAAACATGGTGGTGGCAGCATTGCTATGGGGGTGTTTTTCAGCTGCAGGGACAGGATGACTGGTTGCAATTGAAGGAAACATGAATGTGGCCAAGTACAGAGATATCCTGGATGAAAACCTCTTCCAGAGTGCTCTTGACCTCAGACTTGGCCAAAGGTTCACCTTCCAACAAGACAATGACCCTAAGCACACAGCTAAGATAACAAAGGAGGGGTTTGAGAACCACTCTGTGACCATTCTTGACTAGCCCAGTCAGAGCCCTAACCTAAACCCAATTGAGCGTCTCTGGAAAGACCTGAAAATGGCTGTCCACCAACGTTCAGCATCCAACCTGACGGAACTTGAGAGGATCTGCAAGGAAGAATGGCAGAGGATCCCCAAATCCAGGAGTGAAAAACTTGTTGCACCATTCCGAAGAAGACTCATGGCTGTACTAATTCAAAAGGGTGCTTCTACTCAGTACTGAGCAAAGATTCTGAATACTTATGACCATGTGATATTTCAGTTTTTCTTTTTTAATAAACTTGCAAAAATGTCTACATTTCTGTTTTTTTCAGTCAAGATGGTGTGCAGAGTGTACTTTAATGAGTAAAATATGAACTATTTAGAATTTACCAAATGGCTGCAATGAAACAAAGAGTGAAAAATGTAAAGGGGTCTGAATACTTTCCGTACCCACTGTATTACTGCAGCACACTTACAGAGCAACACAGAATTCGTCACCAGACCTGTATCTACACATGTAAACCTACATAAGAGATATCACTAAAGAGAAGTGTGTTGTACCCCTAAGAAGATATCAAAACCAAAAAGAAGGGAATCCTAGTCAAATACCGCTCAATATATATAATGTTAATAAATATGGAGGAGACGGAGACCCAAACGAAAACAAAGGTTTGTTAAATATATAAACCATTTTATTGTACATCAATTATAAATATAATACCAATAATACAACAATACAAGGTAAGGGGGAGAAGTACAATTAAAAAACAGGGAGGATGGAAACAATCCCTGAATATAAGGATAGAACCAGATAATGAGGAGCTCCTGTGAGACGAAAAATGCTCTAGAGTTCTAGGGGCAAACACAATTAGGGCGGGCTAGTAATTACTGCAAACTGCGAGACTAAGAAATATGATGAATAGTCTATAAAAAACAGGAAAAAATATGAATATACCTGCAAAAGAAGTATACTAACAAGTAGAATATGCAAGCATATAATCCGGTATAATTAAATAAATTAAATACTAAAACCTCACAGCTAATTGACAATTATATAAGGTATAAATATCAGAGAGTTTAGCTGATCAATTGTGAGTGGCCGTAGTTTTAATAAGAACCCGGAAAAAAGGCTCGATGTTTATAATACGTTTTAACAGTACGCAAAATATAGGTGAAGCAACCCTGATGTTCTACAGCACTAGTGTCTTATAAGTGGCGTGCATTGCAGTCAGTTAAATAAATACATAGTAGAGAGCAGGAAGGCAAAACTTTAAACTTTGCCTGTATAATACCCCTGCAATATCTATATAATAATCAGAAGTTGGTCAAAAGACGAGATGGCCGCAGTAGATGCTAATCCCCAATATGGGGTGCAGGTGAAAATAATGAAGCCAATTAACCCTGGTAGATATAATCATAACAAGAGCATAAAGAGATAAACATATGATGGTATCAGGAGAGCCCGAAGATAATCAGTCATAAAGTATGTGCACCAGTACCATGTCTCACGAGAAGCACAGGAGCATCCAGATGGTGTGTGTGAGCCTCGACATGCATTTCACCAACTGCGGCCTCGTCAGGCTCTCCGGACACCGTCATATGTTTATGTCCTTATGCTTTTGTTATGATTATATCTAGCAGTGTTGCTAGATATAATGCTATGATTTAACAAAAAAAAAAACCTGGCCTCCTCCACCCCTTAATAGCCAGCCATCACACACCTTATTTCCCCCGTCGCCCAGTACAGCTCAATGAGTTGTTATGGAGGAGGGGGAAAAGTGTAACTATAGTCACAGGTAAATGTAATTATTTTACATAGCAAAGCAATACAGCTTTAAATGCTATGATTTTAAAAAAAAAATCTGGCCTTCTTCCACCCCTTAATAGCCAGCCATCACACACCTTATTTCTCCGTCGCCCAGGACAGCTCAATGAGTTGATATAGAGGAGGGGGAAAAGTGTAACTATAGTCACCAGTAGTCACCGGTAAATATAATTTTTTTTACATAGCAATGCAATATAGCTTTAAATGCTATGATTTAAAAAAAAAAAAAACTGGCCTCCTTCCACCCCTTAATAGCCAGCCATCACACACCTTATTTCCCCGTCGCCCAGGACAGCTCAATGAGTTGTTATAGAGGAGGGGGAAAAGTGTAACTATAGTCACCGGTAGCCACCGGTAAATATAATTATTTCACACAGCAAAGCAATATAGCTTTAAATGCTATGATTTAAAAAAAAAAAAAAAAAAACTGGCCTCCTTCCACCCCTTAATAGCCAGCCATCTCACACCTTATTTCTCCGTCGCCCAGGACAGCTCAATGAGTTGATATAGAGGAGGGGGAAAAGTGTAACTATAGTCACCAGTAGTCACCGGTAAATATAATTTTTTTTACATAGCAATGCAATATAGCTTTAAATGCTATGATTTAAAAAAAAAAAAAAACTGGCCTCCTTCCACCCCTTAATAGCCAGCCATCACACACCTTATTTCCCCGTCGCCCAGGACAGCTCAATGAGTTGTTATAGAGGAGGGGGAAAAGTGTAACTATAGTCACCGGTAGCTACCGGTAAATATAATTATTTCACACAGCAAAGCAATATAGCTTTAAATGCTATGATTTAAAAAAAAAAAAAAAAACTGGCCTCCTTCCACCCCTTAATAGCCAGCCATCTCACACCTTATTTCCCCGTCGCCCAGGACAGCTCAATGAGTTGTTATGGAGGAAGGGGAAAAGTGTAATTATAGTCACCGGTAGTCACCGGTAAATATAATTATTTTACATAGCAAAGCAATATAGCTTTAAATGCAATGATTAAAAAAAAAAAAAAAAAAAAAAAACTGGCCTCCTTCCACCCCTTAATAGCCAGCCATCTCACACCTTATTTCCCCGTCGCCCTGGACAGCTCAATGAGTTGTTATGGAGGAGGGGGAAAAGTGTAACTATAGTCACCGGTAGTCACCGGTAAATATAATTATTTTACATAGCAAAGCAATATAGCTTTCAATGCTATGATTTAAAAAAACAAACCAAAAAAAAAAAACTGGCCTCCTTCCACCCCTTAATAGCCAGCCATCTCACACCTTATTTCCCCGTCGCCCAGGACAGCTCAATGAGTTGTTATGGAGGAGGGGGAAAAGTGTAACTATAGTCACCGGTAGTCACCGGTAAATATAATTATTTTACATAGCAAAGCAATATAGCTTTAAATGCTATGATTTATAAAAAAAAAAAAACTGGCCTCCTTCCACCCCTTAATAGCCAGCCATCTCACACCTTATTTCCCCGTCGCCCAGGACAGCTCAATGAGTTGTTATGGAGGAAGGGGAAAATTGTAATTATAGTCACCGGTAGTCACCGGTAAATATAACTAGAATATTTTTTCTCTTATGTACTATATACATAGCGTAACACTATACATATAGTATCATAAGGCTCTTATTGTCAGGGGCATGTAGTGTGCATGGTATTCCCAGGCACACCATAATGCCACACATAAAAGTCCCTACTGGGCACTTACCTCCCTTGCCTCATCCATCTTTATGGCCATCCTTTTGAACAGGAATATCTTCTGTGTTCTTCTGGGGTCCTGATCCTGGCTTGAGTCCTGACACACTTATTTCTTGCTTGTCCAGGTCCTGCTTGCCCTTCCGGATCTTCTTATTTTGATGTTCTTCTTGGGGTTTAGGAAGACAGCTTGCTCTGATGATATTAAAGAGCCGGTGGATGGTTTGGGGTTTTCCAGCTGATGTTGGTAAATGAAAACCCCGTGAACAAGGCCTGGTGGTCTGCTGAGAGGGCTGAGTTGTTAGCCTCTGCTGCTTCCAGAATTTGAAGATTGAATGGTCTGGAGCCGCGCTGGATGTTACTTGGCTATAAGAGAAAAAGAAAACACAAGAAGGTGATTACATAAGAACAGTATATAGTAAAGTTCAGGAAAGCTAGAGGCTCTCTACATATGTCAACCAATGATCGGCAGATTTTGTCACTATCTGCTGATCATTTAACATGTATGGGGGCTTACAATCTCACCACTGACAAATCAGCGACCTTCACTGTTATTAGTAATCTGACGAATTTGGAAAAAGTGATTAAAGCTATGTGAAACTATTCATAAATGAGTCTGTATAAAACATCTCCTCTAATACTTACTGGCACAGGAACATGTGGGGGACACATTCTAAGGGCTTCCACCGAGTCCCAGTCAATACGCTGGAAAAACCTATGGGCTCTGATGTTACCATGGACTCCGAGGCGCCTGGCAGGATCTTCCCGGAGGAGCTGCAAAAGAAGAAAAAAAAATGTTTATATTTATATAACAGCTTCATAAATAAAATTTAACTAAAATAAATAAATATTATATATATTTATGAAAAAAAAAAGCCTAATATTAGTGTTTTTTATCTGACATCTTCAATAATACATGACAGGTAATATATACCATCACGTCACCCCTACAAGTGTTTACGTGTTATATTGAACACGTAAACACTTGACCTAACATGAGATTCCACTCCCACCAATGGAGCTGAATATAATAGTAAATTACCGCTAACATCACAATAAATCACACAATAATATAAAAGTAATACAACTTATATCATGTACTGACCTTTTTAATGATGTTCTTCGCCTCCTTGCTGGAAGCGTTGAATAGTCCTCGATGGTATTTGGACCTGCTGGTAATCATGATGTTCAAAATGATGCCAAATGCATACCAGTCTACCCCAGCATTGTACTCCTCCGCAGCCAGCATCTCAGGAGCCATGAAGCCTGGTGTCCCAGCGTATTCGGTGGCTGTCCGGTCTCCATAGATGTTCTCAAGTGCCAGACCGAAGTCGGCAATCTTTATATGGCCCGTCGCAGCCACCAAGATGTTAGAAGGCTTGAGATCTCTGTGAAGAAGACAAATGGATTCTTATCAGTGTCCGCTGTATAATTCTCAGTATTGCTGTGTATAGTTATAGGCATCACTGGTGGTGGAGGATTAGATGTATTTCTAGTTACCGGTGGATGATGCCCTTAGAATGCAGGTGTTGAATTCCACACACAAGTTCTGCGGCGTAGAATCTGGCCGAAAGAAAAGAGGAGAAAATAGTTTTTAGTGAATCAGAAACTCAGAAATATATATTGCCCAAAAGACTAGACAGGCAGGACTTATCAGGATTTTATATTTCTGGTTATTATATACAGGTATTTATATTATTATAATGGTCTAGAAGGGCAGTCGCACATATCGTATTGATTATAAGGCACCTGGACCTGCTCATCCTAAGTATAGGACATCAATGTTAAAGTAGTGGATAACCTCTTTAAGTTCCTTCTTGCCTATAGGGATACACAATTGCTACTATTACAATGTATATTCATATGGTGTTAAAGGATTATCCAGGATCAGAAAAACATGGTGTCTTTCTTTAAAAAATAACGCCACATGACTAATGTGAATGAGGATGAACTGCGATGCCTCACACAACCTGTGGACAGGTGCGGTGCTATTTTTGGAAATAAAAATTAGAGCTGTATTTTTCTAAGTGTTTCCCTAATAACATCCCTGTGAATGGGAGATATGAATTTACGTGAACGTTAGGGCTAACAATCGAATCAATCTAGTCAGTCTCATTTAGAAAATACATAGCTGTATGGCTTAGACTGTGAATACTGTACCGTGCACTGGGGATGTCAAGACACCCCTTCCTCATCAGGAGATGGTGGAATTCGCCACAGGTGACATACTCCATCCCAAGAAGCACAAGCTCCTGTCAGACAAGACGTAGAAATCAGTCGTATGATAAAGTCATTGTAGCAGTCATACATTTACTAACACTCAATAATCAGTGATTTCTTCTGCGATTTCTTCTGTGATTAATCTCTGTTCCACTTACTGGTGGAGATATAGTTGCATAATAATAGCAGTAATGATACTTTCTTCTTTTACTATGTGTTTATTAGTTATTCTAAGTATATACATATAGAAGATATATCTACATATGTAGAATGTGATGTGCTAAATGTACAGCATTACTTTTCACTGTAATGTTGCCTTCTGCATTTCTCACCATTATGAAGTACTCATTAAGAATGACATCCATAGGGGTGGACAAATGACTTCAGATATTGGGAGCCAGTTGAACCACTCCAAGACTTTCCATAGACTTCAATAGAGAAACCCCAAAAGTTAACCGTCAGCATCATATTTCTAGGCACATTGCCTGGTTCCCAGGGTTTGTCCAGTGTTCCCACAGTAGGTGACAGCTACACATACAAGGAGCAGGACATGAAAATGTTTCCAATGCTGAAATGTTAACAAACACCAGATATAAACGTGGACATATCCTGTGCATATAGATGAGTGCACTTTATTCTTTATCCAATATTAATGAACAGGTCACAATTTTACCTTGGTCTGAAAGGCGAATGTGCCATGAAGAAGGAAGGGGCTGCCAGATGCAAGTTGTAACACACGCCGCTCCACCAACGCGCGCTCCTCTCCTTCAGCTAGCAGGTTCCTCTTTGTGATGACTTTTACAGCAAATTGCTGGCGGGTATATCTATCTTCCGCCAGCACCACCTAGAAAAAAATGGTCATTAGTTGATGATCTTCATTAAAGGTGTTGTCTGGCCTTGGGGTACAAGTCTGCAGACACTTTATGTGAGTGTAGACTCATGAGGATTCTCCAGTGATGGGAGCAGATGGTCATTTATCCGGCCTCACTCAATTCCCTTGTATTGAGCGAGCCTGTGTAAGGGGGTGTTGACTGGACCGTCGCATTCATACCCCTGAAGACACCAATCGTGTTGTATTGTAGTGTAAACGATGTCCTGCAGTTTTCAGTATATATGGTGTAATTACATAGTTACAGTATGTCATATTATGTGAATTGTAATATAGAGTGTGATATGGTCATATGTATAATGTATAGTGTACAGCATAGGATTGCGCAAGATAAGACATAGTTTAGGACTTAGGAGTTGACATAGGTAGGATGAGAATAGTGTAAGAAAGTGTTCATGTTTAGGACTAGCTCATAGTGGGAGGGAAAAGTGCCAGTTAAAGGAGACTGCTTCCTGTTTGTAGAGCGTTCGTGAGTGATATAAGATCAAATTCAAGGGCAGTTGGGGCTGATATCAAGAGTGAGTACATATTGTTCTGGGTGATATGAGGCCTTACAAAAATTCACTGCAGACATTCCTGCAATGTCCGGAGATCAGGGCTCGATTCAGGTGCTATGGCAAGCACCTCACCCCTTTACATACAGAGGAAGATGGACGTGCAATTGTGTATGGGAAATGTAACACATCTCGGGTGTATTGTGGAACTCAACTGGGAAATCCTGGGGCTGACAGGATCAGTGAACGTAGGGATAGTCCAGTTAGAACGTAAATAAATGCTGAAAATGTTCTGTACTATGGAAATAAGAAATGGAGAATGTTGTGCCCGATACTGTGTATTACAATCTGATGCAATTGAACTGTCGAGTAAACTTCTGTGTGTTGAAACGAACTGAGTGTTCCCTAATCTATGTGCGGCAGCTCCTTAAGTTGAAGACCTGGAGACAGCTGGGGCCTGTGGCCTACAAGTGAGTGTAACGCACCCTACACGCAACAGCACATTTGAACTGGCACACAATTTTTCTGTAAAGTGCCAGGGCGACATGGACAGCTGCACATGTCTCGTGGGCACATGACCACATGTATGCAAATTGCATACCTGCAGTTATGCTCCTGCCCATTCCTGGCACCAGCACTGGAGA
This sequence comes from Phyllobates terribilis, assembly GCF_046119375.1. NCBI lineage: Eukaryota > Metazoa > Chordata > Amphibia > Anura > Dendrobatidae > Phyllobates > Phyllobates terribilis. The sequence continues at coordinate 10,458,929 of NW_027362795.1, read as the reverse complement.
ACCTCAACAGCACACACACTGCACACTGTGAGGACTCACAAGTCTGTAGTCACATAGTTACTGCAGACTTGTACCCTAAGGCCGAACAACTCATTGAAATAAGTGTGGAGGGGAGCAGGAAAGTGACACCATTGCTATTTCTTTAATAATTATTTTATATTTCTACAGTTTCTTACTAGCTTACATACAGGAGATCTAATAGCTATAAACATGGGCACTAGGAAATAACCCCACTAGAATTACCCATTAAAGCTAGGAGGTTAAAGGATTACTTCAGTCTTAGCCATGCATGATTGAGACAGGAATAACTACAACTCCAGAGCTGGTCGGCATTATTCCTGTGTCAGCCATGAAAAGCTGAGATGAGAATCAATATAAACAGACTGTGTTGGGGTGCAGAGCTCAGCTGTACATAGATGCTGGCATCAAAGACCATGCTGCAAATGTATGCCTATCTATACTAGGGTTATTTTGTGCAGCATATATACTTTATCACATTTGGCGTCTATTACACTTTATATGTGTGTAGGAATTATTTCCACCCAACATACCTTTTTCTAATAGCCTATTATGTATACATTACTTAATATTGCTGCATATTCTTTTGTTATGCACCATGGGGTTTGCCTGTGTTTTTAGCCTTATCTGATTTTCTCTTTTTTCATCAGATTTTATCATGTGTCTAAATTGTACTAATAAAATATATACCTTTTATGCTACCTTGGCTATTGCTCATAGTTTTTTGTATAGGTTATTTCAAGATCGATAAAGATTTAAGCAAAACAAAAGATCATTTTACCCTATGAAAGACCACTTTGCTTGTTTGTCGGGCGAACGTCAGCCTGTTTCTACTGGTTTCCGATAACTGCGCAGTGTGAATGCACCTTAATCTGCAGCACAGACCTGAGACTACATTTGCAGACACTTTGTCCTGATCCTAAACTCCTTTTCACTCCACAGCACCTCTGGTGTCAGGTTTTATGTTGCAGTGATGCCAGGAGTTAGGCTATGTGCCCACGATGCAGAAATGAAGCAGAAAATTTCTGCAGCATTTCTGCATCTCCCTGGCAGAAAAAACGCATGCAGATTGTACATGCAGATTGTGCATGCTTTTTTCCTGCAGAATACATGCGGATCCACATGCGGATTCACATGCGTTTCCGCATGCAGATTGACAAGCGCTTTCCAGGCGATAGCATCACTTGGAAAGTGCTTGACAACTAGGTCACACTGTATAAATCCATGCAAACAGCATGGATTTATACAGTGTGAAACGTAAAAATAAAATAAAATAAAGCTATACTCACCCCCGATGCCCCGGCGTGGCTGCAGCGCTCCTTCCTGTCTAGTTCCCGGCTGCCGGCATATCGTGAGACAGAGCGGTGAAGGGCCTGCGGTCACATGACTGTGACGTCACCGAAGGTCCTTCAGCGATGCCGGCATGCAGAGAAGCCTTCGGAAAGGTGAGTATTAACTTTATTTATTATTTTATTCTTTTTTTTACAGGTACAATGGTACCCAGGTCTGGATGAGAGTCTTCTCTCCTCCTGAACTGGGTACCATCCGTACATAGAGACGCATAGAATTCACTTGTAGAAATGTACAGACGCGCATTCTATGCGTCTCAATGCAAGTCAATAGCGGGGCTTCCGCTGCGCTTCCGCAAAATTAAATGACATGCTGCGGATTTTTGTACGCAGCATAAACGCTGTGGAAAAATGCGCAGCATGTGCATAGAACATGCGGAATCCCCTTGGGGACCATGGGGTGCGGATTACCTAGTGTTTCACAAGCGTTTCCGCTGCGGAAATTCCGCATCATAAACGCTTGAAAAACGCTACGTGGGCACCCAGCCTTATAAGAATTGCAGAAAACACGAGAGGTGAATATATTGTGAAGAGTATGCTTTGGGATATTTGCTGGCTTCTCTGGTAATCAAGGAGCTCTCTCCTTTTCCCAGGAATGTCCTAAAAAATCAGAGAGTTGTCTGTAATAGTATTAGGAGGCTTGTCCTCAATTCGATTTTTGTCCTAACTTCAGGGAGTAGTATGATTAAAAAAATAAAACGATACTACCCTGATAAATCCTTTGCTATTCCAGAGCCTGGCACAGTAGTCCAAACCTGCACTTGTTTACCTTGCTGCAGACAATCACTGGTCTCATTGAGGATGTCTCTATTTATTGGACAAAACCATTGAGACGAGTCATTGGTTAGCAATCAGGAGAATGTATGAGACGTCACCACTGCTGACACGGAATTTTTTGAATTATTACTTTTTAACTGTGGACAATATCTTTAATAAATGTCATTCTCAGTACACACACATATATTTACTCATACTTATGTAGCTACGTACATGCAGATGTACAATGTAGTGCCTTGAAAAAGTATTCACATCCTGTGAACTTTTCCACATTTTTTCAAGTTACATGCAAAAACTTAAATGTATTTTATTGGAATTTTATGTGATATACCAACACAGAGTACAAGTATTTGTGAAGTGTAAAGGAAATGATACATGTTTTTCTGAATATTTTAAAAATGTAAATCTGAAAATTGTGACGTGCATTTGTATTCAGCCCCTCTGAGTCAACACTTTGTAGGACCACCTTTTGCTGCAATTACTGCTGCAAGGTATTTTTCTACCAGCTTTGCACTATAGGTTGAAATTTTTGCCCACTCTTCTTTGCAAACTAGCTGTGAGATTGGATAGAGAGCGTTTGTGAACAACAATTTTTAAGCCTTGCCACAAATTCTCAATGAGATTTATGTCTGGACTTTAACTGGGCTATATAAACACACGAGTATGTTTTTATTTAAACCATCTTATTGTAGCTCTGGAAGTATGTTTAGAGTCGTTGTCCTGCGGGAAGGTGAACCTTCATCTCTGTTTCAAGTTTTTCCAGCCTCTAACAGGTTTTTCCTACAAGATTGTCTTGTATTTAGCTCCATCCATCTTCTAATCAACTCTGACGAGCGTCCCTGTTAAAGAAAAGCATCCCCACAGCATGATGATTCCACCACCATGTTTGACGGTGGGGATGGTGTTTTCAGGGTGATCTGCAGTGTTAGTTTTCCTCCACACTTAGTGTTTTTCATTTAGCAAAAAATTTAAATTATTGGTCTCATCTGACCAGGGCACATTCTTCCACATTCTATGTGGGTGACACAGCTAGCATGGATAAAGGTGGATGAAAGTGCTCTGGTCACATATTTGCATGTAGAGTTTCTACGGCAGCTGTCACTTCTGCATGATGTTGTCTATACAGGTGTCTGGCCCACACTTGCACAGCCAACAGGATCGTGCACCTGTATTGAAAAATAGATGTTGTTATCTGCTGGCCATCCAAGATTCCAAGGTGCAGGCATGTGGGGAAAACAGCAGCACCTGCAACTTCCTAGTGCAGAAGTTAGAGGCACCAGAAAAATACTTTAACCCACTGTAGACTATCAGAAAACACTATTACACATATATAGGTAGCAACACATTTGGAAACCGCCCTGCATCTGCCTTTGTCAGAAACACCTGAATTTGGGGATCTAAGATGGTTATTAACAGTGTTATTCTCTACTTCATTCATGATCTTATATTGTATAGCAAACAATATACGATCTGGGCTCGTAATGTTATAGGTTCTTACCTTTCCAAAACTCCCCCGGCCAAGCACTTGATGAAAATCTAGTCTCTTGATGTTGTCAGAGATTGTGCTGCCGGGGAGAGATGGCCGCACACCACTGTCTCCTAAAATGGCAAACAGAAATAAGACGAGAAATTAGAAAAAGAATTTACTGTCCATGTATAAAGTGTTGGTTATTTTGTAACCTTAGCAGAGAATTCAGTTTTGGTCAGCATTGGAGTATTCATCTTTGTAAACATATTGCTTTATGCTGTTAATTGAAAAACAGACTATAATTTACTATTCAGTTTAGCACAAAGGGTTAATTATGTTATTACAAAATGGAGAATCAGTATCATTTATGTGCGGAATAATACTGGTAGCACAGTGATTGTCCTATATTAAGTGTACTGCCTTAGAAAACAATTACAGCTCAACGCTAATATTGTCCTGCAACAGTGTTAAAGGGCCCCTGCCCCTGGGACTGAGAAGTGGGTATACGTTTCGCATGTATAGGCACTCTACCTGAAGCCCTCCATTAGCTCCCCGATGCCTCCTCTGCTGGGATAGGCGTTCCTTTCCTCCTGCTTCCAAGATGACGGTCATAGCAGCATGGAGTACACTGGTAAATCTAAACCTCACCTCTCCTGCCTTTCCTTTCCCATCCCACAGCACAGAAAAGACAGGGAAGATGTGGTTTAGACTTACCAAACTGGTGGCCATCTTGGAGGTAGTAGGAACAGAACACAGATCTAAGCAATGGAGGTAGCGGGAGGCAAAAGAAGGGCGTCAGGAAGGATGACTGTATATTTACAAAGTGTAGTAACTTTTCAGTCTCAGGGTATAAGGTTGCTTTAATATACATTTTTTCCTATACTCAGTCACTAAGTTGCAAAGAGGGGAATTTATTAAATATACATAAAAAAACAAATACATTTTAATCAGATTGATTCTTCCTTGTTCCTCCATATTTTTGCCATTCTGCTAAAACGACTCAACACCGGTATGACATTCACTTCTATATAGTCCACCATCTTATGTGATATATTTAATGCCAAATATTTCAAACTGTTGCCCTCTTGGATAATAAGTATATCACCATCTGTAATTTGGAAATTCTTGTCCAATAATGATATCTGACTTATTCCAATTAATCTTCAATCCAGAAAAAATACCAAATCCATTCACCAATGTAATATCTGTCCTTAGATCTTCCTTTACATTTATTAAAATAATAACAAATCACCTGTGTACATCGCTAATATTTCCTCCTGAGTCCAAAACTGAGAACCCCTTATTCCTTTACAACCTTAGGCTGTGTGCCCACAATGCGTTTTTAATGCGTTTCCGCAGCGTTTTTATAGCTGCTGAAACGCATTAAAAACGCATGGTAGAAGGGCAGCAATGTTCCCCAATGATAATCCGCATGTGCTGTGCACATGCTGCGAAAATTTCCGCTGCGGAAAAAAACGCAGCGCTACCAATTATTTTGCAGAAGTGCTGCGTCTTCGCCGCCATTGACTTGCTTTAGATCACATGGATTACGCATCACTGTATATGTAGATGCGTAATCCACGCGTTCCAATGTGCAGATGGTACCCGGGTGTAGATGAGAGGAGAGTCTCCTCCACACCCAGGTACCATTAAAAAATCTGTAAAAAAAGAATAAAATAAAAAATAACTGTCTACTTACCTTCTGTCGGCCCGCGCTGCACTCCTACTTGCTTCCCGGCACTTTGCAATGAATTGAAGGACCTGCGCTGACGTCAGAGTCATGTGACGGGTCACGCGATGCTGACGTCGGCAGGTCTTTCAATTCACTGTTGCCGGCAAGGGAGAACGGAGTGTAAAGCAGGACACCGGGGGCCATCGGAGGGTAAGTATACATTTATTTTTTTATTTTTACCACTCTCTCGGGTCACACTATATAAATCCATGCAATTTGCATGAATTTATATAGTGTGACCTAGTTGTCACAAGCACTTTCCAAGTGATGCTAATCGCTTGGAAAGCGCTTGTCAATCCGCATGCGGAAATGTCAGTGAATAAAGCTCCATTTCCGCATGTCCCTGGCAGGAAAACGCATGTACAATCCGCATGTACAATCCGCATGTACAATCCGCATGTACAATCCACATGTACAATCCGCATGCGTTTTTTTCTGCCAGGGAGATGCAGAAACGCTCAGGAAAAAATCCTGAGCATTTCTGCATCGTGGGCACATAGCCTTATATATGGTCAATAAGTAGGGCAAAGAGCAGCTTGGATTAGGAAATCCATGTCTTGTGCCCATAAAAAGGACAAAAAGCTGGGACATAACCCCATGCACCTACTACTTTAGGAGGGCACCATCTAATAACTGGGATCTACCTGCCACATGTCATACAACATCATACGAATTTCAAAAAGAAAAGAAGACATGCACCTAAGCGGTGATCACCTGAAGAAATAATCACGGAATATTTGAATATAAATTACATCAATTTATTACAGTATCTCCTGACACATATATAAGAATACGCACAAAAAAAATTATTTTAAAACACCATTAAAAATAGTGGAGGAATCCACTGCTTGAGGAACCCACTACTTTAGAGACCTTCCCATATTATAATGACAGAAAATACAATAAAGTGCAGTCAAATAGATGAACTCTAACAGGCTGTATAGAATATCTATGATGGTCAATATTGCACAAGCCCAAAGTATTCTATATAAATAGAGAATACACAAAAAACAATATGTATATAAAGTGCAACAACAGGTATCTGTGTGAAAATCAATATGGTGTCCCTGTATACAGGGTAATAGGTCTATAGAACAGTATAATTGTAAACTGGCGATTGCCAATAGACCCTTTCACCTCACACTGGAGATGACTACTCCATAACCACTCCATCACATACACTCAATTGTGGCCACCCGTGCTGCCCCAGCAAAAAATAATAGTAGAGCCAATTAAACAATATGATCATAGAAAGCAAATACTCAATCAAATCAGCCTGTAAATGGGAAGGTGCAAATGGGACCTCAGTGCCCAGTGCGTGTCGCCACACATGGTGGCTTCATCAGGGGCATTTAAAGTACATATCCTCGTGTCCCGGTATATATGTAGCCTAGAATCAAAATAATTACCGAGAAAATGTTTAATTTACCTGGAGAGTGCAGTTTATGAAGTCCGAATAAACCCACCTTGGACATTTTTAAAGAAACTGACTCCTGTGACTATCTTAAAAGTGGCTGAGTGAGTACCAACCCACTTACAATTAGTGGAGAATGTGGGCAAGATTCCAGGAAAACGTGTACCTGCCACAGAGATCGATGGATGTCCTGGGTAAAGGCCGCCAGCCAGCCAGAGATGTCCGGCACCATGAAAGAGCCACTCAAACACCTGCTGCAAAGCCAACAACAGCAGCACCGGCAGCACTTGCAGAGCCAGCAGAGCCTGCAACAGCAGCACCGGGAGCAGCAACAGATGCAGCAAGAGACTAATAAACTTCTGATGCAGCAGATTCAGCAGCAACAACGGCAGATGGAACTTCTAGCGGGGAAAGTTCGCAGCAGAGAGGCCGTCCCTCCCTCAACTCCAGGTAATGATTCACACGTCAGGAAGACGGTAAGAAGAGCATTGCAAAAGATTACTCCGGGTGATAAAGTCGAGGTCCTAACGTTCTTTGGGAGGGTGGCGGAGCGGGAGAGATTGCCTCCAGAGCAGTGGGCGGAGGTGCTGGTGCCATATTTAATGGGCCAGCCTCAGAAAGCCCATTATGACTTGTTTGGCCCTGCAGGACGCAAAGGAGTGCGCCAAATTAAAAACAGAAATTTTGGCGCGCTTGGGAGTGACTCTGACTGTTAGGGTGCAACGGGTGCACCACTGGGCCTATTGCAGTGACAAACCTCCCAGGTCCCAAATGTTCGACCTCCTACACTTGGTTCAAAGTGGTTGTAACCTCAATCTTCCTCCCCAGTACAGATGGTGGAAAAGGTCATCATGGACAGGTTCATCCACTCCCTTCCAAAGTCGGTGCAAGCCTGGGTTGCCCAGGGAGATCCCCGTAAAAGCTGCTGAGTGAGTATCAACCCCCTTAAAGGAGTTTATACAAAATTTCTCCATTGCCAAAAACCATATCAATAGGGAATCAGGATTGCTAAGTCTTAGAGTAACATGAATCCTGATAATCCTTGGGATTAATAAGCCTCTTCCCCAAAAAATTCTTCCAGAGGATTGGAAAAGATGTTGTATCACTAGACTTTGACGCACGTCTACATGATTTTCTATTACAGGTAAAGTCAATTACAGTATTAAAATCTCCTACAATCAAAATCGGATATTGCAAGTTTTCACTTTCTTCATAGTGAAGCTCAGATTTATATGGGAGAGGAATACAGGTGTTTGCAATTTCTAACCTTATGTTGTTAATTTTACATTTCAACAGTTTATATATATATCTTACTTCTACCCTGTGTAATACATACTTATATTTACACCCCTTTGAACAAGGATAAAGACCCTCGTGAGTAGATATTATGTACAGCATGATATACATGTACTTGACAACCCACTTTTAGCTACTTTCTTGAATCACTATCTGAATGTGTCTTTTGAAGACATATCAGAGACATCAGATCTCTTCTCATCCAAGCAAAGAAATACCATTTCAACTTATCTTAAACCCTTCTAACATTAAATTAGATAACTTTCACCATATTAAAATAATAATTAAGTTAAAATATCCCTCCTCTTCTGATACCTCCCCCACTCCACCTTCCACTTCACCCCTTCAAACCATCTCCCACTCTTAGCTCCCCAACTACACGTTAGGCCGGGTCACACAAGTGTTGATTCTCTCATGTGAGAGAATTGGATCATTTATGCTAATGACACTAGGCTCAAGCTCTGACCAGAGTTTGAGCCGAGTGTCAGTTTACTGGGATCCGTTTCTCTTGTTTGAGACAATCATATTACAGGTGCGGAGAAGATGGAGAACTTCGTTTCTCCAACTTTTCCATCGTCTGTGTCTGCATAAATCAAACTGCACTGGGATGAAATCCAAGTCTGGGCCAAGGTTTTACACGCACCCATAGACTTGTATGGGTGCATGTGATCCGATTTGCTGAGCCACTCTCAGCGTGCTGCAATTGTTTTCCCATGCCGAATCGTCATGAGCAAAAACATTTCAGATCTGCACTGCCCCATAGTATAATATTGGGCTGAGTGCTGTCTGATAAAACATCAGAGAGCACTCTACTATGTCATACAGCAGTGTGAACGAGTTCTTAGAGAACTCCTCAACCAGACATCCACCCACCCTCCAACTAACCTGCCTTAAATAAATGAATCTTCCATAATCAATTGTAAGGGAGAATATCTCTCTATTTACATCTCAAAAACCCTTAGATTAGCCACTGACACAGAATTTAAGAAAACAAATAGTAAGATATTGTATGGTAATTCAATAGTGTATTAAATAATGTTTAAGTGCATTTATAAAATGACCCTAAAAATTCTTTATTAGATGTAGATATTTGAGTCTTAAAAGAAGTAGTAATAAGATCTTATTAATACGTATTTTGTCTCAAACTCTGTTTGCAGTTATGAGGAAATGGAAGGTAAAAGAACAACCTGAATTAAATTAATTGATAAGCGAAAAAAGAGAAAGTGGTCTACGATAATAAAAATCAGACAACTGTTTATGAGCATATCTGGGAAGAATGGACAGGTGTAGAGCAATGCTAGTTATGGGGTGAAGGGTTTTCCTTGTATCCTCCCCTTCAGTTTGGGGGTGCAGGTGGGGTTTGTTTTGATTCAAGGGAGGAGGGATGATGGAATAATATGGAAGGGTTAATATTTGTTCCATTTTGTTTTTCTTAAACAGATGATTGAAGCGTATGGATATTTATTGTATATGAGAGAATATAAATAAATGTTATATGTGAAGTACTATAACTGCATTAAAATAAATGAGATTATTGCAACATATTACTATTTAATAAACTATTTGTAATCTTTAAGAAAAAAAAATAGCAAGGAGGGGAATTTTATATGCATTTGTTGGAAATGTGTTTTTTGAGTATAAATGGTGCAAGATAAAAGATCTTCACCCTGAGGTTTCTGCCCCCATAATCAGTGCAGGAGAGCAAATGCTATGCAAAACCATGAATCTGCAACAACAGTAGTGGATTTTCTGTTTCCCATTTTGCTACAATGAATAATAATGGTACATACCCTCAAAATGGTACTTACCACACTAAAGAAATAGAGGCTACATACACATGCATCTCACTAAATTAGAATATTATCAAAAAGTTTATTTATTTCAGTTATTCAATACAAAAAGTGAAACTCACATATTATATAGAGTCATTACAAGCAGAGTGATCTATTTCAAGTGTTTATTTCTGTTAATGTAGATGATTATGGCTAACAGCCAATGAAAACACAAGCGTCATTATCTCAGTAAATTAGAATACTTTATAACAACAGCTTGAAAAATGTTTTTAAAATCTGAAATGTTGGCCTACTGAAATGTATGTTCAGTAAATGCACTCAATACTTGGTCGGGCTCCTCGTGCATCAATTACTGCATCAATGCGGCGTGGCATGGAGGCGATCAGCCTGTGGCACTGCTGAGGTGTTATGAAAGCCCAGGTGGCTTTGATAGCAGCCTTCAGCTCGTCTGCATTGTTGGGTCTGGTGTCTCTCATCTTCCTCTTGACAATACCCCATAGATTCTCTATAATAGATTCTCTATGGGGTTAAGCTCAGGCGAGTTTACTGGCCAATCAAGCACAGTGATACTGTTGGTTTTAAACCAGGTATTGGTACTTTTGGCAGTGTGGACAGGTGCCAAGTCCTGCTGGAGAATGACATTTCCATCTCCAAAAAGCTTGTTAGCAGAGGGAAGCATGAAGTGCTCTAAAATTTCCTGGTAGACGGCTGCGCTGACTTTGGCCTGGAAAAAACACAATGGACCTACACCAGCAGATGACATGACTCCCCAAACCATCACTGATTGTGGAAACTTCACACTAGACCTCAAGCAGCTTGGATTGTGGCCTCTCCACTCTTCCTCCAGACTCTGGGACCTTGATTTCCAAATGAAAATTGGAACTCTGGGACCTTGTGGGGTGTGTCAATGACTGCCTTCTGGACATCTGTCAAGTCAGAAGTCTTCCCCATGATTGTGGAGCCTACTGAAACAGACTAAGGGACTTTTTAAATGCTTAGGAAGCCTTTGGAGGTGTTTTTTGTTAATTATTCTAATTTACTGAGACAATGACTTTTGTGTTTTCATTGGCTGTAAGCCATAGTCATCAACATTAACAGAAATAAACACTTGAAATAGAAAGGGTGCTTCTACTCAATACTGAGCCAAGGGTCTGAATTCTTATGACCATGTGATATTTCAGGGTTTTTTTTTAATAAATTTGCAAAAATTTCTACATTTCTGTTTTTTTTCAGTCAAGATGGGATGCAGAGTGTACGTTAATGAGAAAAAAAATGAACTTTTTAGAATTTACCAAATGGCTGCAATGAAACAAAGAGTGAAAAATTTAAAGGGGTCTGAATACTTTCTGTACCCACTGTATGCCCACATACTGTCCCTCTCCAAAATATTCCCCTGTACATTGCCCGATTGAATGAAGGACCCCCCACCACAATTGTGCCCCCTTTGACAATTGTCACCCTCATTATGTGCCCTCACTGTAACATTAGCCCCTTCCTTCCTCATCCACAATGATATAATTAATTTAATCTTTGGCTCCTTGACTTACTATTGGCTGTGCCATCTCTTCTCCTCTGAGGTGTTTGGGTGCCGACAATAGTGTGATGACGTCAGCAGCGTGCCGAGCAGCAGCATGTCGAGGCTGGGACTGACGAGCGCTGTTTTACCCTAGTCCCGATGACAGTGTTCAAATATGTTTGCGTCTGAAACATTTGAATATAAGAAGATGGGAGCTCCATATCCTGGACGGCTCCATGGGCTGCAGCAAAACTTTGGTGGGCTGCATGCGGTACATGAGCTGTTTGTTGTGCAGGTCTGTTCTAAAACAACACTACATTGTATAACACCTGCACCAGATTGTGCAGTTACCTCAGCCGGGAGCCTACCGGCAGTCACAGTCGGACTCCCTATAGAGAAGGTAGAGAGGATTTATTACCATCTCTGGCTTTTCAATTACTGTGATAGATGTTAGAAATGCATTGGGGAAATATTGGCCCATTTTGAAGCAAGACCTAGTCCTTTCCAAATGTACTACACCAGTCCCTTCCACCACCTATAGAAGGGCGATGAACCTGAGGGACTTGCTGGTACATAGTTACCATAAAGATCCGGGACCAGAGAAAGCCTTCAGCTCAAAAGGCCCCAGATGGGGCTTCTATCCATGCAAGAACTGTCCGGCCTGTGTAAATCTGGTGCGGTGTACATCCTTCCCATCAAGTGATGGTCATAAGGAGTTTCAAATCACACAGCATACATCTTGCAATACAGAAGGCGTAATCAACCACGCCTTGTGTCCATGTGGCCTCATCTATGTGGGTCTTACTTTTCGCCAACTGAGAGTGCGTGTGAGGGAGCACGTGCAAGATATTAAGAATGCATCAGAATCTCTTGCCGATACTGTATTGAAGCCTATCCCAAGGCATTTCAAGTTAAAACATGGGTGTGATGCTAGCCTCCTCCAAATTCGGGGTATTGACAGGATATTAATTGACTAGGGGGGGGGGATTGGAGAAAGACCGTTGGTGGATTATGAAAATTGATTGCATATGCCCCAAAGGCCTCAACGAGGTCCTCAGTTTTGTCCCTTTCTTGTAATGTGCTATTGTGTTTAGGTTTTACTTATGTTTTATGCTGTTTATAACTTCTCACTTTTTTATTTACATGCAGGGTATCCAGTATTTTTGTACACTCTACTGTGAGACAGATGCTGGACCACCACTCACTTGGAGGATCTTCTTCTCCCTTCCCTCCCTCCCTTTTTCTGCCCCCCTCGGGGACCGGGTGCCTGATCCTCCTTGCGGGCCAGCGCTCCACGCGTCTCCCTTTTTATGGATATGTACTCACCTTTCAGCAGCATCCCGCCCTGCTGCTCTCTCTTTTTCGGACCTGTCTATTTCCTGTGCGGTGTGCCACTAATTGATTCCATCCGCTATAAGCATTTTTTATAAAACATTTTACTCACTATTGTTATTCATCGGCTTTTACTCTTTGTTTATTGTTGCTTTAAATCTGTGATTTTGGATGCACAAAAAAGGGCACTTTAAGATGCACTTCCTGTGTCACACTGACACGTCAGTATTCCTATCACTTGTATATTTTTTATTTTATTTTTTCGATTCCTCTTACCCATTGTGGCTTATAATTTTCTGATTTTTTTATTGTACATTTTCCATTATACTGATGTCAGTAGCTATGTTACTATATAACACATGTCTATGCTCACTCGTATGTGAAGGGCACACATACATTTGTATTGTGACATTAACTATCTCTTCATACTATTGTTATTTATTATATTTATTTTACCTGTGATTGGTCTCACTAGTAGTGATGGGCGAGGGTGGTTGGTTAACCCTTTCAGCGAGCATGCTCGGGTGCTCGCCCAGTATCTTCAGCATGCTGAGGTGTTATGTTTGAGTTATTGTGTGTGCATGATTTGCGACTGACAGCTTTAATACATGTGAGGAAAGCCTAACAAACAGGCATTCCTCACATGTGTTAAAGCTGTCAAACAGTCGCAAATCATGCACACACAGTGACTCAAACATGATATTCAAGTACACTGAAGATGCTCGGAAAACACCCGAGCATGCTCATAAATCTCGAGTAACGAACGTGCTCGCTCATCACTACTCACTAGTGTAACACTTTCACGTAACATATGTGGTTTTTCACGTTGCTGTGATTCTGGTTGCCATTGGATGCATCCGACATCTGCACCACATGGGCTTGGTCACGAAATAATAATAAAAAATATTCACACAATTCGTGCACTCTCTGTTTATTATTGTTTCCATGTTTTCATTCACTTGTCACATCTTCATTTTTTCTTCCTTTTCCCTTTCCCTTCCCTCCCCTCTTTTTTACCACCATTAGTTTTGCACATTTATGCACAATTTATAACTTTGTTCTGTTGATACTCATGGTATTCCCATATTCTCTGTACCATATTGAGTACATATTATATTATATTGTCTCATGACTCTCTCTATATATACTCCTTTATATTTAATAATGATACTTTGGGTATTACTTGCTGGACATTATACTTTATACACATATGTTGTACATAATTCTCACAATATGATGTCTATTCCTGATTGTGTGTTTTCATATATTATTTTCCCTCTTTTATCTACATCTTTGTATCTTTGTGTATTTATATATATATATATATATATATATATATATATATATATATATATATATATATATATATATATATATATATAGTGGTCCAAAAGTAGGTGGACAGGAAATAATAACATTTATTTTGATTTATATATAAAATTATATTTACTAACACAAGCATAACATTGACAATTACATTTTATTCTGAACAATAACACAAAAGCCCTTAAATGTTATCAACGCAGGGGCTCAAACTGTTTTCCATTACAATTTGCACAGCTTTGAAGTCACCTCTTGCGCTTCAACAAACTTTTTTGCACAAGTCTCTTTGGGTATTAATTTCTTGAAGTGCATCTCTTATGTCATTTTTCAAGTCACTGACACTTTTTGGTTTTCGACTATAAACTTTGTCCTTGAGTACTCCCCAAAAGAAAAAATCCATTGGGGTCAAGTCTGGTGAACGTACCGGCCAATCAAGTGGGCCTCTTCGGCCAATCCATTTATTAGGAAATGTTTCATCAGGATACTCGCGGATTACTCTTGAATAATGTGGAGGGGCCCCAACTTGTTGGAAATAGACTTTTTTTTTCAAAGAGTCTGTGAGGTATGAAAAGTGGAATCTGATTGGTTGCTAAGGGCAACTGAGCCAGTTTTACTTTACACCATGTTTGATAAACCTCCCCCTTCATAACCTTATTACACTTTCTGTCCACCTACTTTCGGACCACCCTGTATATATATATATATATATATATATATATATATATATATATAATATAACCGGGGATGCATCCCTCTGTCTGAAGCCTCGATAGACTGCGCATGCGCGACGCACAGTCTGGCTTCAGACAGAATCATGCATCCAGCCGTTACAGGTAAGAGGAGGTGTATGGCGCCGGAGATCGCGGTATGCGTAGACACTGAACGCATACCGCGTTCTCCGGCGCCATACTTGCATACTTACCTGACCGGGAGGAGCGTTGCCACGGCACCTCTCTTCTGGCCGGAGACCGGGGGCAGGAGTGAGGCGTCGGATCGGCGCGTGCACATAGCGCTATCCTTTGCCATTTTACTGAAGACACATTTACAGTGTGTCTTCAGCAAAATGGCGCCGGACAGCGCAGTGCCCCGGCGCTGCTCTCCTCCCCCGGCCTCCGGCAGAAGAGGACGCAGCAGCGCTGGAGCACAGAGAACAAAGGTGAGTATAACTCTTTATTTTTTTTTGTATGTGTGTACAGTGTGAAATGGATGAGGGGGCCACACATATCAGGATTGTGGGGTGAGGGGACCATGCATATACCAGGATTGTGGGGTGAGGGGTATCACGCATACCAGGATTGGGGATGAGGGGAGCCACGCATACCGGGATTGGGGATGAGGGGTGCCACGCATACCGGGATTGGGGATGAGGGGTGTCACGCATACCGGGATTGGGGATGAGGGGTGCCACGCATACCGGGATTGGGGATGAGGGTTGCCACGCATACCAGGATTGGGAATGAGGGGTGCCACGCATGCCGGGATTGGGGATGAGGGGTGCCACGCATACCGGGATTCGGATGAGGGGCCATGCATACCAGGATAGGGATGAGGAGTGCCATGCATGCCAGGATAGGATGGTGCGGACAGGATGGGGGCAGCACAAATACCAGGAGGGGGGCAGCACATACCACACATACCAGCATGGGAGACCATATACCAATAAAAATGCTCGCCACCTGGGCATAGAACGGCTTCAATAGCTAGTATATATATATACATAGATAGTCATGATTAACTTACACCAGGTATGGGCCGGTAATGTTCTCCGCAATTTCTTTCTCTCCCTCTAAGTATGTCTGCATCTCTTGGCATCCTGATGATTGTGCACATTCTGCCAGCTGGCAAGAAGCACCTGGTTGCCATGAATATGTGTCCCTATGACGCGGCACTTCGGGCCCTCCTTACTGACGTGTTAGCGGGAGGCGGGCACCTGCTGCGTTGGACACTGACTCCCTGGCTTCCGGCGCTGGCTTCCGCCACTGGAAGCGTCGCTGTACCCCCGCTACACGTGCCAAAATACTTTGGATATATATACCCCCTGCCTGTCACCCATACACAATCGCCCCCTGGAGAAGCAGGACTTGAAACGCGCGTCAGGGCTGCTTTCATGCCATCTACAGGTTGTAACTAGGCTGTACTCTCATTTTATGTGGGACCATAACTTTCTATATGTGTCACTGTGTATTACTCTCACTAGAAGATATACTTATGTTGTGACATCTGTGTCATAGACATGATTCTTCTCCTTATTTGGATATTAGCAACTTGTACTGTATAACTAGTTCCTGCTGTGCACTCGTACTTTATATGCTTTACTTGTGATCTGGACTCTGATACATTCTTTTCCAGTTGCTCTATGTCTTATCCCTAATTTAATGTATCATTAACCTTTGTGCATGGGATGCAGTAAGTATGTTAATGAATCAATTGAACGTATTTATTGATTTTTCTCTGCCTCCCTTGGGACGAATCATGCCTTAATAACACTTGTTGATTATTCCTTCTTTATAGACACTTAACTGTATGTATATATATATATATATATATATAAAAAGTTATAGATATATATTTTTACATTATGAAATGGTATTCCTACTTATGGAGGGAATTGGATTGTAATGTATTCCCAATTAAACACCTGAGATTGGGAAGGAGGTGGAGACCTGTTGAGGGTTCCTCCTCTGACCTATTAATCTCACTCCATGGATGAACCTAGGAATAGGGAATTCCATGGAAGGGTGTTTGGGTTATGTAATAAATATTATCCCTCAGTTCATTGAGGCTGGGTGCCCACGTAGCGTTTTTCAAGCGTTTATGCTGCGGAATTTCCGCAGCATAAACGCTTGTTAAACGCTAGGTAATCCGCCCCCCATGGTCCCCAAGGGGATTCCGCATGTTCTATGCACATGCTGCGGATTTTTCCGCAGCGTTTATGCTGCGTACAAAAATCCGCAGCATGTCATTTAATTTTGCGGAAGCGCAGCGGAACTCCCGCCATTGACTTGCATTGAAATGCATAGAAACCGCGACTGTACATTTGTACAAGCGGATTCTATGCGTCTCTATGTGCGGATGGTACCCAGTTCTGGAGGAGAGGAGACTCTCCTCCAGGCCTGGGTACCATTGTACCTGTAAAAAAAGAATAAAATAACAAATAAAGTTATATTCACCTGTACGGCGTCTTCTCTCTGAATGCCGGCATCGCTTGAGGACCTGCGGTGACGTCACAGTCATGTGACCGCAGGCCCTTCACCGCTCTGTCTCGCGATATGCTGGCAGCCGGGAACCAGCCAGGAAGCAGCGCTGCAGCCACACCGGGGCCTCGGGGGTGAGTATAGCTTTATTTGTTTTAATTTTTACGGTTCACACTATATAAATCCATGCTGTTTGCATGGATTTATACAGTGTGACCTAGTTGTCAAGCACTTTCCAAGTGATGCTAATCGCCTGGAAAGCGCTTGTCAATCTGCATGCGGAAACGCATGTGAATCCGCATGTGGATCCGCATGTATTCTGCAGGAAAAACGCATGCACAATCTGCATGTACAATCTGCATGCGTTTTTTCTGCCAGGGAGATGCAGAAATGCTGCAGAAATTTTCTGCTTCATTTCTGCATCGTGGGCACATAGCCTTATGGACACAGGAATCACTATTTGAATACTGTCATTGCAATGCAAATATATTGGGAAACTGCTAACAGAATGTTGTCCCTAATAATGAGAAATAGTGCGCTTTTATTATAAATAGGGGATAAGAGAAATCATTAAAGCACATACGTTGTTTACATTTGAAGAAAAGCTTTTGGTGGGGCTTGCCAATTTAAAAGATGGCGATTGTAGCAATAGAAGTGTAATGCGCATGCCCGGTGACGTCACGAAGCGGGCGGACCAGGTTTGCCCCGATCATGTGACGAGATAATGGGGATTTCCTGGGAGACATGCGCAGATGGGATTTTGAGACGCCGAGGACAGCGTGGAGGAAGTAAGAAACGTGGTCATGCATGATTGCTGCAGTGTGAGTCGCAACCTCAAATATATTATGATTTATAATGTACACCTGGCACTGATAAATACTAATCAAAGCACTTATCACTTTATGAGAGTTATGGATACTGTAATTGATGATAATAATATATCTGTCTAAAATTTTATCACTATGTATGTAACTGAATAATATTTTGTGATATGCACTACTGCACTTTTCTTATGTAATCATGGTTTTGTATCAATTAATTATAATTATGGAATCACTGTTTGTAACTATATATATTGCACTATATGCACTTGAACTCTGCTTGAGAAAGATTCTGTGAACCGAAACGTTGCCTTTGGGCTCATTAAAGTCCATTTTTCTATAATATTTTTGGAGTGCTGCCTCTTGATATTCTTTCTTTCTATATATATATATATATATATATATATATATATATATATATATATATATATATATATACATAAATGTATACACAGGGTGGGCCATTTATATGGATTCACCTAAATTAAACGGGAATGGTTGGTGACATCAACTTCCTGTTTGTGGCACATTAGTATATGGGAGGGGGAAAACGTTTCCAGATGGATGGTGACCATGGTGGCCATTTTGAAGTCGGCCATTTTGAATCTAACTTTATTTTTTTCAATGGGAAGAGGGTCATGTGACACATCAAACTTATTGACAATTTCATAAGAAAAACAATGGTGTGCTTGGTTTTAACGTAACTTTATTCTTTCATGAGTTTTTTACAAGTTTATGACCACTTATAAAATGTGTTCAAAGTGCTGCCCATTGTGTTGGATTGTCAATGCAACCCTCTTCTCCCACTCTTGACACACTGATAGCAACAACGCAGAAGAAATGCTAGCACAGGCTTCCAGTATCCGTTGTTTCAGATGTTGCACATCTCATATCTTCACAGCATAGACAATTGCCTTCAGATGACCCCAAAGATAAAAGTCTAAGGGGGTCAGATCGGGAGACCTTGGTGGCCATTCAACTAGCCCACGACGACCAATCCACTTTCCAGGAAACAGTTCATGTAGGAATGCTCTGATCTGACACCCATAATGTGATCGTGCACCATCTTGTTGGAAAAACTCAGGGAACGTGCCATCTTCAGTGCATAAAGAGGGCAACACATCAACATGTAGCAGTTTCAGATATCCAGTGGCATTGAGGTTTCCATTGATGAAGAATGGCCCCACTATCTTTGTACTCCATATACCACACCATACCATAAAGATACGAGATGTGCAGCAACTGAAACAATGGATACTGGAAGCCTGTGCTAGCATTTCTTCTGCGGCATTGCTGTCAGTGTGTCAAGAGTGGGAGAAAAGGGTTGCATTGACAATCCAACACAATGGGCAGCACTTTGAACACATTTTATAAGTGATCATAAACTTGTAAAAAACTCATGAAAGAATAAAGTTACGTTAAAACCAAGCACACTATTGTTTTTCTTATGAAGTTCTCAATAAGTTTGATGTTTCACATTACCCTCTTCCCATTGAAAAAAATAAAGTTGGACCCAAAATGGCCGACTTCTAAATGGCCGCTATGGTCACCACCCATCTGGAAAAGTTTTCCCCCTCCCATATACTAATGGGCCACAAACAGGAAGTTGATATCACTTAGGTGTATCCATATAAATGGCCCACCCTATATATATATATATATATATATATATATACAGTGCTGGCCAAAAGTATTGGCACCCCTGCAATTCTGTCAGATAATACTCAGTTTCTTCCTGAAAATGATTGCAATCACAAATTCTTTGGTATTATTCTCTTCATTTAATTTGTCTTCAATGAAAAAAACACAAAAAGAATTGTCCTAAAGCCAAATTGTATATAATTCCACACCAAACCTAAAAAAGGGGGTGGACAAAAGTATTGGCACCCTTTGAAAAATCATGTGATGCTTCTCTAATTCGTGTAATTAACAGCACCTGTAACTTACCTGTGGCACCTAACAGGTGTTGGCAATAACTAAATCACACTTGCAGCCAGTTAACATGGATTAAAGTTGACTCAACCTCTGTCCTGTGTCCTTGTGTGTACCACATTGAGCATGGAGAAAAGAAAGAAGACCAAAGAACTGTCTGAGGACTTGAGAAACCAAATTGTGAGGAAGCATGAGCAATCTCAAGGCTACAAGTCCATCTCCAAAGACCTGAATGTTCCTGTGTCTTCCGTGCATAGTGTCATCAAGAAGTTTAAAACCCATGGCACTGTGGCTAACTTCCCTAGATGTGGACGGAAAAGAAAAATTGACGAGAGATTTCAACGCAAGATTGTGCGGATGGTGGATAAAGAACCTCGACTAACATCCAAACAAGTTCAAGCTGCCCTGCAGTCCGAGGGTGCAACAGTGTCAACCCGTACTATCCGTCGACATCTGAATGAAAAAGGACTGTATGGTAGGATACCCAGGAAGACCCCGCTTCTTACCCCGAGACATAAAAAAGCCAGGCTGGAGTTTGCCAAAACTTACCTGAGAAAGCCTAAAACGTTTTGGAAGAATGTTCTCTGGTTAGATGAGACAAAAGTAGAGCTTTTTGGGAAAAACCATCAACATAGAGTGTACAGGAAAAAAAAAGAGGCATTCAAAGAAAAGAACACTGTCCCTACAGTCAAACATGGCGGAGGTTCCCTGATGTTTTGGGGTCGCTTTGCTGCCTCTGGCACTGGACTGCTTGACCGTGTGCATGGCATTATGAAGTCTGAAGACTACCAACAAATTTTGCAGCATAATGTAGGGCCCAGTGTGAGAAAGCTGGGTCTCCCTCAGAGGTCATGGGTCTTCCAGCAGGACAATGACCCAAAACACACTTCCAAAAGCACTATAAAATGGTTTGAGAGAAAACACTGGAGACTTCTATGGTGGCCAGCAATGAGTCCAGACCTGAATCCCATAGAACACCTGTGGAGAGATCTCAAAATGGCAGTTTGGAGAAGACACCCTTCAAATATTAGGGACCTGGAGCAGTTTGCCAAAGAAGAATGGTCTACAATTCCAGCAGAGCATTGTAAGAAACTCATTGATGGTTACCAGAAGCGGTTGTTCGCAGTTATTTTGGCTAAAGGTTGTGCAACCAAGTATTAGGCTGAGGGTGCCAATACTTTTGTCCGGCCCTTTTTTGGAGTTTTGTGTAAAATGATCAATGATTTGATTTTTGCTTCATTCTCTTTTGTGTTTTTCCTTGCAAGCAAATTAAATGAAGAGAATAATACCAAAGAATTTGTGATTGCAATCATTTTCAGGAAGAAACTGAGTATTATCTGACAGAATTGCAGGGGTGCCAATACTTTTGGCCAGCACTGTATATATACATATATATATATATATACATATATATACAGTAGATATATTGTCTCTTGCCTTACATTGGTTTATTCCTGTGGTTCCGTGGCACTTTGTTGTCACCTCTTTCCCTTGGATTTTTTATCTCTTTTGATTATGTCTGATTTTACTTACATTTTTGCAATAAAAATGTAACTTTTATTGGATTTGCTCCTGTTTCCATTTTTCTCTTTTTGGGTTATATAGTTATGGAAGAGCATTTATAGGGGCCGACTCTTTTCTTTTTGGATACTCCCTATAGAGAAGGTAGAGAGGATTTATTACCGTCTCTGCCTTTTCAATTACTGTGTACACAGCTCTGAACAAGTGCTGTGTATTCAGTATGGTAAGCGCAGATAGCGCTTCCTGCTCCAGACCCAGAGATCATGTGATGGCCGGGTGTAGAGAAAGAGCAAGAGCTTCTGGGTCCTAGGAGACCCAGTCAACCCTGCTATATAGGCAGTAGGTTGAATGTCCCCTGTAACTAGGATCAATATACCAGCAGATGTGTTTGGGACACAGGTTTATTAACAATTACTATTATATAAGTATGGCAGGTTCTCCTCCTGCACTTGTTAGTTCAGCTTTCCTCACATACTGCACAGCTCTCCAGTCCATACAATGGTCACTGATGGAGGAGCATGTAACCAGACCACTCCATCAGCCTTGTCCTATTGAGAACCTCCCATGAGAAAGATGCTTTTATAGTGAAGTAGACTGACGGACAGGTCTGGTCACTGCTCCTCCACCAGCAGCCATATTATAGACTAGAGAGCTGGGCAGTCTGTAAGGAAAGCTGCAGTAACAAGAGCAGGAGGAGAATCTGACATACCTACAGTATATCATAGTAAATGCCACAAAATCATGTCCCCAACACATCTGTTAAAGTAAAGATAAAATGGTCAACCTCATTAACTAATTCTGCAGCCAGCAATAGACAGCGCAACACAAAGACTATAGGAGGCAAACGACTCAATTTTATTTTAATGAAACCATATTGCAATTTTTTTTATCCATTCAAGCAAGAAAAAAATCAAATGTTTCAAAAGTTAAGACAACCCCTGTGTAAAATCATTGAAATAAAGAGCAAAAAAAACAGGAAAAAATAAATAAAAAAACAATGACTATCCAAATTGCATTTACAAGCCCCATCCCTAACAAAAAACCATGTAACTAATATATAAAAATAACACAAGCACAGAAATCCTTTATTTACTACAGATATTACCAGAAAAAAAATAAAATAATATTAAAATATTGTAAAATTTAGACTCGATGTTTCACAAAAAAATATTTAAATATCCAAACATTACAATTTTTTACAGTTTTTTAAGCCATATGTATGAAAATAAGAAAAAAATGTGCCTTGGCAAGAATGGGGAAAAATGGCCTGATCATGTAGGGGTTTAACAAAGTACTGAATATATACATATATATAAATGGACTGGGGAACAGTTCTACAACCCTCCAGCTTCAGATCTTGCTCATGTATCACATCCTCCACCTGTCAGATTTAAAAGATGTGTAACTTGTGTAAAGTGACAACATTGCCCTGATCTGTAAGTGTGGGCATGAGAAGCTACATGTCATGGTGCTCCCTGTGGTAAGCTGATGTATAGTATTACCTGTGCCCTTGGTGGTCTTCTGCCCTTCTTCTTCTTTCTTGATTGAAGAGCTTTCATGTGATGAGCCAAAGATTTGTCTTCTCCTCTTGGCTCCACTTCTTCTAGCTAGGACCTCCTGATGACATTCCTGTTCTTCTTTCTGGCCTTGGTGATCAATCTTCTGAGAGACGATCTCCAACTCTGAGCCATTTCTCTTCTCTCCTCTCCTATGGCTCTTCTTGATGGACGGCTTCTCATCATCCGATGAGTCCAAAACATTTCTTCTCCTTTTCTTCCCTCTCATCCTAAAGTCCTCCTCTTTAATCTCCATAATGTCGCTTTGCTGAAGGCAGCTCCTCCTCATCCGCATGCAAGCCAACCGCAACTCTCCAACTGCCAACCGGCAACATTCCAATGTGCTCACTGGTCATGTGATAGGAATTGACCATAAGCAGTCATATATATGAGTTATCAGATATTGGTGTTTTTCTATTTTATTCTCATCATATCACATAGTATTAGGCCAAGCTCACAGATAGAGGTTTATTTTAGCTTTTCTGCTGCCTTTTTTCCTATAGAAAGACTCAAATATCCAGATCTTTTTCACATTTTCAGGTTAAGACTTGAATATACTTTGCAGCAATCTCGATAGTAATATTTACACGTAATGACAACTATAGGTTTCTAAAGAATAATTTCTAGTTACTATAATGGCTTCTTAGAAAACCCACATGTGTGAGTTTGCTGTTTTGCAGAACGCTCTTTGCCACCATTTTCCTTCTGACGCTGTTTTGCAGCATTTAGGGGATGTGCACACGGTTATTATTTGTAGAGGAAAAGAAATACTAGAGTGTTGGCGGGTAAAATGCTGCCTAAAATATGTGCAAAAACGCTTCAAGAATTGACATGCAGAAGATATGAAACTTCTTCAAATCTGCAAGGAAAAAATAAGCAGAATGTACATGAGATTCCATAAATCTCATTGACTTTGCTAGTACATTAAAACACTGCGTTTTTTCATGCAAAGAACGTGCGGAAATAACTTTTGAAAATACGGCAAAAATGCAACATGTGAACATGCCCTTGGCTTCTAGTCCATCAAAAATAGTGTAAGTCTGAACTTGAGATGCCGCTGTGGATACTCATTCTGGTGTTAATACTATAGGAAATGACAAGGCAATGATCGCGCTTTTTATTAGTGTAAATAGGGAAATACAGCCCTCCTAGACCGGACACAAGGATTTTATTTGCCAATAGTAATAATATTGGTGGGTTATATTTTTTACACTATACTACATACTTTTTTCACATATAACTATTTTCCTGTGATAAATTGTATTATCAATATATGGACTGGAGTTATTTGTAATTTAATTCCATATTTGGTGCACACAGATTGTTCTTTCTGCTGAATTCTAGATTAGTCATTGCTAGTGTCTCGGCATATTAGCATGTTTTTGTAATTTTTTGCTAAACCCTAATGAGGATTATTTGCTTATACTTGATATTCGCTTCTCAATAGTATTCGCTTATTCACTATATTCTAGATTATACATTTTGTCTTAGATGTATATTGGAAGTTCTTCATATTTTTTTCTTATGTCACATTATTATTTTTCACAGTGAATGTTTGATAAAGATCATGTTGACGCTTTTGTATTATACATTTTACTTTGACTTAAAAATAATATTTAGTACAATTTTAATGCAAACAATTTGCTTCAATAACACAGACCCTTATTAAATGACCCAGCATGCCACTTCTGGCCTGAGCTTTCAATGTAGAATTACATATTTGCTGTGTAACTAAATAGCTGTAATGCATAGAATAATTGGGCTTACTACAGAAGGGATAGATGCTCTTCTAGTGAAGCTTCATGATGTCCATTGCTCCAGAGTAGACGACCTTCTCTATGAACACTAAATGCCTGTAAGGCACAGTGTGATTATGGGGTGGGAATGCTTTAGGACATTTCTTTAGGATACAATGACATTGGTGGCAGACTGGTATCTGGTGTCACCACTAAAGGACGGCAGAAGTAATTCAGGCACATACTGGTGACAGTTTAGGATAATGTTACTGAAAAGAGGCAACAAGCTTACTGGTCACAGAGTCTCCGAGACGCCAACATGCTTCATAACTACAAATACTCTTAAATAGGGGAACAGCTTCACCACAGATAGATGACTGGCAAAAACATTTACGCTGGGCTTCCACTTTCCAAACTTTACACCACCTGCTGGAAGGCTCCTCCGCAGTATCTCAAGCTGTCTCGGTGTCCGTCCTCTTACAGAACAGCACTCACACGTTCAAGCAGTTATATGACCAGGTTTCACAAAGCAAACTGTAAAAATACTATTAATCAGATCTCGGACCAGATGGGGCTGATGTACGTACTCTGAAAATTCACATCAGGATGGCTGTGCAATCCTGATGTTAAGAGGAGCGTTTTATCCTTATTTTAATGTGATAAAGGAAAAGTTTCACAAAGGATTATACAGCCATCCTTATGCATATGCTGACAAGTACACCAGCCTCATCTGGGCTAACAGATTTGCATAATAATATATAATACTATAAGCAGTATGTATTGTAAAATCAGTGCTTGGATGTGGCATGAGGCATTGGAGGAGCTCAAGGACCCTGAAGGTGGCTGAATCCTGGTATCTAGACAGCTTCTCAGCAGCACTCACAAGCTCCATGGGAAACAACTTGTAAGCGCTGTCCTCTGTAGCGCCGGCGTCCCTGACCTCTGCTAGGCAGGGACGCTGTTCCCCTCACCTCCCTGCTCCGTGCCCGGCGTCCTCCTCCCGCTCTGCTGGCAGCGCGCGCTCCTTCCCGGCCACTGTGCTTAGGGCGCGCGCGCTCTCCCTCCCTCTTAAAGGGGCCGCGCGTGCCGTCCTAAGGAGTCCCCGGCCAATGGCCGGAGGACTTCACCATATATAAGGCACCTCCTCCAAAATGGAGGTGCCCGAGCAATGTTGTTGCACTGTTCACTACTCTGCTTCAGCCCTCAGGTCCCGTTGCCAGTTACCTGCCAGTTACCTGCCTGATTTCTGCCAGAGTCCTGCCAGTTTGCTGTCTGTTTCCTGCCTGTTGTTCCTGCTACCTGCTTGCTAGCCTGAGGTCCGACGGTCTGCCTTACAACTCCTGTCAGTCTGTCTAAGGACCAGCTTGCCCGCTCACCTGGGAGCGCTTCTCCGCTACCTGCCTGCTTGCCTACCTGGAGGCTCCGCCGTCACGTGCTGTGACCACCAGCTATTCCAGAGACTCTTGCCCGCTCACCTGGGAGCGCTTCTCCGCTACCTGCCTGCTTGCCTGCCCGGAGGCTCCGCTGTCACGTGCTGTGACCACCAGCTATTCCAGAGACTCTTGCACGCTCACCTGGGAGCGCTTCTCCGCTACCTGCCTGCTTGCCTGCCCGGAGGCTCCGCCGTCACGTGCTGTGACCACCAGCTATTCCAGAGACTCTTGCCCGCTCACCTGGGAGCACTTCTCCGCTACCTGCCCGCTTGCCTACCTGGAGGCTCCGCCGTCACGTGCTGTGACCACCTGCTATTCCAGAGACTCTCGCTTGCTCACCTGGGAGCACACATCCTCCATCTGCCTTGCTAGCCTACCTGGAGGTTCAGCCATCACAGGTCGTACCTACCCTTTACCTAGAGACTGCCCCGGTCACTTGCCGTGACCTCCAGCCCGTTCTTCCAGAGACTGCCCCGGTCACTTGCCGTGACCTCCAGCCCGTTCTTCCAGAGACTGCCCCGGTCACTTGCCGTGACCTCCAGCCCGTTCTTCCAGAGACTGCCCCGATCACTTGCCGTGACCCCCTGCCCGTACACCCAGAGACTGTCCCGGTCACCTGCTGTGACTGCCTGCCTGGTCGCCACCCGCTCCCTTACAAGGACCGCCCCCTTGTATAGTAGCCCAGAGGTTCCACCTCCCAGACCCGTTACAGTTTGCTCGGGCCATGGAACCCGGTGGCACCCAAGCTCCCTCGCTCTTGGACCTCTGTCATGAACTGTCCCGTCAGAGGTCCCAACAGGAGTCCATCCTGGGTCACCTGCGGAATGTCAATTCTCGCCTGGATACTCTGACTGCTCCACCAGCAACCTCCGCCAGTGCCATGACTCGCAACCCGGCAGCTCCGCTGCCCACCAATACCATGGTATCCTACCCCGGACCCCGGCTTTCTGCACCTCCTCGCTTCGGAGGCGACTCCGCCCAG
Organism: Phyllobates terribilis; assembly: GCF_046119375.1. Classification (NCBI taxonomy): domain Eukaryota; kingdom Metazoa; phylum Chordata; class Amphibia; order Anura; family Dendrobatidae; genus Phyllobates; species Phyllobates terribilis. The sequence goes on along the minus strand of NW_027362795.1, from coordinate 10,431,736 downwards.
GCTCGGGGCTTCATAAATCAGTGCACCCTGCACTTTGAACTGTTGTCCCACCAGTTTAACTCCGACCGGGCCAAAATTGCCTTCATCATGTCCCATCTCACCGGGGAGGCCCTGGCCTGGCTAAATCCTCTATGGGAGAGAGGAGACCCCCTGGTGTCCGACTTGCCTGCCTTCCTCACGGCTTTCCGGAAAGTCTTCGACGAACCCGGACGGAAGACCTCATCCACATCATCTCTGCTACGCCTCCGTCAGGGAAGTCTCACCGTGGGCCAATATGCCATACGGTTCCGTACCCTTGCCTCGGAGCTGGCCTGGGATAACGACGCTCTGGTATCCGTCTTCTGGGAGGGTCTGTCCGGCCGTATTAAAGATGAACTTGCCGGTCGGGACATTTCTACCACTCTCGATGACCTAATAACTCTTGCCACCCGGATTGACCTACGGTTCCAGGAGCGTGCCAAAGAGGTCACCCGTGAGAGGAGGTTTCCACGTCTAGCTCCTTCTTTTCAGAAACCCGTCACTCCCTCCGTCTCTCCCCAGGTACACTCTCCTGAGTCTATGCAGGTCGACCAGACCAAGATGGTCAAAACACGTCAGGACTTACGCCGTGCCGAGGGGAGCTGCTTCTACTGTGGCAGTAAGGAGCACCGGATCCGTGCCTGCCCAGAGAGGTCGGGAAACGCCTGTGTCTAGGTTCGCTCAGAGAGGTCGACCTAGACAAGAATAAATCCTCTCCATCTCTGCTGCTGTCAGTTTCAATCGTCTGCGGGGAGAACCGTTATTTCGAATTAGCCCAACTGGACTCTGGAGCAGCCGGGAATCTTATTTCACAGTCCCTGGTAGAGAAATACCGCATCCCCACCAAACCTCTGGCTGTACCCTTGTCTGTTGCTGCCGTGGATGGGGGTCTCTTACCACGCCCCATCCAACTCATCACCGAATCCATTACTCTACAGGTGGGAATGCTGCATTCTGAGAGTATCTTCTTTCATGTTCTGCCTGGACACTCTCACGCCCTCCTGCTAGGTCTACCTTGGCTCCAGAGACATGCACCCGTGCTTGACTGGCAGACCGGAGAAGTCCTTCGCTGGGGACAGGACTGCCATAAGACCTGTCTGGTTCCCGTCCATCCCGTCCGTCCTTCTCCTACCCCAGCTAATCTACCTGGACTTCCGATTCCTTATTGGTCTTATGCTGATGTCTTTAATAAAAAGGAAGCAGAGACACTACCCCCTCATAGACCATACGACTGCCCTATCGACCTGTTACCCGGTACTACTCCTCCCCGTGGGCGTATTTATCCATTATCCGCTGCTGAGACCCGGTCGATGTCCGAATATATTGAGGAGAATCTGGCCAGGGGATTCATCCGGAAATCTACCTCCCCGGCGGGAGCAGGCTTCTTCTTCGTAAAAAAAGGACGGCTCTCTCCGTCCCTGTATAGACTATAGAGGCCTAAACCAGATCACGGTGAAGAATAAGTACCCCCTTCCGCTCATTCCGGAGTTATTTGATCGTCTGAGAGGGGCTAGAATCTTCACCAAACTGGACCTCCGTGGGGCGTACAACCTGGTTCGTATCCGTCAGGGGGATGAATGGAAGACGGCATTCAACACCCGGGACGGCCACTATGAATATCTGGTAATGCCCTTTGGTCTCTGTAACGCTCCTGCCGTCTTTCAAGAGTTGGTCAATGACATCTTCCGGGACCTTCTCTACTCCTGCGTAGTGGTGTACCTGGACGACATCTTGGTCTTCTCTCCGGATCTCCAGACTCACCGGAGGGATGTTCGTCAGGTCCTGCTCAGGCTCAGGCAGAATCACCTCTTCGCTAAATACGAGAAGTGCCTCTTTGAGCAGACCTCGCTTCCGTTTTTGGGCTACATTATTTCTCAGACCGGCCTACGAATGGATCCAGAGAAACTGTCTGCCATCGAGAAATGGCCTCGACCGGAGGGGTTGAAGGCCATTCAGCGGTTCCTGGGCTTTGCCAACTACTACCGCCTCTTCATACCACACTTCTCTTCCCGGACTGCCCCAATTTCCGCGCTCACCCGTAAGGGTACTAATCCCAAAGAGTGGCCGCCCGAAGCAGAGGAGGCCTTTCTTTCCTTAAAACAGGCCTTCTCTTCCGCCCCGGTGCTGCATCGCCCGGACGGCAACAAGCAGTTCTTCCTGGAAGTTGACGCCTCCTCCTCTGGAGCCGGAGCGGTACTTACTCAAAAATCATCTTCCAGGAGGATGGTAACTTGCGGCTTCTTCTCTAAACTCTTCTCCTCCACAGAGCGCAATTATTCCATAGGAGACAGAGAGTTATTGGCCATCAAACTGGCATTGGAGGAGTGGCGTTACCTGCTCGAGGGGGCTCTTCACCCGGTAATAATTTACACTGACCACAAGAACTTGGCTTACCTCCAGCATGCCCAGAGACTTAACCCGCGCCAAGCCCGGTGGTCCTTGTTTTTTGCTCGCTTTGATTTTGTTCTTCATTTTCGCCCGGCTGACAAAAACGTCAAGGCAGACGCCTTGTCTCGATCCTTTCTGGTGTCTGATCTCGAGGAAGATCCGAAACACATCATCGATCCCGCCAGAGTAATGCAGGTGGCTCCCGTGAGTCTAAATCGTCTCCCTCCCGGAAAGACGTTCGTATCAGTACCTGATCGGGAGAAGATCCTTCACTGGGGTCACTCGTCTAAACTGGCTGGCCATGCCGGTCAGAAAAAGACCCTCCAGCTTATTACCCGGCACTACTGGTGGCCTACCCTGCACAAGGACGTAATAGACTTTGTTTCTGCGTGTGTGTCCTGCGCCCGCAACAAGGTTCCGAGACATCTGCCAGCCGGTCGCCTCCTTCCGCTCCCAGTACCTGCTGCCCCCTGGCAGCATATAGCAATGGACTTTATAACAGACCTCCCAGTCTCTGCCGGTTGTACGGTCATTTGGGTGGTCGCTGACCGCTTCTCCAAGATGGCTCATTTCGTTCCCCTGCCAAGCCTCCCGTCTGCACCCGAGCTAGCTAAAGACTTTATTCGTCACATCTTCCGTCTTCATGGCCTGCCCCTCCACATCGTGTCGGATCGTGGGGTACAGTTCACCTCACGCTTCTGGAGAGCCACTTGTAAACTGCTAGACGTCACCCTGGACTTCTCTTCCGCTTACCACCCACAGTCCAATGGTCAAGTGGAGCGGATCAATCAGAACCTGACCAGTTACCTCCGGCACTTCGTTAATGCCCATCATTCAGACTGGGTGGATCTCCTACCATGGGCCGAGTTCTCTTATAACAATCACGAGAGTGAATCCTCCTCCAAATCCCCGTTTTTTGTAGTCTTCGGTCAGCATCCTCGGATTCTTTTTCCTGTCTCCACCTCTGTGGACAACCCGGCTGCGGAATCTCTCGTTAGCAAATTTTCCTCCATTTGGGAGAGTACCCGATCCGCACTCCTTCAGTCGTCCGAACGGATGAAAAGACACGCTGACAAAAAACGCCTGGATCCTCCACAATTTCGTCCCGGAGATAAAGTCTGGCTCTCATCTAAATATGTCCGACTCAAGATACCTTCTTACAAGTTAGGGCCTCGGTTCATCGGCCCCCTGGAGGTCATCAGTCAGATCAACCCGGTGGCCTATAAATTGAAACTCCCGGCCAACTTACGGATCCCTAACTCCTTCCATGTATCTCTCCTCAAACCTGTGGTACTTAACTCTTTTTCCAAGTCTACAGGTACGCCTCCTGCTCCGGTTTCTGCTGAGGACGAGTTTGAGGTAGAGAACATTCTTGCCACCAAAAGGGTAAGAGGAAAGACCTTTTTTCTAGTAGATTGGAAGGGGTTTAGTCCTGAGGAGAGAACGTGGGAGCCCCGGGAGAACATCCATGCCCCTCTTATCCTTGCTAAATTTCTGTCTGGCCTAAAAAAGGGGGGGCCTAAAGGGGGGGTACTGTAGCGCCGGCGTCCCTGCCCTCTGCTAGGCAGGGACGCTGTTCCCCTCACCTCCCTGCTCCGTGCCCGGCGTCCTCCTCCCGCTCTGCTGGCAGCGCGCGCTCCTTCCCGGCCACTGTGCTTAGGGCGCGCGCGCGCGCTCTCCCTCCCTCTTAAAGGGGCCGCGCGCGCCGTCCTAAGGAGTCCCCGGCCAATGGCCGGAGGACTTCACCATATATAAGGCACCTCCTCCAAAATGGAGGTGCCCGAGCAATGTTGTTGCACTGTTCACTACTCTTCTTCAGCCCTCAGGTCCCGTTGCCAGTTACCTGCCAGTTACCTGCCTGATTTCTGCCAGAGTCCTGCCAGTTTGCTGTCTGTTTCCTGCCTGTTGTTCCTGCTACCTGCTTGCTAGCCTGAGGTCCGACGGTCTGCCTTACAACTCCTGTCAGTCTGTCTAAGGACCAGCTTGCCCGCTCACCTGGGAGCGCTTCTCCGCTACCTGCCTGCTTGCCTACCTGGAGGCTCCGCCGTCACGTGCTGTGACCACCAGCTATTCCAGAGACTCTTGCCCGCTCACCTGGGAGCGCTTCTCCGCTACCTGCCTGCTTGCCTGCCCGGAGGCTCCGCTGTCACGTGCTGTGACCACCAGCTATTCCAGAGACTCTTGCCCGCTCACCTGGGAGCGCTTCTCCGCTACCTGCCTGCTTGCCTGCCCGGAGGCTCCGCCGTCACGTGCTGTGACCACCAGCTATTCCAGAGACTCTTGCCCGCTCACCTGGGAGCACTTCTCCGCTACCTGCCCGCTTGCCTACCTGGAGGCTCCGCCGTCACGTGCTGTGACCACCTGCTATTCCAGAGACTCTCGCTTGCTCACCTGGGAGCACACATCCTCCATCTGCCTTGCTAGCCTACCTGGAGGTTCAGCCATCACAGGTCGTACCTACCCTTTACCTAGAGACTGCCCCGGTCACTTGCCGTGACCTCCAGCCCGTTCTTCCAGAGACTGCCCCGGTCACTTGCCGTGACCTCCAGCCCGTTCTTCCAGAGACTGCCCCGGTCACTTGCCGTGACCTCCAGCCCGTTCTTCCAGAGACTGCCCCGATCACTTGCCGTGACCCCCTGCCCGTACACCCAGAGACTGTCCCGGTCACCTGCTGTGACTGCCTGCCTGGTCGCCACCCGCTCCCTTACAAGGACCGCCCCCATGTATAGTAGCCCAGAGGTTCTGCCTCCCAGACCCGTTACAGTCTCCTTGTTTGGGAGATCAGTCAACTCTGACAGACAGAATGGTGGCTGACCTAGGCAACAAGCAAATTCTAGAATTCAAAATACCTCCTCTCATGAGAAATGAAGAGAATTTTTAAAAAGGGGTTATTTGCAAAGTTCCCTATTTTTACAAGCACTTTGCAATTTTACCCAATTAAGAAATTGCGTATAGCCTTTTAATAATGTAATTAATCTGACTGATGTAAAAAACTATCCTTTTATAGACAGCACATTAAATATAAGATACAGGTGGATACAATTCTGTTACCATATACTGTGAATATAACTAGTGCCATGAACTGCCCATATGGGTAATGCCATTCAACTGTGCCATATAGTTGCCATATGTACAATATAGGAGCTATAAGAAATGTGCACTTTGAACTTCTGAATTCCAGCACCATGCGGAGCCTACACATGTATCGGTATAATGTGCCATAATGACTATTGTCATACCTGGGTTTATAATATTGGTGGTGAATATATTCTTATGGGCTCTGTATGACATTACTGACATGGGCAGCATTTGCCACTAATGATGGAGCACTGCATGACACTTTATGTTGGCGTTTTGTCCTATTATCTTGGGATAATCTTATTTTTCTGATCACTGTATATTACTAATATTCTGGATACTATACTTTTGGAATCATCTTCTAGTTGTAGCTCTGAAACTTGGGATAAAAGTGACTCTGTAAATGTCAGATTGACATTTTCTAGAATTGAAGAGCATTGTGGTAAGTATGAGAATGTACCAGGCAATAGATGTGTGTAATGCAATGCACATACCGCAGCCTCATGCTGAACCCCTCACCGCAGATTCATGAGTGTGAATGGCCCAAAGGCCAGACCGAAATCCCATTGAGGATCTGTGGCAAGACTTGAAATTGCTGTTCACAGACGTCTCCATCCAATCTCACTGAGATAGAGCATTTACAAAGAAGAATGGGAGAAAATGTCACTTCTAGATGCAAAGCTGGTAGAGACATACCTGAAAAGACTTGCAGCAGTAATTGCAGCGAAAGGTGGTCCTACAGACTATTTACTCCGGAGGGATAAATACAAATGCAAGTCACAGTTATCAGATTTATATTTTCTCAATATATAGAAAACCTTGTAGAATTTACTTTACACTTCACACATACAGTGGTGTGAAAAAGTGTTTGCCCCCTTCCTGATTTCTTATTCTTTTGCATCTTTGTCACACTTAAATGTTTCAGATCACAATACAAATGGAAATATTACACAAAGATAACACAAGTAACCACAAAATGCAGTTTTTAAATGAAGCTCTTTATTATTAAGGGAAAAAGAAATCCAAACATAGCATCCAAGCATATCGAGTGGATTATGTGTATAATAAATGTTAGTACAGAGCGTAGAAATAAGAAATAGGAGGGATAATGCACTAATACAATACAATATACAGTCCTGCTCATCATTATTTGCACCCATGAAGATGAAGTACATAATGTGGAATGACTGCTGAAAAAAAATGAATCAGTTGAAACAGTTTTTTGTATAGAGCACTCATGTTAAATACAAAAGAGCAAATGATAAAAAATAATTGAAAACAAAAAACAATTAGGGGGGATAGAAAAACCTAAAGCTTGCTGTGTCACTGGTATTGGCACCCTTTACATTAATTTAGTATAGAAACACATTTTGACTCGCCTGTGGTAAATCACAAAAGAGATTCACCTGTGATTAATTATCCGAGTCCATGTGACATGAATTAGCCAATGACTGATGACTTCAGTGTTTTAAAAAGCCACATGGCAGGCTCTATTCCTTTGTCACAATGGTGAAGACAAAAGACCTGTCTGAGGACATCATAACTGCTATTATTATCAAACACAAGACTTCCAAAGGGTATAAGGCCATCTTCAAAGACTTTGTTATCACAGTTTCAACAGTGCACAATGTTATTAAGAAGTTTGCCAAGCATGGAACTGTCAAGAATGTCCCTGGGTGTGGGGGAACGAGGAAATTGACAAGAGATGACTTTGAAGGTTGGTGTGAATGGTGGAAAAACCACCACACCAAACATCCAAAGACCTGAAGGCCAACCTGGAACAGTCTTGGGTCATGGTTTCAACAAGTACCATACGCCGCACACTAAACCAAGCAGAGCTTTATGGGTGAAGGTCAAGAAAGAAACCATTGCTGAAGAAAAGACATAAAAAGGAATGATTGATCTTTGCCAAAGAGTACCTTGACAAACCACAATCCTTCTAGGAAAATGTTCTGTGGACAGATGAAACAAAAATAGAACTTTTTGGCAGTGCAAAACAACAGTTTGTTTACAGAGGGTGCAATGAAGCTTTTAAGGAAAGAGCACCTTATCAACAGTTAAGCATGGTGGAGGATCCATAATGCTGTGGGGTTGCTTTGCTGCATCTGGTACTGGAGGCCTTGACCGTATCACAGAAATCATGAAATCAGAGAATTATCAAGAGATTTTAGAATGAAATGTCCAACCCAGTGTAAGAAAACTTGGTTTGAGTCAAAGATCATGGGTCCACCAGCAAGATAATGACCCAAAGCACACATCGAAAAGTACACACGAATGGTTGAAAAATAAAAATGGACTGTTTTAAAATGGCCAGCTATGAGTCCTGACGTCAATCCTATTGAAAATCTTAGGGGTGAGCTGAAATCTGCCATTGGGAAAAAGAACCCTGCAAACATTCAAGAGCTTGAACAAACTGCAAAGGAAAAGTGGGAGAAAATTCCAGCTGAGAAGTGCAAGAAGCTTACAGATGGCTACAAGAAACGTTTGGAGGCTGTCAACAATGACAAAGGGTGTGCAACCAAGTATTAATTAGGGGTGCCATTATTGTGGCACATTCAGTTTTTTCTTTGAAATTGCAACATGGAAGTTGAAAAACAATATTGTATTGTTGTATTACTTTGGACCACAAATCCTGAGGATATAACTTTGGTACATTTCCATTTATTTCTGAAGATATTGTACAGTCTACGAAAAAATTACGGCGTGACAAGAATGGTGAGCAGCACTGTAGTACAATAAATCATTAAAAATTTAAATATATATAGAATATAAAACATAAAAAAAGCTGAAATTAAATTAATAATTAATTTTTTAAAACCTTTTTTTAAAACGCATTTTCCCTTGAAATTATATACTGTATATATAAAGGATAGAGCTTATGTGTTCAGTAATAATGTTGTCGTGTCAATGGAAGGGTGAAAAAAAATGGTAAGAGGAGGATATATAGATGGAAAACGTCCAATCACTAGCTGCCTCTATCTGTACCAGAAGCTAGGTACCACCCGACCAATTATCCATAGATCATCGCAACCCAGGGAATCATCTATTAACTTTCATAGCTGCAAATCATTATCCGGTAATCTTAAGACAAATTTACATACCAAGAAAGGGGGACATTCAACTCATTTTGGTGAAACATTATTTCTATGTCTGTTATTCCTTTCATTCATCCTGCTCTGTTCAGCCGCTGTTTAGCGTGATAGTATCAATCCTTTATCTAGTAGCCATTCTTCCTTACGGGTTTTCACACAGGACCCGCTAATCTTTCAGCAGCTTCCAGCAATACCCACTCCCCTTTTTTCGGCGCTAGTGTTTTAAAGCCTAATTTCTTTCTAGATTCAGCTCCGGACATTTGTGATAGATTATTTCCTCCTATACTCGTATATAGATATAGCCATTTGAATTGCTGTTATGAAATGTTTTGAAATGATTGAAAGTGCATGTTTAACAAAAAAAAATTTCTATTCTTATTAATCTGTTCTCCTCTCCTTTTTTAAGAGGTCTCAGAGTCCTGCCAATATATTGCTTTGAACATGGGCACTGAATTAAATCTATAACTCCTTCACTTTCACACCTTAAAATGCACCCAACAAAAAAATGCAAGTGTATTTCTGCAATTGTCCCATCTTTAATGTAACGGCAGTTCACACATTCATTCCTAGTGCTGTATATGGGAATCACTGACATTTCTACAGTATGTTATATTTTATCTTGATTATCAATATTTCTTGCACGGGGTCCCCATGGTATCATATTACTGATTGTAATTTTTTTATGTGTAATAAATGATTATTAATAGGGGGATTTATATGTGCCTGTAATTATTTTTCTTCAATAAACATAAAGCTAGAATCGCTACAGAATGTGCCTCTGCCATATACTAGTCTGTAGAGTTTGAATACTCGTGCAAGAAGCATTTATCAGGTTTGAATTTTATGAGAAAGTTTGCAGATATATAATGAATATGTGTAAATCAATCTGTACCACTAGGTAAAAATCCTTACATCAAGGAGACCAAGTAGACAAAAGTGAGCACTTCAAGTTAGTGTGTATAAAAAACAAATGATTTTACTGAACAATATCATAGACATTACCAAACACATACATAAAATAAAAACAGATGCCTCTTGTTTGAGGGATGGTAAGAAATGCCAACCCAGTATGCATGAATATTATCTCCTGGTGCACCCCACAAAATAGCATAGAACAACCTAGCAGAGATAGTCACTGCAGAGTAACCTATACCATTACATAATCCAACGATTCCAAGGATTGAAACTATCCAAAGTGCATGTGCATGTCAAAGAAGGAAATTGTTCATTAATTGGGGTGGTCCAGTGGTTAAACAAAAACAAAATAAACCCTGCTTCAAAGTCACCAATCAAGAGATAAATACATAATAAACCCTTAAAGTGCATGTGTATGGAGAATTATAATGCTCAGAATTATAATACACCAATGTCTGGAAATGACAGGGCTACTACAGAGCATGTATATAACTTAGTGTTCACAGAAGCGAAAGAGTCGAGGTGAAAAGCAGTTTATATGCTTGTTAGAAACTCACAACATGTATGGCTATACATGCAATACCGCACGCCTGGAAAACATGGACTGCCTCTGATGTACAAAAGCCCTGCTAGATGCAATCAAAAATAGGTAAAATGCAGTGGTGTACCACTAATGGCGGCAGACCACACGACTGCTATGGGGCCCGTGAGCTGGGGGGCCCTATAGCAGTCCAGGGGCGGACATATCGCTGCTGGTGCAGCTGTGCCGGGGGGCCCGCCGGTGCAGCGTCTCCCTGCTCCTGGCGAGCAGGGAGCGATCCCTGCAGCCCTGCTGCTGACAGGACAGAATGGCAGCGGAGCTGCAGAGATCCATCCTCTGCTTCCTGCCCGCCGCTTCCTCCCTCACACAGGCACGCGCTCCTTGATGACATCATCATGCAGCGTGGGCCTGTGTGAGGGAGGAAATTGCAGACAACAAGGATGCTGCGGCCTGCGGGGGAACGGGCAGAGAGGTAAGTGTTTTTTTGTTTTTTTTTACTGAAACGCTGGTGAGAGCAATAATGGGGCTGATGGAGCTGGAGAGCGCAATAACTGGGCTGATGAGGCTGGGGAGAGCAATCGTGGGGCTGGTGGGGCTGGGGAGAGCAATCGTGGGGCTGATGGGGCTGGGGAGAGCAATCGTGGGGCTGGGGAGAGCAATTGTGGGGCTGATGAGTCTGGGGATAACAATGGTGGGGCTGGGAAGAGCAGTGATGCTGCAGCTTGCGGGGGAACGGGCAGAGAGGTAAGTGTGTTTTTTTTTATTTTTACTGAAACGCTCAGGAGAGCAATAATGGGGCTGACTGGGCTGGAGAGAGCAATAGTGGGGTTGATGGGGCTGGTGAGAGCAATGGTAGGGCTGATGGGGCTCGGGAGAGCAATCGTGGGGCTGGAGAGAGCAATGGTGGGGCTGATGGGGCTGGGGAGAGCGCTGATGGGGCTGGGGAGAGCAATGGTGGGGCTGGGAAGAGCAGTGATGGGACTGATGGGGCGGGGAGAGCAATGATGGGGATTAGTAGACCAATGACGGGGATGGGGAGAGCAATGATGGGTTGCTGGGAGAGAGCAATGATGGAGGTGCTGGGAGAGTAATTACAGGGGTTGCTGGGAGAGAACAATGATAGGGGTGCTTGGAGAGAGCAATGACGGGGGTGCAGTGAGAGAACAATGACGGGGGTGCTGGGAGAGAGCAATGACGGGGGTGCTGGGAGAGAGCAATGATGGGGGTGCTGGGAGAGAGCAATGATAGTGGTGCTGGGACAGAGCAATAATTGGGGTGCTCGGAGAGCGCAATGACGGGGATGCTGGGAGACAACAATGATGGGCTGCAGGGATAGAGCAATGACAGGGGTGCAGGGAGAGTGCAATGACGGGGGTGCTGGGAGAGAGCAATTACGAGGGTGCTGGGAGAGCAATGACTGGGGTGCTGGGACAGAGCAATGTTGGGGGTGCTGGTAGAGAGCAATGACGGGAGGTGCTGGGACATAGCAATGACGGGGGTGTTGGGAGAGAGCAATGATGGAGGTGCTGGGACAGAGCAATGATGGGGGCGCTTGTATATTTTCCGTGTGCACATAGCCTTACAGTTAATTGGGGGGAGTCACAGAGACTGAATAATTTATATTATTGGCAGGTGGAGATTATAGTTAATGGGGGGCACAGTGCTGCTTATCAGTTTATATTTTGATTACTAAGTGGCTACCCCTAGTATATTAATGGGGGGTTACAGATCTGTATTCAGGTGCTCAGTGCGGGGGAGACACATGTATATATACAATATATGTGACCTTGTATTATCTAGGCTGGAGATCATCATGACAAGACGAATCATGACTGGGAGATGTCGACATGAAGGTCTGACCAGATGGAGAAGAAGCAGCAGAAACCGACTCTGATCAGGCGAGACGTCAGCGGTAAGTGCCTGGATGTAAATATTATTCTGTATCTGCGCTGTATGACTTGGAGTGATAATGTTACATGTAAAATCCCTTAGGCTGCATTCTCACATTTGTGTAAAATGTCAGATTTTTTTATCGGATGGTCCACGGACTTGTAGAGTTTTATAGATCACGGATCACGGATCTGAGAATGAGATCTGTGAGGATCAGAGAATGTCCTGTTCTGATCCGATTTTGAGGATTAGAATAGGACATGCTCAATGCGTCTGTAAAACAGGGTAGCACACTGACACTGCACACAGATGCAGGAATATAGCCGTATTATGTATAGCACAGTCCCTTAGTACATAGTGTACTCACTTATTATGTATAGCATACACCCTTAGTATATAGTGTACTCGCTTATTATGTATAGCGCCGTCCTTAATTATATAGTTTCATCTTTTATTATATATAACACCGCAATCCTCGGTGTGGGGAGGATGTGTTCCGTCCCAAGGTCCGACTGGGTCCCGGCTTCCACTATGTTTACCCAGTGTGCCGTCAGAGAGATGCACCGTCCCTGGCCAGAAGCACTTCTCCACGTGTCCGTTGTCAGGTGGACTCTCCCAGTAACTGAGTTGTTGAGGGCACGGCAGATGCTTTGGGACACGTGCTTGTGTAGTGCGGGGATGGCACACCGGGCAAAATAGTGTCGGCTGGGGACCGAGTACCGAGGGACGGCCACCGCCATAAGATTGCGGAAGGATTCCGTCTCCACCAACCTAAAAGGCAGCATTTCCAATGCAAGCAGTCGTGAAATGTGCAAATTTAGGACTGTGGCCTGTGGGGCGTTATCTGCGAATTTCCGCTTTCGTTCAAAGGTCTGGGATATGGACAATTGAACGCTGCTGTGGGACGTGGACGTGGACGTTGATGCTGTTTCTTGAGAAACTGCCATAACAAGTGAAGACTGAGAGGAGGGGGCATCTTTACATGCAGTATGGACAGGGGATTGACTTGCACACACAACAGGGGGTTCTATTGCACGCACAACAGTGGAACAAGCAGTGGTGACACCCGCTGACACTGGTCGTGGACCCTGGGTTTCGCCCCACAAAGTCGGGTGCTTTGCTGCCATGTGCCTGATCATGCTGGTGGTGGTCAGGCTGGTAGTTTTGTCACCCCTGCTGATGCTGGCATGGCAGGTGGAACATATGGCCTTTTTGGGGTTATCAGCAGAGTCTTTAAAAAAATTCAAGACTCTGGAAGACCTACCGCTTGTACTGGCAACGTCCCTCGTGTTGGTGTTACGGGGAACGGTTGCCTGCCTTCTGTCTGCGGCCACCACACTGCTTCTTCCTGCCTGTTGGGGTACTCTGCCTCTCTCCCCCTGTGTGCTGCTGGCCTCACTCTGCATGTCCTCCTTCCATGTTGGGTCAGTTACTAGATCATCCACCACCTCCTCCTCTTCCACTTGCGCACCACGATCCTCCTCCCCACTTCCTGGCAATTGTGTCTCGTCATCGTCCACCTCTTGTGACAGATTGCCAACGTCGACTTCCTGTGGTCGTGGCTGTTCAAATATTTGGGCATCGCAACATGGGATCTCCTCTTCCACCACTTCAAGCGTATCAGGCGAGGGGCCCAAATATGGAAATGGACCAGTGAACAGCTCTTCAGAGTGTCCAAGTGTGGGATCACTTGCTGTCTGACGACACTCGGCATGGTGGGAGGAAGGAGCATCAGGGTGAGGAGGAGTATGCGGTCGAGACTCACGGCTACTAAGAGTTGACCGTGTGGAAGACAGACCGGAGGTGGTGGTGCCCAGGTAACTGGAAGTATTGTCTGCTATCCAATTAATAACCTGTTCACACTGATCAGTTCTCAATACTGGTGTTGTTCTGTGCTTCCCTAGTAATTCGGACAAGAAGTGGGAGCGAGAAGATGTGGCTGTTGGTTGTGGCACATTTTCACCTTAGCCACGGCCCCGTCCTCTGCACGAACCATCACCAGAACGTCCACTTCCACGTCCCTTGCCACGCGCCTTGCCCATTGTAAATGAAGTAAAATAGCTTACACTTGCACTATCAATGGAAAAAGGGTAATAAAGAGTAGATTAGAACCGTGGAAGAGGAAAACCACAGTTATTGTTTACTGGGGTATACCACACTTTTTTAAATAGAGATATTTGCGGCTGAACAGTGAGCGACACACTCAAACTGCTTTTTTTTTAGATACCAAAGGCCCAAAACTGGATAGTACAGCGATTTGACCCGTGGAACTGCGAAACCACACTGGGATGTCGGGCCTACACAAGACTATTTTCAACAGATATATTTTTGTGTCACAACAGTCAGGAGACACTACTGTTTTTCTTTACGGAAAAAACTACCAAAACCTGAATAATAGAGATTTTTTACCGTGGAACAGTAAAACTACAGTTATAATTTACTGGTGTATACCAGGCTTTTTAAAATATATATATATATTTGCGGCTGAACAGTGAGCGACACACTCAAACTGTTTTTTTTAGATACAAATGGCCCAAAAGTGGATAATACAGAGGTTTGTACCGTGGAACTGCAAAACCACACTTGTATTTCTCGGGCCTACACCAGACTATTTTCAACAGATATATTTGTGTCTGAAAAGTCAGGGAGACACTATTTATATTTTTTTTACAGCAAAAAATGCAAAAAGCAGGATAATAGAGATTTTTTACCGTGGAACAGCAAAAGCACACTTCTGTCTCTCTGGCCTACACCAGACTATTTTCAACAGATATATTTGTGTCTGAAAAATCAGGGAGACACTATTATTATTTTTATACAGCAAAAAATGCCAAAAACAGGATAATAGAGATGTTTTACCGTGGAACATCAAAACCACAGTAATAATTTACTGGTGTATACCAGGCTTTTTAAAATATATATATATTTGCGGCTGAACAGTGAGCGACACACTCAAACTGTTTTTTTTAGATACAAATGGCCCAAAAGTGGATAATACAGAGGTTTGTACCGTGGAACTGCAAAACCACACTTGTATTTCTCGGGCCTACACCAGACTATTTTCAACAGATATATTTGTGTCTGAAAAGTCAGGGAGACACTATTTTTATTTTTTTTACAGCAAAAAATGCAAAAAGCAGGATAATAGAGATTTTTTACCGTGGAACAGCAAAAGCACACTTCTGTCTCTCTGGCCTACACCAGACTATTTTCAACAGATATATTTGTGTCTGAAAAATCAGGGAGACACTATTATTATTTTTATACAGCAAAAAATGCCAAAAACAGGATAATAGAGATGTTTTACCGTGGAACATCAAAACCACAGTAATAATTTACTGGTGTATACCAGGCTTTTTAAAATATATATATATTTGCGGCTGAACAGTGAGCGACACACTCAAACTGTTTTTTTTAGGTATAAATGGCCCATAGAACTGCAAAACCACACTTCTATTTCTCTGGCCTACACCAGACTATTTTCAACAGATACATTTGTGCCTGAAAAATCAGAGGCACACTTTTTTTTTTTTTTGGGGGGGGGGGGGCACCAAAAGGTTAATAAGATGGGTATTTGTACATTGTGAAGGAGGAAAAAAAACAGAGGATTTAGATAAAAAAAAGGATTTTTCCTGGCCCCCGGGACCTGGAGCTAAGTCTAGTAGAGATGAGCGTTGTTCTACTCGAACTGTTCGCCAATCTCAAATTCGAGCTGTTTTGGGCTCTGTTCGAGCCATTCGGCGAACACGAACAATTTGAGAAAAATTCGGCTGTTCGAGGTTATGTTCGATAACTGTTCGTGCACCAAAATCATAACTGGATTTTTTCTCAGTAATGATGAAAATTAATGTTAATACGCAGTTTGAGTGTACAGCGGGGCGGGGGGAGGGGCAGGGGATGGATCTCTGCAGGAACAATGAAGATCTCCATTTTTTTTTCTCTTTCCCGCATTTGCAGTGGGGAGGTGCAATCTGTCAGCCTATCAGCAGCGCACACACGGAGCGAAGTGCTTTTTTTCACACAAGCAAGGGCATGTGTCATTGGCAGTGTATGTCACATGTCCTTGCCCTATAAGACCAAGCCATTTTCCCCGTCGCCACCATTTTCTCACTGCTGCAGCTGCATGTTAGACGGCACCGCTGTTGCTGTGTGCGCTATACCTTGTTAATTTCAAGCCAATTTTCGCACAAATATACAGATAGCTTGGGAGTAGGGAATAGTTGTGATTGCAGTCCTTTTAAGGACTAGGTTACAGCATTTCCTACGACTTTTATCAGGCAGGTCTGTGCTCTTAAATAGATAGATTGTGGGAGTAAAGACTAATTGTAATTGGAGTCCTTTTCAGGACTAGGTTACATCAGTTCCTATCAGTTTTTGCCAGGCAGGTCTGTGCCAGTGCTGTGCAAGTTTTTTTCACAGCATTTGGCTGAATCTAGCAAAGCTAATCCTTTTTGGCCTATTGCAGAGTGTGTTAGTCAGTGGAGTAGCCTATCTGTGTTGCAAGATATACCACCTGTGTATAGAATACCAATTTTTTTACTGCACCTAGTGAAGTAAAATCTTTTGGGCATAGCATCATTCTATTAGTCCATCTATACTGACCTCCATCAGGTTGCAAACTGAATATAATTTTTTTCTGCATCTAGCTCTGAAAAAATATTTGGGCTTCTAGCTGTGTGTGGGACTTGTTGTATTAGTCCATCTATACTGACCTCCATCAGGTTGCAAACTGAATATATTTTTTTCTGCATCTACCTCTGAAAAAATATTGGGCTTCTAGCTGTGTGTGGGTCTTGTTCTATTAATCCATCTATACAGACCTCCATCAGGTTGCAAACTGAATATACTATTTTTCTGCATCTAGCTCTGAAAAAATATTTGGCCTTCTAGCAGTGTGTGGGACTTTCTCTATTAGTCCATCTATACTGACCTCCATCAGGTTGCAAATTAAAAATAATTTTTATCTGCATCTACAGTACCTCTGAAAAAATATTTGGGCTTCTAGCTGTGTGTGGGACTTTTTGTATTAGTCCATCTATACTGACCTCCATCAGGTTGCAAACTGAATATATTTTTTTCTGCATCTACCTCTGAAAAAATATTGGGCTTCTAGCTGTGTGTGGGACTTGTTCTATTAATCCATCTATACTGACCTCCATCAGGTTGAAAACTGAATATAATTTTTTTCTGCATCTAGCTCTGAAAAAATATTTGGCCTTCTAGCAGTGTGTCGGACTTTCTCTATTAGTCCATCTATACTGACCTCCATCAGGTTGCAAATTAAAAATAATTTTTATCTGCATCTACAGTACCTCTGAAAAAATATTTGGGCTTCTAGCTGTGTGTGGGACTTGTTGTATTAGTCCATCTATACTGATCTCCATCAGGTTGCAAATTGAATATAATTTTTTTCTGCATCTAACCCAGCCAATAGTTTTGGCCTAATACCACAGTTTGGCCACTCAGCTCTGCTCGGTTACCATCCATTGATTTTTTGTGCAAACAACTCCAGAGTTGTGAATTAGTTAACCTCCAAAATGAGTGGAAAAAGGCCTGCTGCTGGTGGAAAGGGGAATAGGCGTGTTGGGAAGGGGAAAAAAGGTTGTGTCCGTGGGGTAGGTGTTAAAGCAACAGTAACATCTGCAGAAGAAAGACCATCTTCCAGCCAAACTAAAATGTCTACTTCTTTTAGCGGACAATGTGATAAGATCCCTTTCTTACGGCCACGCCAATCGCTACAAATTCCAGATGAGGCACAAAAACAGCAGGTGCTTCAACGGATATCAAGTGCTCCTTTAAGTGGGCTCTCCTCCACATCAACTTCAACATCACAAATACTCCAGTCCTCAAAGGTGTCACCCCAATCGCACTTGCTTCCTCACAGCTCCCAAATCTCCAGCTGCCCATCTGAGTATGAGGTAGAAAAGATGGTTGAGTCTGCAGAGCTGTTTACTCATACTATAGCCTGGGAATCAGAGGTCGACTCCAGCGCTTCTGTGAATCCAGACGAGGAAATGATCTGCACTGATGCCCAGAATCTTTATGAGTCGGATCCAGGACCAGACGCAGAAGGTTCTGACCATAATGTAGACCCTCATTCCCAAACTGTAACTCCTGTTGGTGGAGACAATGAGGAAGACGATGATAAGACTCAAATACCTGATTGGAGCGACAACTTTAGTTTTTTGTCAGGGCAGGAACAGGTTGGCTCTGAGGACGACGGGTGTGATAACGCACAGGGTGATGATGATGAGGTTGGAGATCCCACTTACTGTCAACCCACAGTCAGCCAAGAGATGAGGTCATCAGAGGAGGTGGAGGAAGATGCTAGTGACGACGAGGTCAGGTTGCGCCTTCCTGGACAGAGATGTAGTACTGGAAGCACGTCAACAACTGCATCCTCAAACACAACTCTGCCTCTCACCACAAGTCGTGGTGGCTCTTCAGGTTGCATGGGTGCTAAGCCTTGCATAGCCTGGGCATTTTTTCAGATCGATAAAGATGACCCAACTCGTGTTATCTGTAACATTTGTCAGCAAAAGCTAAGTAGAGGCCAAAAAATACATAGTTTGAGTACTTCATGCATGAACCGGCACATGGACATGAAGCATAAGTTGCAGTGGGAAGCTCAGTGTGCTACAATGCGGCCTACCTGGCCGGACCAACCACCATCTGCCATATCTTGTGCATCCGCGGCCTCTTCATCCTCTGTGACTGGGGGGACAGCAGTCACACCTGTTTTGGGGCGCAGACCTGCCACCTCTTTACCCGCAACAGCCAGCGTGATTGGCAGGTCATCATTTTCTTTGGAGGTGGTAACACCAGCTGGTGTTGAGCGCTGTCCGACATCGATAGCACCACCTTTGGATCAAGGCAACCTAACATGTCCGCCTGCATCTTCCTCACAGACCGGCAGTTTGCCGGGGACACCCTTATCAACCCCGTCTAAGCACAATAGCCAGCCCTCGGTCCCTCAGATGTGGACAAGTAAAAGACCATTTCCTCCAAGCCATGAGAAAGCTAAGAGGTTGAATTTCACCATCTGCAAGCTCTTGGCTACAGAAATGCTGCCTTTCCGCCTGGTGGACACAGAGGATTTTCGAGACCTTATGTCCGTCGCAGTGCCCCAGTACCAGATGCCCAGTCGGCACTACTTCTCAAAGAAAGGTGTGCCTGCGCTCCACCAGCATGTCGCACACAGCATCACCGCTTCTTTGAGAAACTCTGTGTGTGACAGGGTGCATTTCACCACAGACACTTGGACGAGTAGGCATGGACAGGGGCGTTACATGTCGCTGACTGGGCACTGGGTAACTATGGTGACAGCAGGACAAGGGGCTGCTGTCCAAGTCTTGCCGTCCCCACGAGTTGTGCGTCAATCCTCTTTATCTCAAAGTTCCTCCACTGCTTCTGCCTCCTCAACCTCCTCTCGGTCTTCCACCTGCACCCAAAGCCTGTCTGGTCATGCCACAAGCTTTCTAACTGCGCAGAAGGAATCCTGCACACCTCCTTACTATGCTGGCAGTAGGGCTCAACGTCATCAGGCGGTTTTTACATTGAAATGTCTGGGAAATGTGAGTCACACAGCTGAGGAGTTGTGGTCAGCTCTGGAGAACCAATTTCATGAATGGTTGTCTCCACTGGACCTGAAACCAGGGAAGGACGTGTGCGACAATGCTGCAAACCTGGGTGCGGCCCTTCGCCGGGGCAATATCACACACGTGCCTTGTATGGCTCACGTGTTGAACCTGGTTGTCCAGCAATTTTTAGCCCACTATCCCAGACTAGATGGCCTTCTGCAGAGGGCACAGTCGCTGTGTGCTCACTTTCACCGTTCGCATCCCGCAGCTCAGCGACTTACATCTCTACAGAAGTCGTTGGGCCTGCCACTTCACCGGCTAAAATGCGATGTGCCTACCCGGTGGAATTCAACTCTGCACATGTTGCAGCGACTGTGGCAGCACCGACAAGCCCTGGTGCAATACGTTCTGACGTATAGCCTGGGCCAACGAGATTCAGAGGTGGGGCAAATCACGCAGGAGGAGTGGTCTCAGATCAGGGACCTATGCACCCTTCTGCACAGTTTTGAAATGGCGACGAAGATGTTTAGTGCTGACGATGCCATTATCAGCATGACTATTCCGGTGATTTACATGCTGGAGCACATGTTAAACAGAATTCGGAGTCAGGTGGTGGCACAAGAGGAGGTGGAGGAAGTAGAGGAGGAGGAGTTGTATGCGGAAGGGCTAACATCTGCAAGGTCCAGACGGTCGGCAGCACCAAGGCGGCAGGCATGTGAGGGTGGGGGAGATGGTTTTACCAGGGCGCATGGTAGCAGCCAAACTAGTGAGGAAGGTGCAGGAACCCAGGAAGAAGTGGAGGACGAACTGATGGACGACTCATCAGATGAGGGAGACCTTGATCACATTTCTGTTGTGCGAGGTTGGGGGGAGAGGACAGAGGAAGGAAGCATGATTGTTACCTCGCCACCAACACAACAGGGACTTGGTGCTCCTGGATGCGCAACACACATGAGTGCCTTCTTGCTGCACTACCTGCAACATGACCCTCGAATTGTGAGAATTAGAAATAATCCTGACTACTGGGTTGCCACACTGTTAGATCCCCGGTACAAAAGTAAATTTGCAGAAATTATTCCTGCCATAGAAAGGGATGCACGCATGTGACGCGCCCCCTGGGCCATATTCTTAAGGGGGAATATCTGGAGCCGGATCAAATGGGAGTTGTAGTCTTCCGAGTGGCTGTGACCCGGTCCGTGCCCAGGGTGTCAAACTCAGTTGTATGTGGCAGTCCTACAGATGTTAATAAGTTCTTAATGTCGACTACGCCACCCGTTGTATTGCGGTCACTATGGCCGCCGCTGCAGCAGGGTCCGCTGAGGCTGATGGTGTAGGTGCAGCTTTTTATGGTATAACCCCCAACGGGTGGGGTATAGCCTCAGGGGGTCAGGTGCAGAGGATGGGGGTTGTGGTGGTGCAGCATAGATGGTAATGAAGACAGAGTCGGGTTATGCAGTTAAGGGTATTTACTCACTGCTGATGTTCCGGTCACTCCAGCTTCAAGTGACCTCCCGAGCCGTGCTGCATCCACCAGGTCCTGGATCCAGCCAACCCCCAAGCGAGTCCGGAGCGTGACCCTGAGCTCTCCTTCTGTCCTTTCACTGGCCGTCCCCACTATTGATCCACCCAGGTCCAGCTCCCTCGGGCCTTCTGTTGGGAGACCCTTGGCCTTGGGTTCCCTGACCCTCCACGTGGTATGCCTTCGTGGTGGATGTGGTGGGTGGCCGTGGCAGACGCTGCCCACGGCCTCCGGTCTCTGGCTGGGGTGTGTTTTTGCCCCCACCAGCTTGGGTTCCGGTACCCTGATGCCGACTCTTCACCCGTGGATTGGATTTGGGGTCTCAGAGTCCTCTCTTCTGCTTCCCCCTCTGGGTCTCTCTTTCTTTCTCCTCTCTCTCTCTCTGGGGCTTCTCTGCTCCTCTTACTTCTCTCTGCAAAGACTCACAGCCTGACTGACTGTGGCTGACTGACTGACCCTGTTCTTTGATGGTGCCCACCTTATATACACCCTCTATGTGTGAGCTCAGGTGACCAGCACCCAATGAGCTCCTATCTTTACCCAGGCTGCTCCCCCTATCTGCCCCTACACTACTTGGGATGTACCACCCCCCCTCCCACTCCAGCCAGGAACAGACTCGGTCGTACCTGCACATTTCTAAGTGGGAGTACCGTCGGCCTGTTCCTCGGAAATGGGATGTATGTAGTGCATGCAGCCTACCGAGCTCAGTTCCACACTCCATCCTTACCCGGGAGTGGAATATCACACCTCTGGGTTGAGGTGCAATACCCCTGTAGCAGCCGAATCCTCAGGGTGCTACATTCCCCCCTGGTAAATCACAGCACGTCCTCGGGCTGTAAGACATAACACCAAAAACATACAAATTTTTGCATAAACATATAAAACATATAAAACATTATATATATATAAAACTTTTCAGATAAAACATTCTCGTCGCCTCTGGCTCCTCCTCCGGTCACTGTGCAACGCGTGACCGGGTAAAGTGCGACAGTCTCTCTGGAAAACTGGTTTTCCTGTAAAACCGGTAGGGGGCGCTTTAGGACGCGCAACTATATACAAGGATATGGCCGCTCTCAGTCCTCGGCCAGGTATTAGGGAGGAATGACCGCTCTCAGTCCTCGGTCAGTGGGATTTAAGGGAAATACGGGTAAACAGTTCACACATGCTGGTCCCAACGGGGACTAAATTAGCAACAACAGTTTCAGTTTCAGTTTACTGTGCCCCGACGGGCAACTATATACAGCTTCTGCTTCGCTGTCCTTAGCGACGGCGTCCTCCTGCTCTTGCTTTATGGTTACCTTTGGCTCTAGTTTCAGACCCGTCCGGGTCCTCTTGTTCTTCCTCCTCACACCGCAGCTCTTCCTCCGTCAGGCGATGCACATGGAGGGCGTAAGGACCTTTGGCACACTTGTGCCGGGTGAAGGTGACCTCGTCCCCGATGTAAAGGTCACGACCTCTGTGTCCCTCCGGTAGGTGGGACTCAACGTCTCTCCTGGTTACGAAGACGTCGCCTAGGGTGTGGTGGTCTCGGATGAAGCCCCACCCATGCTGCAGGTTAAACTTTATCACAGTCCCGGTGGTGCGGGGACTATGCGCTGCACGGGGGTCTCTCCTGGCCCGGCTCTTCTGCTCCGCGCTCTTTACTTGAGCTAGCTGTTCCCGGACCCGCCTCTCTCTCCGCTCCCTCTCGAAGTCCTCGAGCTGTTGGCGGCAGCACTCAGCACGCTCCGCTGCAGCTGCCCGAGTCTCTTGAGTGAACCCCATAAGATCTTCTCCGGTGGGGTCCCACTCAAACTGTGCTTCCGCTAGCGGGGGCGAGATCCTCTTTACGGGCTTTGGAGCCGGGATCAGGGGTTCATCCAGGGGTCTCTCTCTCCGGAGTCGGGGATGGTGGAACTCCGGTGGCCATATAAATGGCTGCCCATCCGGGCACGTATGCTGGGCGTACAGGTCCTCTCCCAGATGCGGCACCCTTGGTCTTATGGGCGCGGTGGTGGTGGCGCCCGGGTTGCCCGGGCCTTGCGGCCAGGCCTGGGGTATCTGGAAGGTGAAGGGCACCGTAAGGACGGCGGCGCCCTGGGCTACTTGGCCCTGCGACCAGGCCGGGGGCTCCGCGGAGGTAGGGGGCGCTGTTGGTATTGCGGCGCCCGGGGGTACTAGGCCTTGCGACCAGGCTGGTGGTACTTCCTGCTTGGTCACGCTCGGGGTCGAGGCGTGTGACGTCACAGGGGTCGCGGCTCCCGTTTGAGGCCTAGTCTGCGGCGGTGACGTTGCAGCGACGGGCACGGCAGGATAGACTTCGGGCTCTGCGACGGGGAGCTGGGGCAGGTACGCGGTTTCCCGGTCTGGGGTATAGACGTCCCCTTTACCTGCCTCCACTCGTTCGGCTCCCTTCTCGGCGCCGTCTCCGGCCTTCAGTCCTCCCGCGCCATCCTCAGAGGCGGTCTGTCTCCTCGTCTCGGGTGGCGTGCTCCGCTGACAGGTCTCGGTCTGCTGGGCCATCTCACGGCTCCACTCCGCCAACGTCTCTCGCTGCACCCGGGCCATCCTCCTTGCGAGGCCCTCCAGAGCGGTCTGTGCACACTCCCGGTCTCGGGGGAGCTGTGCTAGGACCTCCACTAGTCCTAGTGGGGTCGTTGTTTCCAGCAGTCTCCTGACCAACGGGTCGGTGCTGCTCTGCTCTCCTACAGTCGTCTCCAGCAGGCTCCTGGCCAGCGGGCGGTGCTGCTCTGCTCTCCCTCCTCTGTTTCTAGCAGGCTCCTGGCCAACGGGCCGGTGCTGCTCTGCTTTCTCGCCATCTCCGGGTAAGCTCCTCCGATACTCTTCTCCAGGCTTCTTGCCTCCGGGTGCGCTCGCTCTAGACTGCTCCAGGCGGCACCCATCTTTGTTCTCTCCTTTCGTCTCCTCCCACTTCGAGGGCGGTCCCGGGGCCACTTGGTGATTGTCAGCTCCAGGGGCTGTTCTTTCACGCTGACAGACACCTCTAGCATCACAGTCTCTGTTGGTGGGGGCGGTTTCCACTTTTGGCGCCATTTTCGGTCCTGGCCCACGATGGGAGGTGGCCTCTCGCCACCCTCTGGCACGCCCATAATGGCGTCCGCTCTTCCAAGGCGGGAAACCTTTGGAAATGGCGGGAATCGCTTCCCAGTGGCGGGAAACTCTGCAGATGGCGGGAAAACGCTGTTAATGGCGGACAACCGGCTGGAATCGACTGGTGATGGGGTCCGATGGCGGGGACCCTCCGGAACCGGCAGGAGACTTCTTTTTGAGGTAAACTCATTCTTTTCTTCAGGCACCCAGTACCCGGTTGTTGCGGGCACGTAATCCTGCCGACTACGCCAAAGTTGACGCGCCCCCTGGGCCATATTCTTTAGGGGGAATATCCGGAGCCCGATCAAATGGGAGTTGTAGTCTTCCGAGTGGCTGTGACCCGGTCCGTGCCCAGGGTGTCAAACTCAGTTGTATGTGGCAGTCCTACAGATGTTAATAAGTTCTTAATGTCGACTACGCCACCCGTTGTATTGCGGTCACTATGGCCGCCGCTGCAGCAGGGTCCGCTGAGGCTGATGGTGTAGGTGCAGCTTTTTATGGTATAACCCCCAACGGGTGGGGTATAGCCTCAGGGGGTCAGGTGCAGAGGATGGGGGTTGTGGTGGTGCAGCATAGATGGTAATGAAGACAGAGTCGGGTTATGCAGTTAAGGGTATTTACTCACTGCTGATGTTCCGGTCCACTCCAGCTTCAAGTGACCTCCCGAGCCGTGCTGCATCCACCAGGTCCTGGATCCAGCCAACCCCCAAGCGAGTCCGGAGCGTGACCCTGAGCTCTCCTTCTGTCCTTTCACTGGCCGTCCCCACTATTGATCCACCCAGGTCCAGCTCCCTCGGGCCTTCTGTTGGGAGACCCTTGGCCTTGGGTTCCCTGACCCTCCACGTGGTATGCCTTCGTGGTGGATGTGGTGGGTGGCCGTGGCAGACGCTGCCCACGGCCTCCGGTCTCTGGCTGGGGTGTGTTTTTGCCCCCACCAGCTTGGGTTCCGGTACCCTGATGCCGACTCTTCACCCGTGGATTGGATTTGGGGTCTCAGAGTCCTCTCTTCTGCTTCCCCCTCTGGGTCTCTCTTTCTTTCTCCTCTCTCTCTCTCTGGGGCTTCTCTGCTCCTCTTACTTCTCTCTGCAAAGACTCACAGCCTGACTGACTGTGGCTGACTGACTGACCCTGTTCTTTGATGGTGCCCACCTTATATACACCCTCTATGTGTGAGCTCAGGTGACCAGCACCCAATGAGCTCCTATCTTTACCCAGGCTGCTCCCCCTATCTGCCCCTACACTACTTGGGATGTACCACCCCCCCTCCCACTCCAGCCAGGAACAGACTCGGTCGTACCTGCACATTTCTAAGTGGGAGTACCGTCGGCCTGTTCCTCGGAAATGGGATGTATGTAGTGCATGCAGCCTACCGAGCTCAGTTCCACACTCCATCCTTACCCGGGAGTGGAATATCACACCTCTGGGTTGAGGTGCAATACCCCTGTAGCAGCCGAATCCTCAGGGTGCTACACATGCAGGAGTATCAGCAGAGACTGTTGCAGAATCTTACATGTGCTTTTCCACAAAATACCAGTGGTGCACGTAGTGAATCTCACAGTTCCAACTTGCCAACCGTGGGACCGTCAAGTGTTCAGCACTCAAACCGTAACAGAACCACAGTATCTGCTGGTAACATCAATTTTGCGGAATCATTTCACCACTTTTTTAGCCCATCCTTTGCAAGGCCACAGGAGACAAGAAGTCTGACACATAGTCAACGCCTAGAGACGATGGTACAGGAGTATCTCCAAGTAAACATTGAAGCCACGACTGTGTCACTGGACCCTTGCTCTTTTTGGGCTTCCAATCTGGATAAATGGCCGGAGCTAGCCACTTACGCCTTGGAGATCTTGTCATGCCCCGCAGCCAGCGTTCTGTCTGAACGTGTGTTCAGCGCTGCTGGTGGTGTGCTGACAGATAAGCGCACGCGGCTCTCCACTGATAATGTAGACAGACTCACGTTCATAAAGATGAACAAATCATGGATCCGAAACGACTTTTCTACCCCTGTGTCATCCTGGGGAGAGTAAAAGCTTGATAATTGGTTAAAATCACCCTACCAACCGTTTTAAGCTCTCAAATTACTAATCATGTTTATCTGTATCTTGACTGGAAAATAATTTGGGCTTTGTAGCAGTGTGCAGCACTGATCCTATTAGGCCATCTATACTAAAGCTTCACCAGATTTAAAATTAATAATAATTTTTAGCTGCATCTAGCCCGGAAAATAATTTTGGGGCTCCGAGATGCGCAAGACACATAAGTGCCTTCTTGCTACACTACCTGCAGCATGACCCTCATATTGTCAGAATTCGAAGTAATCATGACTACTGGGTTGCCACACTCTTAGATCCCCCAAACTTTTCGATCAACCTTTTCATTTTAATAAAGACCAAAAAAATGGTCATTTTTGAAATTATAAGCATTAGCAGGTTGTTAGAAACTGAAATCAAACAGTTTTCAACTCAAAACTTTATTCTAGGTGATGTTACATTTTCACATAGGACCCCGTGTTCGAAAGGAGCTTCTGAACTCTCTCGTCCATTGAATTTGTCAGGTTTTGGATGGTTTCTGCTTCAATTGTTTTGCATGAGGACAGAATACCCTCCCAGAGCTGTTGCTTAGATGTGAACTGCCTCCCGCCATCATAGACACTCCTTTTAGTGATGCTCCAAAGGTTCTGAATGGGGTACAGGTCAGGGGAGCATGGGGGTCACACCATAAGTTTGTCCCCTTTTATGCCCATATCAGCCAGAGATGCAGATGTTTTATGTGCAGCATGAGATGGTGCATTATCATGCAGAAAAATGATCTTGCTGTGAAATACACGGTTCTTCTTCTTGAACCATGGCAGGAAGTGCTGTTTGAGAAAATCCACATACATTATGGAGTTCATCTTTAGCGCCTTCAGGGATCCTAAAGGGGCCGACAATCTCTCTCCCCATGATTCCAGCCCAAAACATTACTCCACCTCCTCCTTGTTGGCGCTGTAGCCGTGTTTGCGTGGGGTGTCCATCAACCAGCCATCCTCCACTCCATCCATCTGGACCATCGAGCGCTGCACGGCACTCATCCGTGAACAAAACAGTTTTGAAATCAGTCTTCATGTAATGTTTGGCCCACTGGAGCCGTTTCTGCTTGTGTGAAGTGGATAGAGGAGGTCGACAGGATGGCGTATGCACAGCTGCAAACCTCTGAAGGACCCTGCATCTTGTTGTTCGGGGGACGTTGGAGGCACAAGCAGCTTCAAAAACTTGTCTGCTGCTATGACAAGGCTTTTTTGCCGCTGCTCTTTCAACCTGACGTAATTGCCTGTAGGAAAGAGTCCTCAATTTGCCCTTATCAGCACGCACACGTGTGTACTGTGAATCAGCTACATACTTCTTGATTGCCAAGACACTTCATCCTGATCATCGCACAATGTTGATTGTAGTCATGCCTTGACCTAAACACTCCACAATTTGTTGCTTCTCAGCAGCCGACACATCCTTTTTCTTTCCCATTTTGGCAGAAAATGTAGACTGCTTAATAATGTGAGAGAGCCTTCTTAAGTAGTCTTGCCTTTCATTGGACACACCTGCCAAACTAATTAGCACAGGTGTCTGCAATTGCTTACAGTGATATAAAGAGCCCTGACACACATCACCATCAATGAGTTTAACTGACAAGCAAACATATTCTTCCCTTATCACTCCTAACCACTTTTTGCATAATAATTTGAAACGCAGTGTACATGTGCTTTTCCACAAAACACCAGTGGTTCACGTAGTGAATCTTACAGTTCTAACTTGCCAACCGTGGTCTGTATGGAATTGTTCAATAAAGGGCCCAAAATTAAGATAACATAGATGGGAGAGGTCTCTATGAATAGGAATTCCTAAGTATTTGATACCCTGTGAGGGCCAGGCAAAGGGAAAGTTGGACTGGATGGAATCCTATATGGATTTGGGGAGGGAGACATCGAGGGCCTCAGACTTCGCTGCATTGATTTTAAAATTTTACCATGTAACAAAGTGATCTATTTCAGCCATAACAGCATGGATGGATATATGTGATTGAGTGATATATACTAGGACATCATCAGCAAATAGAGAGCACTTGTACTCGGTGCCTCCCACCTCAATCCACCTAATATTGGGGTTATGGCGAATTGATGAGAGCAGGTGCTCCGTCACTAGGATGTATAAGAGAGGGGACAGAGGACATCCCTGCCTTGTCCCATTGGTGATTGTGAAAGGTGATGAAAATGTTCTGACGCACCCCCTGGGCCTTGGGACACCCGGAGCCGGATCCTTTTTGGTGGATGCTGGTGGTTGTAGTCTTCGTGGCGGCGACCCGGTTCCGTGGCTCAGGGCGGTCAAACCAGTGGCGGAACTATTTATGTGGTTTTGATGTTTAAATGTCCGACTACGCCACCCGTGGATTGCGGTCAGAGTGAACCGCCGCTACAGGGCAGACCGCTGAGGCTGGTGTTGTGGGTGCAGCAGAGCGTAGCATAACTCCCCACGGGAGGAGTATAGCCTCAGGGCAGTGTATGCAGAGGATGGGGGTGATGGTGCAGGGCAGCAGCAGTAACGACACGGAGTCAGTGATGCAGTCCAGGGCCTTTACTCACAGTTCTAATTATCCAGACCACGTCTGCAGGTAACGGCTGCCCACGTCGTACTGTGCTCACCAGGTGAGGGGCTCAGACAGCTCCCAAATAACTTTGGAGCACTTCACAGGACCCCCTTTGTGTGTCCTTTGTCTGGCCTTTCTTACCAACACTTCTGTCCGGCTGCCTCGGGCCTCCTCTTGGTAAACTTGGCGCCAGTTTCCCTGACCCTATGTGGTGCCTTCCTAGCGGGTGTAGCGAGGGGCTGCGCCACATAAAATGTCAGAGCCTCCGGTTTCTAGCTGAGGGTCGTTTCCTGCCTCCACTAGTTCGGGGACCGGTCTCCCCCTTTGGCCTGACCCCTCCACGCAGGTGGATTCGGGCGTGCGGTGGCGACTCGCCCGTCCTCACCCCTGGGATCCCTTCATTCCTCGTTCCTGGAGCCTTCTCCGCTCCTCTTCCTTCCTTCTCCCTCTTCCAGGCCTGGGCCTCTGTTACTAGGCCCGCCTCCGGAGCAGAGCTCATGCAGAGCCCCTGCTCCCTGCCACTTCTGCTCAGACTTCTCTGCACTGAACTAAGATGGTGCCCACCTTTTATACTCCCTTCTCAATGCACCCAGGAACTGCTTCCTCCCTGCTCCTGCACTACAGGGTTCCCCTTCCTCAGTGTTCCCTCCCCCCACTCCAGCCAGGGACAGGGACTGTCGTGCCCATCTCAGGGGCATATTGGTCGCCCTGCCCCACGGCAATGTGGTGTAATGCATGCAGGTGTCGGGTCCTGATCCACACTCCATCCTTACCTGAGAGTGAGATATCACACCTCTGGGTGAGGTGCAATACGTCTGTAGCAACCGAGCCCTCAGGGTGCTACAGTTCCATTTATCTTCAGCCTAGGTGACGTATTGTGATACAGGGCCGTGATTTTGGCTATAAAAGGGTCCCCTAGACCCCTACCCCAAGCTTTTTAAGAGAATCATATATGGCGTGCCAGGAGACTCTATGGAATGCTTTCTCAGCATCCAACGAGAGTATCTAATTACAAATTTTTAACTGCATCTAGCCCAGGAAATACTTTGTGCCTAGTAGCAGTGTCTGCTAGTCAGCGGTTTATCCCGGCTGTTAAGCAAGCTGCACCACCTGTAGTTTAGACACTTAATTTTTTCAAAGGAAATGCTTCGGGACCATGGGATACTCAGTGAAGAGCATCAGGAGGCACCCCAAGGCATAGGGGCTGGGACTGGCAGTAGGATGCCTTGCGGTGGACAGCCGAGCTCGATCCTTATAAAAGCTTTTTAACTGCAGCAGCTTTAGTGGACGCTACTGGAGCTGGAATTACGTGGCTGCTGGCATGAGACTTGCCCTCCAATAGATCCTTGTAAATGGATTTAAAGTGTATTCATTCAAATTAGAGAGACAATTTAAATTAAAAAGCTTAGAGCTGCCTCCACCACAGGGGGGCTCGCTCGACCCACCAGCGGACAGGCACCAGTATTAGGAGAGGGGGGCTGACCATCGGGGTTCACCGCGGCTCTGGCACAAACCCGGCGACACGGAGGTGGCACGGGCAGGAGCGGACTGGCCGTGTCGGCTTCTCACTTTTTGGATTTTAGAAGGGCATGACATGCCTATATCTGTGTCTCCCCCTCCTTTTACTCCTCCACCTCTTTTCTTTTCGCATGACTATATGTACTTGTCACTTTTCCATGTGTTAGTTATGTCTTCTGAGCAGTTTGTCAGCTTTTGGACACCTTTGAAGGTGTTTTCTATGTGTTTCTATGTGTTTTTGTTTGCCTGCCATTGGTTTTAACGGTGTTCGAAGGTGTTCGACGAACAGTTCGACGAACAGTTCGGCGAACACACGGGTGTTCGACGAACCGAACCGAACTCGAACACTACGGGGGTGGCTCAACACTAAAGTCTTGCAATTTCAGCAACAGGAGCAGCACACAGGACTGTAATGCAGCGTTTGCTGGTATAACCACTACGTCTCCTATACAGCCTGCCTGCCTGCCTGCCTGATATACCTGGGATGGATATTAGTCCTGAGAAGGACTGTTTGTTTGATCTGGCAGCCTTTACAGACCCTACACTAACTATTTTGCAGGATATATCTCTCCCTAAATCAGCAGCGCTGTCCCTACACTGTCTGATCCGGAGCGACTGTGTCCAAGATTGCGGCGCCCGGTTTTAAATACTCGAGGTGACGCTGTGCGGCCAGCCAATCACTGTAATGCCCACAAACAACATGGCTGCGGCATTATAGTGACTGGCTGGCAATCCCTTCATGTTCATTGGCTCTGTAAAGAGCGCCAAACATGCAGGGCGGAGACCCGAGCTCCCGCCCAAGTAACCCGGAAATGCTCGGTGCTCGCCGAACATCCTGAGTAGCGTGATGCTCGGGCGAGTACCGAGCAGTGTCGAGCATGTTTGCTCAACACTAATGCTAACCACTCATCCCTTGAGTGGTTTTTAATCCAAAATAAAATTTTATAACTTGTACCTATGTGCTTTTGAGCTGTCACCTGCGACCCTTTTGGAATGTTTCGACTGCACCTACAGTGGAGTCTCTATCATTATCCACAGGAGTGCCTCCGGTAATCTCTTATTGTGATAGATAGGTCAGGCAGGGAAGATACATGAGATGTAGGAAAGATGATGAGTTCAGTTTTGTCCACATTGAGCTTGAGGAAGCAAGAGGAGAAGAAGGAGGATATGGCTGATAGACACTCTGAATTTCTGGACAGCAGATAGGTGATGTCTTGGAAACAGAGGTAGATCTGAGTGTCATCAGCGTATAGGTGATACTGTAAGCCATGGGACTTTGAGTTGTCCCACGCAAAGGGTATAGATGGATAAGAGTAGGGGTCCTAGGACAGAGCCTTGAGGGACTCCAACAGAGAAAGGGCGGGAAGAAGAGGTAGTGTGGGAGTGGGAGACGCTGAATGTGCGGTTGCAAAGGTATGAGGAGATCCAGGATAGGGCAAGGTCTTTGATGCCAAAGGAAGAGAGGATCTGTAGTAGGAGGGGCAGTGGTCAACTGTGTCAAAGGTGGAGGACAGGTCTAGAAGGAGGAGTATAGAGAATTGACTGTTAGCTTTGGCTGTAAGTAGGTCATTAGTAATATTGGTCAGGGCAGTTTCAGTGGAATGATGGGGACAGAAACAAGATTGTAGGTTGTCAAAGAAAAAGTTAGATGACAGGTAGGAGGAAGGACATGTGGCGCCCTGCTATGCACTGGTGCCACAGAACCCAGAAGGGTGCATGGATGGACTTCTCCACAAGAGGCCCTCACTACATTCACACACCTCCACCCTTCCACCTCACACCAGCAGAGGGAGCCCGTTAGGGACAGATATATATGGGGAAGGTGGAGCCAGGCAGTCCAGTTAGTCTCTCAGTGAGAGAGAGAGCGTGCTGCCGCTCAGAGAGCAACAAAGAGGCGGCACGCTGCTGCTGTGCTTAGGCGAGCCAAGGCCTACAGCACGAGTAAAGGCCTAGTGAGGGCCCTGAGTGTGGCCGAAGGCGAGAGGAAAATGAAGAAGTAGCAAGGGGGCAGAGGAGCATACCAGGCTCATCCCGAGATATATACCGGACACCGGGTCCACGCCTACGGGGTCCCTTTATACCCAGTAGGGACCACCAGAATCCCTGGAGGACTACAGGTCCCAGGTTTCCCAAATGCTGACTACAGTACCAGGGCTAGGAGTCACGGAGGCCCCAGCGACCAGGGAGAGTGATCTCCAGGAGAAGGCCCTACCACCAGGTCAGCAGGAGCAAAGGACAGAGAGAGACAGTAACCACGCTAGGCCTAGCTCCAGT
The DNA here is from genome assembly GCF_046119375.1 of Phyllobates terribilis. Lineage (NCBI taxonomy): Eukaryota > Metazoa > Chordata > Amphibia > Anura > Dendrobatidae > Phyllobates > Phyllobates terribilis. The sequence continues at coordinate 10,399,213 of NW_027362795.1, read as the reverse complement.
CAGGTCAGAAGCTTAGGAACAAAGTCACGGATCAGGAGGCCCTATACCCGCTCACTGGGGAGAGTCCAAAAGTGCGCCGTTCATCCGGAGCACTCTGGACCGTGCCTGCACCATCACCAGTAAAGGTACTGAAGCTTACTCCAGTGTGAGTGTCAGTCTTTCCTCCGGGACCGTCCTGCTGTCTCTCACCAGCATCCACCATCTACCCCCACACTGCCCTGGAGCTTGCTCTACCTGTGGAGAGCCACACCATCCCTGCTGCCGTAACACCGGCTCCAGAGGACTGCTTCGCAGCAGCGGCTCCCTTTAGCTGCAATCCACAGGTGGCATCACGAACTCTTATAATCCCCTGTATATAATTCCCTTCTTTATTGACCGCCCTGGGTCATGGACCGGGCCAGCCATCGTGACATCCCCCACCGGCATCCATAGGCCCGGCTGCCAAGTACCCCACGGCCCTGGGGGAGCATCAGACATGCTACTCAAGGGGTTTGGAAGCAAATGGGAACAGCGATATGGGACGATAGCTTGACAAAGCAGACGAGTCGAGGGATGGCTTTTTGAGGATAGGCGTGGTTGTGACATGTTTGAAAGCAGAAGGGAAGGCACCAGAAGTTAGTGATGGGTTGTTGAGATGGGTTAGGGATGTGATAAGTATGGTGGTGAGGTTGGGGAGGAGGTGGGATGGGATAGGGTCCACTGTACAAGTGGTGAGGTGTGATTTGGAGAGGAGGCGAGTAAGCTCTCCTTCAGTGATGTTGGAGAGGGAGGTTATGTGGGAAGGGCATGAGTCTGATATACAAAGGGGTGGTGGTGGTCGACAAAAAAACTTGCCTTGTTTGGTCTAACTTATTTTTGAAGTGTGTGGCAAAGTCCTCGGCAGAGATGAGGTGGTTGGAGGGGGCAGTGGTGGGCAGAGGAAGGAGTTAAAAGTATTAAATAACTGTTTGGACTTGAAAAATAAGGACAGGGTCGGACTGGCCTGGCGGGATGCCGGTGAAATGCCCGGTGGGCCCCACAGAAGGAGGGGGAAAAAAAACTTTTTTTGTAAGGACATGGGCCTTTTAAAAGTGGGGGAGGCAGGAGAACGCGCATGCAGACCTGACCCGCCGTGATGACCATGGCCGGCGTCACCGCCACTCGGCGCACCCAAGTAAGTGTTGGGGCCCCGGGGTTGAGGGACACCGGCACACTACTGGGACTATGAGTCGGGGGAGGGAGAGCCCCCCTTCGGAGAGGGGGAGCGCCCCCTTCGGGAGGGAGGGCCCCGCCCCCGAGGGAGGGCCCCGCCCCCACCCCCCGCCCCCGCCCCCACCTCTCCTCCTCAAATACTTACCTCTCCTCCTCGTTCCCTGCAGCTCCAGTGATGTTAGCGTCTTCTGATTCTGACATCTCAGGGCAGAGGGCGAGGTGACGTCACTACCGCACTCTGCTCTGAGCACTGCAGAGTCAGAAGACGACGTGCTGAGTACACCAAACCTGCAGGGAACGGGAGAGGTATTTGATTTTTTTTATGTATGCAGCATCATGGGGGCCGATATACTGTATGGAGCAGCATCATGTGGGCCCATATACTGTATGAAGCAGCAGCATGGAGGCCCATATACTGTATGGAGCAGCATCATGGAGGCCCATATACTGTATGGAGCAGCATCATGGGGGCCCATATACTGTATGGACCAGCATCATGGGGGCCCATATAATGTAAGGAGCAGCATCATGGGGGCCCATATATTGAATGGAGCAGCATCATGGGGGCCAAATACTGTATGGAGCAGCATCATGGTGGACCAATATATTGTATAGAGCAGCATCATGGGGCCCATATACTGAATGGAGCAGCATCATGGAGGCCCATATACTGTATGGAGCAGCATCATGTGGGCCAGTATACTGTATGGAACAGCATCATGGGGGCCCACATACTGTATGGAGCAGCATCATGGGGGCCCACAAACTGTATGGAGCAGCATCATGGGGGCCGATACAATGTATGGAGCAGCATCATGGGGGCCAATACACTGTATGGAGCAGCATGACATGGGGCCAATATACTGTATTGAGCAGCATTACATGGGGCCAATATACTGTATGGAGCAGCATTACATGGGGCCAATATACTGTATGGAGCAGCATTACATGGGGCCAATATACTGTATGGAGAAGCATTACATGGGGCCAATATACTGTTTGGATCAGCATGACATGGGGCCAATATACTGTATGGAGCAGCATGACATGGGGCCAATATACTGTATGGAGCAGCATGACATGGGGCCAATATACTGTATGGAGCAGCATCATATGGGGCCAATACACTGTATGGAGCAGCATCATATGGCACCAATATACAGTATGGAGCAGCATTACATGGGGCCAATATACTGTATAGAGCAGCATCATATGGGGAAAATATACTGTATGGAGCAGCATTACATTGGGCCAATATACTGTATGGAGCAGCATTACATGAGGCCCATAATTCTGTATGGAGGTGGTCACTGTATTACCTGTATATTTCTGTATTACAGCATATATAGGTACTCTGTATATGCTGTAATGTCTCTGGTGATCACTGTATTACCTGTACACCGACACTATATACAGAGCTCCTGTGTATTATGTCACCAGTGGTAATATTAATGTTATTAGTATTGTGTTTTTTATTAATGATCAGTATTGTATTATTCGGTCACTGAGGTGGTAATATATGATCTGGTCATGGTGTGGAGGTATTTGTTCCTTGTACAGTATGTGGTATTATTTGGTCACTATGTGGTGGTAATACATGCTCTGGTCATGGTGTGACAGTATTATTCAGTCACTATGTGGAGGTAATATGTGGTCTGGTCATGGTGTGACTGTATTAATTGCCTGTATGTGGTATTTGGTCAATATGTGGTCTGGTCATGGTGTGGCGGTATTTATCTCTTGTATGTGGTGGTATTGGTCTTGGTATAGTGGATTTGTCAGGGTAAGAAAGAATATATATTTTCTCTACTTTTATACTTTTATACGCTTTGTTTATGTACTAACCATCATTTTGTGTCTCAGAACAATAAGCTTTCCTTGCTACGTGTTAGATCGAAACTTATGCTAAGATGGCGCCGGTATCAGCCAGCACCTGTTTCAGAGAAATGAAACCGAATCATCAACTGACGGTTGTCTGCCCAGAGACTGAGTTAAGGAGACGTGGACCAATCAGGAGTGGCCGGATACTAGACATATATGGCTTACCCCGCCCCGAACACTCCATTTATGGCTTACCCCGCCCCGAACACTCCATTTCCCTTCCCCATTATGTAGTGTATTTAAGTTTGTGCATGCGGAAATAAAGGCAGAACATTGCTGAGATCGTGGCTTGCCAGTAGCCTTCTGAGCATGCTCTGAGTTTGAACCAGCTTGTTGTCTGACTCATTCTTTGAATGGTTGACCCATGCTCATAGCCTTAATTTGGAGTGACTGGAGGACGAGTGGAATGTCGCTACGACCCCGACAAATGGCGCCCAACGTGGGGCGTGGCTAGCGGTACGCCGCCCTCTCGGACCCATATTGCTGACTTCCCTGGTGGTGACCGCGGCGGCTGAATTTGAGGCCTGATCAACCTCCATTGAACACGGTAAGTTGAGATATATTTTATATGTTTCACTTGCCTGTGTGTCAGCCGCAGCGGTTCCTGTGGGATTATCAGTTTGGATCTGGGTGGGTGACCGGTCGAGTGGTGAGACCTCAGGCGTCCCGCGCCACGTCCCGAACCAGCAACTGTGAGACCGAGTGACGTCGCATGCCTGCGCGTGCTCGTGTGCACACCACCTCCTCCTCCCCCGGTCACTGTACTTTTCTTAGATAGCTGCCTCCCGTTACTGATAGTCGATTCCAAGCCATCCCTAGATTGTAGTGTAAGGAAGAAAGAATCTGTGACGAATTGAGGAGTGCTCTTCGTCTACCACAGAGACTGCTGTAAAGTCAAGGTTAGGAAAGGAGATAGATTGAGGTGTCTCTCTATCTCACCAGTGTATTGAGGAGTGCTCTACACTGACGGGTGGTGACCTGTAATCAGGGTGCCGTGGTGAGTCGCACTGTAAAGTCGCCATTCAAGGTTAGGAAAGGAGATAGATTGAGGTGTCTCTCTATCTCACCAGTGTATTGAGGTGTGCTCTACACTGCCCGGTGGCGACCTGTGGACTGCATCAGTGATCTGAGTCACGACAGATCATTGCATTCTATAAGAAAATGTTGCGTATGTTTAAATCTGAAAGACCTGGCAAGTTGCCGGATGGTGCTGTGGGAGTTATCCAGCTACTAGAGTCACGGGAAAGCAAGGAGGCTGTTAAGAATGTTAGGAATCTGTATTAAATGATAAGACTACCCAGTACGGGCAGACTTCAGCCTTCAGTGTAGAAGGAATGCGTTATACAAAATAAGGGAAGTTGAGTGATGAAGGACACCTGCACCAGGCTCAGACACATCTTAGAGTAGATGGTGCAGGGGGGAACAGAGAATGCCGAGCCTTTGTTCGGATACATGAAAGCTGCAGAATGTGATTTGTTATGTGACCCTAAATTGGCCGTAACCCCGTTGATGCCTGTCACTACGCCGAGCCCTCAGCCACCACCCTATAATGGTGCCGACGCCAAATCATCGGAAGGATGGACGTGTCGTATGTGCTGAGAGCAGAACCCGCCCTGGGAGAAGTTCTGCTGTATCTGTGGGGCGGGCCGCCCATGGCACGATGCCCAGCCTGCCCTCAAGAACAATCCCACCCCCACTCCAACTCCTCCCTCCAACGGCCATCTTACTACACCTTTTACTTGTTGTGGGAGGCCCGGGAAGCCCCAATCCGGCCTATATCCACTACTAGATCCGTCCGGTGCTTATTACCAGCCGCCAGCACGGGTGGAAAAGCCCGCAGTCCCAGAGCACCCATCTGAAACTAATGTGATACCCTCTGCTCCAGTCCACGATGCTGAGGCGCTCCCTCTGTTCCCCATGGGGGTCGCCCATAACCCTGGGGATATCCTCCTCAACTCCCCAGAATTTCAGGCCAGACTGCTCTCCCTCCGCCAACATACTGTTACTCAAGACGATACGGAGCCAGATGAGGGATGGGCTCAAGATACTCCAGCGCCCCCCCCCCCCCTTTACCCCATACGTCTCCTATGGCATCCTCCACCCCACATTCATTACCCATACTCCGGCCCTTGCTCCAAGCAACTGCTGAAAGAGCACCACCCCCCAGCCCCTCAGAAGTCTGGGACCCCTGCCGCTCCCGGAATCTAGTAGACCCATCAGGACGCCCTGTCACTCTGTCAATAGGCTATGGTGACATCCTTACACATCGGGTGGGGGCCATAGTCAACCCTGCAAATACTCGTATGAGCCATGCTGGAGGATTGGCTCGTAAAATTGCCCTTGCTGCTGGTTCCACTCTGGCTGCAGAATGCCAGGCTCACTTAGCCGAAAACGGAGAGCTTTCAAAAGGCCATGGATTCCACAAAAGCAGGATCCCTTAGTACGTATGAATCCGGCCTAGAATACATGAAACAGTTAAAAGCCTGGGCTCAGAATCGCTTGTCAGATCAAGCTGGGTCTGTACAAGATGTTCAACAAGACCCTGATGAATCTGTGGAAAGATATGCTGCAAGACTCAGCATGCATTTTGAGGATCTCGGATACAGTCCTCACGTCAAAACGCAGGCCGCCCTGTTGGTTCAGGCCCTAGTAGATGGCCTACAATACGCTCTCAGAGATGAGGTTCTGAGGGTACGCCCCGAGATCCATTCTTCTTCTTTTAACGACGCGGTGGACATTGTCAAAGCTTTCCAAAAAGCCATGCTAAAAATGGAAAAGGATACTAAGCCAAAGAAGAAAGCCGCTCCTGCCATGGTATATCAAGCTCAAGAAAGCTACCCACCCCCTGGCAACCAACATGGAATCAAGTGGGTAATGGTTAAAGGCACAAGTGATGATACTCCTCCCACATATAGAAAACAAGACAGAAGAAATGACAGGGGGCCACCTAGAGACAAGAGATAATCTCGTGATTCTGAAGGACGCATACTGTGTTGGGAATGTGGTAGCCCTAATCACATTCTCAGAGACTGTCCAACCCGCAGACAGTACCATGACCGCTCGTTTTATGACGGTCCACACAACGATGGTCCTTCCCGTGAACCATCTCACCCACGCCAATGACGGCCCGGTCAACCAGTGTCCACTTTCCCGGCTACGCACCCCACGGCCGCCTGTGGGACTGTCACTTTACAGGTGGACCATCAACCATTGAAGTTCCTGGTGGACACTGGGGCGGCCACATCTGTCATTTCTTCCTCACAGTTCCCTCACTCTCTGTGGTCCAGTGGGCCAGAGGACGTTGGCCTCCTGCAGGTTCCCCCGGTCCAAGTACACCTCAAGCCTGGACACAGGTACCCACGGTTGCCACAATACCCCCTCAAGGCGGCACAAGAACAAAGCTTGGGTACCCAAATCGCTTCCCTCCTGGAGTCAGGAGTCCTTGTTAGATGTGTATCTCCATGCAATACACCACTCTTTCCTGTAAAGAAGAAAACCGCTCCGGGAGAGCCTCCAAGATACCGGTTGGTTCAGGATCTCAGAGCCGTCAATGCAGCTACCATTTTAGAAACTCCGGTGGTACCCAACCCAAACACCCTCTTGTCTCAGGTGCCTCCAACGGCCACCTTGTTTAAGATGTTAGATCTGGCCAACGCCTTCTTCAGTATACCCTTGCATGAAGATTCGTGGTTTCTTTTTGCATTACCTTTCAAGGAGCACAGCTTACATGGACCAGGACTCCACAAGGAGCCCAGAACTCTCCTAACCAATTCATTCATTCTATGAAGTCTATTCTGGAGCCATGGGTTCAAGATAACCCTCAGGTCACTCTTCTACAATATGTGGATGATCTTTTACTCTGCGGCACTGAAGAAAATTTGCCAGAGATGTCAGCATCCCTTCTCTGGTTTCTTCACTCAGCTAACTGTAAGGTCTCGAAAGGCAAAGTCCAATGGTGTCTGCCCAAGGTCATTTTCCTCGGACATTGTATATCACAAGGTGCTAGACATCTGACTGAAGAAAGAAAACAAGCCATCATGGATATCACCTTCCCAACCACCTACTCCGCTATGCAGACTTTCCTTGGCCTCATCACTTACTGCAGGCAATGGATCCCGGATGCCTCAAAGCTTATGCAACCCCTGTATGACTGTCTTAAGGACGAAGGCTCCGTCTGGCTTCATGCTGAAGATCCACGTGTCTCTCACCAACGCAGACTATGTTTTGACCGCCTTAAACAGGCTGTTGTCTCTGCCCCGGCCTTGGGCTTACCAGACTATACTCAGCCATTTCACCTGTTTGTCTCTGAATCGGAAAGTCATGCCTCTGGAGTTCTAGCACAACGCTATGATCATAAGTATCGGCCTTTAGACTACTACTCAGCCCGCCTGGACCCTGTCGCTCGAACTGCCCCCACGTGCCTTAAGGCGGTCCACGCTGCTCACATCCTCCTTGACAAGTCAGCTGATATCGTCCTTGGACATGATCTAGTTATACAGGCTGGCCATGATCTCTCGGCTGTTCTGCAACAAACATCTCCGAAACATCTAACCAACCAAAGACACCTGCGGCTGCAGTGTTCCCTATTGTTGCCCTCCAATATAACATTTACCAGATGTCTGACTATCAACCCTGCCACTTTGCTTCCACCTTCTAGGGGGGAAGATGAACAGGGTGAAGGTCCATTGGTGGAACCTCATGATTGTATAAAAATTTTGCAGGAAGAGACTTCTGCTCCAGAGAATATGGTGGCACATCCGCTCGCACACCCTGCCTTGCACCTATGGACTGATGGATCCCGTTTCGCAGACCCTCAAGGGAAGTTCCACACGGGATATGCTGTCACAACAGACCTAACAGTCCTCAAGGCTGAAGCTCTACCACCATACATGTCTGCACAAGAAGCTGAACTTGTAGCTCTCACAGAAGCCTGCCACCTGGCAGCTGGAACAACGGCAAACATATATACCGATTCTAGGTATGGACATGGAATTTGCAATGATTTTGGACTCTTGTGGAAGTCTAGAGGATTCATCACAGCTGCAGGTACACCAGTGAAACATGCCTCATGGATTAAGGCCCTAATGAAGGCCCTGGAACTACCCATTCAGGTTGCTGTTATCAAGGTCAAGGCTCATGGAAGACTAGATTCCAGGGAAGCCAGGGGCAACCACCTAGCTGACCAAGCAGCCAAGACTGCAACAGTGGAGAATGTGTCATCAAAGTGGCAAGAAAAGGAAGAAGAGATGGGGGAGACCCTGCAAACCGTAGCTGTGGCGCTCACTAGAGCAAGGGCCAAAGAACAGCCGGCGGAAGACCATACAAGTCCAGCGGAGACACGAGTGGAATCCAGGGGGGTCAGGATGCCTGAAGAAAAATTGTGTGAGGAACAAAGGAAGACCCCCACTGAAGAAGTCAAGCAATGGAAAGCGGCGGGAGCCGTGCTGGCAGGTCGCAAAGATTTAAAGGTCGACTCAGCTCTTTATCAAGTGGACGGAAAACCTTGCTTGCCCCGGCGCATGTACTCAGCCGTGGCAGCATGGGCTCACGGGCCTACACACAGAGGAAAGAATCAAGCCTTGGCATGTATCAAGAAACTGTACTTTGCACCCGGAATCTCTTCCACTGTGACTGCATACTCAAAATCCTGCTCTGTCTGCGCTACCTGCAACCCAACGTGTACGGCACGGGTCCCTCTCCAACACCTGGCTAAACCAGACTACCCTTGGCAGAGAATACATGTCGACCATATCCAAATGCCTAAAGCAGGAAAATATGAGTACGTTTTGGTAGCCGTGGATATGTTCTCAGCCTGGCCCGAGGCCTACCCGGTTGTCAACATGACTGCTAAAGTCACAGCCAAAAAACTGATCACTGAAATTGCCTGCAGATTTGGAGTTCCCCAAGTCATAGAATCGGATCAAGGACCAGCTTTCACAGCAAATATCTACAAAGAACTTTGGAACATGTTGGGAACAGATTTGAGCCTCCACACTCCATACCATCCTGCCAGTTCAGGCAAAGTGGAAAGAATGAATTCCACACTCAAGACCCAGCTCTTGAAAATGACCCAAGATCATCCCCTCCCCTGGCCCGACCTACTCCCTATAGTATTGTATCATATCAGACACACCCCACAAGCTAAACATGGGCTAACTCCCTATGAAATTTTGTTTGGGACCCCACCTAAAATAGGAGAAATTAGGCCCCAAGAGTTGTCTGAAACACATGATAGAGTAGTAAAATTTGTGATTGCTCTGTCTAAAGAATTGACTAACACCCGCTCTGCAGTGTCTGCTTCTCTCCCAGAATCCACAGGTGATGCGGTACATGATTTCACCCCAGGCGACCTGGTGTACGTAAAGAAGTTTGTCCGGAGAGACTGTCTCCAACCCAGATTTGAGGGCCCCTACACTGTGATCCTGACTACTCCTACAGCTCTGAAGCTTGAGGGCAGGAGCACCTGGATTCACGCCTCCCACTGCAAGAGAGACAGAACGAGCCTATAAAAGATGACTACCTTCTTCTATATCCTTTCCATATGCTTACTGTCTGTCCCAGGGTGGACAGCTACCACATTCTGGGTAGATACTCACGCAAAAATCCAGACGTATCGATTTGATTACGGTGACATAGTGAATTGCGCAGGAATGACATGGTATGCTGCATAGTCCCCTCATACAGGAAAGCTATAAACAATGCTGTTCCAACCTCCGGGACCTTTTTGAATCAAGAAACCACATCTCTGTTACATGATGATACCAGTAAGGAAGATATGGAGAAATACACTCCTTTAAATAAGCCTGACCAGACCCCCCATGACAGAGTCCAATTGAGAGATCTAGTTTAGGGTCAGTTGGGAGAACTCCATGTGTCATTTAGGGTAGGGCTCAATTGTTTGGGGGCGTCCCATAAGGGGGCAGCTTCTAAGATGATTGGGTGAAGAAATCCACCTCCCCTCTCCCCACACATGGACAGTCTCAAAGGCCCCGAAGCAAGGGAAAGCTTAGTGTTTAGGGGGGAATGTCAGGGTAAGAAAGAATATATATTTTCTCTACTTTTATACTTTTATACGCTTTGTTTATGTACTAACCATCATTTTGTGTCTCAGAACAATAAGCTTTCCTTGCTACGTGTTACTTAGATCGAAACTTATGCTAAGATGGCGCCGGTATCAGCCAGCACCTGTTTCAGAGAAATGAAACCGAATCATCAACTGACGGTTGTCTGCCCAGAGACTGAGTTAAGGATACGTGGACCAATCAGGAGTGGCCGGATACTAGACATATATGGCTTACCCCGCCCCGAACACTCCATTTATGGCTTACCCCGCCCCGAACACTCCATTTCCCCTCCCCATTATGTAGTGTATTTAAGTTTGTGCATGCGGAAATAAAGGCAGAACATTGCTGAGATCGTGGCTTGCCAGTAGCCTTCTGAGCATGCTCTGAGTTTGAACCAGCTTGTTGTCTGACTCATTCTTTGAATGGTTGACCCATGCTCATAGCCTTAATTTGGAGTGACTGGAGGACGAGTGGAATGTCGCTACGACCCCGACAGATTGTGTTGTGTATGGAGGTCACTTGTTCTCTTTGATATCAATAAGGGGAAGATTCATGATTTCCAATGGAGATTAAATACTTGGATGTTTAACCCCTCCCTGTCCTGTGGCTATTGCACAGTAGCAAATATGCGCTTACAGGGGTTCTACGGTGAAAACAAGAAATCACCTATCCTAAGGCCATGTTCACACGTTCAGCATATGGTCAGTATTCTACATCAGTATTTGTAAGACAAAACCAGGAATGGGTGAAAAATGCAGAAGTGGTGACATCTTTCTACTTTACTTTTCCTCTGATTGTTCCTCACCTGGTTTTGGCTTACAAATACTGATGTAAAATACTGACCAAATGCTGATCGTGTGAACGTGGCCAAAGGATAGATAAGTTATGGACTGCTGTGACCTGGAGAATGTGCAACTTTTATCCCCATTAGTATGGAACGGCATGTACGACTCGACCACTAATCCATTTATTCCCTAAGGGGCTGCACTTGGCTTTTTCTGGAAGCCCCCAAAGAGGATGAATGGAGCTGCGGTCAGACATACCACATACCACTCCATTTTAAAATGGGGATAAAAGTGTCCTGTCAGGGATAAAAGTTCCCCATTCTTTCAATCAGTGCGGTTTGCAATGCATAAGGAGAAAGGATTACCAGCTTCATGAATAGTTCAAAAAATAGGTTTCTTTATTGTGAAAAAAGCTCTTTAAAACAGATTCCATATTCTGCAAAAGGTACAGTGAGTGGACTGCTGAGGACTGGGGCAAAGTCATTTTCTCTGATGAATCCCCTTTTCGATTGTTTGGGACATCTGGAAAACAGCTTATTCGGAGAAGAAGAGGTGAGCGCTACCACCAGTCTTGTCTCATGCCAACTGTAAAGCATCCTGAAACCATTCATGTGTGGGGTTGCTTCTCAGCCAAGGGAATCGGCTCACTCACAGTCTTGCCTAAAAACACAGCAATGAATAAAGAATGGTACCAGAATGTCCTCCAAGAGCAACTTCTCCCAACCGTCCAAGAGCAGTTTGGCGCCCAACAATGCCTTTTCCAGCATGATGGAGCACCTTGCCATAAAGCAAAGGTGATAACTAAATGGCTCATGGAACAAAACATAGAGATTTTGAGTCCATGGCCTGGAAACTCCCCAGATCTTAATCCCATTGAGAACTTGTGGTCAATCATCAAGAGACGGGTGGACAAACAAAAACCAACAAATTCTGGCAAAATGCAAGCATTGATTATGCAAGAATGGACTGCTAGCAGTCAGGATTTGGTCCAAAAGTTGATTGAGAGCATGCCAGGGAGAATTACAGAGGTCTTGAAGAAGAAGGGGCAACACTGCAAATATTGACTTACTGCATTAACTCATTCTAACTGTCAATATAACCTATTGGTACTCATAATATGATTGCAATTATATTTCTGTATGTGATATAAACATCAGACAAACACTAATAAAAACCAGAGGCCAGCAGATCATGTGAAAATATAATTTTGGTGTCATTCTCAATACTTTTGGCCATGACAGTAGGGTGGGCCCCTAGGGTCAATTTCCCCTGTTGGCCCCAGACACCCCAGTGTGACCCTGGATAAGGAAGATACGAGGGTTGTGAAGTAAGCCTGTTTAGCAGAGGTAAGGGCTGATTTGAAAGCGAGTGTTGCTTGTTTGAATGCAGAGAAGTCATCTTGCGAATGTGTTTTCTTCCAATGCCGCTCCATGACCCCAGGGCCGCCATCAGGGCATTACTACCCTTACTACTGTATGGGGCCCGGTGAAAAGAAGCAAGAAGGAGGGGCAGGCACGCTGGCAGCCCGGGGCCCCTCTCTTTGCTTCTTTTTACCGGGCCTCAGGGGTAACAGTTAAATGCCCGATGCACCCGGCAGACGGAAATGGGTGCTTTACCTTTAAGCAGCGGCCAGGTACATCATGGTCCTGACTCCAATCTCCTGACACACTGAATGCTCATCTTCATTCCTGAGCAGAGCAGCATGTCTCGGAGGCGGTGGCCAGTGTGTGAGTAGCAGGAAGAGGAAGCTGCTGCTGAGTTTGGTGGTGAGTGGGGCCTGGTGGTGCTCAGAGGGGCCTGCTGATGGTGATGAGGGGGCCTGCTGATGGTTATGCGGGGCCTGCTGATGGCTGTGGGGGGCCAGGTGATGGCAGGACCTGCTGCTGGTGATGGACGGCCTGCTGCTGGTGATGCGGGGGCCTGCTGATTGTGGTGGGGGGGCCTGCTGATAGTGATGGGGGCCTGCTGATGGTGGTGGGGGGGCCTGCTAATGGTGATGAGGGGAGGCTGCTGCTTCTGGTTGTGAGGGGAGGCTGCTGCTGGTTCTGAGGGGAGGCTGCTGCTGGTGCTGAGGAGAAGCTGCTGCTGGTGCTGAGGGGAGGCTGGTGCTGAGGGGAGGCTGGTGCTGTTGCCAAGGGGAGGCTGCTGCTGGTGCTGAGGAGAGGGTGCTGGTGCTGAGGGGAGGCTTGTGCTGAGGAGAAGCTGGTGCTGGTGCCAAAGGGAGGCTGCTGCTGGTGCTGAGGAGAGGCTGCTGGTGCTGAGGAGAGGCTGGTGCTGAGGGGAGGCTGGTGCTGGTGCTGAGGAGAGGCTGCTGGTGCTGAGGGGAGGCTTGTGGGGAGGCTGCTGCTGGTGCTGAGGGGAGGCTGCTACTGGTGCCAAGGGGAAACTGGTGCTGGTGCCGAGGGGAGGCTGGTGCTGGGAGGAGGCTGGTGCTGGTGCCGATGGGAGGCTGGTGCTGGTTCCAAGGGGAGGCTGCTGCTTGTGCCGAGGAGAGGTTGGTTCTGGTGCCGAGGGGAGGCTGGTGCTGGTGTCCAGGAGAGGCTGCTGCTGGTACCGAGGAGAGGCTGCTGCTGATGCAGAGGAGAGGCTGCTGGTGCTGAGGGGAGGCTTGTGGTGAGGCTGATGCTGGTGCTGAGGGGAGGCTGCTGCTGGTGCTAAGGGGAGGCTGCTGCTGGTGCTGAGGGGAGGCTGTTGCTGGTGGTGAGAGGAGGCTGGAGGTGAGGGGAGGCTGGTGGTGGAGAGGGGAGGTTGCTGCTGGTGCTGAGAGGAGGCTGGTGGGGAGTCTGCTGCTGGTTCTGAGGGGAGGCTACTGCTGGTGCTGAGGGGATGCAGCTGCTGGTGCTGAGGGGAGGCTGCTGCTAGTGCTGAGGGGAGGCTGGTGCTGGTGCCGAGGAGAGGTGACGCGCCCCCTGGGCCGTGGGGTACTCGGCAACCGGGCCTATGGATGCCGGTATGGGGGATATCACGGTGGCTGGCCCAGTCCGTGACCCAGGGCGGTCAATGAAAAGGGGGATTATTTATAGGAAATTTGGAAAGTTCGTGATGCCACCTGTGGAATGCGGCTAAAGGGGGCCGCCGCTGCGGAGCAGTCCTCTGAGGCAGATTGTAGGGCAGCTTGTGATGGAACGGCTCCCCACAGGTGTAGCGGGCCTCAGGGCAGCGTGGGATGTAATGGTTGGTGATGCAGGGGAGAGACGGCAGGGTGGTCCCGGAGGAAAGACGAACACTCACACGGGGATAAGCTTCAGTACGTTTAATAGTGATGATACAGGCACGGTCCAGGGTACTACGGATGAAGGGTGCACTTTTGGACTCTCCCCAGTGAGCGGGTATAGGGCCTCCTGATCCGTGGCTTTACTCGCTAAGCTTCTGACCTGCCTGGAGCTAGGCCTAGCTTGGTTACTGTCTTTCTCTTGCACCTGCTGATCTGGTGATAGGGCCTTCTCCTGGAGATCACTCTCCCTGGTCGCTGGGGCCTCCGTGACTCCTAGCCCTGGTACTGTAGTCAGCATTTGGTAAACCTGGGACCTGTAGTCCTCCAGGGGTTCCGGTGGTCCCTACTGGGTATAAAGGGACCCCGTAGGCACAGACCCCGTGTCCAGTATATATCTCGGGGTGAGCCTGGTATGCTCCTCTGCCCCCTTGCTACTTCTTCCTTCTCCTCTCGCCTTCGGCCACACTCAGGGCCCTCACTAGGCTTCAGTGCGTGCTGGAAGCCTAGACTTGCCTCACACAGCAGCCTGCGTGCTACTCTCTCTCTGAGCACACTCTTTCACTGATCTGAGCTGCCTGGCTCCACCTTCCCTATATATATGTCCCTAACGGGCTCCCTCTGCTGGTGTGAGGTGGAAGGGTGGAGGTGTGTGAATGTAGTGAGGGCCTCTTGTGGAGAAGTCCATCCATGCACCCTTCTGGGTTCTGTGGCACCAGTGCGTAGCAGGGTGCCACAGAGGCTGCTGCTGGTGCAGAGAAGAGGCTGCTGGTGCTGAAGGGAGGCTTGTGAGGAGGCTGCTGCTGGTGCTGAGGGGAGGCTGCTGCTGGTGCTAAGGGGAGGCTGCTGCTGGTGCTGGGGGGAGGATGTTTCTGGTGGTGAGAGGAGGCTGGTGATGGTGAGGGGAGGTTGCTGCTGGTGATGAGGGGAGGCTGCTGCTGCAGCTGCTGAGGGGAAGCAGCTGCTGGTGCTGAGGAGAGGCTGCTGAGGTGGTGAGGGAAGGCTGCTGATGTTGGTGAGGGGAGACTACTGGTGGTGGTGAGGGGAGGCTGCTGGTGCTGAGGGGAGGTTGCTGCTGGTGATGAGGGGAGGCTGCTGCTGGTGATGAGAGGAGGTTGGTGCTGAGTGGTGGCTGGTGCCGAGGAGAGGCTACTGCTGGTGCTGAGGGGAGGCTGCTGCTGGTGATGAGGGGAGGCTGGTGATGAGGGGAGGCTGCTGGTGGTGGTGATGAGGGGAGGCTGGTGGTGATGAGGGGAGGCGGCTGGTGGTGGTGAGAGGAGGCTGCTGGTGGTTCTGAGGCGAGGCTGTTGCTGGTGCTGAGGGGGGCCTGTTTCTGAGGGGAAGCTGCATCCGGCAGGGTGAGGCTGGTGCTGAGGGGAGGCTGCGACTGGCAGCGAGAGGCTGAGGAGGCGGTGGCGAGGACGACCAGGGCTAGTCGACAAGGATATGCCAATTGCATATCAAGATGATGCCAACCTCTGTGGACAGGTAGGAGGAACAAGAGTAGTTGACAAATAGGGTGATCAATAGATCTTGGAATAATAATAACTTCCACAATTGGATGTGTTTAAATAAAATGTTCCTGTGCTGAGATAATCTTATACATGTGCCCCTGCTGTGTACTGTGTAATGGCTGTGTCTGACTGTGTACAGAACACAGTCTGATCATACCACACCACATCTCCTGGGCAGGGGAGGAAGAAAAAGAATATACAGACATTACAGCAGGGGATCACAGCTGATTCTTTCTGTGAGGTAAAACATTTCACTGCCTGTTTTTAAACAATGTTTTACTTCAAAGAAAGAAACAGTTGGGATCCCATGCTGAAATGTCTGTATACTCTTTTGTTTCCTCCCCTTAGCATGAGATGTGGTTGTGGCACCCCAGGGGTCCGGTTTAGAGATGAGCGTTGTTCTACTCGAACTGTTCGCCAATCTCAAATTCGAGCTGTTTTGGGCGGTGTTCGAGCCGTTCGGCGAACACGAACAATTTGAGAAAAATTCGGCTGTTCGAGGTTATGTTCGATAACTGTTCGTGCACCAAAATCATAACTGGATTTTTTCTCAGTAATGATGAAAATTAATGTTAATACGCAGTTTGAGTGTACAGCGGGGTGGGGGGAGGGGCAGGGGATGGATCTCTGCAGGAATAATGAAGATCTCCATTTTTTTTTCTCTTTCCCGCATTTACAGTGGGGAGGTGCAATCTGTCAGCCTATCAGCAGCGCACACACGGAGCGAAGTGCTTTTTTTCACACAAGCAAGGGCATGTGTCATTGGCAGTGTATGTCACATGTCCTTGCCCTATAAGACCAAGCCATTTTCCCCGTCGCCACCATTTTCTCACTGCTGCAGCTGCGTGTTAGACGGCACCGCTGTTGCTGTGTGCGCTATACCTTGTTAATTTCAAGCCAATTTTCGCACAAATCTACAGATAGCTTGGGAGTAGGGAATAGTTGTGATTGCAGTCCTTTTAAGGACTAGGTTACAGCATTTCCTACGACTTTTATCAGGCAGGTCTGTGCTCTTAAATAGATAGATTGTGGGAGTAAAGACTAATTGTAATTGCAGTCCTTTTCAGGACTAGGTTACATCAGTTCCTATCAGTTTTTGCCAGGCAGGTCTGTGCCAGTGCTGTGCAAGTTTTTTTCACAGCATTTGGCTGAATCTAGCAAAGCTAATCCTTTTTGGCCTATTGCAGATTGTGTTAGTCAGTGGAGTAGAATATCTGTGTTGCAAGATATACCACCTGTGTATAGAATACCAATTTTTTTACTGCACCTAGTGAAGTAAAATCTTTTGGGCATAGCATCATTCTATTAGTCCATCTATACTGACCTCCATCAGGTTGCAAATTGAATATAATTTTTTTCTGCATCTAGCTCTGAAAAATATTGGGCTTCTAGCTGTGTGTGGGACTTGTTGTATTAGTCCATCTATACTGACCTCCATCAGGTTGCAAACTGCATATATTTTTTTCTTCATCTACCTCTGAAAAAATATTGGCCTTCTAGCTGTGTGTGGGACTTGTTCTATTAATCCATCTATACAGACCTCCATCAGGTTGCAAACTGAATATATTTTTTTCTGCATCTACCTCTGAAAAAATATTGGGCTTCTAGCTGTGTGTGGGACTTGTTGTATTAGTCCATCTATACTGACCTCCATCAGGTTGCAAACTGAATATATTTTTTTCTGCATCTACCTCTGAAAAAATATTGGGCTTCTAGCTGTGTGTGGGACTTGTTGTATTAGTCCATCTATACAGACCTCCATCAGGTTGCAAACTGAATATATTTTTTTCTGCATCTACCTCTGAAAAAATTTTGGGCTTCTAGCTGTGTGTGGGACTTGTTGTATTAGTCCATCTATACTGACCTCCATCAGGTTGCAAACTGAATATATTTTTTTCTGCATCTACCTCTGAAAAAATATTGGGCTTCTAGCTGTGTGTGGGACTTGTTCTATTAATCCATCTATACAGACCTCCATCAGGTTGCAAACTGAATATATTTTTTTCTGCATCTACCTCTGAAAAAATATTGGGCTTCTAGCTGTGTGTGGGACTTGTTGTATTAGTCCATCTATACTGACCTCCATCAGGTTGCAAACTGAATATATTTTTTTCTGCATCTACCTTTGAAAAAATATTGGGCTTCTAGCTGTGTGTGGGACTTGTTCTATTAATCCATCTATACAGACCTCCATCAGGTTGCAAACTGAGTATATTTTTTTCTGCCTCTACCTCTGAAAAAATATTGGGCTTCTAGCTGTGTGTGGGACTTGTTGTATTAGTCCATCTATACTGACCTCCATCAGGTTGCAAACTGAATATATTTTTTTCTGCATCTACCTCTGAAAAAATATTGGGCTTCTAGCTGTGTGTGGGACTTGTTCTATTAATCCATCTATACAGACCTCCATCAGGTTGCAAACTGAATATATTTTTTTCTGCATCTAGCTCTGAAAAAATATTTGGCCTTCTAGCAGTGTGTGGGACTTTCTCTATTAGTCCATCTATACTGACCTCCATCAGGTTGCAAATTGAATATAATTTTTTTCTGCATCTAACCCAGCCAATAGTTTTGGCCTAATACCACAGTTTGGCCACTCAGCTCTGCTCGGTTCCCATCCATTGTTTTTTTGTGCAAACAACTCCAGAGTTGTTAATTAGTTAACCACCAAAATGAGTGGAAAAAGGCCTGCTGCTGGTGGAAAGGGGAATAGGCGTGTTGGGAAGGGGAAAAAAGGTTGTGTCCGTGGGGTAGGTGTTAAAGCAACAGTAACATCTGCAGAAGAAAGACCATCTTCCAGCCAAACTAAAATGTCTACTTCTTTTAGCGGACAATGTGATAAGATCCCTTTCTTACGGCCACGCCAATCGCTACAAATTCCAGATGAGGCACAAAAACAGCAGGTGCTTCAACGGATATCAAGTGCTCCTTTAAGTGGGCTCTCCTCCACATCAACTTCAACATCACAAATACTCCAGTCCTCAAAGGTGTCACCCCAATCGCACTTGCTTCCTCACAGCTCCCAAATCTCCAGCTGCCCGTCTGAGTATGAGGTAGAACAGATGGTTGAGTCTGCAGAGCTGTTTACTCATACTATAGCCTGGGAATCAGAGGTCGACTCCAGCGCTTCTGTGAATCCAGACGAGGAAATGATCTGCACTGATGCCCAGAATCTTTATGAGTCGGATCCAGGACCAGACGCAGAAGGTTCTGACCATAATGTAGACCCTCATTCCCAAACTGTAACTCCTGTTGGTGGAGACAATGAGGAAGACGATGATAAGACTCAAATACCTGATTGGAGCGACAACTTTAGTTTTTTGTCAGGGCAGGAACAGGTTGGCTCTGAGGACGACGGGTGTGATAACGCACAGGGTGATGATGATGAGGTTGGAGATCCCACTTACTGTCAACCCACAGTCAGCCAAGAGATGAGGTCAGCAGAGGAGGTGGAGGAAGATGCTAGTGACGACGAGGTCAGGTTGCGCCTTCCTGGACAGAGACGTAGTACTGGAAGCACGTCAACAACTGCATCCTCAAACACAACTCTGCCTCTCACCACAAGTCGTGGTGGCTCTTCAGGTCGCATGGGTGCTAAGCCTTGCATAGCCTGGGCATTTTTTCAGATCGATAAAGATGACCCAACTCGTGTTATCTGTAACATTTGTCAGCAAAAGCTAAGTAGAGGCCAAAAAATACATAGTTTGAGTACTTCATGCATGAACCGGCACATGGACATGAAGCATAAGTTGCAGTGGGAAGCTCAGTGTGCTACAATGCGGCCTAGCCGGCCGGGCCAACCACCGTCTGCCATATCTTGTGCATCCGCGGCCTCTTCATCCTCTGTGACTGGGGGGACAGCAGTCACACCTGTTTTGGGGCGCAGACCTGCCACCTCTTTACCCGCAACAGCCAGCGTGATTGGCAGGTCATCATTTTCTTTGGAGGTGGTAACACCAGCTGGTGTTGAGCGCTGTCCGACATCGATAGAACCACCTTTGGATCAAGGCAACCTAACATGTCCGCCTGCATCTTCCTCACAGACCGGCAGTTTGCCGGGGACACCCTTATCAACCCCGTCTAAGCACAATAGCCAGCCCTCGGTCCCTCAGATGTGGACAAGTAAAAGACCATTTCCTCCTAGCCATGAGAAAGCTAAGAGGTTGAATTTCACCATCTGCAAGTTCTTGGCTACAGAAATGCTGCCTTTCCGCCTGGTGGACACAGAGGATTTTCGAGACCTTATGTCCGTCGCAGTGCCCCAGTACCAGATGAGAAACTCTGTGTGTGACAGGGTGCATTTCACCACAGACACTTGGACGAGTAGGCATGGACAGGGGCGTTACATGTCGCTGACTGGGCACTGGGTAACTATGGTGACAGCAGGACAAGGGGCTGCTGTCCAAGTCTTGCCGTCCCCACGAGTTGTGCGTCAATCCTCTTTATGTCAAAGTTCCTCCACTGCTTCTGCCTCCTCAACCTCCTCTCGGTCTTCCACCTGCACCCAAAGCCTGTCTGGTCATGCCACAAGCTTTCTAACTGCGCAGAAGGGATCCTGCACACCTCCTTACTATGCTGGCAGTAGGGCTCAACGTCATCAGGCGGTTTTTACATTGAAATGTCTGGGAAATGTGAGTCACACAGCTGAGGAGTTGTGGTCAGCTCTGGAGAACCAATTTCATGAATGGTTGTCTCCACTGGACCTGAAACCAGGGAAGGCCGTGTGCGACAATGCTGCAAACCTGGGTGCGGCCCTTCGCCGAGGCAATGTCACACACGTGCCTTGTATGGCTCACGTGTTGAACCTGGTTGTCCAGCAATTTTTAGCCCACTATCCCAGACTAGATGGCCTTCTGCAGAGGGCACGGTCGCTGTGTGCTCACTTTCGCCGTTCGCATCCCGCAGCTCAGCGACTTACATCTCTACAGAAGTCGTTGGGCCTGCCACTTCACCGGCTAAAATGCGATGTGCCTACCTGGTGGAATTCAACTCTGCACATGTTGCAGCGACTGTGGCAGCACCGACAAGCCCTGGTGCAATACGTTCTGACGTATAGCCTGGGCCAACGAGATCCAGAGGTGGGGCAAATCACGCTGGAGGAGTGGTCTCAGATCAGGGACCTATGCACCCTTCTGCACAGTTTTGAAATGGCGACGAAGATGTTTAGTGCTGACGATGCCATTATCAGCATGACTATTCTGGTGATTTACATGCTGGAGCACATGTTAAACAGAATTCGGAGTCAGGTGGTGGCACAAGAGGAGGTGGAGGAAGTAGAGCAGGAGGAGTTGTATGCGGAAGGGCTAACATCTGCAAGGTCCAGACGGTCGGCAGCACCAAGGCGGCAGGCATGTGAGGGTGGGGGAGATGGTTTTACCAGGGCGCATGGTAGCAGCCAAACTAGTGAGGAAGGTGCAGGAGCCCAGGAAGATGTGGAGGACGAACTGATGGAAGACTCATCAGATGAGGGAGACCTTGATCACATTTCTGTTGTGCGAGGTTGGGGGGAGAGGACAGAGGAAGGAAGCATGATTGTTACCTCGCCACCAACACAACAGGGACTTGGTGCTCCTGGATGCGCAACACACATGAGTGCCTTCTTGCTGCACTACCTGCAACATGACCCTCGAATTGTGAGAATTAGAAATAATCCTGACTACTGGGTTGCCACACTGTTAGATCCCCGATACAAAAGTAAATTTGCAGAAATTATTCCTGCCATAGAAAGGGATGCACGCATGCAGGAGTATCAGCAGAGACTGTTGCAGAATCTTACATGTGCTTTTCCACAAAATACCAGTGGTGCACGTAGTGAATCTCACAGTTCCAACTTGCCAACCGTGGGACCGTCAAGTGTTCAGCACTCAAACCGTAACAGAACCACAGTATCTGCTGGTAACATCAATTTTGCGGAATCATTTCACCACTTTTTTAGCCCATCCTTTGCAAGGCCACAGGAGACAAGAAGTCTGACACATAGTCAACGCCTAGAGACGATGGTACAGGAGTATCTCCAAGTAAACATTGAAGCCACGACTGTGTCACTGGACCCTTGCTCTTTTTGGGCTTCCAATCTGGATAAATGGCCGGAGCTAGCCACTTACACCTTGGAGATCTTGTCATGCCCCGCAGCCAGCGTTCTGTCTGAACGTGTGTTCAGCGCTGCTGGTGGTGTGCTGACAGATAAGCGCACGCGGCTCTCCACTGATAATGTAGACAGACTCACGTTCATAAAGATGAACAAATCATGGATCCGAAACGACTTTTCTACCCCTGTGTCATCCTGGGGAGAGTAAAAGCTTGATGATTGGTTAAAATCACCCTACCAACCATTTTAAGCTTTCAAATTACTAATCATGTTTATCTGTATCTTGGCTGGAAAATAATTTGGGCTTTGTAGCAGTGTGCAGCACTGATTCTATTAGGCCATCTATAATAAGCTCCACCAGATTTAAAATTACTAATCATGTTTATCTGTATCTTGACTGGAAAATAATTTGGGCTTTGTAGCAGTGTGCAGCACTGATCCTATTAGGCCATCTATACTAAAGCTTCACCAGATTTAAAATTAATAGTAATTTTTAGCTGCATCTAGCCCGGAAAATAATTTTGGGGCTCCGAGATGCGCAAGACACATAAGTGCCTTCTTGCTGCACTACCTGCAGCATGACCCTCATATTGTCAGAATTCGAAGTAATCATGACTACTGGGTTGCCACACTCTTAGATCCCCCAAACTTTTCGATCAACCTTTTCATTTTAATAAAGACCAAAAAAATGGTCATTTTTGAAATTATAAGCATTAGCAGGTTGTTAGAAACTGAAATCAAACAGTTTTCAACTCAAAACTTTATTCTAGGTGATGTTACATTTTCACATAGGACCCCTTGTTCGAAAGGAGCTTCTGAACTCTCTCGTCCATTGAATTTGTCAGGTTTTGGATGGTTTCTGCTTCAATTGTTTTGCATGAGGACAGAATACCCTCCCAGAGCTGTTGCTTAGATGTGAACTGCCTCCCGCCATCATAGACACTCCTTTTAATGATGCTCCAAAGGTTCTGAATGGGGTAGAGGTCAGGGGAGCATGGGGGTCACACCATAGGTTTGTCCCCTTTTATGCCCATATCAGCCAGAGATGCAGATGTTTTATGTGCAGCATGAGATGGTGCATTATCATGCAGAAAAATGATCTTGCTGTGAAATACACGGTTCTTCTTCTTGAACCATGGCAGGAAGTGCTGTTTGAGAAAATCCACATACATTATGGAGTTCATCTTTAGCGCCTTCAGGGATCCTAAAGGGGCCGACAATCTCTCTCCCCATGATTCCAGCCCAAAACATTACTCCACCTCCTCCTTGTTGGCACTGTAGCCGTGTTTGCGTGGGGTGTCCATCAACCAGCCATCCTCCACTCCATCCATCTGGACCATCGAGCGCTGCACGGCACTCATCCGTGAACAAAACAGTTTTGAAATCAGTCTTCATGTAATGTTTGGCCCACTGGAGCCGTTTCTGCTTGTGTGAAGTGGATAGAGGAGGTCGACAGGATGGCGTATGCACAGCTGCAAACCTCTGAAGGACCCTGCATCTTGTTGTTCGGGGGACGTTGGAGGCACAAGCAGCTTCAAAAACTTGTCTGCTGCTATGACAAGGCTTTTTTGCCGCTGCTCTTTCAACCTGACGTAATTGCCTGTAGGAAAGAGTCCTCAATTTGCCCTTATCAGCACGCACACGTGTCTACTGTGAATCAGCTACATACTTCTTGATTGCCAAGACACTTCATCCTGATCATCGCACAATGTTGATTGTAGTCATGCCTTGACCAAAACACTCCACAATTTGTTGCTTCTCAGCAGCCGACACATCCTTTTTCTTTCCCATTTTGGCAGAAAATGTAGGCTGCTTAATAATATGAGACAGCCTTCTTAAGTAGTCTTGCCTTTCATTGGACACACCTGCCAAACTAATTAAAACAGGTGTCTGCAATTGCTTACAGTGATATAAAGAGCCCTGACACACATCACCATCAATGAGTTTAACTGACAAACAAACAAATTCTTCCCTTATCACTCCTAAACACTTTTTGCATAATAATTTGGAACACAGTGTACATGTGCTTTTCCACAAAACACCAGTGGTTCACGTAGTGAATCTTACAGTTCTAACTTGCCAACCGTGGTCTGTATGGAGTTGTTCAATAAAGGGCCCAAAATTAAGATAACATAGATGGGAGAGGTCTCTATGAATAGGAATTCCTAAGTATTTGATACCCTTTGAGGGCCAGGCAAAGGGAAAGTTGGACTGGATGGAATCCTATATGGATTTGGGGAGGGAGACATCGAGGGCCTCAGACTTCGCTGCATTGATTTTAAAATTTGACCATGTAACAAAGTGATCTATTTCAGCCATAACAGCATGGATGGATATATGTGATTGAGTGATATATACTAGGACATCATCAGCAAATAGAGAGCACTTGTACTCGGTGCCTCCCACCTCAATCCACCTAATATTGGGGTTATGGCGAATTGATGAGAGCAGGTGCTCCGTCACTAGGATGTATAAGAGAGGGGACAGAGAACATCCCTGCCTTGTCCCATTGGTGATTGTGAAAGGTGATGAAAATGTTCTGACGCGCCCCCTGGGCCTTGGGACACCCGGAGCCGGACCCTTTTTGGTGGATGCTGGTGGTTGTAGTCTCCGTGGCGGCAACCCGGTTCCGTGGCTCAGGGCGGTCAAACCAGTGGCGGAACTATTTATGTGGTTTTGATGTTTAAATGTCCGACTACGCCACCCGTGGATTGCGGTCAGAGTGAACCGCCGCTCCAGGGCAGACCGCTGAGGCTGGTGTTGTGGGTGCAGCAGAGCGTAGCATAACTCCCCATGGGAGGAGTATAGCCTCAGGGCAGTGTATGCGGAGGATGGGGGTGATGGTGCAGGGCAGCAGCAGTAATGACACGGAGTCAGTGATGCAGTCCAGGGCCTTTACTCACAGTTCTTATTATCCAGACCACGTCTGCAGGTAACGGCTGCCCACGTCGTACTGTGCTCACCAGGTGAGGGGCTCAGACAACTCCCAGATAACTTTGGAGTGCTTCACAGGACCCCCTTTGTGTGTCCTTTGTCTGGCCTTTCTTACCAACCCTTCTGTCCGGCTGCCTCGGGCCTCCTCTTGGTAAACTTGGCGCCAGTTTCCCTGACCCTATGTGGTGCCTTCCTAGCGGGTGTAGTGAGGGGCTGCGCCACATAAAATGTCACAGCCTCCTGTTTCTAGCTGAGGGTCGTTTCCTGCCTCCACTAGTTTCGGGGACCGGTCTCCCCCTTTGGCCTGACCCCTCCACGCAGGTGGATTCGGGCGTGCGGTGGCGACTCGCCCGTCCGCACCCCTGAGATCCCTTCGTTCCTCGTTCCTGGAGCCTTCTCCGCTCCTCTTCCTTCCTTCTCCCTCTTCCAGGCCTGGGCCTCTGTTACTAGGCCCGCCTCCGGAGCAGAGCTCATGCAGAGCCCCTGCTCCCTGCCACTTCTGCTCAGACTTCTCTGCACTGAACTAAGATGGTGCCCACCTTTTATACTCCCTTCTCAATGCACCCAGGAACTGCTTCCTCCCTGCTCCTGCACTACAGGGTTCCCCTTCCTCAGTGTTCCCTCCCCCCACTCCAGCCAGGGACAGGGACTGTCGTGCCCATCTCAGGGGCATATTGGTCGCCCTGCCCCACGGCAATGTGGTGTAATGCATGCAGGTGTTGGGTCCTGATCCACACTACATCCTTACCTGAGAGTGAGATATCACACCTCTGGGTGAGGTGCAATACCTCTGTAGCAACCGAGCCCTCAAGGTGCTACAGTTCCATTTATCTTCAGCCTAGGTGACGTATTGCGATACAGGGCCGTGATTTTGGCTATAAAAGGGTCCCCTAGACCCCTACCCCAAGCTTTTTAAGAGAATCATATATGGCGTGCCAGGAGACTCTATGGAATGCTTTCTCAGCATCCAACGAGAGTATCTAATTACAAATTTTTAACTGCATCTAGCCCAGGAAATACTTTGTGCCTAGTAGCAGTGTCTGCTAGTCAGCGGATTATCCCGGCTGTTAAGCAAGCTACACCACCTGTAGTTTGGACACTTCATTTTTTCAAAGGAAATGCTTCGGGACCACGGGATACTCAGTGAAGAGCATCAGGAGGCACCCCAAGGCATAGGGGCTCGGACTGGCAGTAGGATGCCTTGCGGTGGACAGCCAAGCTCGATCCTTATAAAAGCTTTTTAACTGCAGCAGCTTTAGTGGACGCTACTGGAGCTGGAATTACGCGGCTGCTGGCATGAGACTTGCCCTCCAATAGATCCTTGTAAATGGATTTAAAGTGTATTCATTCAAATTAGAGAGACAATTTAAATTAAAAAGCTTAGAGCTGCCTCCACCACAGGGGGGCTCGCTCGACCCACCAGCGGACAGGCACCAGTATTCGGAGAGGGGGGCTGGCCGTCAGGGTTCACCGCGGCTCTGGCACAAACCCGGCGACACGGAGGTGGCACGGGCAGGAGCGGACTGAACGTGTCGGCTTCTCACTTTTTGGATTTTAGAAGGGCATGACATGCCTATATCTGTGTCTCCCCCTCCTTTTACTCCTCCACCTCTTTTCTTTTCGCATGACTATATATACTTGTCACTTTTCCATGTGTTAGTTGTGTCTTCTGAGCAGTTTGTCAGCTTTTGGACACCTTTGAAGGTGTTTTCTATGTGTTTCTATGTGTTTTTGTTTGCCTGCCATTGGTTTTAACGGAGTTCGAAGGTGTTCGACGAACAGTTCGACGAACAGTTCGGCGAACACACGGGTGTTCGACGAACCGAACCGAACTCGAACACTACGGGGGTGGCTCAACACTAGTCCGGTTGCCACAGTGGCATTGCCTCCCTCACAAGAGTTGATGCCATGCTTGGAAGCAAGCAGGGGTCCCCTAATCAGGTTTTACTAAGCATGCAACACTTTCCTGGCTCCAGACCAGCAAGGGGAGTCCCTCCCCTTGGCAACTGGGATCTGGAGGCGTGGTTAGTGAGACTTAGTGTGTGAGGAGTTGAAATCAGGACATCGAGGAGAGAGGAGCTGGGGACTGGAGCTGCGCGGCAGCTCACCCCAGAAGAACCAGCACAGAAGAACCGGACACCGGAGTCCAAGGCTGTGGGGCACCGAAGGCCCAGCAGTAGAAACCGGAGGGCAGGAGACTGCAGGTCTCCTGGCCTCATCAGACGCCCAAAGGCTCAGCAGCACCGCAGGGTTCAGCACCGCCACGTGAGAGCGACGCACCAGCAAGGCCCGAGCTGCCTGCCATACGGGTGAGCACAGAAACGTTGCACTCAGGGACGAGGGACGCGCACAGCTACAAGCAGCAGGGCTAAAGAGTTTAGTGTAAAGGGAAGGCCTCCAATTTCACCTGGCAAGGAGGATTCTTTACTTGCTTCCAGGTTGCCCGGACTTCCACTTCTAGCCAGCACCCTAGTCCCGGCTTGTCTAATCACCACCAGTAAAGATAAGAGGAAACCGCCATTGAGTTGTGGACTGATTATTGCTGCGCCATCAACCCCTGCACTACAACGCCGAGCATAACCCATAACATCTACACTGCCCTGGAGCTAAGCTCTACCTGTGGAGAGCCACACTATCCCTGCTGCAGTAACATCAGCTCCAGAGGACCTGCTCCGCAGCGGCGGCTCCCCTAGCCGCATACAACAGGCGGCGTCACGAACTTTATACAATCACCATAAATCCCCTATCAATAACCCCTGGGTCACGGACCGGGTCACCGCTACTGTGACATCCCCCAGCATTTACCGGCCCGGCACCGGGTACCCCACGACCCAGAGGGCGCGTCATGGTATGATCAGACCGTGTTCTGTACACGGTCAGACACAGCCATTACATTATTCAAAGATCTATTGATTAAAATTAACTTTTGTTCGTGGGAAAACGCCTTTAAGTTCATGTATTAATTTGTCCACCATCTCAGTACATGATTATATGATACAATCATTCCCTCTGCTCCTGAAAGGGGGGAGGGGAGGGAATGATTGATATAAGTTTATACAGTGCTTTGTGAAAGTATTTGGTCCCCTTGAACTTTTCTAACTTTTGCCACATTTCTGGCTTCAAACATAAAGATATAAAATTCTATTTTTTGGGGGAAGAATCAACAACAAGTGGGACACAATCGTGAAGTGGAACGAAATTTATTGGAAATTTTAAACTTTTTTAACAAATTAAAAACTGAAAAGTGGGGCATGCAATATTATTCGGCCATCTTGAGTTAATAATCGCCATCTTTTGCTGCGATTACAGCTGCAAGTCGCTTGGGGTATGTCTCTATCAGTTTTTCACATCGAGAGGCTGAAATTCTTGCCCATTCTTCCTTGCAAAACAGTTCAAGCTCATTGAGGTTGGATGGAGGGCGTTTGTGAACAGCAGTTTTCAGCTCTTTCCACAGATTCTCGATTGGATTCAGGTCTGGACTTTGACTTGGCCATTCTAACACCTGGATACGTTTATTTTTGAACCATTTTATTGTAGATTTTGCTTTATGTTTGGGATCATTGTCTTGTTGGAAGATAAATCTCCGTCCCAGTCTCAGGTCTTTTGCAGACTCCAACAGGTTTTCTTCCAGAATGGTCCTGTATTTGGCTCCGTCCATCTTCCCATCAATATTAACCATCTTCCCTGTCCCTGCTGAAGATAAGCAGGCCCAAACCATGATGCTGCCACCACCATGTTTGACAGTGGGGATAGTGTTTTGAGGGTGATGAGCTGTGTTGCTTTTACGCCAAACATATCGTTTTGCATTGCGGCCAAAAAGTTTGATAATGGTTTCATCTGACCAGAGCACCTTATTCCACATGTTTGGTGTGTCTCCCAGGTGGCTTGTGGCAAACTTCAAATGAGACTTTTTATGGATATCTCTGAAAAATGGCTTTCTTCTTGCCACTCTTCCATAAAGGCCAGATTTGTGCAGTGTATGACTGATTGTTATCATATGGACAGACTCTCCCACCTCAGCTGTAGATCTCTGCAGTTCAACCAGAGTGATCATGGGCCTTTTGGCTGCATCTCTGATCAGTCTTCTCCTTGTTCGAGATGAAAGTTTAGAGGGACGGCTGGGTCTTGGAAGATTTGCAGTGGTCTGATAATCCTTCCATTTCAATATGATCACTTGTACAGTGCTCCTTGAGATGTTAAAAACTTGCGAAATCTTTTTGTATCCAAATCTGGCTTTAAACTTCGCCACAACACTATATCGGACCTGCCTGGTGTGTTCCTTGGTCTTCATGATGCTCTCTGCACTTGAAACAGAACCCTGAGACTATCACAGAGCAGGTGCATTTATACGGAGACTTGATTACACACAGGTGGATTCTATTTATCATTACCAGTCATTTAGGACAACATTGGATCATTCAGAGATCCTCACTGAACTTCTGGAGTGAGTTTGCTGCACTGAAAGTAAAGGGGCCGAATAATATTGCACACCCCACTTTTCAGTTTTTAATTTGTTTAAAAAGTTTAAAATATCCAATAAATTTCGTTCCACTTCACGATTGTGTCCCACTTGTTGTTGATTCTTTCCAATAAAATTTAATTTTATATCTTTATGTTTGAAGCCAGAAATGTGGCAAAAGGTAGAAAAGTTCAAGGGGGCCAAATACTTTCACAATGCACTGTATATGATTGGGAAACATCTTTATTATTATGACAGTGTAAATACTGGAAGTGAGAAATCGTTCTGCTCTCAGTCTGCAGTGCTTGGACTGGGCACCAATCATGCTGACCCGCATGCTCATACATGCTGTGAGGCTGCTGAGTTGAGGTCAGGAGACCCGCGGCAAGTCCATGCATTGCGGTCCGAGCACAGACCGATATTCACTGATGGCTGAAGGAGCCTTAAAGGGGTTGTCCAGTCTAAATCCACAAGCCAGCAGTCCCTCTGTGTCACTGACTGAAGACTTGTGAATCCTCACATCGCAAGCACTGTGAGGATTCGCTGGTGTCGGAGCCAGGAATGGCAATCACTTGGCTTCAAGGATGTGAAATGCAGACTCCCGGCCAGAAGGGGGGTGTGGAGATAGAGGGAGAACAAACAGGTGGGCAGGTGAATTTAAAGGGTTGGCACTGCCGTGAAGTACCGAGTGGTGGGACTTTATTTGAACAGTCATCCTGTGCTGACAGAGTCCCTTTAAACATAAGTCATACTCACCTTCTGGCGTCTTCATCAATTTTCAGCACTGCTTCAGTCTTGCGGCGCCATCTTGTGAACGCAGCTTCTGACTGACTGGAAGTCAGAAGCTATGTCACAATCTCTCAATGCAAGTCTGAAAGCCTGAACGATGCTCTCATAGACTTGATCTGGTCATGGTGTGACAGTATTTGTCTCTTGTATGTGGTATTATTCAGACACTATGTGGTGGTAATATGTGGTGTGGTCACAGTGTGGCAGAAAGTAGAGTTTTTCCAAGAGTGGTCGGTGGGACTGTGGAAGGTTTGAGGAGTGGAGGCGGAGCTGGGGTGAAGCCTGGGTGGAGTTTCAAGGGGGCCCCAAAATTTTGCCAGTATGGGGCCCCGAAATTCCTACCAGCAGCCCTGCACGACCCTGGACACTTGCCAAAGCTTTTTAGTGATGCTATTGTGCCAGGGTTGTCTATTGATTCGTTACACTCTGTCATGCATGAGAGGGGTAACCGAGTCAATAGCTGGTGCTATGCTAGAGTGGCATTGTAGAAGGCAGTGACACTGTCTGTGTCGTGGAGTGAAGATATGGATGTCAGTGGTAGAATAGAATTAGAGAGTGTGTGAGTGTGGAGACATGCAAGGTTTCTTCAGGGGTGTGCTAGTTGCTGACTTGGGTGACAGGTGAGGAGGACAGAGATGAGAAAGTGAGTAGATGGTGATGAGGTAGGGTGAGAGGGGAGGTTGTGAAGTTAGATAGGGAGCAGAGACAGGTGAAGATAAGGTCTAATGTATTTCCGTCTGTGTGGGTGGCTGAGGAGGAACATTGAGTAAGTCCAAAAGATAAAGTAAGACACAGGAGTTTGGAGGCTGCTGACTGGAGGGTGTCAGTAGGGATGTTGAAGTCATCCATTATGATAGTGGGAATGTCAGCAGAAAGAAAGTGAAGAAGCCAGGTGGAGAATTAGTCAATATAGGTAGTGGCCGGGCCCGGAGGTCGGTATATGACGGCCACTTGGAGGTAGAATAGATGCGGACAGAGTGGACTTCAAAAGAGAAGATAAGGGAGGTTAGAGGTGGGATTTGATTAAAGGTGCAATCGGTAGAAAGAAGAAGACCCACTCCTCCGCCATGTATGTTGCCAAGGAGAAGAGTGTGGGCAAAGTGGAGGCCATCATAACACAGCGGAGCAAGGGAGGCAGTGTTGGAGGGTGTCAGCCATGTTTCGGTGAGGCCCAGGAAGGAGAAATTGTGAGAGGTAAGGAGGTCATGAATCACATGGAGCTTATTACAGACAGAGTGGGCATTTCAGAGTCCTCCAGAGAGAGGGAGCAGAGGGGTGGTCGTCAAGGACACAGGTTTTACATAGGAGAGATTGCGGTAATTCATATTAGGTTGAGAGCGATAAGAGGGGGAATAAATGGGAAGTATCAGATGTGGGCAGGCCGGCGTTATGGGGAGGCAAAGAAAGCAAATGCCTGGGGCCCCCACTCCCTCAGGGGCCCCCAGTGGGGGTGTAATGGTTGCGGTCACACTGGGGGCTGTGTTGGGGGCTCCTTTCCAGTTATCAATGAGACAGGAGCTACGTCGTTCCTGCACTCTCAATAGAAACGGCCAGGCAGCGCTCCATCCCCTCCAGCCCCTGCCAGTGACATTGGTCTGAGACTGAGCTGGGTTTTTTCTGCGCATGTGACAGGATGCTGAAGGAATCAGGTGAGGCGCTGACACGTACAAGTGTGTGAGGCAAAACCTGTGCCTCGTCCCAGCACTGCAGCCTCTGTCTGTTCCCTCTGACTCCCAGCTCATGGTCCGTGACTTGAAGCTTATCTTTTAATGTTCCATGCTATTATGGACAACAGCA